>NW_027206002.1:4889634-5489634 GCF_024711535.1 Dipodomys merriami | reverse complement strand
AAATCAAATGAGGCTATGAAGTCTTGAGTTCAAGCCCCAGTTACACATGCATGCACAGATATACATACACACCAATTAGATTCTCCAGGTGTGGTAAGAGACCAGCACACACCTGTGGAGTTCCAGCCTTGTAAAAGTGGAGCTGGGGTTTGATCAATGGTAGAACACTGGCTTAGCATGTGTGAAGCCATGGGTTTGACTCCTAGTACCAAAGGGAGGAAGTAGAACAGAAAAGAACTTGGTAAAAGTAAGAAAGATAGAGAAAGGACTTTCTTGTTTTCTAGATTGTTGGGGTTTTTTTGTTTGTTTGTTTTTACCAGTCCTGAACTTGAACTCAGAGCCTAGGCACTGTCCCTGAACTTCCTTTGCTCAAGACCAGCATTCTACCATTTAAGCCACAGGGCCACTTCTGGCTCCTTCTGTGTATGTGGTACTGAGGAATCAAACCCAGGGCTTCATGCATGCTAGGCAAACACTCTACCACTAGGCCATATTCCCAGCCTTTCCTTGTTTTCTTGTGGGATAACCAATAATACAAAAACAAAGATGGGCTTTTACCTCTGAGAAAGGGAGCATAGGAACTTCTCACAAACTCCTGTTTCTGGTGATGACTACATGAATTTGCAACTCATATGAACTGAGGCCACAGTCCATAAGACCCCAAAAAGTAGACTTCCATGTTAAAGTTCAAATAAAAAAAAGAATCAATTCCTATTTAGCTTTTTTTGTCTCAAAAAGGTAATGTAGCCCCAATTGAAGGGTATCAATCAAACACATTTTTATATTTTATCTTGGGTGGTAGACATTACAGAGAATGACAGTTTTTTTTTCCATGACAGGTGAACAGAAGCAAACTTCTCTAGCTTTCAGCTAAGGTAAACAACTCCATGCATGGCATAGCTCAGGAGAGTGGTACTGTTTCATTTCCCTGGAGGAGGAGAGGTTTAAATCCACAGACAAGTCATTGGGAACTTGCTTACAAGGAGCTGGGGAGAATGCAGGAACAATGCATCCTGCCTGAACAAGTTGGTGAATTAAAGGCTTCAGTCCTCAAATGAAAAAAAAAAAAAAAAAAAAAGAAAAAAGAAGAAAAATTATAGCGATGTGTCATTTTGACTTTGGTACTGAATTCAAAAATCAATGCCCAGAGAGAGAAAAAATGCCATAGTGCATACAAATGCATTATCTTTTTAGAATGGGAGTGAAATGTTAGCAGTCTCTGAATGCATTTGAGGCCTAGCGGCAATCAATAGGGCTCTCTCCTTACAACACCCTATCTCCAGATACTGAGGATGACAAGAGTCACTCGAATTGGTTGAACATTTCCTCTGGGCCAGTGATTGGGTCAAGGGCTAAAAGTGCATCCTCTAACTTGCTCTTTACAACCACCAGCACAAAGTTCATTCATACTCCAGTTACTCAGATGAAGAATGTGCAGGAATGAGAGACTTCCCAATTTACTGGTAATCCATGAAGGAGGTGGGTGCTGATGGCTCATACCTGTAATCCTATCCTAGCCATACAGGAGGCTGAGATCTGAGGATCATGTTTCCAAGCCAGCCTGGGCAGCAAAGTCTGTGAGACTCTTATCTTCCATTAGCCACCAAAAAAAAAAAAAAAAAGCAGAAGTGGAGCTATGGAACCAGAGCACCTGCCTTGAGCAAAATACCTAAGAGATGAGTCCAGGCTGAGTGCGCACGCGCGCGCACGCGCGCACACACACGCGCGCGCACACACACGCACGCGCACACACACACACACACACACACACACACACACACACACACACTTAAAAAAATAAAATAACTGGTAGGGACAGGAATTCACATAAGGCCCATTGGCCCCATGCCTTAAACCCTGGTTGTGCACACATGAGTAATTACGAGTCCAGTACAACTCAGGGACCCAAGCATTCTCTCTGTTCTCTAAAAGAATCCTTGCCTAATGTTACAAACTCAAACATCAAAGCCTGAAGACTCCCCTTGAAAGCTGTCTAATTTTCATTTCAGTATTTCAGTAGTGATTTGATTTCCTGCCTCTCGATCTTTCTTAATTCTGTTAGGATCTCCTCTTGCGAGAGACAGACTTAGCCTAAGTGGTCCTACCACTGCCAGCTGGGCAGTGGATCAATCATAAGACCATTAGGAGAGGGCTGGAGGGCAGGGATGGCACACACGCTGTGGTGGCCTGCCAAGAGAGAGCATGCTCCTTCTCCACCCTGTCCCATGACTTCAGGGTCTGAACTCCAGAATCAATTTCCCCCTTCTCCACCCATGATCCTCCTAAAGGTTACAGTTCAAAGCCAGCCTGGAACAGGAAATGTGTGAGACTCTTATCTCCAATTAACTGCCAGAAAACAGGAAGCAAAGCTGTGGCTCAAAGTGGTAGAGCATTAGCCTTGAGCCAAAACGAACTCAGGGCCTGAGAGCTGTCCCTGAACTCAGGGACAGCTCTCAGGCCCTGAGTTCTAGCCCAACAACAACAACAAAAAATAGATATATGAAAGATATATGATAGATAGATAGACAGATAGACAGATAGACAGATAGATAGATAGATAGATAGATAGATAGATAGATAGATAGATAGATAGATAGATAGAGCTCACTTGGGTTTCATCATAAATTTCCTGTAACAGGATGAATACCCGAAGCCAGTTTGCTCTCTTCCTATGCACCTCCTAGGATTGTAAGACGATAGGTGCACAGCCAGTTAGCCAGATCACCATGATTATCAATATGAGCAGAAACAATAGAATTCCTACTAAAACTAGCAGCAGAAAGAACAGCACTTGAGGGCCTTCCCAGCCACCACAGCATACAATGTCTACAGGAATGGGCAAATTACAAGCATTGGGTGAATTTTAATTAGTAGCTAAATCCTGAACACAAATAGTATGATTAAGAACTACATATATTTGTACATTTTTAAATATGCTTTGCCTTCAGCTATGAATAAGGAATAGTCCTGAAATAAGGACGGGCATAACGAATTAAGATATCTCCACATATTTATTCTTTGAAGACACTGATTTCAGAGCATTTCTTCAATTTTTTCCCTTTCTTAATCCATTTTACCATGCAAATCATGAATGGACTGCCCCGGACCGTAATTACATCAGAATATAAGATAAGGCACACTCGCTTTCAAATTGCAACAAAATCTGTGTCTATCTTTATTCCAAATATAGTCACCAATGGAATCCTAAGGCTTTGATCTGCTACTTGCAAAATATCAAAACATCTTTAATATGCAAATCGAGATAGGAGCTTGTAAGGTCATTTGGAGAAAGTTTTGGGTTTTTACTTTTTAATCCCTCTTACAAGTCTGAGGGCCCTGAGGACTGTGACTTTAAATATAGCTCTACTACTAACAAAAACCTGCTAGCTTATCCTTAGTCATGTTTCAAAATAAAATTGAGATGTTAAATAGATCGATTCTGGTTCAAAAGCTGCTTTGACCACCTCTCTATCCATCTTCCTGACCGGATATGGGAACTGATGGGAAGCTATCCATCATTCCAAAGTCATTTATCTTGTCAACAAGCCAGGATGGATCAAAGGCTGGAGCAGGTTCCCTTTAGCCTCGCTTGTCTCCAGCGGGTAACAGTCTTCCCCTGAAAGCAATCCTGTTGGACAGCTGGGCAAAGGGACAGGCATGTTAACATATCCACCTCTAGGATGCTAAGGATCTTTTTTTTTTTTTAAGGAGGGGTACAGGTAAACATGAAAATTATATTCCATTTCCAGCAAAGTGATGAACTCAAAACCTCCTTGGTTCATAGTCCTGGAGTTGGTGGACACATAAGCCTCTCTGTATCTGGCCAAGGCATTTATTATTGTGTTTGTTTAAATGGAAGAAATGGTCTTCATCAGGTCTGATTATGATGCAAAGCTGCAATGACTTCACCACTTTGTAAAATTACTATGCAACACAGATCTTCAGGTTTAAGACAGGCGTCCTGCATTCATTCCCAAGCCTGCAGCCACGCCCCTCACTGTAGCTCAGCAAGTTTTTGGGTTTATGGGATTTTTTAAAATCTCTATTGTAAGAATAAGAGGTGCTTACACATGTGCTCGTGGTGCTTACACATTTCCTTCCATTCACATTTGAAGGTTTTGCATCTTGACCTACCCCTCCTATGGATGGCCAAGGGGAAAGTTCAAATGTGGGGTGAGATGCTTGAAATGACTGACTTAAAAAGAAAAGGGCTCTATGTCTCTCTCCCTCTTTTTTCTCCCTCTCACTCCCTCTTCTGCAGAATTTTATTCTTTTATTGTCAAGGTGATGTACAGAGGGGTTACAGTTACATAAGTAAGGTAATGAGTACATTTCTTGTCAAACTTATTACCCCTTCCCCCAATTTCCTCCTACTTTCCCTTCCCCTACCCCTCTTCCCCCCCCCCAAGTTGTTCAGATCATTTCCAACATATTGTCTTGTGAATATCGCTGTTGCCTTGGTTCCCTGCCCCCACCTTGTCCTTTGTCTCACCATTTTGACAAGCTGTCAGGTTTCAGCTGTTGATTTGGGGGTTGGGGTTGGATTTTTGTCTGTTTGCTTTTGGGTGGTATTCGGGTTTGAACTCAGAACCTTGTGTCATGTCTACCCCACACTTACAATGGTTCCCAATCAAGTCCCCAAGCAATGGATAGACAGCAAAGAGAATCTGTCCTCCTAGAACCAAAAGCATGTCATGTTACTGGGTAACAGATAAAAAGCTACTGAGTGATGGCAATTCCAATCACATCTAGTTCATTGAGGAAAACCTAATTATAACTTGTTTCTCTTGGAGTGACATTTTTTTAAACCAATTACTCCTCAGGAATGATAGGAATATGCATCCAGGTTACTTTTTCCCTCTGCCTGCAGGAAGAATTCATAGAGATTAGAGAGGCTGATCTCTCTCCCCCACCCCCAAAGTTATGAAATCTCCCCTTATTGAGAAGAGACAAGCTACAATTTCTAATTCTGCCTCATTCCAGGCAGCCCCAGTAAGAAACAGAGAAACTGACCTTCTCGAACCAAAAGAATGAGTGGAAGTAATTTGTATCACTCACATCAAACAGAAAGGATAAATCCTTCCAATCATGCTCAAAGAGTAAGGAAGAAGAGAGATTTGAAGAGATCTATTTCCATCTGCTTTTAATGGTGAGGAAACTGATATTAACTAGAAAACAGTCTCTATCCTAGAAAGGGGAAAAAATGCGTATTTTGTAGAAAGGTGACAAACATTACCATTCAAAGGCACAGTCCTTTAGAAAAGAGAAACTGAGAATGTTGAAGAGCCAGGTATTAGGGAGGGGAAAATGACCCAACAAGATTCATGCTGATAAGAGAGAAATGAAGAAAGGCAGAAAATAATTGAGAAAGCTGAATCCTCACTCTTCAACACTATCAAAAGCTCATTGCTAGAGAATTTGGAATACAAACCCCTTTTAGAGAGAATAATTTGTTGTAACAAAAAAAACCCTCACACACAATCATTTGCAATTTTTGCTTTATGTTTAACTCTTTGGGGGGGGGCGCTAAATAGAGCTTGAACTCAGGGCTTGGGTACTGTCTAGGAGCTTTTGCTCAAGGCTAGTGATCTATAAGGTTATAGAGCCACAGCACCACTTCTGGTTTTCTGGTAGTTAAGTGGAGATAAGAGTCTCAGAGACTTTGCTGCCTGGGCTGGCTTTGAACGACGATCCACAGATCTCAGCCTTCTGAGGATTACAGGTGTGAGCCAACAGCACCTGGATAACTCAGTAATTTTTTAAAATTCTCTCTTAGCTTATACAGAAAGTGAACTCAATATTTTTGTGTGTATGTGCATGCACAAGCACCACTACTTAGATTTGAACTTAGGCCTGGGCACTGTCCCTTAGCTTTTTCACTCAAGGCTGGCTACCTAGCATTTGAGCCACAGTTCCACTTCTGACTTTTTGGTGGTAAACTGGAGGTAAGAGTCCTATGGTCTTTTCTGTGCAGCGTGGCTTGGAACTGTGCTTCTCAGATCTCAGCCTCATGCATAGCTAGGATTATAGGCATGAGCTGCTGGTGCTGGCCTCTGGATAGCTTTTCCAAACAATTCTCTGCATGGCATCTCAAGACCTCTCAGCTGAGATACTGGATGCTAGGCATGCCATACATCTGCCTGTGGGCAGTGCCCAGCGGTGTCCCTGGCACTTTGGTAAGCTCTCCGTGAGTTTTAGTCCACCCAAGCTCAATAGTCTACATTCCTCCCTTCCCCGTGAAGGTCATGAGACCTCCACGTTTTGTTTTCGGACAGAATGCCGTAGAGTGTCAAAAGTCAAACATCTGTTTGTCTTGCTGATATTTTTCATGCGGTGCAAACAGAGGAAAGGCTAGCAATGACGTATGCTAACATCTCAGGCACTGTCAATATTCTAGGACCAGAGGGGGAACACGATGTGTGAAGGGAAGGAGATAATAGTTATGCATGCCCACAGTTCACCAGAAGTCTCATTTGCACACCCCATGACTCACTTGCTAAAAAGTACTCTTGCCAACCACTGCTCTCTTTCCCCTTTGGGATACCTGGTCATCTTTTGAAAGCACCGTGCTTACACTTCCTGCTTCCTCCTGAGCATGGGGTCACAGGTGTAATGTCCTGTGTCAGCCTCCTGCTGTTGGCTGCCAATGCCATGCAGCAAGATCTCTTTGAGGCTGACTTCAGGCCTTGCTAAGTCACTTAAGAAAAACATCCAAGCTGGGCGTGGTGGCTTACGCCTATAATCCTAGCTGCTCAGGAGGCTGAGATCTGAGAATCACAGTACAATGCCAGCCCAGGCAAGAAAGTCCGTGAGACCCTTGTCTTTAATAAACCGCCAGAAAACTGGAAGTGGCGCTGTGGCTCAAGTGGTAGAGCGCTAGCCTTGAGCTGAAGAACTGAGGGACAGCATCCAGTCCCAGAGTTCAAGCCCCAAGGACTGACAAAAAAAAAACAAAACAGCCAAGTCCTAACCTGCCAATCACAGATTGGCGCCTCTAACCCATCCCCACCTCCCAAACACAAGCAAGCCATGCACAAATGCAGTGAGAGCCTATTAGATGGAACTTGGCAATTGCACGCTATTGACTCTTGTGTGTGTCCACCTACACACATGTATGTCCTCATGAATCACCCTGCGTGGGGCTTGGGTACCATGTGAAAAAATTCTTTATGTCTAGGGAATGTTTTCTCCATTCAAACTACCTGTGCAAATAAAGACAATTAAGCAGCCAGGCACCAGTGGCTCACACCTGTAAGCCTAGCTACTCAGGAGCCTGAGGTCTGAGGACCTGTGGTTTGAAGCCAGCTCAAGCAGAAAAGTCCATGAGACACTTATCTCCAATTAACCACACACACAAAAAAAGCCAGAAGTAGGAGCTGCGGCTCAAGTGGTAGAGGGCTAATCTTGAGCACAAAGCTCGGGGACAGCGCCCAGGCCCAGAGTCCAAGCCTTAGAACTGGTATAAAGAAAGAAAAAAATACACTTAAACAAAGAGGACCATGTCACTGACTTAAGGGACGCCTCAATGTTTGGGCCTACACACAGAAGTATCAGCTTTTCCTGGGAGTTGGTTTACAATGTAGATGGTCAGATGTGGCACAAGACTGTGGTCTCAGTTGCTAGAAAGGTGGAGATTGGGTGGACGGCGGTTCAAGGCCAGCCTTGGCAAAATGTTACCCCATCTCAACCAATAAGCTAGGTGTGGTGGTGGGAGCCTGTCATCCCAGCTCTCTGTGAAGCATATGGCAGATTCTTGGGTCTTACCCTCAATTATCAACACACTAACCCAGATATGGGTTTTTCAGCCCTCTAGAAGACTGTGAATACTATGAGGTTTGAGAATTGATGCTTTTGGAGAAGTACGGCAGACCGAGTATGATGGGGTAGTCCAGAAATTGGACGTGAAACCTGGCTCTTTAGTGCACTGTTATCCACCAACTCTGTTTGTGGGGTGGCAGCGTTCAATACACATCAATGGTTATTTTGGGAGGTGGGGTGTCACTACTGGAGCTTGAACCCATGGCCTTAGGTAGGCAGGTGCTCTACCACTGAGCCCCTAGGAGTAGCCCTGTTGTGTGCTAGAGATGGGGCCTTGTTTCCTGCCCATGTCATACTTCTGGACTGCTATCTCCCAGTTCTAGGCTTACTGTGGTAGCTGGGATGACTGGCAATCACCACCATACCCACATCTTCCAATGAGATGGCATCTCACACATCTTCCTGCCCAGGCTATCCTAGTACTGAAATCCTCTCAGTCGCAGGCTCCCATGCGGCCAGGATGACAGGTGTGTGGCTATTGGTTGAGAAGGAATTTTGTGTGGTATGCCTGGCCTGGCACTGAACCATGACCCTCCCAATCTCAGCCTTCCAAGTAGCTTTGATTTTAGGCATGAGCCACTAGAGCTCAGCCATCCGTGGTTATTGAAATATTCAGGGCCATAAAATATAGAGAAAGGACTTGAGACTCAGAGGATAGAAAAATTCCAGTGTTATATGACTAAGCAAAGACAGAAGCCAGCAAACAAATTCAATGATAACGCATTCATTCGTTGCAGTGTTATACAATTTCCATCCTTGATTCATGTTAAAATCCCACTTGAGTCCTGAAGAATGACAATTGTCTATATAACATTCAATCCAGCTTGAGCTTTCCCTTACCTAACCATGATAAAAGAATGAGGGAAGACTGATAAATCTTTGTATGTTTATGAATGTGTCACTAGCTTTTATATTTTTATATACCATATTCAGGTACCCTCGCTGCCTTGTTTCAGCAGCATTATTGACATTAAATACACTACTTTTTCAGGGAAAATAAGGCCGGCATGTTTTTGTACGGAACAGCTTAGAGGAGAAGACAGCCACACTGTTTCAGATCTGCTCAGGGGAAACAAAAACAAACAAACAAAACAAAACAGCAAATTCTATCAATTGGGCAGCTGGCAAGCATGCTTTTTCTTCACTACAAGGAAACAACGGAAAGCATCAAATGTCAGCGCTGACGGCTGGAGTCTCTCATTTTTCCACCTGACATAATGAGTTTTAAGACTTCAAGGCTGCTGCCCAGAAGTACTGGTGGGTCCTGAGTAATTGGTTTGGAAGAGAGTAGAAATTGAACAAAAGGAAGAAACAAACAGGGACTCATTTTTATTCTCAAGCTATCTGGGTGGCACTTATTTATTCCTGGTGGGATTCTGTAAGTCACATCTCCATTCTTCGGGTTGCTGAGGGATTTCGAGGGTATGTTAGTCCCATATTACATACGGGGATGAGGTGAGGGGGATGTACAGAGATGCCAGGACACATGGCTCCCGCCCAGCACCTGTTGAACGTATTTTGTTATTTCTTGCTTCCTCCCAACAACAACAACAAAATCCAATTATACTGACTTCTATCGACTGATGTTTTATCTTATATTTCGCAGTACTAGACATGGAACTTGTGAGTATATGGATATAAGGTGGCATCAGACACTTACAGAATGCAAAAATAAATGCAATTGTCTCTTCATTGTCTCTGTGCTATGAACCCCTGCATACGAGACAAGTCATTTGTACACTAGAATTCTTGTTGACAATCAAGCCACAGTCTTTGACGGGAAGGCAGATGCAGGAGTGTGGGGTGGGGTGGGAGTGGGGGGGCAGATGACAAACTTAAGCTAGGAAAAATCAAATAAGGGGCCAGTCTCCAAGAACGGGTGTCCATCAGGGCTGCAGACGTACCACATCTCTCTCCTCTCTGCCCATCCTGGGCAGTGCTCAGTCCTCAGGAGGAACCCACACTTTAACATGGAACGCTCCTACTCATAAGTAGTGGTTAGATTAAATGGTTTGCTACCAGGCACTCCTCTATTTCATTAGCTCCATTTCTGTGGAACTCCTCCACCAAATTATATGGTATCCGCAGAGAGGGGGAGGGGACCCACGCACACCATCCTACCACCCTCTGCAGTCAAGTGGGCATCACACAAATTGTTGGGTACCTCAGATTTATAGTAGGGAGAATAATGCTCCCCCAAAGACCAACATGGCCACAACCTATTCACTAGAATATGCCCGCAACAATGTTACCCTAAAATGACCTAAATACTCTGGACTATCCTAAAGGGTCCAAAGTAATGAGAAGAGCCCCTGAAGTGGAAGAGAAAAGAAAAGGAGGACATTCGAAGTGGAGGCAGAAGAAGACAGGACATTTTAGGCCCAAGAAGAAATAGAGGTATGGGCTAAGGAATGTAGATTCAAAGAGCTGGAAGCTGGAAGCAGACCCAGGCCAAAATTGGAATCTGCCAGAATTGTGATTAGGTTGGAAGTAGACTTCTCCCCCAAGTTTCCCTCGAAAGAGCCAAGTCCTGCCAACATTTGACTTACCTTCTAAAACCAAAGCAGAGAACCCTGCTAAACTAACTTGCAGGCAAACTTCTGACCTCTCGAAACAGCAACTTCATAAATGGTCATTGTTTTAAGCCATGAATGTACATTAATTTTTGTCTTATTATCATAGACTACTATCATCAGACTTGCTCAATAATCTAGGAATATTACAATGCTAATATTGCAGTGCTAGTGAGCTTTCTTTTGATTCATTCATCTAATATGTGTTTTTGAACTAGCTCACTCACTCTGGTCTGGTACTTGGTAGTAAAATTTACAAGACCTAAACTCACTGTTATAAATGAACTGAGCATCTGTTCTTATGCTTTGGGTCCAACTGGGGGACAGAAATATTAAACATTTACATAAATACATATGCAACAGCAGGCTGTGTGCATTAAACAAAGGGTAAGTGTTTGCCCCAGTCTACACTAATAGAGGTCTCAGTCCAAGAGTGGGCCAATGAAGACCTTCTAGAAGCATTGGCATTCCAGCTGAGACAGCAGTACGGGTAGGAGGGACATGAGGGTGTGGAGCTCTGAACACAGAGAATCCAGGAAAAGCCTTGAAGCAAGGGGAATAGAGGTGCACAAGAAACTTAAGGCAGCAACACCTGAGGCTAAAGAGAAAAGTAGTGGCTGCATCTGGATATTTTGTGCCCTAATCTAAGGAGGTTCCACAAAGAAAAGTGAAACCTGTATCGTGCTTCAAAAGGCAGAGAATAAAGTCAGGGACCAGTGGCTCATGTATGTCATCCTAGCTCTTTAGGAGTCTGAGATCTGAGGATCATTGAGGCCAGCCTAATCAGGAAAGTCAGTGAGACTCTTACCTCTAATTACCCAGGGAAAAGCTGACAGCAGAGTTGTGGCTCAAGTGGCAGTGAATCAGACTTGAGTTGAAAAGCTAAGGGACAGATGCCCAGGCCTTGAGTTCAAGCCCTAGTGCCAGCATGATGATGTTCTCTCTCTCTTCCCCCCCTTCTCTCTACACACACACACACACACACGCGCGCGCACACACACACACACACACACACACACACACACACACACACACACACACACACACACACACACACACACACACACACACACACACACACACACACACAGAGAAAACTTTTTTATATGTGCCCTGGGGCTTGAACTCAGGGACTGGATACTCTCTCCCTGAGCTTGACTCAAGGCTAACACTCTACCAGTGGGAGCCATGTGCCACTTCCAGCTTTTTCCTGAATAGTTTATTGGAGATTAAGAGTCTCATAGACTTTTCTTTCCCAGGCTGGCTTCAAACCGTGAGCCTCAGATCTCAGCCCTCCTGAGTAGCTAGGATTACAGGTGTGAACCACCAGTGCCTGGCTTCAGAAACTCTTAACCATGAAACGATATTCAAAAGTTGTGCCTTTGGGCCATTAGCTCTTATTACTTTCATCTATAGCTTATGATACAACATGTACAGCCTGCCCTCCAAACACCAGACCACCCAGAGGTTCAGAACAAGCCATAATGCCATAACCTTGAGATTCCAGGACTGAGACGTAGAGAAAATGACTTTATTTGCTCTAATGCTCAAGATGATTTATCTACAAAGTAGAAGTGATATTTTTAATGCAAATAGGAGACCTAATAAATATTTGCTCGGTAAATAAATGAATAAATTCCTGCGTTGCTTGACTCAGAGGATCATATGAAAACTAAGCATGTGAACACACTCCACAAAGTGGAAAATGTTGAACAAATGCAAATAATCATTGTTATGATTAAGCCGACAAATGTCTTCATGCAGGAGAGAGGGTTCTTGTTCCTGGAAATGGAAAATTAGACCTGACAAATGGACTGGAACAGGTCAGTGACCAAAGTCATGTAAAATTTTGTCGATGGATACACTTATGGTGAGAATGGTAGGCACCTGCCACGGTGAGATTAAGGCAGCAACTATGGAGGAGTAAGAACTGGATGAGGCATTTTGAGCTCTGGGTTTCCAGATAAACTTGTCTAATGAGAACAATGCAGGCAGCACAGTTCTAGAGATTGTTAAGGTAGTGTTTTAGCTATTGATTGCTTGGCTTACAATCTGTCGAAAGTTTCAGCCAGTACCAATTTGACATTCTTATAAAATGTAGACTTCAAATCTTTACCAGGACTCTTTCTTGGGGAAAAAAAAATAACCAAGAAGATCCTGTTACTCTGGAGACTCGCTTTCTGATATTCTAATTCCATCCAAAAGGAATTCCACTCACAGAGAGAATCTTGTAAAATGCATGAGCTTTGGAATCTAAGCAGCTGGGAGTTTTTGAATCCTAACACTTGGAGCAAATGGGCAAGTAACCTAAATGTCGTAACTTATTTATCCATCACTTAAATCAGAGTAATAAGAGGATGTCACGGTTACAGTTAAACTTCAGGCAGTGTGGAGTTCATAGGATTATTTCACAAATAAAAGTTGGCCACTGAATCTGGGGTTGTGCATGAATGAATTCAGTCAATGATGACTCGAAGATATTTGGAAACAAGCTGTGTCTTTTCTGAACACGTATAGAAATTTTTGTGGTCATTACTTTCCTTAAAACACTAGAACAACTCTTATACATCACATATATTGTTTTAAGTGACACGTCCTCTAGAGGCATTTTAAAGCTATATGGGAAAATTGTGCTGATCATATGCAAACACCACAACATTTTACACAGGAGACTTAGTCCTTTGAGAATTCTGATACCCACAGTAGAGGGTCCTGGGAAAAATTCTTCCTCAGAGCACTGAAGAACAAGAGTCCCATTACTGTCATTGGAATTATTGGTCTGTATTTCCTATACTAGCTTAAAAGTCTGAATTATGGTAAGACAGAAAGATGCTTAAAACACAACTCACTCCTCACACAAGCACCTTGTAGTTCTTTCTCCCCCGTATTAAAATTGACAAGAAAGAATTCAAATCTACCTACCACAGATGCGTAGCTGAGCTACTTGTCTTCCTTGGGTATTTTTTTTTTCTCTAAGGCATGCATCTTGCCGATCAGAACTCACCCTCAAATGCCACCATTTCAATGACTCTGGAGGTCAGTCATTGTAATTTCTATAAAGCTTTAACCTCAGCCACACACTGGCAGTATCATGGCTGAGACCTCTCAGGGAAGCCCAGAGTTCAGGCATGTGGTAATTAGATCTCAAAATTTACTCCAGTGGCCGGGAAAGTTGTCTAAGAAATTCTTATCATGGGCAGCATTAATTACACTTAAAATGACAGAGCAGACACGTGGGAAGTGGCACTGTAACCCAGAGAGAGAGAGCTGGCCAGAAGAAGGCCACCGAGGAGCACTGATGAGATCTGCATGGCCCTCATTGGTCTCGGAGACACAAACCAATCTTCTGGGAGCAGAAAAGAGCGCTTTCCCAGTCTAAATGAACTTGAATGGGGTCTTCTCAGGAAGCTGCAATACAGGACAGAGAAGTTTCTAGCATTGGATGGGCTTACTTCCCCAGGGCAAGAAGCCATTAACATTCCGCTCTCATTACATTCACTCACTCAAACGTGGACAGAACGGATAAAAGTCTGATTCCTGCTCGACACAGAATAATGCCAGCCCTCATGTCCCTACGGACAGAAATACAGCGTTAAAACCACCATAACAAACGGGTCATTGCATGTCGTGACAGGCACCTGGAAACTCCAGCTACTCGGGAGACAGAGATCTGGGGGACTGAAGTTCAAGACCAGCTTAAGCAAAAAGTTTGCTGCAAGACTCCATCAGAACCTACAACCTAGGCCTGGTGGCACATATTTGCTATCCCAGCTATTCTAGACGCATAGGTTGGAGGAGTGCTAGCCTGGCCAAAAATGAGAGACCATATCCGCCCTCCTTCCGCCCTCCTTCCGCCCCCCCTCCGCCCCGCCACCGCAATCACCAATGGGCTGAGGTTTTGATCTAGTGATATAATATCTAGCAAGCACAAATCCTTGAGATCCAAAAGCTGTACCACCAAAAAAGCAGGGGGGGGGGGCGGGGAGGAGAAGGAAGAGATATGAGAGTTAAAGAGACCAAGAACTGGGCTAGGAGCAAAGTGAAAGAAAGTACTATTTAAATTTGGAACTAAAGGCAAAATAAGCCTTTAGGGAATGAAGAACAAGAAGCCTCTAGGAAGGGGGAAGGTCTCAGGGCACTTAATGCTCATACCTGTAACTCTGACTTAGATCTGAGGATTGAGGTTGGAAGACAACCTAGTCAAAAATAGTTGGGGGGGAAAAAAACACCTTTTTCTCCAATTAACCATCAAAAGACCAGAATTAGAGCTGTAGCTTTGATAGTAGAGCACCGGCCTTGAGTGCATGCTCTAAGTGAGGATGTGAGGCCCTGAGTTCGAACACCAGTACTGGCACAAAATGACAATTTGGTGTGTGTGTGTGTGGGGGGGGGTAATGTAAGCATTCAGTCCATAACACACGGCTACCTGCCCTAGGCCCAGAGAATGTTTCACAATCATCTCCATGGATGCTGTCGCACGGGCTAGCACGTTCAGGAATGCAGAGCTGATTGAAGCACTTGCTGATAATCCCTATGGGAGAATCTCCTCCACCCAACAGCTGGGAAACACAAACAGTGGGGCTAAATTTCCAAGCCTCCTCCCTTAACAACCAGGTCTGGAAAAGGCTGGCCAGTTTCACAGCTCCCTGCTGGGTCCGCAAAGACTCCTCCCTCATTCAGTTCTCCTTATCTTTCCCTAGAAGCCGGCCATGTGGAACTGCTTCCCAGAGAAATGAATGTCTACCAAGCTATAGCGGAGGGAGGGACCATCCTGAGGATGTGAGCCATAAGTTTCTCTTCTGCCTGGAGAATCTACTGAGCCCCACCCTGTGCCAGATGCCCTGCTCCCCCTAAAAGCTTTAGCTCTGCACACAGGCTTTCTCAAAGGTGTGGGGCCACTGGATGCTGCTCTACCAAGTCTAATGGGTGAGTTGTCATTCCAAGGAACTCGCTCCTTCCTATTCAAGGTAGCCTCGAGGATCCAAAGCGGACCATCTGTTGTGGTGTCAATCTAGTGAGGCAAGGGAGTGGAAAACCCTGGGAGAGTCTGGAATCACAAGGTTCTTGCATGCAAAAGTAATGTGGCGGCATTTTCAGCCCAGCTGTGAGACTCTGCACGACTAAGAAAACACAAGTCCCCCAGGAGACGCTCCGTGCTCCATGCTAATGAATTGGGGATGGGGCCAGCTTTATGAACTAATTGGTCATCTGAGAGGCCGGTTTCCTTATTATTTTTTAAACCATGTCTTTAAGTGGAGATTTTCTTGGTATAAATATGCTGTCTTTTTTATTTTAACGGTAGCTATGGCCCTCCACAATTTTTCTACCTTAACTTTTTTTTCTTTTAAACTCCCAATTCCTCCCCACACATATATCTTCTCTGAAGATTAAGTGTGCAACCAGAGCACCAAAAAAAAAAAAAAAAAAAAAGCTTGTATTTATTGGTTTGAGGGTTTGCCTATTGTTTTAAAGATTAAGCAAAAGTCATTATAAAAGGCCAAGAAGTGTTGGGTCGGAAGGAGGGAAATAAAATCAGCATTCATCTGTGTCAAATGTGAGTTTAAACGCAAACACCGCCAAGCCCTGCAGACGACTTAACACGCTTCCTCGTGTAATAACACTGCAGAATGCATCCTGCCTAAAAGGTCAGCCACAGGTCCTCGGACAGTACTGTCACGCTGCCATTGAGAATTTCCCACCATGACTCGTGTTTTCATTCGTATGAAAGGCGGCATTAAAGCGGCAATGTTTCCATTGTTCTTTCCTTCAATTCCTAAATTTCCACCCTCTCTAGTCCCACCACTATATGGTTTTTGGGCCCTGACGCAAACCTATGATTTAAGATAATCTGGTAGAGCTGCTGTGAAATCCTCAGCTTTAGTAAGCATTGTGTGCGGTTTATTTACAATAAAGATTTAGGGCCCCCTTAACCCCCCTCCCTCCACAAAAACCCCAAATGAACCATGGCCTTGTTAGAGATGCTTCTGTTCTGATCATCTTAAATGGGGTTAACTGGGCTATGAAGATACCCACTCTGATCTTCAATGCCTCTTTGTTTTAAATGGGTTTCCTGGCCTGTCTGTCCCACACTTTTACTCCTAATAGCACCTAGTAACTCCCATCCACCATAACTACTTAAAGTTCAGGATGTTTCTCATCCTTCAACTTCCTGTGACATGACGAAGGCATGCTCAGATACACTGAGCATGCGAGTCCTCCTTCTCCCCAGGAAAACAAATTCACTCATTTCATTTCTTCAACTTTACTGAATATCTACCGCATACAAGGCACAATGCAACACTGAGGATAGGACACTAGCAAATAGGAAAGTGGGCCGGGACTGGCTAACATTAAAGACACTATTAAAAGCTGCTTTCTGCTAAGGAACACTGACTCCTTAGTTTGGGTTCACAAATTAACCAGGAGCAGGATGCAGGCCAGGCTCCCCAGCCTCCTTCTCTGAGTCATTCCATCCTGCGGCCAGTCATTTGGCAGACATCTTGGAAGCCAGGACAAAGGGGACAGGACTTCAGGAGCTCAGAACACCCGCCAGGTGCCAATGAGTCTTACTGTATCAGAGTCCCATCTGATCATCAATCCTGAGACAATGGACTGTCAGAGAGCATCTAAAGCCACCTCAGGTCACCACCCAAACATACCTAAGATGGGAATTGTCTTACTTGCTCATACTTTCTTCCCCTCTGACCCCAATTCTCACTATTTCACCTAAAGCAAATGTCCGTACTCTGAAGACAGCCTCAAATGGACTGAAGTTCTATCTTCCCATGGCATGCCGGCACCACATGATTAATCTATCTCTGACCTTCACCTTGGCTCTTTCCTTGGCCTTTCAGGGTGCATGCTGGATAACATGTAAGACTCCTAGAGTGTGGGTCTAAGTTTCAAAATCCCCCAGTCAAGCTGAGAGTTCTGGTTAGAGTGATCATGGAGCTCTCTGAGGGCAGACAGTCATGCATCTCGTCAAGAACAGAGGAGAGGGGAGGTAACACTGTTGTAAACTCTAATGGGAAGGAAGAATCAAAAAGCTGGAACAAGTGTGAGATTCGAAGATGCTGAGGTGTTTCCCTGCTTAAACAAGAAGAGTTTGCGGGAGGTTGATCCAGCTGCTGCAACGCAAAGGGAAGATTGGCAGGAGAGAGGAACAGGTTAGCTCGGGCCTAAACCTGTGAAGCCCCAGGGAAGAGCAGTCAGGAGGGCCAATCTGCATTGCAATCACAAGACTTGGTTAGAGATGAAGGACAGGGGCAAACCCTGAAGTGTGACAGCTGAAAAGACACCACCACGTGGAAAGACACGGGGTGGAAGGTGAGAAAGGTGGTAGTGAGTGAGATGTGGGCGATCTGAGGACTGGTGAAAATGCTTGATGAAGGAAGAAGTGACTTCAAGGATGACCAATGGCCAGAGCCTGGGGGACCTTTGTCATTGGTTTCTAGTTCTTTCCTTCTCCAAGGTAACCATTATTCTGAAATTGAGATGCATTTCTCTCTCCTACAGCTTGTTTTTTTAAAAAATGCTTTTCACTATACATATAAATATCCCTAATAACATATGGTCTGGGTTTGCATATTTAAAGTTTTCATATAAATGTTATCATACTGTGACTAGAATCTAACCCCAGAAGAAAAGAATAGCTTTAACATTTGAAAATCTATTAGTAGAATCAATTTCACAAACAGATTGATGAAAGCAATGCCACACAATTACCTGGATTTTATAAACACAAAGGAGAAACATTCAATGTCCATTCATTATTAAAAAAAAAAAAAAACACTCTTCAACTTGTACATGAATCATGCTAAACCAAAGGTTTCTTAGCTCTGGAATGATTGATATTTTGAGCAGGGTAAGTCTTTGTGGTGGGGCAGTGCTATGCTTGGCCAGTAGCACCCTCTTCTTCATGGCAATCAAAACATCTCCAGACATGGTCCAAATGTCCCCTGGGGATAAAACTGTCATTGCTGGGGAAGGATTATGTTGTGAAAGCTATGCACCTTCCTAGGTTAGTTTTTGGATGTGTAACAAAAAGCTGTGTGTGTGGGGGATGGTAATATGATGCATCCATGGTATTTTCCAGCACTTGCCCAACAAGCCCTCCACACAGCCATGTCCCTGTGGATGGCGTGGTGGTGAGTGCACAGCGTCACCATGCAGTTGATCAGGACATGGAGAGTGAGGGCAGCTGCTCACTGCTGCTGACAGACCCACAACACGGTGCTGGGATTTCCTTCCATCTCTGGGTCCTTCCGCATTCATCACGGAGGCTTTGCGCTTCGCCAGTCATTTCTCCCAGGAGAGATGACACAGGAGAAATGACAGAAAGCTGAAAAGAAGTCAGAGACTAGGTAGTCTCCCGGACACACATACACAAAAAAGAATCAGACAAGGGGGTGGAATGTGGTCTAAAAGGGATGCCTGAGGGTAAGAGGGAAGAAGGGATGGGGGTATTGTTAGGAACATGGGAATTCCAAAAACTAGATGTTAAAGGCCCGAGAGGAAGATGGGCCCCCTCCAGACACCTTCCAGCATCCACGGTCTATCTCCACACCTGTGAGAACGAGGCACACGTTACTATGCACGTACTCTGTTCTCTCTCTTCTGATGGCTCTGTCTCCCTCATCTGCTGTCCAGCAGTGAACTCCGCACCTACACCCAGCAACCTGCACACTACTGCCGGCTACCCCTGTCACTGCAAGATAGCCCATGGCTTGTGAGGACACCCTTTCCATCCATGTAGATAGCCTGGGGGTATGTAAACACCCCAACACCTCCCCCCGCCCCGCTCCAACCTTGCCCAAGGACTCATGTATTGCAGACTTGGTCCTCACTTCAGCCGTGTTCAGAGGTGAGACTTTGGGGAAGTGATTTTGGATCTTGAAGGCACTGATCTACAGTCAGTGGACTCATGCTTCCGCGGAACTGTAATTAATGGAATTTCTAGAGGGGCTAGAAACCATAGGAGGCGGTGGTGTGTTTGTTGAAAGCAGGTCACTGGGAAGGTGCTCTTGAAAGATATCTCCAGTATCTTTTGCCCTGCCCTTCCCTGTCCCTCCTATCCCCTCCCCTCCTCCATCTCCATGAGTTCAGCCATGATATTCTACTTCATCACCGAAGTCAAGTGACCGTGGACCAAAAACTTGGACCCAGATCAGTCTTTTCTCCTTTAGGGATACTTTCTCAGGTATCTTGTCACCCCTCCAAAGCCCAAGAAATGAGGGTGTGTGGAAGAGAGATACCATAGAATCTCATCCTAGGTTTGTACTCAGGAAACCTGACCAAGCCTTTTTCTATTGCGTTTTGAAGCAGTTGGAATTTTTCTTAATCACAATGACTAATATTCCATGTAGGGCACAAGGTTTCACTTGCCTGCATCTCAATTTCCTCTATAGTGCAGGAGCTGCAAAGTCACTAGGCTTCGAGCTCTTTATGCTTTTTCTCTGTCTCTCCTCTTCCTACAGATGAACTATTCCTCATAAATATGTAGTAACTGCTGGAGAAATATTCAGCTGTCCTCACTTTTAAGTCACAAAAGATTGAGATGTAAAAAATAAAATAAAAATGAAAAGTTGGGCTACTTTACCACACAGCCTGGATTGACTGCTAGAGAGAACTTGCTTATAAAATGCCAAATTAATGGCTGTTTCATTCCATTTTTATTCACTTCCCTTACATTCATCTGCTGTGATTCTTAGGTAGAGGCTGCATCTCAGGCCAGAGACTCCGGAAGTAGATTGCTCTCGTTTTTACAGTCAACAGTGAAATAAGCACTGGAAATGATTGACGTTGTCAATTATATATTAGGCAAATGACAGCTGTAAGTACCATGCCCACTTGAGGGAGCAACAAACTGAGTCTTTGGAAAGGTAAATGGTTATTCTCATATAGCTCTTAAGTGGAGAAGTCAGAATTCAAGGCCAGTTTCAGTGTGTACTCTTATAATACAAGAAGACATGGATACGGTCTTTATAGAATTTATTACATAGTTTTCTCTGTCTCTGTTTCTCTCTCACACATACATACTCAGTGTCTCACTTGGTTGCAAATTTAACTGGATGGCTAAACACAAGGCTTATCTAATTTGACCTGTACTGGGGCTTGAACTCAGGGCTTGGTGCTATTCCTTAGCTTTTTCCCTCCAGTTTGGGGCTCTACCACTTAAGTCACAGCTCCACTTACAGCTTTTTGGTAGTAAATTAAAGGGTCTCACAGACAACATGTCTGGGCTTGCTTCAAACCATGATCCTCAGATCTCAAGTCTCCTGTGTAGCTAGGGTGACAGATGGAGCCACCAGCATTTTTTATTTCATCTCGATCATTTAGAAAACTCTTCTCCACTGACAAGCTTGAACTGAACCTAGCATACTATACATTAAAATATTTGTTCACAATAAAGGCATAAAATCCTACTAAGAAATTTGCACCTCTGTGGTAGGGCCTAAGCCTAATTCTCCTTTAAAAAAAAAAAAAACCTTCATACAATAGCTCTAAACTCAAAGGGACCATGTTAAGAAATGAATCATTCTTCTTTCAGAACTAATTTCAAATGGTTAGAAAATTGGAAAAGTCTGTGCAAACATACTATGGGTTATTAAATCCTGGTTCGGACAACCCTGCAAATGGGTATAGGTAAATATCAGCCACAGAATAAATACTCCAGTTCAACCAGCATCCTTACTGCCAAAGCCTTACACAGAGTGAATTTCCAACTGAAATACTGTACAGACAGACAGTTCCAGACCTTTTTTTTTGTGCACTGCAATGAAGCCAGAAACTAAGAAAGAAAAAGACACAGTATGTATATGACTGTAAAGCTTAAAAATCAGTAAAGCAAAAGTAGCAGAAACACTCTTCGGACACAGGCCAAAGTTAAAGGGGACGAGGATGTAGCTCAGTGGTACAGTACTTGTCTTGGCAGGCACAAGAACTTGGGTTAAATCCTTAGATTAACAACATATAGAACCATTTTTGTATGTGTGGCAGTACCAGGGGTACTGGAGCTTGAACTCAGGGCCTGGGTACTGTCCCTGAGCTTTCTCACTCAACCCTGGTGCTCTACCATCATGCCCAGTTTTAGAACTGTTTTCTTTAGCTGGTTTGAGGCTAAGACCTGGAAAATCCAGGTCCTAATCAACCAAACATAGATTGTCATGTAGATGTACCTGCATGTCCTGTTAACTGACAGCCTGTCAAAGACAATGAACAGATGGGCACCAGTCGTTCATGCCTGTAATCCTAGCTACCCAGGAGGTTGGGATCTGATGATCATGGTTCGAAACCAGCCAAGACAGGAAAACTCCAGGAAAATTCTTTATCTCTAATTAATCACCAAAAAGCCAGAAGTGGAGCTGTGGGCTGACGTGGCAACATACAATGTTGAGAAAAAAAAAAAAAAAAACAACTCAGGGGTAGAGCCTTGAATTTAAGGCTCAGAAATGGCTCATACATGCATGCACGCACATGTGCGCGCACACACATGCACACACACATATACACACAAGATAATAAACAAAACTGTCATTTTTCACAAGGAAAACTCAAAAAGAATCTTACAAAGTATTTAATTTAGTTTCTCCTTTCATAGAGCAAACAGCAGTAAGATTAAACTCAGCCAATGTCATAGGGATAGTGAATGAGAGTATCGAAAGTAATATCTTGTAAACACTGTAATATTGATGACCCACAGCATGTCAGGCGCTAACTGAGCTCATTTCACCTGTGTTACAGCTCCAAGCAGCAGGACTGAGAGTTACACCTGTCTTAAAAACATAGAAATCTGGGTGCTATAACCCTAGTTTGTCAGGAGGCTGAGATCTGAGGTTGCGGTTGGAAGCCAGCCCAGGCACAACAGTTTGTGAACTTTTTTTCTTTTTAATTTACTGATGCCAAGGTATCTTCTAAGTTTTTTTTCTTTTTTTTTTTTTATTGTGAAAATACCATACAGAGGGGTTACAATTACATGAGTACATTTCTTACCAAGCATTGTTGCCTCTTCCAGTTTGTAAACTCTTAATGTGAAGTAACAATCAGAAAACTGGAAGTGGTGCTCAAAGTAGTACACTAGTTAGCCTTGAGTGACAAAAGCTCAGAGACAGCCCCTAAGCTCTGAGTTCAAGCCCCATGACCAATAAAGACAAAAGAAAACAACAACAACAAAACCCATAGAAGGCTGTGTTTGTGGCTCACGTCCATGATTCCAGCAGCCACAGACAAAGATTAGGAAGCTCAAGGTCTACAACCAGCCCAAGAAAAATGTTAGTGAGACCCAATCTTAACAAACAAGCCAGGCATGGTGGTGGCTCACATCTATAATCTCAGCTCTGTGGGAAGCAATAGGTACTAAGACTGAGGTCTGATACTGGCTCCCAGCAAAAAAAAAATGTGAGACTATATGAAAAAGGACTAAGGAAAAATAGGGCTGGGGTACTGCTCAAGTGGTAGAGCATGTCACTAGCAAAGTCTAAGGCCCTGAGTTCAAACTACAGTGCTACCGTGTGTGTGTGTGTGTGTGTGTGTGTGTGTGTGTGTGTGTGTGCATATGCATACCCAAATATATGCATAGACATATATAGCCAGTGGCTATATATACTGTATATAAAAATAAATCAATAAAAACACTTGTAAACATAGCACTTCTGGAGCCCTCAAAAACACTGGATTTAAACCCAGACCATTTTGCCTGCTTGATGTGCTAAAAAACATTTCAAACTCAACAACCCTTGTTCATTCATTCTTGAACACACACACACACACACACACACACACTCATTTCCACTTTGATGAGAGTGATCTAAATACTGACTAGAAAGAAACACTTTTATTTATCTAACCTACTTTAAAGTTTTCAGTTTCCTCACATCTTGAAGGACACATGGACAGGCCTGCAGGAATTTTTACAGGCAAACACAGAAGTCTCCGTTACCTTTTAGTTCTCATGAACACCTTTGCCCAATAGTCGCCTGTGCCAGGGCTCGCAGACCCTTGCAGAGGGTCTTACTGCACCCAGGCCAGTCTCTGGTTGATTATGGAAATTTTACAAAAAAGATAGGTAGATATATCTGTGTCTATCCATCCATATATATATATATATATCCATATTATCTCCATATATCTGTATATATCCATAAGTATTAGCATAATAAAAGAAAGTAACTAAAGAGATAAGTGTCTCAAGAATAGAGTCCAAGACCATTCGTGTTCCCCACGTAACCTTAAGGGACTCCCTTGCCCACTCCAGGGTTCACCTTGTGAACATCATTGTAAATTCTGGGGCTCGAACCCATGGCCTTGTGCACATGGTTAGCTTCTTTACTCACATCTAGGACTCTAGCCATTGATGCCACAAAAAGAAAATGTTGCATCAGTCCACTAGGTTGCTGATTAGTTGCTGCAAGTGTCAGAGACTCCTCTTCCCAGAGTTGGCTTTGAACCACGATCCTCAGGTCTCATCCTCCTAAGTAGCTAGAATTACAGGTGTGAGCCACCAAGACCTGGCTCAGACATTCATTTTTCAAAGCAGCACACGCACACAAACACACATGCATATACACACACATTACAGATTTCAACCAACTTCCTACTGTGCTTTTGCAGGGCTCTGTGTAAGTGCTGTATACTCTAATACATGTTTCAAAACACAATGGCCTACCACCACACCTCAACATCCCAAGGCACTGGGACAGTTTCTGAGTTTACAAATGGCTTGGGGAGAAAAAAAAGGAAGATACCAAACCTTATAATAATATGTATCCCTTCCTGAAAAGCACAGCTGAATTGCTCTTTGGGAAGCTAAAATGTACTGACAGAAGGTAGTGAGACTCAGAAATCACTTCCAACGACGTTTGCTTGTGAAGAGTAAAGAGGGTTTCTGGAAGTGTCCCTCATTAAGTTAAAATGTCTCTGTGGTTCCTCGTTCCCACTACCTCTGCAAAATTAAGAGGAAATGGGTTGAGGAGATCATGGCAGTGAAAGAAATTGTCCATTCACTCCCGGCTGCCTCTGAAGTCATTACTGAATGCAGCCACAGTATAATAAATAAAACTGATTAGGTGTGTAGTTGAAAGCATGAAAGAAACCTGGGGCGCCTGTGAAGATCCTCATGCTGAAAGAAGTTTTTGTTTTTGTTTTTTTTTAAGAGAGCAAGCCATTGCCTCTCTTCATGTTTCAATGTGGCGGCCTGGGAGAGAAAGCATTCTGGAAAAAGAGAGGAGTAATTTTCCATCATTATGGAAACCTTAAACAACCCCGCCTGTTTACAAGCCCATCTCTAAGCAGCTAGGAAATTGTAGTTATTTGTTCCAAACAAACAGAAAAAGCCCATGCCATAATGGAGCAATTTAAAGCTGGAAGATTCTGACACCTGTAATTCAATGCCATGGCAGCTAGCTTCACGTCATGCTGCTCTACCCCTACAATGTATGTCCGGGGAAACTCCCTTGGCACTTTGACAATCCCTGCGCTCCCCCCTCTCCCCCCCGGATGAGGGCTTGGTGACAGAGACACTTGCTACAGGCAAGGTGCTTCTCAGCCTCTGTTCCTCAGGAAGCAGGTAACTGGGTGCCCACGTAAGCAGGGAGTTAAACCATTAAACTCTCCCCCACGACGGGGTGACAGCCAATGGGAAAAGATGTCTCCTAGTTACCATAGCTGGTTTCCTACATGGAAAAGGGGGTACCCTATAATAATAATAATGCAACACAGAACAGTAATAACAGAATTTTGGTCAGTGAAAGTAGAACCACATGAAACTAACTGGCATGTGCTGCCTGATTCAGACTCAGGGGCACCCATGCTTATGCCCATACTAACCAACTTCAGTGAATTTCCTAACTCTACGAGTCAGGGGTCATTACTGTCTCTTTCATTTGAGAAATGTAATATATATGTATATACATATATGTATATACACATACATATATATGTGTATTTGTGTACATATATGTAAAAATGTATAAATATGTGCATATATATGCATGTCTATGTGTACACACATATACACACACACATATATATATACCTAATGTATATGCATAAATATTCTCAAAGCAAGAACAAACTTTTCCTGTGCCCGCGTGAGTGGCTGAGGCTAGGACACAAGGTAAGCAGAGGGAATGGCTGTGAGTGTGACAGCCACTCCGGCCAATATCCGTGGTGACAGAAAACCGGTGTTCTTGGATGTTAGCCCTGGTTATTGGAAACAGTTCAAGTTAGCTCAGCGCCAAGTTTGGGTGGCTAAGAGGGGTCCTGAAGGAGCGGCTGCTTTGAATGCAGTCACACCTCCTCGTGTCCCCGGCAGGGATTCCGAAAGCTCTCCTCCCAGGGTTTTTGCCGATCGGCGCCCCATCGCATTGTTGGAATGGGAGTACAGGTGGCCAGGGTGACAGATTCCAGGAGGTGACTTCATGAACTTAATCCAGAAGAGCCAGTGGGCTCACAGCAACCCATCACTGAAAGTATTCCTCCCAATGGCCACCATATTGTCTGTTGCCTTGTTCCACAGAGCTCTGTGCCTCCACTGTAAGCTTACTCACGCTCCCATTTTACTGAAGGCAAAGAAGGCCCCCAGGTGGTAGACTCTGCTCCAGTCTTCTTCCTGTCTAGCCACACCTGGCCAAGCAGAGTCCTTGCTTTCTTCTCCAAATATATGTCCCTCTGTTCCTGCAACTACCTTTCAATGCTTTCTAGAATGCAAAAGATGGCCGCTTCCCAGAAGTTCCCAGAAGTGGGTTTGAGACCCTGTGCATCTTCACATTTCAAAGCCAAAACCCATGGAGACTGGATTAAGAAGGAAAGACAAGATCACAGTGATAATGCATGAAACCCATTTCCCAAAGGAAATAGGTGTTACTGTTGTTTTTGTTGCTTTTTTTAAAATGTTTTCTTAATGTGAAAAGTTCTCACTTTGAAGTCTAGACTCATCTGAAACTTTTGATATACCTTCCTGTGCCTGCCAAATGGGGGGATTACAGGTGTGCACTACCAGACCTGGCTTGTTAATTGGGTTTTAAAATTCCACTAGTCTTTACTAACACATGCCCACTATGTATGTTTGTTGGCTGCATGCTAAATTGCCAGTCAATTAAATGCCAAAGGGAGCAACTGGTTACCTGGTTATTTATAGGAATGCATTCCTCATTTTCAGGGAAGCATCTTATATTATTTCCGAACTAAAATATACAAATTAAAACCACAGTCAAATTAAAATGAGAGAAATGTAAATACTCATCAGACCAGGAAGATTATTTTTTAAAGACTAATTGACATGTAATTGCTCAAAAATTAAATTGTACAGCATAGTACAAATCTAAAACTAAGATAAATATTAGAAGTATATGCAACCCCTCCCCGCCCTGGCTAAACAAAGTATAATTCTCTAACTACTACCTATTTAACAACAGAGGTTCACTGGGGGGCGTCAGGGGCTAGCAAGAGCTTGGTAGGGCATCAGAAAATTTAGTTAATGAAATTGGGCTACTGTGCCTTGGCCATCCAGGCCAATAGGGTCGCAGGGGTTCTCTGTAGGAAATGGACATGGAGTGAGGAAAGGGGGCGGGAGAGGGAGAGTGGAGAAAAAGGGATACAAAGAAGTGGGGGAAAAGAGGAAGGGAGGAAGAAGCAAGGAGAAGAGGGGAGAGAGAAGAGAGAAGGAAGGAAGGAAGGGAGCAAGGGGAAGAGAAGGAGAAGGAGAAAGAGATGGAAGAAGAAAGGAAGAGAGAGAAAAGGAGGAAGGGGGGGGGAAGTCAGTTCTTTTCTATTATGCCTGGCCAAACTCTATAAACTACAGTATCACTGTGTTATCAATTTGTGGTGTTGGTAGTTTTTATTTGCTTTACACTAAAGTAAGTTTCTCTCCTTCTCTAGTCCTGGCGTTAAGACAAGGCTCTGGAAGCAGACAGGCTAGCCAAAAAAATCTAGCACCTACCAGCTGAATCCCTCTGGGATTCAGTTTTCTCTAAAAGAAAGAGAAAAATAGGCAAGTGGATCTAACTTTCTTGGATGTTCTACTAGACAAAAATAAGTGAGCCTGTGAGGTACTTCCTATACTTCCTGATACCTAGTATTTAGCATTAAAGACATTGCAAGATATTTATGAGTAATACTCAGACTTTCAAATGATATGTTAAAACATGGTTCCTAAAACACTGACAGAATGTAAAACACACACACACACACACACAGAGAACATTATTCATCACTGAATTGAAGTTATTTTAAAGGCAACCCAACACAAAGCCTCTCAAATACCCCAAAGTAGGAAACACAACATGAAACTGGAGCCTTGGGATAATGAGCTAAAGACGATTCCAAGAGGAAGACTCCACTCCATGGAGAGGACCCTTCTCATACAAGCTGTACAAAACAGGGGATCTTCCAAAAGTGCCACTTAGCTTGTTTACTAACCCGACCCAGGAGTCAAACTTGGAAAAGAAGGAAGGAGAGAGAGACAGAGACAGAGAAAGAGAGAGAGAATGAGAGAGAGAGAGAGAGAGAGAGAGGGAGGGAGGGGCAAGGGAGGGGGGAGGGAGGGAGGGAGGGAGGGAAAGAGAGAAACATGGAGGGAGGGAGGAGGGAGGGAAAGAAGGAAAGAAGGGAGGCAAGGGCTAAGAAGAGATAAAAGTGGAAGAAGTGCCCCAGGGCTCTAGTATAGAGCCAGCCTCAGAAACCTAAGTGAAATGAATGAATAGAAGAAAATTTTCAAGTGACTGAAACGTTGATTAATGCCGTAGGCTAGGTCACATTAAACTGAGAATTAGGTCTCTATTCCTTAAATGACTTCATTGTAGCTAAGTGGTTTTGTGCGAGTGCTACTGTTTTTGATAAACGTATGTGTCTAACCTTGACTTACACTGATGGAAGGCTTCCTGAGGAAAATGCAGTACAGAGGAAAAGGTAAAGGATGGGACCTGTTCAGATTAAACTCTCAAATTTTAGGGGCATAGCAGATGGGAAGGCTTGATGCAGGATTATGTACAACATTATTTTTTAGGGTACCGACGTTCACAGAACATTATTCATCCTACAACAACATTGCATGTCTAGCATATAGCAGGTAGCACACTGGGCTCTGAAGATAAACCTGGAACAAGCCAGGAATGTCTGCACATAAAGAATGCTGATAATATTATCTTAAAATGCATATTTAGGCAATAAGGTCTGTGTCTATCAAGACAGAGGAAGCCAGGTGCCAGTGGCTCACATCTGCAATCCTAGCTGCTCAGGAAGCAAAGATCTGAGGATAGGCCACGATTGGTGGCTTGTGCATACACTGACCCAGCTCTTTTCATTGGTTGAGAGGACAACAGCGGCACTGTGGGAAGAAGTACATTTGAGGGAGAACTCGGGGAATTATATGAAGATAAAATGAAGATACAATTATTACAGAGTTTTCCCTCCCTCCACTATTACAAATAGCATTGATGCCTATTCCTCTGAATTACATTTTGCTCACCATCAATTTTCCACCCTTGCCTTTAGGTCCTTATTATTTTAATTATCAGTTAACTTTTTACATGGATGTCTTCACAGCGAGCTCAGCTGTTTGAGGGTAAGGTCACATTGTCTTTTTCATAGGCCTCCAAATTTTATATTCAGGGCTGAATAAAATGTTCCCCATTAAAAGATAATTATCAGGGCCAGGGACAGAGTTCAGTTTACCTCGTGTGTCTGAACCTAGCACCATACCGAATGTTTTCCTGCTCCTCTATTTCTACTCTGATATTAGAACTATTTGACTAAGAAATAATGAAGCACTGATGGATTAGTGTAGGAGTATAACTAAGAAAAAAGCTCTTTAGCACCAAGCTGATTACCTGTGTTTCCATCCATCCAATCATCCATACACACACACACACACACACACACACATACATACACACACACACGCACGCACACACACACACACACACAGATATACAGCAGTTTTAAATCATCAGTTCTGGCAACAATTATTACCACATCTGAGTGTTTTCATAGTATGTTAGGTAATGGCCTTTTTCAGAGGAGATCTTCAATGTTGCCTGGCAATATTGAATACTGTTGGTGTTTACACAGATAATATCAAAAAGGAAAGACTCTTCCATGTCTTGTTAGATGTGACTAGCCATAAGCACCAAGCCACTGTGGAATACATTAAATAACTGGGGAAATTCATCACAGGACTTTTGAGCACACATGCCATGTTGTAGTGGGTTTACTGTCTAGTCATTTCGTTTAGAGAAGGGAATCCCTGAATCCAAGTTAGCCATCATAATCTATCCTCGTTTTATAGACAGGACACGGAAATAGCTTTAACTCCAAGGCCAAGTCATAAACCAAATCGGTAAGTATTACTGTATCTGGTCTGTATTAGCAGTGATCACTTCATCTTTGTTGTGACTGATTCGCGTCTGGTCCTTTTGAGCCTCCGTGCTTCCTGGGTGCTGCTACTGCTGCTGCTGCTGTGTGAGGTCAGAAGAGCACACAGGCAGTTTCATAAGGCACATGTGCGTCAGCGATCAGTGCCGCTGACTTCCAAGTTATGGCTTCAGAAGGAGAATCACCTTTCCATCACAAGTTAAACTTCCAGAAGTATTAGGGAAATTGCTATCCAAACCTATCTATATAATCACGAATGAGACAGACAGACATTAAAAAAAAAAACTCTTTGAAATAATGCTTGATTTCCTTTTACAAATGAGAAAGGCATCCAAGAGGCTACTAGTCAGTATGATGGAGAAGAGCCAAGGTATAAAAGTTAGACGATATGATTTTAGGTCTCCATTTGGCTTAGGAAATAGCCTATGGGCTGAGCCTAGCTGTACCTCCATTTCTGATCTATAAAATGGGTGTCTTAAAAGCATCTGTCTCCAGAGAATGACACCAGCTCTTGAGACCCAAAGTACACTGTGTCTAGACATAGGAAACTGTTACTAGGCAGTAGGTAAGAATGACACAGAGAGACCTTTAAGTTAAAACTGTAGATTAAAAATAATAAAACTGTAGATTACTTTGATATTCAATTTTCATAGTAGACAGAGTGAGTTTATTTGAAAGTGAAAAGAAAACCAGAAAAGGAAAGTAGGGAGACTCTCCAAAAGAGAGGGACTTTGAAGAAGGGTCCAATGGTGTCCTCTTGGAAGGTCTTATAGTATGTAGCTCCTCTCATATCTCCTCCATTGGGCTTTGATCTAATTGCTTGTGGACACCCATGGCATTATGGGAAGAAGAAGCATTTGGGCAGAAGCCCAAGACACCATGGGAACAAAAAGTGCCATAATTGACAACACATTTTCTACCACTGTCTACTTAAGTTCCACTTTCTTTCCCTTACTCCCCACTTGGTATTTTAATATTATTGGAGAATTCAATCGTAAGATATGGAGAAGCCACATTTTGAGAATCTTTATTAGAAAGCCTAAAACTGCAAGCAGACACATCCCCAAAAAACATACAACCTTGAATGCACTTAACACTGTTAGGAAACTGAGTGACAAGGGTAGTAGAAAAAAGAGTGGAAAAACAATCACAACAAACTAGATCAACTCTAATGGAGAGTTGAAGAGGGACACCATGGTGACCTGAGGAGTCTGGAGACACGAGGCATGGTGCAAAATGGCATCTGAGGTGGTGGGGCATAAACGGGATCATGGTCAGGGGGCAGGGTCACAGTTTGCTCAAGAGTTCATGGGACAGGTTTGGAGGTCCAAGACCCACTCCTGCCTCCAGGAGTTCAGGCATGCCTACTGACTGGGGGTGGGATTTCACCTTTATCCACCAAGATGCCAAGATGGCACCAGTTAGACCTAATATTCACATTTCAATATATGCCAGAAAAAAATCAACATTAAGTCCAGCCAACAGGAAGAAAATGAATTTGTTGGGGTTAGTACAAGATGTTCTCATTGCCTGGGTCTGAGTGAGGAAGCAGGGCTTTCCCTGAGTGGCCAGTTTGTACCAGTTGCTTAGCATACATGGAGCTCAGTGAGGTCTCTGAAATGTCACCAGCACCATGCACAGCTGATGTTTTCTGTGCATCAGGCCTGGGTTTGGTCGGAGCAAATGAGTGGTGAACAAAATTGGAAGTTCCTGGCCACATGGAGCTTGCAGTCCACCAACTCACTGTGGGTGTGTGACTGAGTAATACACTTACCTGGGAAAGCATTTTCTGCAAAAGGGCTAGACAGTAAATATTCTACAGTCTTTGAGAGCAGTGTGGGGGCTCCTGTTCCAAGTCTTCAACTTTGCCACTGTGTACATCGAAGGCAGAAATGGGTTCAATGAAAACTGACTAACTTGAATGTGTTCCAATTTAATTTTGCTTACCAAAACTGGAGACAGGCAGGCTGGCTTTTGTGGATCTTGGGATAGTAGAAAGAACACGTAGCTCCTAGCCAAGGAGGGCTGAGTTCTGTGAGCTGTGATTTGAGAAATTGTTAAGACTCCTCAGAAAGGCAAGAAGTAAAATGGGAACTGCAGTGCAGAAGAACCAGGCTGTGTTTAGGAAGGGAATGTGTGGAACTATATTCTTGGAAGACTGAGCCACAAAGAAATGAATAGACAAATCCTTTCTGTACACAGTTCTGTGGTAGTTAAAAGCCAAGTTCATAAGATCTTTCAGTATTTCCAAAGGATGAGCTGCTGTTTCCTGTCCCAAAGCTAAATGATAACATGATTTAGTTGAAAAAAAAAAACTGGTCATATCAAATTGCCATCTAATCATTTAATTAAAGCCCCTCGCTGGCACCAGCCATCTTCGGGGCCCATTTTTCATTTGGGCACATTTCATTACACTTTTCAAAGCAAATTTGCCTTTTCAAAGGCAAAAAAATGCAAATGACTAGGTTTGAAAGGAAATGCACAACGCTCTGCATAATGACAGGGATTTTCTTGGAAAGCAGCAATGCACAAACAGAGCTATCTTTAGGGGCTGAGGGTGGCTTATCAGTCCTATGGGTAGGCGACGTAATATTTCATTACAGCACCAGGACGCAAACAGAAGTGAAATACCAAATACCAGAACGCAAACGGCCTCCCCCCCCCCCCCCGTCTCCCTTTTTAGCAGCATTGAAACCACATTTTGAAACTAGGGGACCTCCTTTGGGCCAGCAAGACCAAGGCAAACATTGATAAATGGAGGAAATTTATAGCGTGGCCAAGAAAATGATCAAAAGCTAGGGGAAAATTGCACTGTTCAAAGACAGAAACAGGAACTGTCATACCTTAAGGGCCAATATACATGGAGAATTAATAAATTCAAGTATATTAAAAAATCCTTAGGCATAAAAAGCACTGTAATACATGTCTGTGGTATTTATAACAACAGAGTGAAAGTGCCTTCCCCAATCAGGTCCCAGTTATATGTCTTTCTCCATGAAAAATGAAACTCCAGCATAAGTTTATATGAACTGACAGATCCAGATGTCTGAGGCAATTAGCCCAAAGAAGGGCTAAGGACTGGTGGCTCATGCTTGTAATCCTAGCTACTCAAGAGACTGAGATCTGAATTACAGTTCAAGCCAGCTCAGGCAAGAAAGTCCATGAGACTCTTTATTTCCAATCAGCCACCAGAAAACAGTAAGTGGAGCTGTGGTTTAAAGTGGTAGAGCACTAGTCTTGAACTTAGGGCCAGCACCCAGGCCCAAGTTCAAGTCCCACAGCTGACAGAGAAAGTGAGTAAAAGAAAGGGAGAGAAAGAGGGGAGGGGAGGAAGGGAGGGAGGTCAAAATTGGACACTCATTAACTCATTCTTTACTATCAGGAGAGGATGAGGGAAAGATTAAGTTCAGGATGTCAAGATTAACCCTTTCATCCTATGGAAGAATCGTGTGAGTGGGATCCAGCATGAGTGACATGTTGACTTTGAGAATCTAGGTCAGTTTAAGGTCTCAGCATTCTGCTTTTTGATCGATATTATATGTAGTGTTTCAGTTAAGGCCAGGATGAACTACAGGCCTCACCCTATCCTTTCTCCAGGAAGAACATCCATCCTATCACATGTAGACAACTCAAACCCCACCCTAAATTTAGTCTCCTGTCAGAGCACTGATCTGGATCAGAAATATGGGGATACCTACAGACCTGTATAATTTATCATGTCCCGGTGTATTTTTGTTTGTCTTTTGCCATCCAGTGTGTTAAATTGTAGATTCATAGGTGCATTCTAATTACCACAAATGAGAGAAACCATGGAAGAATGTCATAGACATATTCTAATTATTACAAATGAGAGAAACACTGCAACCTATGCTTCTTTTGGTCTTCACTTAATATAATTTTTCCAACTTCTTCCTTTTCTTTCCTAATGGCATGATATCATTCTTTCTGATGGAATAGAATTCCTGTGTGTGTGTGTGTGTGTGTGTGTGTGTGTGTGTGTGTGTGTGTGTGTGTGTGTGTGTGTGTGTGTGTGTGTGTGTGTGTGTGTGTGTGTGTGTGTGTGCGTGTGCGCGCATGTGTATCATATTTTCTTGATCCATTCCTCTGAAGGGACATCTGGGTTGACTCCTTACCTTGGCTATGGTAAACAATGCTGCAATGAACATGGGTATGCTGGTAGCTTTAGTGTGGCTATGTTTGAGGACTACTGGATAAATGTCCAGGACAGTGAGACCAAAGGAGGATATTCTTAGGAGAGGATCACAAAGGCTCAATATCTATGTGCATATGATCATGTATAGTAATATTTATTGAAATGAACTCAAAGAATTGTAAAAAAAAAAAAAAAAAAGAAGCTTTTTTTCTTTGTAAGTTTAACTGTTTAGAGGAATGTAAGGTTCCAGGGGTAATGGGTACAGAAATACTTGAGGCAAAGAGTGAACAAATGAAGCAGTGACACTCACTAGACTTTGTTTTTTTGTCGGTTATAGGGCCTAAACTCTGGGCCTGGGCACTGTCCCTCAGGTCTTCAGCTCAAGGCTAGCACTCTACCACTAGAGCCACAGTGCCACTTCTGGCTTTTTCTGCTTATGTGGTCTTGAGGAATCAAACCCAGGGCCTCATACATGCAAGGCAAGCACGCTACCACTGAGCCACCTTCTCAGCCCCCCTCACTAGACTCTTATGTTGAAAATTAACTATATACTTGTGGGTGGGAACAGGAGGAAAATATCGGAAGGGAAGGGGTGACATTCTTCAAAAAAAAATGTACTCATACCTGCCTCATATAACTATTACCCCTCTGTATAACACCATTACAATAACAATACCTGCCTCATATAACTATTACCCCTCTGTATAACACCTTTACAATAACATTATATATATTAAGAATTACCTAGTATGAATATTCAACTTAGTGGGTTCTCAAATGAACACACCAGTTAAACCAAAGGTTATGCTAATAATAATAATAATAAAAGCCACCCAAACACTAGCACCCAGAAATCTCCTTCATACATTCTTAGGTCAACCAATGTCTCAACCTGTATCATCAAAAAGCAGGTAGTTTTGTCTATGATATAAATTGAATTGTATAATATAATTTTGGTCTGAAATTTTTAGGCCAGTATCCTATTTGTGAGATTTAGCTCTACCTTGAGTTTATTTAGTTTTGTATAGTGTTGTTCATTAGATATATATTCAATTCCATTATGTGAATATACCATTCTCTGGTCTACTGTGGATGGGTGCTTGGGACTATCAAGGATCCCAGAGATCTTCATATGAAGAACTTGCACATGGCTTTTTGAACTTAGAAAATATTTTGGTCTTGACACTTCGATGCATGAAAAAAAAACAATTGTCACAGCTGTCTCAAATCTCCTATTAGTATATGAAGTCCCCATGCTGTATTTGGAATAAAGTAGAAGACTGTTTCTGACTCCTACTCTGTCCCTGACACCCCAACCCCTCTTTTCAACTCCGTGCCCATCCCTCATCATCTTGTGTAAGTCAAGAGAAGAGACTGAGTCTAGGAAAAAATGAAAAGGACACATTAAGGGATTTTGGAAATTCACACCCATCCTAAAAATAGGATGGGTGCTTTATATTTTTTTTGGGGGGGGGTCCAGTCGTGGGGCCTGAACTCTGGGTCTGGGCACTGTCCCTCAGCTCTTCAGCTCATGGCGAGCACTCTACCACTTGAGCCACAGTGCCACTTCCGGCTTTTTTCTTTTTGCTTATGTGGTGCTGAGGAATCGAACCCAGGGCCTCAGGCATGCAAGGCAAGCGCTCTACCACTGAGCCACCTTCCCAGTCCCCAAAATGTGCTTTAGAAAAGATCACTCCTCCTTTAAAGGGAGTTTTGGATGAGAGGATTTCCTACCGCCAGCCCAGGAAGTAGTAACTGCAGCAAACTCTGACCATTCAAAGTGCATCACATGAGAGCAGTTGTTCAGAGTATAGAGTTCACAGTTGTTAAGAGTTGTTCAGAATACAGAGACGTTGCTATAATCCCAGCCAGCCACTGGGAAAGCATTGGGGTTAAATAGGGAAGGAAGACCAATTCTGCCAGGAGGCAGCTCAGGTACAAAAATCTGAAAGTCTGGGAAAGAAAGATGCCTGGACATTTACTGAGGCCTTTCTTCCTACCACTTCCTACCACAAATCCTTGTCTTTAATCATATCCCAAATTTCCCACCTGTGTGACTCAGTGGTGCTCACCTTTGACGTATGTCTTAGCTCTTAACTGGTTCAACAAACAATGAAATTCTATCTCTTTAGCCTTGTTGATTGTCCAGGAGGAGCCTACTCCACTTCAGAGCCATCAGTGCAATCCCTCCTTTTGACCACAGACATCTGGTTGAGAACATTAAGTCACGTGGCCTAATAGAGACTAGTAGTTTAATCACTGAGGTTTTGTTTGTGTTTGTCTGTTTTTCTGCATGGCAAGACACAGGACTGCCTCTCCTCTTGTACTTTAGCTAGTAGTATGAAGGAAGTTTTTTTTAGGGAAATGTGGGTATAGGAGTGAGGACGTCCAACAGGTAGACATTGAGAATGGAACTAAGAGTTGTGGACAGATAGGTAGGTTTAGATAATATTTTCTTGGCCTCCAAATAAACTTGTACCTCACAGAAACTCATTCATGTTTCCTTTAAAATTACTGAATTCTCTTTTTTGAAAAATCCAGTATGAGGTGCGTTTCTCATTACTTATAATATAAAGCTTGTAACTGAAATGCATAGCTTTCAGTCTTGACCTGGGAAGGGTGTGAGACATCCTAACAGGTAGACTTGGCATTGCATTTGGTCCCAGGAGCATGTGGCATAGGGAAGAAGGATGCATAGAAGATCCCTGAGCCATTAAACAGACTAGAAAGTCATCATCGTATCACTGCAGGATACATGGGCCAGCATAAATCAGAAACCAGCAGGCCTTTCTGTCAAGGGATGGACAGTAAATATTTTGAGCTTTATGGGCCAGATCATTCCTGTCACAACCACTTGGCTCTGCCCATTATAATAGGAAATCTGTCATAGACGATCCATAAACAAATGGGGATGGCTATGTTCCAATAATTGATGCATAGATAATTGTCTATTACATTAATGGACATGGAAATTACAACTGCATACAATGTCTGCATGTCATGAAATACTGTTCTCATTTGATTTTTTTTCAATCATTCAGAGGTGTGAAAATCACTCTTTGTTCATGGGCCATGAAGAAGCTGATGACAGTTGACCTCTGAGATACAGTGAAAACAAAATTTCTAGGTTCACATTCTTCCTCCACCATGTAGTAACCACAGAACTAATCACTTATCTCACTTGGGTACAGTAACTTCTTACATAGAATAGGGATTGCCATAACATAATGCCTCACATGTAATTTTAAGAATTAAATAATCGAGCACACATAGAGATACTTGAGCAAGGTGCCTGATGCATAGTATCCAATAAAAAGCAGCCATCTTATAATTGCTACCAGATTACATAGACGAAGCTAAGAGCAGAAAGCCCTCAGTGTTTACAGTACAGAAAACACAGCTAAGATGTCAACCCAGATGTCACTCTGTAGATGAATGGATCAAGAAAATCCCGTATATATATAATTGGAATTCTATGCTTCCATCACAAAGAATGATATTGCCCCATTAGTAAGGAAATGGAAGAGTTGGAAAACATTATATTAAATTAAATTAATTATATTAAATTAAGTATGCCAGGCCCAAAGAAACACAGGCTACATGGTCTCCCTCAATTGTAATAACTAGAATATGTCTAGGATATTCTTAGCAGAGGATCACAATGGCTTAATAGTGATGTATATATAACCATGTAAAATGATGCTTATTGAAATGAACTCCAAGAAATGGAAACAGGAGGTTTTCAAGTGTACTGTTAGTTTTTTTTTCTTTTTTCTTTCTTCTTTCTTCTTTCCCCTTCCCTTTGGTTTATTCCTAGTTGTCACTGTTTTTTTTTTTTTATTTCTGTACCCTTTGTCTTATATATGTTTAATTTAGGGAAGGGAAGGGGAATCACAGAGATGGTGGGACAATGGGTGAACCAATTTAACAGTGATATTCACTTGACACTATGCTGGAAATGAAATTTTACATCTTGGAGAGGAGGAGAGTTGGGAGGGAGGGAGAGATCGGGAAAAATGAGGGAGGAATAGCACTGTTCAAAAAGAAATGTACTTATTATCTTACTTATGTAACTAACTCCTCTGTACATCACTTTTACAATAAAATAAAATTTTTTTAATTTTATTTTATTTGTGAACATACTGTACAGAGGGGTTACAATTACATGGGCAAGATAATGCATACATTTCTTACCAAGCATTGCAGCCTCCTCCTTTGTTTACCCTTCACCTCCCTCCCAGCCTCCCCCCTCCCCCCCACCCAATCGTTCCCCCTCCCCCGCTCCCCCCCACCAACATTGTAAAGCTCCTTTTCGACATGACAATTTGTACTTCTCCTTGTTGCAACAGGTCCACCTGAATCCTTAAATGACTTGTTTTTCCCCATCTCTTCCATAAGTTATACTGACATCAAATATATTGAAAGCGGGGGTTATACTGTGGGGGAGGGACATACAAAGCAACAAAGAAATAAACTTATAAATGCGTTAGAAACACATGCATGAAAGAAAAAAAACATTAAAATACCTATCTAAGGATTCATTTTCCTAACATCACATTATCTGACTTTTTCTGCTTGACTCATAACATATACTAGATGTTGCAAATAAGGGAAACCATGGGACCTGTGTTTCTTTGTGCCTGGCTTACTTCACTTAATAGACTTTTTTCCAAGTTTTTCCTAAAATAAAATTTTTTAAGAAGAGAAAATTTGCTTTAGAAGGTTTACAAAAAGCACCTGGTACATAGACAGATTGGAAAAGGGGTCCCATGCGTGCTGTCCATCTCGCTTAGAAACCATGGATGTTTATTCCTATCATCTTCTCATCACAAAGACAGCCATCAATAAGCAGGAGAACGAGGAAGGGAAGGAGGAAAAGGGGGTGTTTTTTTTGTTTTGTTTTGTTTTGGAAGAAGCGTGTTTCCAGTCTTCTTCTGAGACGTGCTTCTTTAGAAGCAAGTTGACTTATGAAGAGACTGCTGAGCTGATAAAAATTTTAGAAACCCATGGTCACTTCTTCCATGAATGAAATTTGTCAGTTCTGATCATTTATTCATTGGCTAATTAATTCAGCCAAATCTTAGAGATTATGTCTTTCTCCATGAGCCCAGATGGTACCCTATCAGACAAATGATGGGAAATAAGACCCCAATACTGTATTTGTCAGACAACCTACTGGGTAACTAGTAACCAAACTACAGTTCAGTAAAGATTTGTATTGAAGGTTTCCTTAAGGTCTTTTGGTTCAGTCTCCCATTCCTCTCTCCAACATACACTAAAGATCCTAACCTCATTTAAGATCATTAGCAAATCCCAGGCTCCATAAATATCACAGGGAAGCTAATGAAATGATTTACTGAAGGTTTATAGCTCATTCTATATGAGGGCACCAAGCCAGTTTGATCTCTCTGGTTCTGGCTACAGAGAAACCAATTAGCATTTGGCTTTGCTGGGATGATGTGAAGGAACAGCCGTAATTTGGTTGAACAAATCTGTTCGAGAAATATGGATCCGAATTAATAGGAATAAAAACAAGCAATAGGAAATGATCAGTTTTTCTCTAACTCTTGTTCCTTTTTGGCAAATCATCCACTAAGCATGTGAATGTGTGGTAAAACCTGGATGTGTCATGCACTATACCCTACGGCGTTTAAATATATTATCTCATGAAAATCTTATAAGCAGCCTCAAAAGCAGGGCTCATTTTCCACAGTTTTCATATGAAAAACTTAAGGCTCCGAGGTGCTTAGAGAGACTATCTCTCTCAAAGAAGTTTGTAGAACTCCTAAGACATCAATCAACCCTCACTGTTCCTTTCCTTCACCTCGGTCCCAAACTAGAAAATTAATAAGCCCCATTCTTACCGGATCTGAGTCCAAAGATCAAACATTTCTAAGACTCTAGGTCTTTGAGAAAAGTCATTCAGGCTTCCTCTGTAATTTTTTTTGGGGGTGGCAGTACTGGGACTTGAATTCAGGGCCTACGCGCTTGTCTCTTAGCACTTTCATTCAGCTCTGCAACTTGACCCACAGCTCTGCTTCCAGCTATTTGGGGGTAGGGGGGAGTTGGTTAACTGGAGTTAAGAGTCTCAGTCCAGGCTGGCTTTGAACTGTAATCCTTGGCTTTTGTCATTCTGAGGAGCTACGAGGGTGAGCCACTGGTGCCCAGCTGTCATCTTATTTTTAACAGGAAATCTTCACTTTTCCTTTTAAGATGACTGTATTTTAATATCCAAGGTCTTACAAGCTATTATGTTTACCAATCTATAAAATTTAGGTATTTCTGCTAAAATTGAACTAATAATTTGACCCCTAGTTCATCTGTTAAATATGTCAATAGTATCAGTATCAGGCTGTCAGAATTAAATGAGCAACTACAGTCAAGTATGAACACTAGAGCAGATACAGTAGAAGACATTGTCCACCTGTCTATCTTTTCCATCCTTACGCACACCTGCCTTCCCCGGCTCTCTATCTGTCCATCACACACTTCTGTTGACAGAATAGAATCACAGCACCCCTTAGTTCCTGTGATGACTCCATTACCAGTTTCCCTGCTTTTGTCAGGTCTATTGCTCTGCTCTCACCTCTAACTGAGGCACTTTTCTGGATGACTCCTCCCATGTCTCTCCATCCTTACTGTCATCATCCATGACAGCCACGTGCATTTCCCCAAAGCAACAGGGCAAGGCCAGGCAAGAAATGATGGCTGCTCTGCCCTGATGATCCAGCTGCTGTGGGCAGCTGCCCGCTTTGGAAAGTCGCTGAAACTAGTCTGTTTTTAACTGCCTGATGAATTTTACAGGGTAATTTTATTGCAGTTATATAAACAGTGATCTTCAAACAACTCTGTTGCTTCCATGTGAAAATCTGCTTTGATTAAGCTTGGTGTTTCAATCTCTGACTATTTAAAGATGGGAGAAAGAGGAGATGGAAGGGGACATGACCCCATTTGCATGAAAGTAATGTTTTCTTTAAGGTTTCAAAATGGCATTCTGAAAAGGTCCTTCATATTCATCATTCATTTGGCAAACATTTGATTAAACACATAGACAAAAAGAAAAGGAGAGAAAAATACAGTAGGAATAAGAGACCTGGAAAGCAGCTGGATCTGGTTTCAAATCTCTTGACTTAACTAGCTGCATAACTTCTAGGTATTAAGCTCATTTTGTTGAGTTTCTCTTTGTTCTGCTTTAAGAAGATATGCTATCTAACTTGCAAGGTGGTTATGAAAGTTAAATGAAATAAAATATGCAAAATACCTAATATGACCAGTTGAAAAGCCTGAGACTAATCAAGGCACACAGTATGCATGATTGGCCATGTCACGATGAACGCCCCCCCCCCAACTAATAGCACATGCTAAGTAAAAAAAGTTTATAGACTTCTGCTAAAAATAAAATAACCTTTCATTGAAATGAGAAAGAAAGCACAATCACACTCATTCCTTCCCATGTTTAAGTCCTTCAGGGTTTCCTACCACACTTAGCACAAAACCAGATTGCCCACTGTGTCCTTCAGGGCTCTGCCTGAGCTGGCCCTGATCGTGTCTGCATCGTCAGCGGATCTTGCCATCTGCTTCATTCTGTTTTCTTCACACTGGTCTTTTCTGTGTTCCTCAAGGGGCCTGGGCCCTCTGTCCAGCCCCACCAGTGTACAGAACACTCAGTTCTTTAATTTATTAGTTTTGTGTTGGGGCTTGAAGAAAGGGTCCCCAGCCTTCATTTGGCTCTTCTGCTCATAGCTGGTGTTCTCAACACTTGAGATACTCCTCCAGCCCAGCATTTTGCTGATGAATTGGAGATGAAGTAGGAGCTAGGGGCTCAAATCATGTCACCCCTGAAACTCTGCCTTAGCGCAACCCTAAATACATGTTTCCACAGCTGCTCAAGCTTCTCCTTTTCAGAATCTATGATCTTGTATATGGTTTCCTCATACACGCACAGTTATTTGTAATTTTCAGTTAAGTGTGGACAAACACTGCCCAATGTAGTAAAAGGAAAATTCTAGAAATAAATTTCAAACTGCCAGCTCTGTTATCACCTTGGACACATGTCATGCCTTTGAACAGAGATTCTGCCGTGCATTCTATGAGCTAAGCAGTCACCTAGTAGCCACTGCACATGTCTGGCCGACTGCTTCAGCATCTCAGGGCTTGTAGCCATCACACAACCCTTGTTTTACTTAATAACGGCTCTGAAAAATAGAAGTAGTATTGCCAACAGTGTGACTAAGCCAAAGAGAAGCCTCAAGTACTTCCTTTAGTAAAAAGGTGAACATGACATGCGATACTTGGAGAGAAAGGGAAACCATATCCATATAACCTTCATTGTTGCACATTACAACTAATTTATCCGTTACTATTTTGTTAGTACTGAACCTCTTCCTGTGCCTAACTGACAAATGGCTACACTTTATCACAGGCACGTTTGTATAGAAAAACATATCATTTACGGAGGTGTGGTCCTAACATCCATTCCTGAGGCATCCATGAGGGAGGGGGCTTGAACTATATCCTTGTGGTTTGTAAAGCGGAATGACTATACCTAAATGTTTGTGTGGCTTATATGTTGGTTTACTGATAAGTAACAAAGAGCTAGGCACAGAGTAGGTATTGAATGAGTAGTGTAAAGTTCTGTCCCTCTCTGCTATCTTCTCCTCACTCCTTCCCTTTCCTCTCTTTCCAGCTCTTCCATGCCATCGGCCACTGATACCATTTGGGAGCACCGCCATTATTCCTTACACCCCACTTCACTGCTTCCTGAAATCTCACACTACAGACAGGTCTAAGGATTGATAGGAATTCTTCTCCAAGGAAAACTGCAAATTTACCTCCATGTAATTCCAACTCAAATGCGGTCTATTCCACATGTACCCAAAATGGGTTTCTACATTATTTTTAAATCTAGTAAACGTTTATGAACTTGGATCACTAACTACATGGTGAGATTTGTACTCATTTTTTTATGGCTCTTGTGTTCTTCAGTGGTAGGTCCATAGGCAGATAAAATATAATGTACATAAATACTTACCTGTTTCAAATCAATTATCAGTCTTCAAAGATGAGGAGAAGCAAATATAATGGAAAGTCAGAGACAAATTTAAGTGAATCCAAGATTTGTCCCTCACTTGTGTCTGTTCAGCTATCGCTGTCACTAAACCTGAGTGTCTTGGTCAAGCTCACACCTACATCTTTATCATCACAACACAGAATTTTTTTTTCTAGATATGTGGCTGAACCAAAGAAACAACTGAACTGTCAAAGTAAGAAGAGCAGGGCATAATATCCTCAGACATGTGCAGGACCGTGGTCATACAGAGAGGGGCAGGCTTCCTCTACAGGCCAGAATGAGGACAACAGCCCTGGCAGACGGCTCAAGGATGCCAATCTCAGATCCCAGTGAAAAGTTCTTCCCTATCCTTGCACAAGTACTCAATATTACAATGGGTTGCACATTAGAAAGAATACGATTATGTCTTTTGCAGGGAAATGGATGGAACTAGAGTAAATCATATTAAGTGAGGTAAGCCAAGTCAGAGACACAAACAGCATGTGCTCTCTCTGATATGTGGAAATTAGAACTAAAATACAGTGGGATATGATGAATTATACAGGATTCTACATACTCGTACACAGTCAGATTGAATGAGAATACTCTTAGGAGAGAAACTTAAAGGTGCAATGCCTAAGTGCCTCCTCATATTTATATAAAATGATATGTGTAGATTATTTTATGTAAAATAGTTTACTGAAATAAACTTATGGAAACAAGAGATCTTTTATTTTTAATGATTTTGTCTTTATGTACGGTATATTCATGTGTATATCTTCAGGAGGGTGGGGGGAAGGGTATAGAACTCGAGGGAAGATGGGTGTAAAAGTGCAGCAGTGGAGCTGACTGGACACAGATGCAAATGAACCATACAACTTGTGGGTGGAGACTGAAGGGAGGGACTAGAAGAGAATGAGGGAAGGGAAGACAGTGGGTGGAAGGAAATTTACACATTACCTGACTCATGTAATTGTAATCCTTCTTTACATTGCCTTTATAATAAGTCACATAATTAACTTTTTAAAATATGGGCTGCTTGAAAGCATCACCAGAAGGCTCTACAATTAAAAGAATCCTGTGAATAGATACCAGGAGTCTATAAAAATCACGGTGTGGACATTTTTTCAGAAGAGTGGTTCTTTAATGTATTACAACTTCCTGTAGGGTTCAGTGAACCCTCTCAAATGAAAGATGACTATTAAGGCGGGATGACTGCTTACCACTACTGACACCAAAAGGGTTATTATCTTCTTGAAATTTTAATCATCGATACCAAATTTACAGCTAACTAAGGAGCTGAACTAGGATGAAAACCTGAAGAAAGAAGTTGAAGGAGACATTTGAAGATGGAGAAGCCTCTCATGTCCATGGATCAACAGAGTTAATATTGTGAAAATGGCTACAGTATAAAAAGTCTACAGATTTCAGGCAATCCCTATCAAAATTCAAATGTTGTTTCTCACAGAAATATAAAAATCAATCCCCAAATTCATTTGAAAGCACAAAAGATTCCAAAACAGTCCTTTGCAAAAAGAATAATGCTGGAGGTTATCACAATACCTGACTTCAAATTATACTGCAGTCACAGAGCAAAAAAAAATACCACAACAAAAAACTCACAGTACTGGCTCAGAAACAGAAGTGTCGATTAATGGAGTAGAATAAAAGATCTAGAGATAAGTCCACATATCCTTTGTTGGGGAAAAGGAAACATCTCTTAACACATCCATGTGGGGAAAACTGAGTATCTATCTATCCATCTGGAAAAGACAAATTAGATACCTATATTTTGCCATGTAAAGAAAATTAATTCAAAGTGGATCCAAGACAGTTATGTTAGACCTAAAACTTCAAAACTGTTAGAGGAAAGCCCTTGAAGTTAGCAATGTAAGTAATATTCACCTGAGCAGGGTCCCAATAGCTCAGGCCAAAAGAGTAAGAATTGACAAGTGGGATTGTATCAAATTTAAAACCTTTGCATAGCAAAGCAAAAGAAACCAATTTCCATAATCAAGAGACACCCTGCAGAAGGGGAAGAATTCTTTGCCAGCTATTTATTAGATAAGGAATTAATATCCAGAAAAAAACATAAAGAGCTGTAAACAAATGATCCAATTAATAATTGGTCCAGTGAATTGGACAGTTCTCTAAAGATGAAGTAAATGTGGTTAATATATGAAGAAACCTGCAAACGGAAACCAAAACCATATGAGTTTGCCATCTCCCACTGCTCTTCTGTGGCCAAAAGACAACATAGTTGCAGATGGGTGATCATGGGGATGCCCATAACAAGAAGGATAATGAGAGCAAGGTATGGGATCAAGAGAAAAGATCATCTTAATTGGGTACCAGTGGCTTATGCCGATAATCCTAGCTACTTGGGAGGCTGAGATCTGAGAACTGCAGTGTGATGCCAGTACAAGTCTGAGAAATTCTATTTCCATGTAACCAACAAACTGCTGGATTGGAGGCATAGCTCAAGTGGTAGAGCACCAGCTATAAACAAAAAGCCTCGCTAGAGCACAAGAGCCTAAGTTCAAGCACTAGTACCAGTACAAACAAAAAAAATTGAGAAAGAGATAATATTTGTTCCTTAAATCTCAACTATGACATTTTTTAAACTAGTTGTATCCTTAGACTAATTGCTTTAAACTATGAGTGTTAACAGCTGTCTTAATGTCTGACCTATGAGATGGGGGAGAAAAAAGTCTTCCTTGAAGGTATATCAGAAAATTCAACAAAACCAGCATATAGATAAGAAAACAACACAGTACTTGGTATAATGTAAGATCAGAAACTGTTTAGTTCAACTTCTTATCCTTTCTCTTCTTTCTCAAGTCAAAACTGTCAGCATAGAGGAGAGCTACCACACCAGCATTTCAGGAAGTCGACCAACAAAGTGAATGTGCATTTAATTCATGCTCATTTCAATACACCATCCTGATACCCCAGCCAACAGAAAAGGAGGAAAAGATGGGTTGATTAATATGTGGCCCCAGTCACAGCCGGCCTGACACCTCCTACACTGCCACATGATTGTTTACCCATCGTGATTTGTTTACTTTTGTCTTTACAAAGCCCTACGTTTAGAAGGGGCTGTCAGCTCAGAAATTCAATCTGACATAGTTCTCCAAGTACACATGTCCTGGGGCAGACCCCGGCTTATTTCAGGCTGACAGCTGGTACCTGTGGCCTGCAGTGGAACATTCTTTGATGCTGAGGGAAAGAGACAGGTAGTAGGGCTGCCACAAATGGCACATTTGATTGATAAAGTGATCTTGAATCTAGCAATCATGGCTTCCCTGGCAGAAAACAACCCCCTCCTCGAGCGAAACCAACAGGTAACGTTATCCTTGAGTGTCTACATTTACAGATGGTGTGTGTTCTGTGCAATAGGACATAGTTCCTACCATGATGGAGCAAACAGCACTAGGGTTCATGGTTCAGTGACACATTCAAATCCTCACATTATGATGAGCACACGATGGGCGGAGGGTAAGTCATCAGACCTGTCAATCAACAGTTACCATCTTTCTATATGCTTTGCAGTGAAATGACATTTCTCCAGGAAATCTTTGCCGATGTTGCTAATCTAAGACAAGTTTCAGTCCCTCTGCCACAAGGCCTCCAAATAACTTGCATGGTGTCCATAAACACATGTAGTGAAACAAGTGTCTGCTTACTGACTTCTCTATCTTTCCTGATAAACCGTGAGCTCCATGAGAACAAAAGGCACATCTTCCCCAGGCCAGCGGATACCCACACCTTGCATGCCCAGCTTCCCCGAGTCTGAGCATACCAACACATCAGCCAGCCCACCTGCAGCTTACCTCCAGTGCTCCTCAGTCCACAAACACCCCCCTCAAAAACATCCCTTCCTCTTCTTCTCGTTGTACAGATCCAAGTTTTGCTCTGTGATACATCATCATGTCTCTTCTAGTGAAAAAAAAAATCACTTGAACACTCTAGCTTACTCAGTGTTGGCACTTTCCCAATTGTGAGAGTCAGCTTCAGTAGATTATCCGGATTAAAATCATGCCTCCAGGGTTTCCTTGCTGTATGACCTTGAGCAGAATTTTTTGGACCTCTGGACTTTCTCTCTCCCCTCAGGCCAAGCTGGTTTGCACTCACTACATTCCTTTTGTTTGGGATACTCACTACAAAGCTCCTTAACCCTCCAGCTCCTTTTTAACTATGGCTCACATCATGTGAGACTCAATTGACTTTCCCTATCCCACCTCCAACCCATCTCATCTCATTATTCTTTCACACTACTTACATAGCAAGCATTACTCTCCCATTTGTCTACTTAAGCATTAGTCTCTTCTGAAGACCACAGAAGTCCCTTGAGAGTAGTTAAGGGTAGTTATGCTGCCCTCCCCCCTCAACTACAGTAGCCTACCTCTGAATACAAAAAGCCCGGGAAAGGTTGGGACTGTCCACAAATATGTTTTGAATAAGTACATTAACTAAATATGATCGACTTCATGAATAAATGAATTTTTTAAAAGCCAGTAAGAGACGCTATAGAACAAGAAAAGATACGTACAATCAAGAGTCTTAGTCGCAAGGAACAAAAACCAATTCTAGTTAGCTTCTAACTGGCAAAATGATGTGTTCCGTCATGACTTGGCTTGGAGAACTGCCAGGCTAAGTCCAATCGCAGTAAGCTGTGGGATGGACATCTTGGCCCCCACCGTTTCCAAGCACTAGCTATGCCTCAGCAATGGGTCTCAGCGGACACTGGGTGCTGACAGTTCTGGTCCAGGAACCTTTCATTTTTATTTACTTACTCTGGGGCCATTTACTTACTCTGTGTTTAAACTCTGGACTTTTGGTATGCTATGTAAGCCATAAATCCAGCTTTGCTTCTTGCTGATTACTTTTGTTTCTTTTTCTTTTTTGCCTCTTATTTACTTCTTGCTGATTGTTCTTAAGACGGGGTCTGTTGCTTTCTGAGCAAGGCGCCTACGTTCAATCTGCCTTGTCCGTCACAGCTTCCCATCACAGCTAAGATAAACAGGCATATCCATCACTGCAACTAGTTCTTCCTTCAAGAATTTTTATTTTGGGGGCCTGAGATGGCCTCAAAAATCATCATCCTGTTGGGTGCCGATGGCTCATGCTGGTAACCCCGGTTACTTAGGAGGCTAAGAATTAACATAGTTGAAGCAGCACAGGCAGAAAAGTCCATGAGACTCTCATCTCCAATTAACCATTCAAACACCAGAAGTAGAGCTGTGGCTCAAGTGGAAGAGTATTCTCCTTGAGATGAAGAACTGTGGGACAGCGCCCAGGCCCCCAACTCAAGCCTCATGACTGACCAAAACAAAAAACCAAACCAGAACACACAGACACACAGACACACACACTCTCTCTCTTCTCTCTCTCCCTCTCTCTCTCTCTCTCTCTCTCTCTCTCTCTCTCTCTCCTTGCGGTCTCAGCCTCGCAAATAATAGCTAGCAATACAGATTTGAGCTATCAGTGCCCTGACTCAGGAACCCCTTCTTCTTGCAGAACCTCCTCCTGGCAATGCCTCTAAGATTCAGCATCATCAGCCCATAGGTAGGCAGCATTCTAGATACCCACCCTGATGGTAAGATTGGAAAAAGCAAGGAGCTAACAATATCTGTGGCACAATGTGAGAGAAGTTGGGATGTTGTGGACACAGTAAGAAATTTCTAAGACAGTAAGGCTCTCATGCTGAGCAGTGGAAAACAACTACAAATTTCCACTGCAATGGTGCATAAATATGAACCACAACTATCCAATTACCAAGAGTTTCTTCTTTATAACACAAATGGAATAATTGGACCAGAAAAAGTAGCAAACAAAGAGATACAAAAAGATACAAACTGCTTGATCTTTACAACAACTTTGCAACTTTTCCTTGAGTCTCCCACTTTGCCAAATGTCTGGATAGTAAATGCACTCAAGTATTGATTTGAGGGAAGTCTAGACAGGCATATAGTTCAGGACTATGTAAAAAGAGAAAAAATAGATCATTAAAGAGACTTCCCACTAACAGAGCTCTGGGGGATGTGAGCTCCATGACAAATAAGCCAAACTGTTTCCATGACTTTGCTCACAGAGGAAAAAGAAATCCTGTTTTCCAAAACTGCAGATGTCAAATGCTCTTTACTGAGGCAACTGTGGGTTGGGCAGGGGCCTCCACGAAGCACCATTCTGTATCAGGAGCCTGTGCAGTGGCCTGGGGATTCTCATAAAAATATCACACTTGGTCTTCTCAGTGGCGCTAATTAATGTCCACATCCATTCCTAACGAGATTTAATCAGTCAGAATCATTCTCCCTGGAATTTAATGGGTGGCAGAAAAAAAAAAAAACAGAAAAGAATAGGAGAGGAGAGAGGTAATGGATGATGTCTCACATCTGTAATCCTAGCTACTCGGGAGGCTGAGATCTGAGGAGCATGGTTTGTGAAGTCACATCAAGAAGGTGCCACCTATTAATCAGAAATAGGACCTTCTCTGACACTGAATCTGCAGTGCCCTAGACTTCCTGGCAACCCAGAAATTCACAAGCTACCAGTTTATGGCACTTTGATAAAACAACCCCCCCAAAAAAACTACACAAAACAAAAATGACTCATCTAAGAATAAACATAGTAGATGGCTGAAAGCAAATCTGAACTCACGCTTTCTGATTTTGGAGTTAGATATCATCCTAGCAAATGAAAGGTCATGAATAGTAAACAAACTTCCAGACTTCATTTAACCTAGAATTTATTCAGTGCCACAAGGCAAACAATGCATGCTTATTTTAATTACGAAAATATATTATTAGTAGGATTTCAGAAATACATGTTCAACACAACCTGATTATCTTGCTTAATTTCTTCAATAGCTCAGGCAATTAAAAAGCAAAAAAATAAAAAGAAAATCCCTATAATTTTCACACTTCATACCAAAGTATGTGTACAAATCACACCAAATACAGATAACTACAATGGAATTATAGAATTTCCAGTACATGTGCAACAGTCTGCTTAAGTTGAAATAATATTCATAGTGCTGATATTACAATAAAAAAGGAGAAATAATCCATTAAGCTCTTGAAGCAATTTGAACATAACAGTCATTTGAATGTGTGTACTCTTATTTCTTATAAACCCCCATGGAATGTAGAATATAGAAATCATAAAATAGAAAATTTTACTCATTGAACATAACACAAAAAGACTTTTGCTTTTAAAATGCTTATAGAAAGCTAAAGAACCTGAGAAGTGCTTTTGCCTTTCTTTGGCATTTGGTAATTCTACCTTTCATGTAATTTGTTTCAAATACCATATAATTATTCAGTTTAGGAATATACTCAATCAGCAAATAAAAAATCTGTGTGCAAGCATTTGTTAATGTTAAGCTATTCTAGACTATTGTGGAAGAATAGAATGTTTTGCCAACAGAAAAAAAATCGGTGGAAAATTTAAATGATTAATTCAAGTGGTAACGTCAAAACAAGGTTATGTGAAGAACACAATGCAGAACCCAAGACAAATGCTGGAGGCTCTGAAGACTACAATCATACGCATTCCATGAGACTCTTAGCTTAAGGTAATCCTAAGAAATGAGGCCAGGTGGGCATTGGTGGCTCACACCTGTAATTCTAGTTACTTAGGAGGCTGAGATCTGAGGACTGTGGCTCAAAGCCAGCCTGAGCAGGAAACTCTCTAAGACTCTTATCTCTAATTAATCACAGAAAAAATCCACAAGTGGAGCTGTGGCTCAAGTGGTAGAGTGCTAGCCTTGAGTAAAAGATGCTTAGGGATAGTACACAGGCCCAGAGTTTAAGTGCCAGGACTAGCAATATTAATAGTAGTAGTAGTAATTAAATAATATTAAAAATTTTTTTTTGCCGGTCATGGGGCCTGAACTCTGGGCCTGGGCACTGTCCCTCAGCTCTTCAGCTCAAGGCTAGTGCTCTACCACTTAAGCCACAGCACCACTTCCAGCTTTTTCTGCTTATGTAGTTCTAAGGAATTGAACTCAGGGTCTAAGGCATGCAAGGCAAGCACTCTACCACTGAGCTACCTTCCCAGCCCCTATTTAAGTAATTTTTAAAAAAGAAATGAGGTAATACCAAGGTTTTCAGTAATTCCCAAAAGCTATAGACAAGAACAGAATTCGTTAATTGAAAAATATCTAAATTGAAAAGAATTATTCAAGTTACTTATCGGTTGCCTAAATGATACTTTAGAAGACTGTGAAATTTCAGACCATCATAATAAATGCAAATAAGAACTTATTTAAAATAAAATTTTGACCCCCACCCACAAACACAGTTCAAAAGACTACCCCCCTCAACCCAATCTCTGAAAAGTTTTGAATATAAAAGGAATTGGTATAATTCATGTATATTTATAGATGTCCTTGAAAATGCTTGCTTCTAGTTGTTGGATAAAATATGCTTGATTTAATTTATTCATCTTTAATGTTACTGGGAAATTTGAAAAAGAAAATTCAATTTTTGCTTGTTATTGACTGTGAGACTCTAAAGATATTCATATTTTCTTCTGTATGTACTGTATCTTTTTTCTTTTCCTTAAAAGAAGAAAGACATTTTGTTTGCTACATATCAAGATTTAATTGATTGATATATAATGCCAGCTAAGCCTGGTATCTTCCTTTGAAGAAACTCCATTTCTGCATGAGTAATTCATTTAAAAAGTCATTACCATAATGACCTTTCCTTACTACTTTTATACTAAATGAAAGAGAGCCACCTAGGGTCTTGAACATCAAAAAATTGCTACATCTTTTTCTTCATTCCCCCCGCCCCAAGAAGGAAAGGTGTAAATTATTCACAAATGTCTGCTTATGTGTGTTTTATAGATGAGATTTCATCCTCTGTGATGTCAGCTTTGGCCTTTTGTAGCAGCATGCCTTTCATTATTTTTAATTAGTATTCATTTTGCTTGATTACAAAAGAAATATGTAAGTCCAAAGTCAGAAAATTAGGAAATAAGAAAAAGTGGTAAGAAAGTTTAAAGTACTGACAAAGAAGTCAGAACAGCCACTGGCATTTGCAAGTCGCCCTGCCACTCAAGGAAGGAATGGCTAACACACTCACTGTACTTGGGGACCATGGTAAAAGTAAGATACAGCAAGGCCCATGAGGAATTCTGACTAAGCACAAATGCTAATAGGCTCAAACAACCAACTCATCCTCGATCAAAGGTCACTTCCTTACCTATCACAGCTTTACCCTCGCCCTCATTTGTCCACCCTGTGAGTAAAAACCACCCTCATTTTCTTACAGCATCCAATCTAGTGTGAATCTCCAGAGTCATATGGTAGAACTGAAACTCTAAAACAAGTTCTTGCTAAGCCTTTGTGGCGCAGACACCCAAGTGGCACTTCAGTCGATCAATCTCAGATGTTCCCTACTGGTTTGGCGGGGGAGGAAGGGGGAAGTCGTCTAGCAACTCTTTACTCTGATCTTCTACTCTTTCTTCACCTCGTGACAGCTAGCAACACTGGACATTTTGGACTAGGGCATTCTGCTCGTAGGGTCCTGTTTCATGCATTGTGGGATGCTTTGGAGTAGCCTGGATCTATCCTCTATAGAAGCCAAAAACTCATCCCCTTCTCCTCGGCTGTAATAACCCAGTGTCTCCAGACATTGCAAATGTGCCTTGGCAGAGCAAATGTACCCTGGTTAAGAATTGCTGTGTTACATAATTAGGATCTTACTTACATAATATTATATCCTATGTTTTAATTCCAAATTCTATAATGGTCTCCTACTATTAATCCATTTTAATGAAACAAACATTAAAAAATAACGTCTTAGCTATGTAGTCAAAGCTAGCCTAGAAGTCACAATCCCCCCATTTCTACCTCTTGAGTGCTGGGATTATAGGTGTACCGTACCTTGCAAAAAGATTTTTTGGAAACAGTAATTTTAATAGATAAGGAATGGATATCTTGCAATTTATAAAATACTTCCCTCTATGGAATATTTCTTTTGTTTTAGTTTTTGCTACTGAATGTTCCACAAGGAACATTTTACATGCAACTGATTTCTATGTATTTGACTTAATTCATTAGATTCAATTAGGTTAAAAAAAAAAAAAGGAATTCTTGAGCTACAGAATATCTTTTCAAATTTTTTTTAGGAAAAGTGTATCCTTTACTTTTTCACTTTAGCCATCAATTTGTTCTAATAATACATTTAAAATATACTCATGCTTTTTTATTATTGTTGGTTGTGGGTCTTGAACTCAAGGCCTAGGTGCTGTCTCTGAGCTCTTATGCTTAAGGCTAGTGCTCTACTACTTTGAGCCACAGCTCTAGTTCTGGTTTTCTGATGGTTAATTGGAAATAAAAGTCTCATGGGGACAAAGCCTTGGCTGGCTGAAACACAATCCTCAGATCTCAGCCTCCTGAGTAGGGAGGATTACAGGCATGACCCGCCAACACCCAGCATGTATGCCTCTTTCAACTTGTTGAATAATCTGATTAAGTCTTAGGACTTCTCTGGCAAAACTTATGTGTTAACTCAGTCTTTGCTACATGGAGAGAGTACCCCATTGGGAACCAAATTTCTGCATGTATGCTTGAACCAACCCAGGGGGCCAGGATAAAGAGCAAGTGGAGTGAAGTGATTGGAAAATGACTACAAAACACAAGTGTGTGAAAGATGTTTCTTGCTAGGTGAAGTGGTTTCCACCTCCTTCCCATCAATCCTTGTCTGTGCAGAATATCAGAATATAACCTTCATGGAGATAATGTCTCTACAGGGAAAATAATCAGAGATGCTTACTGATTTGATGCCAGAGTTACACCTGGATAAACTCATCCTAAGTTCAAAATAGTATTAAGTTGAAAGTGTACTTAATATACTTAACCTGCCAAACATAGATTAGCCTAGCATGCTCAGAGCACTTGCATAGTCCAGCGTTGGTCAAGTACATCTAACACAGAGCCTGTTTCATAAAGAATTATACAGTTGCTCAGGTAACTCATTGCCTGACTTATTGAAAGTTGTACCCACCATTAACAGACAGTACACCGGGCCTGAAGAATGTCTAAGCATTTAACCAAAATTAATTGCTGTCAGCTTGCATGACAGTATCAGTTCACCTATCATTAACCAAGTTTGCACCTATCACCCTTGGTGGGGGAGGAAGACAGGAGGGACCTTTCAGAGCTAGACTTCAGCAACCAAAGAAGAAGGGATTGCTCACCTGGAGCAAAAGAACATTGCTCCACAATTGACAACCAACCTCTTCACGACTTTTTCTCCTCTTCGACATCTATTTTAAACCACTAGGCACGGCATGTTCAGCCAGAAAGAAGTCACGGATGATGGATACCCAAGAGGTCGTCTTTGACCTGAAAGAGCTTAGTGTAGAGTTTGAGGAGATCAAACATGAAGATGTAAAGCAGGCAGAACACCAGCAAAGGCAATATCAAGTAGTAGAAAGAACAGAGTTAAAAAGCTCTGACTTCTACCAGTGCTGGTTATGCTATGTATAAAAACTGAGTGTGATAGTACTGGAATTTGGTGGAAACTTTTCAAAGATGGAGTTCATGGGGTGTCGGGACGGGGGGGAGTGAGGGGGGTCAGTTTTAGGTCATAGAGACACTTGAAGGGTGACTCATGGAACAAAACAGCTCCACCTAACCTTCCTTCCCAATGTTCCATTTTATCCCAGACCTGAAAACAACCTAGCGAGCTCACCATGGATGAAGCACCAGAACCATGAACACGAATGACCCTTCCCTGCTCAGCAGGCATCCATCACAGAGACAGAAATCTGACTGATGTGGCCATGGTGACAAGGATCAACTTATTTATCAGACCCCTTCCTTTTCACTCAGCTTTTTGCCTTCAGTAGACGAACTCTTGCTTTAGCTTCTTTTGTGCATGAGTGATTAGTATTTCTTCTCAGCTTTACTATAAATAGATTATGTACAATCTGGAAAAAAATTGTGACATTGTTCTGGCTTTCTTTAAAGTATAGTGCTTTCTTTCTAAGAGGATAGGAATGGGGAAAATTTGACATACATTTTCTATACTTTATCTATCTGTATATCTATCTACCTATGGGTTTGTCTATCTGTGTATCTATATATACATACATAAACTCCTAACTATACATAAAATCTATCAAGCCTATTTTCCATCTATTTATACATACATAAAATCTAACTATACATAAAATATTCCTCTATCTGTTAGAAGGATAAACTAATATATATAAATGTGGCTGGAACACACAAGACCCTAGGTTTGATCCTGAGCCCTGCCATTTAAAAATAGTTTTTAAATACAGAAATATAAAGCTCTTGGTTTCCTTCTAGCCCCTGAATAGTCTTGCAGACCATTGTATAATGAAGATTCCACATCTGACACCATCGTTCTACTTTCAAGGATATATGACATCAATAATAGCATCATCTGTTTGTGCCCTTTCCAGGCTTACATAACCATGAATTTCGTGCTATACACTTATGCTAATAGGACTCATCGAGAAATCGATCTGTTCGCCACTGTATGCATTTGTTCATTGCCCAATGGAGCACAAAGACATTGTCTGGCATCCAGTTCTTCAGGGGGGCATTGATTGGATTGGAGCTTCTGGTGATTTATTGGTCTTCAGAGATGAAATGCTCAACCTCATGTGCCCTCTTTCTCCACAACTTACTTTTCTGTGGGGGCTGAAAATAATGCAGTTTGATTCCCACTACTTTCCAAGTTTGCACCAAAATATTTGCAAAGCAACATAGAGAAAACAAGGGTTCCCAGAGTCTGAAAGCATAACCTGAGAGAGAGGTCATGCTAAAAAAAAAATGATTAAGATAAAGTAAAATAAATACACAAACAGAAATCCTCTGTGAAGTTATTAGAGAATTTCCCCCCCACTAAATATACTTGCGTACTCTACAAAAGTTCTTTGACCTTTAATTTTAACTTGAAATTAGGATCCTGTTGTTTCTTAAGCCATTTCTAATACAAAAATTATGTCCTGAAAAAATCATGGAGACTACCAAAGAGACAATGCTTCGTGGGGGAGGGGCCTGTCCCAAGTTCCTCCTGGAGAACCCAAATGCACCCACTCAGGAGAAAAAGATGCAGAAGAACTGGGGACAGGAATGCGGCTCATTGTCACTTCTCTAAATATCACCTCATGACACTGGTATAAGCAAATTCTTCCTACTAGGTGCCATCACAGGTCCTAAAGTGCAAGCTCAGAGCAGTACAGGACTCCATGGCAAACATTTGAAAGATAAAGACATGCAGAGTGCCAGGCGCTGGTGGATAACGTCTGTAATCCTCGCTACTCAGAAGGCTAAGATCTAAGGATTGCAGTTTGTGGCCAACCAGGGCAAGAAAGTCCCTGAGACTTTTCTCTCCAATGAACCACCAGAAAACCAGAAGTGGTGCTGTGGCTCAAAGCCGTAGAGTACTAACTTTGAGCAAAAGAGCTCAGGGACAGCACCCAGGCTTTGAGTTCAAGCCCTACAACCAAAAGAAAAGAAAAAATAAAAAGAAGAAAGAAATGCAGTCAGGCAAGTTGACCAATTTCAAAGGCTAGAAATGACTATTTTAATTTAAAGAAAAAATTGCCTCAGACAAGAAATCAATTCTCCGCTAAAAATACCTTGGTCTAGCAAGAATTGAACCCTGTGTCTCAAGCAGAACTGGAGCATTTTCCAAGAGTATATGTATCAATAACGCAACCAGAACTAGGTCCTTAAAGCATTCCAGTTAAAACCAACTGCATTCTTACAGCTGCAGGATGACTTAGAAGTTACAAGGATGACATTAAAGCCAGCACTTTGCTAAGGATTTTTTCCGATGTCTTCAGGTGGCTTTGTTCACGCGGGGGCTATTTTTCAGCACTGATTGTGATTGTAGAGAGCTTGTGGCTATGGCCCATGTTGATGATGGAGCTCTCAAAGGTGCTTCTTGTTAAGTAAAGGCTTCTTTCTACTTCTTAGCCACTAAAAGGCCTTCAAGATGTCTCTCCAGAGTTCCACCGAAAAATGTTCTTCCTAAACTGCAATTCATCCCAAGGCCTTCCTGCAATGGTAAGCACTGTAGACACTCTTGTACTTTTTCTGGCTTCTGTGTGCCAAAGGTGGATGCTTCCGGCACCTTGGACACTCTGGTTTCTTCCTGGGTTTTTACCATTACATGTTGGTATTTCCCAAAGTTTTTGTATAAGTTCTTTCATTTTCATATCAATTGATTTTGTCTTCTATGCAATCATGAACACCAAGTTCACCTGTCTAGTCAGACATCTTCCCTTACCACAGAGTGGTGGGTTCAGCTAGTGGCCCCTTAGATTCTCCTCGTGGGCCTGGGCTGGCCATTCCACTATCCCCTAGGACTTGAAATACAGGCTACGACCCCCATCCTAAATCGCATTCTTCATCTACCAGATGCACCAGCTGAGTATATGTAAGCTACCCCTAACAGGCACCAACTGGTTAATAGCGAGGTGCAAAAGCCATGTGCCCTTTCTTCGATCTTTAGTATTCTGAAGCAACATCCAAAGCTCTCCATCATGGGAACATTTCTGGTCTGCATTTCTTTTTTTTAATTAAATAATTATTTTTATTGTGAAAATACTGTACAGAGGGGTTACAATTATATGGGCAAGGTAATGAGTACGTTTCATTTTTTTCATTTTTTAAAAATTTTTATTTTTTTTTGTTGTGAAAATACTGTACAGAGGGGTTACAATTACATGGGCAAGATAATGAGTACATTTCTTATTAAGCATTGTAGCCTCCTCCTCTGTTTCCCCTTCCCATTCCCTCCCAACCTCCCCCCACCCCCCCACCAAAGTTGTAAAGTTCGTTTTTGACTTCTCATTGTTGCAACAGGTCCACCTGTATCCTTATTTAAACGACTTGTTTTTCCCCTTCCCCTCTACAAATTATACCAACATCAAATACAGTGAAAGCAGGAGTTATACTGTGGGGGAGGGACATACAAAGCAACAAAGATCTGGTCTGCATTTCACTGGGCCAATTCCTCCCTTCCCTAAACCTAAATCCCAGCCTTCCTCTCATAGGCACTACAACAGAGACCCACAGTTAGGACCATAAGAACACTTTTCATATTCCCACCAATTACCTCTTCTTCCTTCAGCTTCCCCACCAATCTCCATCACCTGAGGATAGCTGTGGCTCTGTGGTGGAGCACTGGTGTAACATGGTACCTGGCCGTCGCTGTCCACTTCTTCCCCATGTCTTATCAACTCCACTTCCTACATCAACTTCACATCAATCATAGTTCTTTAGCTCAAGAAAACAGCTTCTGTCCCAAGAAGACTACATTGTATCTAAATCAACAAGGCAGGGCTAGGTGTCCATTGCCTCATTGCTGAGGTAGCTCTAAAAGTTATCTAAGGCAGTTGGACCATACCAAAAATAAGCCCACTGAGGCCTGCCATGTGCCACCACTGTCATGCAGAATGACATATATACATATAAATTATAAATATACTTATATAATGTACGTATAGTATATATACATATATGACAGTACTGAGTTTCAACTCACAGTGTTGTACTTTCCAAGCAAATAATCTATCACTTGAGTCACACCTCTCATGCCTTTTATTTTACTTCGATGTTCAAATAGGGTCTTGTGCTTTTCCCCTGGGTAGTATGTAACACAATCCTTCTATCTCTTCCTCCTGAGTAGCTGAGATTACAGACATGCAACACCAGATCTGATTCCAACTTGTCCTTTTCTCCATATACCATGCTATGAAAAAGGCTACAAACACTGCCATTATCTCTAGGTCTGAATTGGGTGCCTGGCCAGATATCTCTCCTCCTTCAGCTTAGGTAGAAATCTCTTGGACACCAGGGACTCATTTTTTTCTGCCTATTTCCTAGTATTTGCCTCGGCTAACATAGAATAGCACAGCTCAAGTACGTTAAATGAATCAACAAGTTAGTAACTCTTGGAAAAGAAGAAATGCATTCAAAGGATGAAAAGGAAGCAGCAGTAACGGAAGGAAGGAATTCAAAGGATGAAAAAGAGGCAGCAGGAAAGGAAGGAACACAAAGCAAAGGAAAGAAACCAATTTCTTGACCTTCCAAGGGTCTTGTGTTCCTGGTATAGGATTGCCAAGGTGAATGATTTATTTTAGAACATGAGGATTCTGGAAAAGTTCTGAAAAACAAGGTCATAAATTATAGCCACATTTCTCTCATCTTGTCTCTTCTAGTTTGAAATCTCCAAAGAGAGCTTATAATACCAGTTTGTGCAGTAGTCTACTCAATTGAAAATGATCAATAAATACTAACTAATGATAATAATTACAGAGGAATAAGCAGAAGACAGAACTATAATGGCTAAGCAGTCAAATTTATGAGGCAAATTTCTCTACAGAGAATGGAAGTTCCATGCCGTGGGTCCTGCCTGTTGCATAGTGATTTGTCTCCTGTTAAAGAAAAACACTGAATTGAAAAAAATAGATGCCTATGACCTAGCTCAATAGCACCTAGAAGGATGACCTAGGACAACTGCTTCACCTGTTTGAACTTACATATCTATGTCTGCAGGGTTAACAGACTGTGCTCGATGACGCTCAAGTCCACTTCTAAAACTCTATGTTATTTTTATCTCTCTTGATGCCTGTCAATCCTGTGCTTTCTGCCAACTGGAAAAATAAAAATTCAAACTGGCTAGTGTTTCATTAGAGTCAGCTAAAAATAAACTCTCTGGCAGGGACAGGAAAACCACTCTATGGACACTATGGCTGTCAGCAAGTCTGAGCTCTTTGTAGGAACCATTCTTAGCCTTGTTCTTTGTGGCTTTTTAATAAGTGTGTGTTTCAAATTGGAAAGAAAAAAAACAGACACACAGACTTATTTACCAAAATGACATAGAAAAAAAGAAAGGGAGAAGCCCAAACATGCAAATTGAGGCAACTCCCCACAGCTGAGAGACTGCAAAGAATGGAAGTCACAGAGGAAAATAGGATCAGAAACAGATGCTTTGGCTATTGGCAGACCCTAATGTCATCTATAAAATGATCCATCTCTCTCTACCACCACCCTGTTTCAACTGGGAATTAAAAAAAAGCATACCAATATGATATATTAGGGGATGGCAAGTTTAGGATCCTGGTAGTTTGTGCTTTCATTATTTCCTTGATCTAGCACTTTGTCCATTCTCACACTCGATTACAGCAACTCCTTAGCTGGCTACTTTTCTAGAGTCCACTAATCCTATTTTATTTTTTCTCCTACATAAGGATAAATAAATGTAAAACTTCAATCTCATAGGCTGATATGAGGAGGATGGATTGTGAAAGAGAATCACCTGAACAAAAGATGGAACTACTTTCAATATTTAGCCACCAAGCAATTTTTTCAGGCTTTAAACATCATGAGGCACAAAGTGAGTTGATAGATCAAGAGAAATATAGCCATTAAAAACAGCACCAAACATATGCTGTTCCTAACAAGCTAAATGGAACCATTATTTCCTGTTTCAAGAGAATTCTCCCAGATCCACTAAAAGAAGCCAAACGGCTCTTTACAAAAATGCTTATGAATAAGCACACTAGAATGGTTTGGGAGGCTTTGTTTTTCTTCTTAAAGTCATCCCTGTCTTTGTAGAATCATTCATTCTTGATTGTGTCTCTATCAGAGTGGGATCCCTGCGGTACAAAGCAGGGTGAGTTCTCTCTGAATAAGCTCCCCTGGTGCCTGCTGTCTTGGTATTTCCAAAAAGATAGTTCTTGGGGACATTTTACTTACAGTCGAGCAATGTCCACTTCTGTCATTATTGGTCTTCAATTCTCAACTTTGTTCTCTCAGCCTATTCAAAGTACCAATAATATCCTGTGACAATTGCTGACATTAAATCACTTAGCTAGTATAAGCAAGACCCCATGATAGATGTCTTCTATGCAGTCAGTTTTCTTGTTTTACTAGTAATCCTATGTTGCTACTAGGTTAGCATGCATGGCCAACCAACCTCCCTGAAAACAGCAGGCAACTGAATTTATTTACCTTAAGGAGTCAATATGATCTTTCTACAATAACAGTGCATTAAAATCAATCTCATTTGCCAAGCGCCGGTGTCTGCCTGTCATCCTAGCTACTCAGGAGGCTAAGATCTGAGGATCACGGTTCAAAGCCAGCCCAAGCAGGAAAGTCCATGACTCTCATCTCCAATAAAACCACTAGAAAACCAGAAGTGGCACTGTGGCTCAAGCGGTAGAGTGCTCGCCTTGAGCTGAAGAGCAGAGGGAGAGCGTCCAACCCCAGAGTTCAAGCCCCATGACTGACCAAAAAAAAAAAAAAAATCAATCCGATTTGATTATGATCAATAGTGAAACCTAGTGATAAAATCTGGAACCCAGAATGAAAGAATCTGAAGCAGTGAGACACTGCCTCCAAAAACAATGTTGTTTAGTTCTCTGTTATAACCAGTGCCACCAACAACCACTAGAAACAAGAATGAGGCATGCCAGGGATTAGGGGTTCAGAAAGGCAAACCTGTCAAATACAAACACAAGGAGTCCTTCAGGATACACATTATTATTATTATCATATTTTATTTTTATAATGAGGCAATAAGAAATCACAAGAGAACAAAGATGCCACCAAAAAAATGAAAGTGAGCTGAAAATGGGTCAACTGGTTAATTCAGGGCAAGGGTACCCATCAATCTCACCTTTCATAGGGTCTACCATGTATATTACACCTCACTTTGTCCCTTTTAGAGGTGATCTGAGAGAAACATAGGAAGTAACAACTCTGTAAGAAACTTCAAGAGCCTGAAAATTCCATAAGTGTGAGCTCTTATTGCTATTGTTGCATAATTCAGTTTATATCCATTTGCTTGAGACTTTGAGAACAGGATGCCTTCCTAATTTTTCTCAGAAATAGCTATTTGAAAAAAAAATCATGAAAACATGAGGACTTATAGAGTCAATGTTGATGTTAAAGTTGACCAGTTTAGTACAATGGCCAGCCTCTCCTATTATCAAATACCCAAAACTGAAGTAAGGAGACTGGGTTTAAGTAACATCACCTTGTTCTCACTGCCATCCTGGCACCTTGCTGGGTGGAGGGAGCTTTCCACCCAGTTCTGAAAAGCCTAGAGTTGAGAGAGCACATGACAATCTTATATCAAGATGACCAGGACACTAAGGGAACCTGTAACCACCACCACCAACAAATAATGATTGGATGGGGGGGGAGGGGGGAGGCTGGGAAGGGAGGTGAAGGGCAAACAAAGGAGGAGGCTGCAATGCTTGGTAAGAAATGTATGCATTATCCTGCCCATGTAATTGTAACCCCTCTGTACAGTATGTTCTCAAATAAAATAAAATAAAATTTTAAAAAAAAAAAGAAAAAACATTTCAACATCAAGTACCTCAATGTCAAACTACTCCAAAAAAGAACAGTATATAGTTTTCTAGGAACTTTCAAAGAAAACACTGAATTTATCCAGTGAAATAGGAACAGAATAAACCCAAGAGTTATCTCTGAAACAAAGTAGATTAACTTGTTTTTTTTTAATTCATTCTTCTAGATCATTAGTTGTTTTTTTTTTCACCTCTCCCCACCAAAATCTTTCAGATGAAAAACATCCATATACAGCCCTCATGGGAAAGTACAAGATTCATTATTTTCTTTACCTATGGCCTGCATCATGTTTACACTGGCTAAGAATTCAATTTGTACAATAAACATGAGGCCTTAGAGGGCTTGGTAAAAGGTTGTTTAAGTGAAGATAAGTAATTCTGTCTATCAAGTATTTTTCTCCTAGATATCCATAAAGATATCTATATTAAACTACAAAGGAGAAATGCCTTTTTTTTAACCTTTTCTGTACTTTTCTTCCTTTCTGCCCCAAACCAAATCTGGAATGTTCTTATACTCACTGAGCAATCAAAAGGTGACTTGATTTTATTAGGAAACATGCCCAAGACCACAACTGGTAATATCATCAACATAGTGTCACACATATGAAATGTCCCCATATTCCCCTTAAAAATACATTGTTAGCTATAAAATTTTTGCAGATTTTTTAAAAAAGAAACACGTTTTAAACTTTTGGGTAATGAGTAACTCATTTGATATATGATCAACTGACAATATAATCATATGAATGTGATTAAGTGTGAACAATCTAACTCAACTAGTATTATCAAATGTAGCCTAATTCTGAAAGGAATAGAATAGAATAGAATAGAATAGAATAGAATAGAATAGCACAGCACAGCACCTGAAACTGGCAAAAGTACTATGTTTCATAAGTATATAATTAAATATTATTTTGAGTTTATAGATTTTGCCTGCAGTCTGTAAGCTACTAGTCAATATATATATATATGTATGTACGTATGTATGTATGTATATTGTTTCCTTCTAGCCCCTGTGTTTCTGGGTCCCTATGAGTAATCTTTTAGTTTTATTATTATATATTTAATCATGGCTTAGCATAAATCATACATTCTCTGTAGAGGACTTGTCTCCATTGGAGATAAAAATTGCTTCCTAAGCAATGAAAATAAAATTTTAGCTCTAATTGTGCATGAATCATAGATACAGACAAGGTGAATAAACAGATATATATTTTATCCATGAAATAAAGATTTCTCGAGGAGGGTGAGCTGATGAGAAAAATAGGCCTCAATGATTCCCTTCTCAGGAAAACAGGAGCAGAAGGCTGAGAACCTGATTTGTATTCATCTCATGGGCTTTCTGTCTATTGGTGGATTTTCCCAAGTGAGTCGAAGCCACTGAAGCACCTTCTAGTTCTCTGCTGTGTTGCGCCCCCTGCCCAAGGGTCCTAACCCTTCTGTGTGTCACCCTCCTGGGAATTAGAAATGTTCTTACAACCCTAAATTATGCAAATTCAAGCAATGTCATAATAAATATTCTAGTTTCACAGCGTGAAAGAATGCAAATGTGGGCAAGTTCAAAATGTGCCAAGATGGCATGGTTACAGAGTGATGAGCCAGGTGAATTGTTGTGTTTACTACCAGGTGGTGGCATTGTAGACACAATGCTTTTCTTTCTCTTTTGTGAGGCTCAATCAACACAAAATCATTTAGAATAAAGACTCCAAAATGAAATGATATGCTGGAATCTAAAATGAAATGATATGCTGGAATTTAAGATAAAATGCTATGTTGGAATCGGCTGAAATGTGTCTATAGGAACTTAATATGACCAGACATACTACATACTTCAGTAAGTGTAGGGGTATTTGTAAAGATATATGTATCACATATATAAGCATACAGTAGTATATTTTGGTCATTAGGTTAGCATGTTAATTCCCCCCGCCCCGGGTTTAGACTTGAACTCAGGGCCTCAATTCCATGTTTGGATTTTTTTTTTTTTTTTTTTTTGGTTATGGCTGGCTCTGTATCACTTGAACCAGCCTTTAGGAAGATGAATTTGCCATTGCACTGGCTTCCAAGGAAAATTAATGCGAACAAAATGAAGAAACAAATACATTCAACACAACAATCTGGCTTCCAAGTTGAGCTTAAAATACAGCCACGAAACCATATGAATTGGAACAAAATGACTTATTGTGTGGTTACTGTGCACTGATCAGGCTGTGCTGCTCCAGCCCGGCACTGCTGGAGATAACTAGTCCTGAGCGCCATTTGGACAGAACCCAAGGTGTTCATGCCCTAATAGGAAGCACAAATCATTAAAAAAAAACAACAACAACATGCAGAAAGCAGTACCATGTTGTGGAATCTCTCTGTGATATTGCCAGCACAAAAAAAATGCTCTGAAGGAGGGTAACTGCTAATGAAACAGCATGATGTACCACAGTAATTAGATAGACATGACTGTAATAGATGCTGGCAGTGCTCATTACATGACTTCAGTGTGCACCAGGAATGCTTATTATTACATGACCTCAATATGTATTAGTAATGCTTATCATTACATGACCCTTAAGTCATCCTTGATTCCTCTACAAGAATCTGCAGAGATGGGAAGCCTGAACATACCTGGAGCTTCACCCACGTGTTCCATCTCTTCACCTCTCTCACAGCATATGCTGAGAAGCCTCGAGTCCCATATTGTTAAATTCTGGAAGGGAGGCATTGGCTTCACCACAGCCCAGAATGAGTGACTGACACTGTTGCTTATACTTGCCAAGACATTAAGTCTACTTCATAGGAAAGACACATGCTTATAAATTACCTGGGAAAGAGTCTTTGCACAAACTCTTTGGGCCAGAAGTAGAGCAAACACTTTGATGAAGGCTTTCCAGCCCTCCCAACTGAGTCACTCCCTTTAGATTTTAAGGCAGGGTCCACTGTGGGCAACAGAAAAGGCTTTTTTCACAAGAAACACTATGAGATGCTGAACGTAAGAGGGTAGGAAACAAAACTGACGCCCTTGGGAGTTCAGACCATTCTGTTTTATCAGCCAAACAGCTCTGATCCAAACTCCAGGATGGCATGATGCTTTCAGCGTGCCCAGAGGCATCACTTTGGGAACCCTCAGTGCTCCCATGGGGGATGCAGGCAGCAAGGAATTCCAAACAGAGTCCATCAGATGTAGGGCAACAAGAGCAATATAGCAGTTACTGCATGGCGAGTGTGGGTGGCTTACGGAGAAGCCACTCAGGCCCTTTCAGAACTCTCCAGAAGAGACTTTCCAATGACATACTAGACATCAATAGCTATGATCAGGAGAGTCCCTGAGATACAATGCTGAGCTGATACATGAGGGGTGTGTGTGTGTGTGTGTGTGTGTGTGTGTGTGTGTGTGTGTGTGTGTGTGTGTGTGTGTGTGTGTGTGTGTGTGTGTGTGTGTGTGTGTGTGTGTGTGTGTGTGTGTGTGTGTGTGTGTGTGTGTGTGTGCACATATGTATGTATATATCTATATATACATATATGTATATATAGATATACTTTATTCCATTCATGTTTTTCCTTAGCATTTGTTTTTATGCAGGTCCAGATAAAAGAATTCCTTGGTGGAATATAGGAGGTACTCATGTCCTGTATAATTAAAAAAGAGAAAAGTCAAAAAGGATGCCATTGGAAAGGATTTGGAAATTTACATGCAATAAAGCCATCTCTGAAGATAGTTTCAACAGCCTGGGTAGGGTGAGACAATATATATGCTGGATTTCGTAGGCTGATCCAGGTTGTAGTTCTTCTAAGTATTCTATCCTCATGTTTGTAACTGTCTGAATGGTATAATGCATTCCTATTCCACTGACGTTCATCTGACTCATCTTTGAAGGGAGAGACCCTCAAATGTGCTTTGTATGGCACAAGTTGCTAAATACCAAACTAGTCCCTGAAATTACTTTCTCATCATCTCTGGGCAGAATATGTACAATATGCCTTTCTGAGTCACCAAACCCAAATCTTTATGCAGCAAGTTTTAATAGCAACTGAAGAAAAGCCAAAGTCGCAGAGCGGAGAGGCATCGTCTACTCTGACAGGGCACTCACCGCTGAACCAGGAATTCTGGCCTGCAGATTATTCTTATTTTCCCTTTCCACTGTGACCCACTGACAAATTAGTTACCAGTGATCCCGTCCTTTTTGTCAAGGAGGAAAAATATTGATATAAAGAGGCCAGAGGACACTGGGTTGCTTTGCAAGGACTCAATTAGATTTGTCATCTCAGTGTTGTCATTTTTCAATGGTCCTTTGTGGATATTTTTTTTTACTTTAGGAACTGATGTGAAGTGTATCCACCAAGCTAGGGTCTTAGCTAAAATACCTTTGCTGTAGAAATCTAAGTAATTCCTTGGGATCCAAGCTCCAAATTGACATTCTGCCTAATTCTACTTGTCTGTCATCTCACTTCTTATTCCTGGATTTTGTTACACTACTTTTGCTAAAATTTATTACTAGAATCCTCCAGTCTTATTATCTATAAGGGCTGGGGGGGGGGGGAGGGGAAGTGGAGGGGGAGGAGAAAGATGGAAGACGGAGGGAGGAAAGACACAACTGTCTTTTCAAACTTTGGATTAAGTAGAAGGACTTTTTTTTCTTATATGACAGTTATATGTTCTCTTTGCAGCTTATATGTAACCCATACTGTGTAGCCTAAAGTCAGCTGCAAACTTCAGTTAAGGAGGAAGATTCATCCAGGCAGATTACTGGCTCTCGCCTGTAATCTAGCTACTCAGGAGGCTGAGATCTAAGGATCAAGGTTCAAAGCCAGCCTGGGCAGGAAAGTCCATGAGACTCTTATCTCCAACATATTACAAAAGGGGGGTGGTCCTGGAAGTGGCTCTGTGGCTCAAGTGATAGAGCACTAGCTCTGAGTAAAAGAAGCTTAGCAATAGCACCCAGCCCCAGAGTTCAAGCCCCAGGACCAGCCAAAAAATAAAAAAGAAGAGGATTGATTCTGCTCCTTTGAAGAGTTCAGTAGTTCTCCTTTGGGAGAACTTCATGTAGAGACTGCTGATCTCCACTCTCCCAGTGCCCAGTGCTGACCATATGATAAGCCTGGAGCTAAGTCAATAATTTTAAAACATGAAATCATGCTCTGTGTGGCCCCTGTCAATCAAGAAACCACTAATGATTCATCAGCAGCGCTCGTGTACTATGAGCATTCACTTAGAAAATTAGTGATTTGTCCATTCTCTCCTTCATTTCCAACTATTTAGTGAGTATCTACTCAGGTAGATGGTTGCTTTTGAGACTCTATATAGAGCACAGACTGTCACCTAATAAAGCAGACAGACACCCACAAGGTGGTCAGCTTAGTGAGACTCTTACTCTCTGGTATCTAGCGCTTAGGCCCCAAAGAGTTCAGAAATAATAATGTATTGTCTACTTCCTAGGTCTATGTACATTTGTTGATGCTGAGTTACAGACACAAAGTCAGAGGAAACGATTTCTAATCCAGTGAGGAAAATCATTGCAATGTGAATCTGGTACTTGAAATTCTATGATGCAACGCGCACCATAGGGGAAATAGGGTTATCTCACTATTGCACATGATCCAATTTTGTGCAAACCAAGCAAACACTTAAGATTGTCAATGTCTCCCTTTATAAAAAAGGCAATCAAAACTTACTCCACAGAGTGGCTGCTATTAAGTGAAAATAGCCTTACAAACAACTGTTCCTTCATGATTAAGTCATTCCATTTTCCTGAGAACTCCTGTACACCTGCTAACAGGCTAACCTGCTAACCTTAGGATAGAGTCATGGATGAATCAAGTGTCTTCATGATCTTTAGAGACAATGGGAGTGAGATGAAGGTAGAATCCATTGGTACCCGTGGGTCCCACTACCTTCTTCATAGGAATTTTAAGCACAATGAGCCAACTGGGTTCTAACAAGACTCCCTTCTAAGCCTATTTTCTTCTTATGTCCCTATGTCCTCTATAATTTTCTATCTAATTTGGGTATACACTGTCTATATCATTCATTGTCCTCTAAGGAGGGGAGAGGGAGGAAGTTGCTTCATCCAGGGGTTTCTTCTCAGTCAGGAAGGACTCTGACTTCTCCTTGAACAACAGTTGTGTCATAGTGAAACCAGCCAAGTTGACCTCACTCAGTGAAGGGCAAGCAGTGTAGATGATCTATCAAGAGTCCTTGTTGCTAGCAAAACCAATCAAATAATTTAAAAAACAAACAAAAGAAAACCTTGTGCTCTCAGAGAAATGATAATTACCTGGTCCAAAAAGATGGACCTTTTTGCAGTGTGTGTAAGAATAAAGTTGTCGTTTGAAATTCATTGAGGATTGATTCCAGGGCTCCCTTTGAATATTAAAATCCTGGGACATTCAAGTTCCTTTCGTAAAATGATACTGCACCTGTATGTATCCTATGTGCATCCTTAAACCATCCATACAATGCCCATAGACCATGTAAATACTTGTCATGCTGTATTGTTTAGTGAGTAATGACAAGGAAAAAAAATCTATCTATATTCATAGAGAGGGAGAGAGAAAGAGGAAAACAAGAGACTGAGAGGACACAGTCCAGTCTGTGGGAAACAGAAACATGGCTATTTGCCAGTTGGCCTCAAAAATTTATAAAAACATAGTGTGTTTCTTTAAGCATAGAACATGTGGAGCTCATACAAGCAAAAAAAGCAAGATTGTGAGAAAAATTCTGATCTTCATTCTCCTGTGCTAGTAACTAGTTCAATTATTTACATAACCATAGCCCCAAATCTTGGCTGAAAATACTCAAAGTGCAGATTTAGACCTTAGGAGAAATAAGTCTGTATGTAATTGCTATCTGTAAAGGACTTAGCAGAAAATCCCAACAGATGGAAATGAAGAACAAAATAGACCGGTTCTATAATCCAGCATTTGGGAAGCTGAGACAGGACAATCAACTGAACTACTGAGTAAGTTTTATCTAACCATAGCTATATAGCAAGACCTGGTCTGTAAATCTTTAAGGACCCTATTTCAATGCTAGCACTAATCTGCTAATCCTCTGACAGAGCACTGAGCCACTATATTCTCTCAGCTGTAAAGTAAGTACTGGAATAGAAGATGATCATAATTGTCTCTAGCTTAAAGATGCTATTCTTCAAAGTAAAGTTAATATTTCATCTGAGCCTCAAGAGGGAACATTATTTACAAGACACACAAACACCTAAATGAGACCTGAGTATGTACACAGTTTGGCATGCAGTAGGTGATCAATAAAAGTAACCGATAAATCAACTGAATTAATTTTTATAATGTCAACTCCACTAAATACATCATCATAGCCTTTCTTCTTCAATGACTCATTTAGTACTACTACGCAAAACATAAAATAGCCCATAAAAATGCTATTTCTATGCTCCAAATTCAAATTTTTATGATAATATTTTCCAACATCTATTGAGATACTACTTGGAAAAAGATTTTTAAAATAGTATATGCAGTTGGGGGGTGGGGAGGAGGCGGGGAGGGACCAGGATGACTGTTGCTACTATTGTTTTTTTGTTTGTATTTTTGGTCATGGGGCTTGAACACTGGGCCTGGGAGCTGTCTCTGAGCACTTTTGCTCAAGGCCAGTACTCTACCACTTTAATTCATAGCTCTACTCCTGGTTTTTGAGTAGTTAATTGGAGATAAGAGTCTCATGGGGACTTCTCTGACCAGGCTGGCTTTGAACCATGATCCTCAGATCTCAGCATCCTAAGTAGCCTAGATTATAGGTGTAAGCCACTAGCACCCCGCTTATTGTTTTTAGTCTGTATTATTTTTAAGCTTGCTCTGCAATATTATGCAACTTTCCATGCTAGAAAAAAAATACCTGAGATACATAAGCTTAGAAAGGAGAGACTTATTTTGGCTTAGGACAGTTTTAGAGGTTTCAGTCCCTGGTGACTTGGCTCCATTGTTTTGGGCCTGTGGTGAGGCAGGACCTCTTGGTTGGGAGCACATGGCTGGAGACACTGCTTCGGGACTATGTGAGGCAGTGAAATGATTGGAAACACTGCTAGAGCAAATCTGTTCATGTGATGGCAGCCAGGAAGCAGAGAGAGAGAGAGAGAGAGAGAGAGAGAGAGAAGGAAAGGGAACAGGATCCCAGTACAGCCTTCAAGGGCACAATTCCAGTAATCTACTTCCTCCAACTAGGTCCCACCTCCTAAACAAGTCTGCACCATCCCCTAGGACCATCATCAGCTGGGGACCTAGTTTCCAATACAAAGCCTCTGGAGCACATTTAGGATCTAAACTACCACATCTGTCCTCTAGTTTATGATACTCTAATTAATATGAGATTAATACTAATTTATACTCAATAATATGAAATGAATATGTTTCCAAAGGCAAAACAAAAATGTCTACAATAGGTGAATCAGTGCCTCTCAAAGAGTGGGGCAGGCTTACAGTTGTTTATTTTGGAAGGCAAACATCCAATGAAAACATCATCACATCTCTAAGGGTAAGAGACACTATGATGAAATATGCACACTTGCTTCTAGAAGAGTCCATGTAGTGGTCAAATACCAGGCATCTTTATTTTTAAGAATTATGCAAAGTCAGCTAACTTAGTAAAGATTCACTGTTTATTTTATATGAAGAAGCCTAGTTAAGAAGTTTAACCATGCTATGTTTTCCCCTTGTTGGGGTCCAGCTTTTCCTTACTCTGCTTTAATGGTGGGGTGGTAGTTTCTTCTGTACCTCATATGCACAGGCTATAACTAGTGATTTCCAAAAATGTTGAAAACATGCTCCCTTTATTTTTGTAACAATCTCCTACAGCCTTCTGTATCTTCTGTGTACCATTACTTGATTACCAACCAATTATCAAAAGTAAACTTCATGCCATTGCCCTTCATAAAGCATACTGTAAGTTCTAACTAATTGTGATCTGGAGAAGAAAAAAAAATCTGAGTAGAAAATTCTGTGCTGCAAAGCACATTTTAAGATCACCCGGATCTTCTATCCTGAGGTTTCTAATCTAAAGCATGACTCTAAAATATCATTCCTAGCACATGGGAAGAAACACATTCTTGTAGTGTGGAAGTGTTAATTAATGCGTGTGGCACAGAGGGAACAAGGAAAAGGTTAGAGCTGATCTTCTGCTAATAGCATTTCTAAAAATAGAGGAAATTTGAAACAATGCTCTTTCACATTAGTTAACACTCTCAAAACCCTGGGATTCATATAAGATATATGGGTTGGTTAAAATAACATCACCTGTTACACTGATATTATTTATGCATGTTCACATTTTAATGAATTCTCTCATTTCTATATCATCAAAATAACCGACTTAGTTTCTAAGGGGGAAAAACTGTACTGAGTTTTTTTCTTCTATGTAATTTCCACTAGTATTTTTTAGATGGTTTCAACTGGAGCTCTGACTAACACTGCCCTATAAAGTTGTTAGCATGATATGCGAATCTACGGTGCCCCTCAGCGCCACATCCCCCTCAGCAACTTAGGTCACAAGACATAAAACCTTTTTCTGTTCCCCAAATGCATAGGACTTTTCCAAAAACCCATATTCTTACCTATTTCTCTACAATGTTCTTCACACAGTAATCCAGCTAAAGCTCAGTGAATCTCCTTCAAAACATAGGTCCAATTTCTACTTTATCATAATTTGTAATTCATCTTTCTGGGTAGATATTTGAAACTTCTCTCTTCCACACAGACCCCCATTTAAGAGGCGAAAAATTACTCCTTTTTTTCATTGTCCCCAAAGCCTGAGGGAATCTTGTGACCCACTTATAGCCAATGCAGTGTGACAGACATACCCACTTAGGGTCATCCAGGAGTCCCTCACTCAGTCGTTCCCCACAGAAGGAAGGAACTTCTTTACCACCCTGGTTGTCTTTTGAAGCAACTTAGGGATTCTGATTCGTACGAGGGAAGTCTGGCATGTGTAAGCTGCTGGGCAACATGATGTCATGTTGGAAACCACTGCCTACCAAAAAGGTTCAGGAGGGTTTGAGCATCACTGATTGATAATTGCTTGCAGAATCATCCAATGGAAATTATTCCTTATTGTAGTTGACTCCCACAGCATTTTAATAATTGCTCTTCTCCTGGCATTGGAGTCATCATCTTTTTAAGTATGTGCCTCATTACAAAAACTAGCATAGGAACAGAGCATAGAGAAGCAAGCAGAAGACTGTTGAATAGATTCATTAAAAAAATACGAATACATGGTGTTAAAGGCTGGGGTACTCTTCCAGTCACTGCTATCACTCCATTTGATTTTTTAAAAATATATTCTATTTAGGCTCATGATCCAAACCAGCCAGGGAAAAATCACAAGATTATCTGAAAAACAAAAGGAGAAAAAAAAAATGCCTTGGGAGTGTGGCTCCAGTGGTGTCTGCTTAGCTAGCACAAGGAACTAAAATCAAATCTCAGTTCTACCAGTAGAGAAGAGAAAAATGAGGAAAAATAATTCTTGGAACTATGTTTACCTTGATTTCGGTGTTTCCTAATAGTTATGACAGAGGCAATTTATTCACAGGGTAACCTCCCCAAATATCCTTGGGACAAATTTACTTACAAGTTACCAGCTAGGAAAGATAGGTGGATAAGAAGTAACAATGCAGGGCTGGGAAGGTGGCTCAGTGGTAGAGCGCTTGCCTTGTATGCATGAGGCCCTGGGTTTGATTCCTCAGCACCACAGAAGCAGGAAAAAAGCCAGAAGTGGCACTGTGGCTCAAAGTGGTAGAGCGCTAGCCTTGAGCTGAAGAGCTGAGGGACAGCGCCCAGGTCCAGAGTTCAGGCCCACGACCGAACCCCCTTCCCCCAATAAAAGAAGAAGGAACAATGCAGGCGGCTTCAGAGTTGAATCTGAAACCACCAGGCTATAACTATGGGGTTCATGCATTCATTCCTCAATCCACTCATTCATCCATTCAGAATTTACTGAGCATCACCTGTCAATCATATACTACATGCCAGTAATTCAGTTCAGGTAGATGTGATCCTTCCTCTCAGGAAATGGCCAGGGTAGAAAGCCCACGTCAGTACAAACACTTCATCTCCTCCTGGGAAATTTGGCAAACATCTTTATCAGCATTTCCCTCTATTACACACTTGAATCCCAATATGCGATTTTGATAAAAATTGTTTTTATAACGCAACAAAGAATCAAACTCACGGGATGTTGACCCCAGAGAAAATCCTTACAGACTGTCAAAGACATTTCATTTTCAAACTCAACAGTTGCTGTTTTGCTTTGTTTTGGTTTTTATAAACACACACAAGTTTATGTGATAGTGGTGGGTGATCCCGCAGTGATTCTGAGACATCTCTGCAGAGCCCTGGAAGGAAGGGGGTAGAGTATGAGAATGAAGGACACTTTCACATTTTAAATTTGCGTGTCCTTTTCAAGTCCAGCAATACAAAATGTTAAAGTTCATACCCCCCCCTAAATGGGATCAGAGCTGAACTAGAACTCACATCCTTTGCCTTTCCATCCTATCACATTCTATACTTCTCCATAATCAACTGCTCTTTTCAGTAAGCAAGTGCCCTACCCACTCAACTTACTCAAAGTGAATGTCATGAAGAAACAGTATGTTGAAAAATGAGCTTTACAATTTAGGCTGGAGGTGGGGGTGGGGGCTGGGGAAAAGTGTAGCTGTGGAGATGGGAAGGAAGGGATGGTAGGGGAAAAACAAAGGAAGAGGCAACAATGCTTGATAAGAAATGTACTCATTACCTTGTTCATGTAACTGTAACCCCTCTGGTACAGTATTTTCACAATAAAAAAACTTATTAAAAAATAAAAAATAAGGAACAAGAGTGTCTGGAATGGATGTGATGACATCAGAAATATGTGAAATGAATGAATATTTCACGGGACATGAAGTAGAATATTGGAAAAGAATCAGCGTGGGGCAATTCAGGATAAACAGCTGTCCACGTGCAAAGACAAGATATTCAGGTCAAAGGCAGTATATGCTTCCCACAGTGGCAGTAGCTCAGTTCTTTCATGTCAGCAGAGAAGTTTAACTAAAATAATGTCAGTGTTTTTCACTTTCTGGGTTTCATGCATCTCTGTTCTGCCTTTTACTCCCTGTGACACCACTTCATACTTACTTCCTGAAGATATACTCCCTGCTCTGCTGTATAAAAGCCAAAAGGAAAAGTAATCTCTAAATGGGTCTGCTTCCCACAGAGAATTTACTTAGATGACATTCAAATCTGTTTTTCAGGGGGGTTTTTTGGTACCATTACAAGAAATCATACAGTCATTATGCTTCAAATTTGACAGCTCTTTCCCAGCATGAGAGGCAGAAATTAGGTCTAAATGTATTTATTTAAATGCAAGGTTTCACTTACCACCAGGACATTTGTAATGATGGATAGATGACAGCAGATTGCCAGGGCTGGGACTACTGTTATTTCATGAACCCCTGACCGCAGATGGCCAAGCTCAATTCGTTGAACTTGCAGCTGCCATCTTGCCTCCTGCTAGTCAAAGAATTCCCATTTAATTCACTTGGCAATCACATTTAAGAATGAGTACGCAAACTTTGCTTTGAACAGGCTATGAAATATATTAGAATACAACCCATATCAGGCAGCACTTGATTAATTAGAACTCAAAATCTCTACCAAAGTCCTGTCTGCCTGAGAACAAAATGCAAAGGGTCACTCCTACATACATGAATACATCCTGTTCTTGGGCCTACTTTTGGCTGGTGATTTATAAAGGTAGTGTAGAGCCTGGGACATGGCCGTCCAGGGTCAGTTGTAAGGGAGGAATCCATGGATTTGAATGAGGTCTGGTCGAGAGTAGTCCCTCTGGTAGTCTCACCAACATTTGGTGATGCTACTCTTGAGTTCTTATCCCCCTCTGGCTTTCGATGTCATCAATCAAGTTCAGAGAGAAGTCCCTGTGACAGTGTAGCTGCTTCTGGTTTTTAGAGGGAGACCTGGCCACTTGTCTTTCCTTCTCCCCATACCTGTCCTTGTCCCCAGGCTCTACTGACCCCAGTCCTCAGGTACTGATGTCATTATGTCCTGGATCCCTGATGACACTCATCATCCTCCCAAGGGAATTCCACACTACCAGTCGCCTTATTGTTCATGTTCTCACCTTCACTAGGCAGCGTGACCAAATTGCCCTGAGCTTCCAGGGATGGTGCAGATGTGTTCTAATGGGGCATGTGTTATGGTCAGACAGAGAAGTCTTTTTAAACCCAAAACTTCCCAAGGGGGGTTGAGAGCCAACTGTCTAAGGTGTAACAAAAAGAACAGAAGGAAGATGATACTTGCAAGGATCTGGACAGTGGATCAAAAACATAAAATTTAGAAGTCAATGAGCTAGCATATAAGAGAAGACAGGAGAATGCGGGGGAGTATGTTACCCCCTACACTAGAATCTCCCAAAATCTACACCACACTTATCAATCCACAAAACATTCAGTGTGACAAAATGTTTGCTGAAAATAGAGTCTTAGTGTTATTTTGTGTACCTGGATCTAAAGCAGGCCTAGGAGAGGTTATAGGAACTCAGAAACTCAGAATAAAGAAACAGTATATGAAAATGGGCAATCTCCTGGGCTGGGCACTGTAGAAAGGTTTTGCCAAGGGCAAGATGACTCAGGTGGGTATGCAGGATCCATTTACATGATCAATAAATGTTCAGTTACACATGTCATGTGTGAGCAATTATCCTGTTTTACAAGTGAATAACATTAATGAAGTCAGGAAAGTTACCCCTTGTTCCTCTTATTTAGTCTCCGTTGTCCGACAATTCAAATCCAGGCATCTGGGATGCTGAAGTCAAATTCACTTTCAAGATGCCTCTCATAATTGACCACAATAATCAACGAATTTTAATCATGCATATAATTCAACCCTATCATATTGTGTATCCAGATAATTTTTTAAAGAGTTCTGATTTTGATATTCTACATCGTAACCTCTGGGAGGCTAAATCTTTTTCATTCCTCTACTCCATATGACATATACTTACAGCAGGGTTTGTAACTGGTGGCATTTTGACTATAAATGTGTATTACTTGGTCTGAGAAGCTACTTGTTTATTTATTTTGGTTTATTGGTGCATGGGAGACTAAACTCAGGTACTTGTCCTTACTAAGCAAGTGCTCTATCACTTCAACCATGCCTTTTTGTCTTTAGCCTATTCTTGAGATAGGCTAGCATACTAACTTTTCTGAGTCCTGTATCCATCTCCTGAGGAGATTAGCTGAGTTGCTGGTATGGGCCAGCATGATCAACCTTTGTTTGCAAGCGTTGCCAGCTTTTCGTTTGCAAACATTGCCCCTCTCATTGCCAGCTTTTAAAAATCAAAAGAATGTATATAAATGTCCCCAATTCTAGGTCATCTTGAAAAATGAAATGATGGAGTGAAACATGATATGCATTCATAATGGGCAAGGACAGGTGAGTCTCAGATAGCCACCACTTCAACTGCCCTTCCACCATGTGAAGATGGAACCCAGGGCCTCGATGCTAGGCAAGTGTTCTCCCATCAAGCTATGCTCTTGGTCCTTGGACATTCTTTTACAAAGGACATTTGCCCTCCAGAAACCCTGTCACTCACTGTCACATTTCCTTCATAGCTTCTTGTGCTGTGTGGCTCTTGTTTTCTTGTGTTTTTTTTTTAACTGTATTTTTTTCTTTTCTTTTTGGGACTGGGGATTGAACCCAGCATGTTGCACTTGCTAGGGGTAGGCAAGAGCTTTGCCACTGAGCTACACCCAACCCTTGGCTCTTGTAATCATTGTTATCTCCTCTAAACACAGGACATAGCCATCTCATTCTTCCATCACCTTCAAAGCACAATTCCAAATCAGCAATGATTTGTGCTGAAAAAAAAAACTCATTCAACTATTAACCCCCTTAGTAAATATGTCAAGTACAAATAGAAGGATGAATCTTTTTCCTTTCTGTTTTATTTCCTCAGGTCACTTACGTAGTCCTCAAGAGATGGATGTGGGTTCCAATTTTGTAGCCACATTTTCACAGTTGGTATAAACAAGAGAGGACATGCTTAAGGACTTTTTTGTTCCTTCTTTCTAAAGAGGAAAAACAGATCAGTCCAGCATAAAATGTATCTCGTGCCTTGCCTCCATGGTGACTAATGGCTCTTAGAGTTCCTAGGGCTTCTCCAATATGGAAACTCCATGGGATGTCGAAGTCCCACCTGGAGGCCATTTGTCTGCCAGATGTGATGAGTGCAGGCACCATCACCCAAGCCCTAGGTGCAAGCATGGCCAGAACTGTTTCCATTTCTCTGTTGTAGGGCAAAATTGAGATTTTTTTTGACCAAGTAGCAGCAGGCAAACTTAACAAATCTATATTACTAACAACCACCAAGAAAATTTCTTAAAGTCATTTTCCTCCTCTCAGGTAGAAAAAAAAATGAACTGAAAATAGGTAAACTTCTATTGGGATGAAATTATTAGAATCAGCACCTGTTGCTTATAATTTAAATAGCCTCCACCAAGATATGAAGTAAAAGCTTTTATATAAATGCAAAAACTTCACCCTCAGGAAACCCCTGATAAGTAAGGCAGGAGTGAGCACTTTCTAGCTAGAAGAAATTTTCAGACAAAATAACAATGATGTGATAAAGAGAGTTGTTTATGTGTGTGACTTTCCAATGTGTGCCAACTGGTTTAGGCTATTTAGTCAGGGAGATTATTGTGATATTAAAGACCCAGTCTGTCAACAGAGAAAATAAAAAGTAGCCCAGGATCTATCCCCAAAGAGACGTTTCTACTTTCCGTATCCCATATCTTCCCAACAGCAATGGCTGAAAGAAAGGTATGAAGACCTCCACCACTATTTGTAATGGATGTTTCAAATAGAAGTGTTATTGATTTTGAGAGACTAATTGTCATTTGGTCTTTTCGTTCTTGAAAATAACATCAAAAGTTAAATTTGTCTGAGCTGACTTGCAGCAAAGACAACATCTATTCCAATTTTCTTCTTGAAGAGTGGCTGTTACTGTTATATCAAGACCACCTGGTGCATGAACCACACTTCATTGAAAAGATGAAAATTCTGCACGTGGCTCATCACACACTTTCCAGAGCACAGGTTTATGTATTCTACTGCCATTTTATTCTTCATTTTAGTGAGACCTAAGCAATACTACACACTACCCCCAACATTAAAAGTCTGTATTTCCATGTGACGTCTCTACCCACTCACTGCCTTCCTTTCTTCTCCCATCTCTCAAAAAACCAGATAGTTTTGTACTATATCAACAGAGATACTCTAGGAACATCTGGTTGACCATGCCAAGCTATGAAATTAAAGGCCAGAATTCGATCCTGAATCTCTGTGTTCTAAATGCCTAGTAGAGTGTCTTGTACATAAGCAATGACTGATGCTTGGATGGCAAAGAAATGAAGCATATTTTATCTTAATGGTTGTCTTAGGGACAAAAACAAGTAACTTCAGACTTTGTAGGTATCCATTTATATCTTTCACCCCCGATATGCATTTATGTCAGATGCTACTGAAGATGTCATCATTACTTGGATAAAGGCTATACAGAACATAATTACTCATCATCATCTTCATTGGCCTATCTATTGATTATTTATTATACACTGGGGAGGAATTGTGTTATGTTCTTTACATGGATCGTTTCATTTAATTATCTCAAGCCGTTATAAGGCTCGGCACTATTACTATTCCCATTTCACACATTAAGAAACTGAAGTTCAGGCAGTTTCTAGGTAATACACTCAAAGTAATGCATGTAAGTGGCAAATCAGTGTTTCGAACTCAAATCTGCCCATAAACAGAGATCACACCTATCAAGGTGCCAAAGAAAACTAGGACAACACTACAGATACTATAAGTTCAAAGAAGGAAGAGGATATCTTTGAGAAAGAGGTTATCTTTGGATGCCAGTAGTTCAGACCTGGAATACTAGCTACTTTGAGGCTGAGATTTGAGGATTAAAGTTCAAAGCCAGCCCAAAGAGGAAAGTCTGTGAGACTCTTTTCTCCACTTAACCATCAAAAATCCAGAAATGGACCAATAGCACAAGTGGCAGAATACCAGTTTGGGTCAAAAACACTCAGGGACAATGCCCCCAGGGACAGACCCCAAGTTCAAATTCCAGGACCAACACCAAAAGAAAAAAAATTAAAGAAAGGAAAACAAGCCTCTTCAGAGATTTGAATATTTCTACCATACTTCTTCACTTAGACATAAGGCATACATGGCAAAATTACAAGAGTTCTAACGTAATTTTTCTTAAGGAAAGCCCTTAAGTAACAGTACAAACTGTTTCTGTAGTAGTGGAGAGCTTGATGATGAGCCAAATTTACTGCTGAAGGTTAAATTGGACGGCTCCCAGGCATCACGGCAGAGAATAGGGCAGGCCTTGCTGGGATTTATTGTTCCTGAGGAGAGCAGGGGGCCCTGGCTCCACTAATCAGATCATATATCAGCAGAGTGATTACTGGTGACTCTTCCAGACAGAGAAAGACAAACAAGTGGCTTGCAAGTAAATGGAAGCACGTATCCCACAAGAGAGCTGCGAATCACATTGGCAATGGATCCGTCATCTTTAGGCGTCATCCAGGTCACAGCAGAGGCATTAAGCTGTGTGCACCATAACTTATATCATGGATAGAAAAGGGAGAAGCCGTTCCATCCAAAAACACAGCACCAGGTGTGAACTCCCTTTATGGTTATGAGGGTATAACCAAGCTGCTGGAGGGAGTCTACAATCCTGAATTCCTAGTCCTGGCTTTGAAACTCAAACCCTCTAAGGTTTTGCTGAAAGTTTCATTACTCCATTTTGTTAAGTAGTTAAACACTTTTAGATCTTTTTTTTTTTTTTTTAACTTTAGCTCTACTGATATTAGATGGATCACAAGTCAGGACAACTGGCTTCCAGTACAAATCACCACTTGCAAAACACTCTTCCTTTCCTCTAAGCCTCACTTTCCCCATTTCTAAAATAAAAACATTTATCAGATAATTTCCAAACCCTTACACATGTATGCATATGTATATTTATAGATATATATGTATACTAACACACATATATGTGTATATATAGATATATCACATATATTTATGTATTTTTGTGTGCATGCCAGTACTTGAACTTGAACTCATGGACAGGGCACTGTCCCATAGGTTTTCACTCAAGGATGATATTCTACCACTTCAGTCACATCTCAAGGAGTTTTCTATCTAGACTAGATTTGAACCAGGGTCCTCGGATCTCAGTATCCTGAATAGCCTGGATTACAAGTGTGAACTACCGGTACACCTGGAAAACCTCTATTTCTTAAATATCACAGTAAGAATTTGTAGAAAATAATATGAGTGATTCTCTGATGCTAAGATAAAGGAATTTATTTTTTTTTGCTCACCCAAGACTCAAATGCAAGTGAGATTCTAGAAAACAGAAGAAGGATAGATCTGGTTCTGACAACCAATCTATGTCCATATCCACAGCAAAAATATACAAGCTGCACTTTTTTTAATCAGCAAAAAAAGAAATAATGTATCCAAAACTTTCCTAGGGAGAATGCAAATTCAAAGGTTTGCTGGCTCAGGATTGGCTGTGTAGACTCAGCCAGGTCAGAGCTACTGGGTGCAATAAACTGCATGAACATAAAACCACATGGGTGCAAACCCTGGTGCGATGAAATTGTACATAACAACCATTATCTCTCTCAGAACATGGTGCCTTCAAACTCTGTGTGTGTGTGTGTGTGTGTGTGTGTGTGTGTGTGTGTGTGTGCGCGCGTGCGTGTGCGTGTGTGCGTATGTGTTGAGAGCATCCCTAGATATCTCTGACTGACAGGTTTAAGCAATGTTTTGTGACAGACACCAAGGGAGATGTGAGTTAAAGTATCAAAGTGAATTTCAAACAGCCTATTAAGTAGGAAAATTCGAGATTTATTCCACATCCCACCATCTTCACATCAGTAGGGAACAACATGCCCTTAAAAGTTAAGTCAGAACTCTGGGTAGCACTAAGGCAAATGCAAATTTCCAGAATCATCTTTGAAAACAGAGTTGTAAGCAATAGTATTATTGGAAACTTTCAGGGCACCTGGTATTCAAGGCCTTCAAAGTGCGGTAAGCACTTTATAGGGATATTCTCTTTAAATCAACACCATTACTCAGGCAGCATGGAACATTCCCACGAAAATGGTTAGAAAAATAAACCCAGGTCATGTGTAGACTGAGTAGCAGGCTGGCTTCCTAACTGTAGCATGGCCAAACTCAGAGTGCTGAGGTCCTGTATAGCTAAAATCATGGCAAACACAAGTTTGTACAACCCCCCACACACACACACAAACAGAAGCAAAACAACCATTAGATCCCTTTTGTCTTTCTTAATCTAAAGCCAAACATAAAATGTAACTATCTGTATTAAGTCAAATTATGCCATGATAAGATATTGGAGGTAAGCTATTTTCCATTTTCACGCCTAGACTTTCCAATTTATCAGTTGCTTAAAATAACTGCCTGACATTAGAGTTGGCCTGAAAAATCATTTGTGAAATGGGAAAAATCATGGGAAAATTGTGAAACCTTATATGACATTTTTAATTGTTTACACTGTAACTTGAAAATAAAAGGTTATTCTGTAACAGTAACAACAACAATAAAAAGATATCAAGGTACAGGGAGAGAGATTTGAGAAGAGTAAGTGGAACTGTGGCACGGGGGAGGGGAACAAAAGAAGATCATGTGAGACTGAAATAAACACAGCACCAGAATCTCAGCGACAGATACTCTCCTTGATAATCTAGCACTTACATCCCACCCCCACTTCCCACTAAGAGGTTTTTTGTTTTTGTTTTTTTGCCAATCCTGGGGCTTGAATTCAGGGCTTGGGTACTGTCCCTGAACTACTGTTCTCAAGGCTAGCACTCTACCACTTGAGCCACAGTGCCATTCCAGCTTTTTCTATTTATATGGTACTGAGGAATCAAGCTTCAAGCTTGAGCTTCAAGCATGGTAGCCATGCATTCTAACACTAAGCTACCTTTCGAGCCCCAGTAGGAGCATCTTAATTGTTGGTTTGGCTACCTGAGATACCACTTTTTTCCAGGAGGTTGGGGTACTAAGCAATCAAGAGACCATCTGGGCCATTCGGGGGTAGTTTTATTCCTCCTGCAAAGACTTTGTTTTAGGCATGGACTTGTTACCCAATTTTAGCCACTAAGACAACAGCAAAGCTTATTTGGGAAATTTGGCAAGTATCTTCTCATTTTGAATCAAAGGAAGGAATACCAAATGCTTCCATTTTGCTAACCAATCACCATTGTCCACAGTGATGCACTGAACAACTCTGAACTTGGGAGCCCACAGAAGACCAATGAAGGAGGAAAACAAATAAATGAATGGAAAGAGCTCCAGTCCATGACTCAAGTGTCTGAACTGGCCTATCAGACCACTTTGAAGCCTATCTCTAGACTTCTGAATGTAGGATGGGATGATAATGATGTTTGTAATTCAGATCTGTTATCCTTTGCTATTTTGTTACTTGCATTCAAAAGTTTCTGCATAGCTATAAAACTCCCCTCCCACACTAAATACTCCAGCTCTAGTCTAAGCTGACTGCTGAACATACATCAGTGTCAAGGCATGCAGAGCCATCACTCTAATGTCTCCTTCCTTTCATGTCATATGATGAATGGGGACAAAAGAGAAATTGCCATTAGCAACTTATGTTTAGTACACTAAAGAAAAGGTGATAGTTACTTTTTAAGTAAAACAAATGGTATTAAAGAGTTTGATCTGGAGAGTGCCGGGAAGATGGTGGAGGAGAAGCTGGAGGCTAAACAAGCCGCCACATAGAAAGCAGTTTTAGTGTTCCAGTGAACAGTCCTAGGCCAGAGAATTACACCAAATGTGCCATCACAGTACAGAGAGTTTGGCCAGAGAAGGAAAATCCAGGCAAGGAGACAGATTGGAGCACTGTCTGTGGCGGCGGCGGCCGTAGCTGCCATACCTACAACACAGAGAGTTCGGGACAAAGGCACCAGATGCAGTGGGCGAGCGGATTCTACTCAACACCAGCAGGAACTGACAAGGAGCAGATATCGCAGACCAGAGACAACCCAGGAACCAACACTCTGGCTTGAGTAGAACCCTGATATCCTCACTCCTTCTCAGGGAGCAGAGAAGGGAAGGCCACCCCTCCCCACCCACTACTGGAGATCTCCATCTTTCATACTGACAAAGGCCTGGCTGAGCAGCTAGCTCCACTCAGGCCTTGGGAGAAAACAAAAGAGTCATTTAGCAGGTCACAGGAACCTGCTCAGACCCGCCAGGCTCACCCCCACCCAAGGGAAAGTCACCCACCTAGGCAGAGAAAGCTCCACCCCTGGAGGAGTGGCTTTCTTCACTGGGTAAACAGAGCCAGAGGCTGCCCTTCCCTACAACAGCCTAGACAATCAATTGAAATTCAGTAAACATACACCCTGAGAATGGCTCCAGGCTGGGCTCTGTGAGTGTCTCAGAAGCTGGCCCCTCAGAGAAAAACTACTGTTTGCTGAAAGGCCTCAACTCTAACCAGAACCTAGCCTCATCACAGCGTCTCCAAACTAGAGGAAACAGCCATCTCCCTCTTTTGTGATACTTAAAGCACATCTCCCTCCCACTCAACTAGCCTGGGAGTAGGATCACAAAATCCTGGGTAAAGCAGAGGATTTTTTCTGCCTGCCCAAACAAACTACTTAAGAAACCAATCAAGCCATAGGAAAACCAAACACCACAAGCAGACCAGAGACTCCACCAAAAGACTGGTTAGGGACACAAGGGAGATACAGGATCTTCCCATCCACCCCACCCCCCCTCCCCCCAAAAAAATCAAAGAACTCTTTTTTAGGGACACAAGGGAGATTCAGGATCTTCCCATCCACCCCACCCCCCCTCCCCCCAAAAAAAATCAAAGAACTCTTTTTTTGTATCTTTTTTTAATTTTTAATTTTTAAAAATTGTTTTCTATTAATATTTTTTTCTTCCTCTTTATTTTAGGTGTATATGTGTATGTATGCTTTTTAAAAAAAATCTCTACTGACCCTTTAGTCCTTTTTTTTTCTTTCTCATTCTCTACTTTTTCTTCTTTTTCATTCTTTTTTGTGTGACTTAATGGCTGTTCTGCTCATCCTCAGATATACCCATCGTCAATTATTAGACCTTAACCCCATTGTGTACACATTTAATCCAGAAATTTATTACTCAATTTAAAACCTCTTAGGCTTAAATTAGTTAATAGCAGTATTATTTTCTTTATACCTATACAACACTTTAAGTATTTTTATTTTTTGGTTTTTCAAGTCTCCTTTCTATCCCTCCCCTCCTCTCATTCTATCCTCATTCTTCTCTCAATATTACTTTTTTAAACTTGCATAATTGTTAAGTGTTTCCCTTTTTAAATTTAAATTTTTGTTTTTCTATTTTTTTCTTATCTCTTTTTTTTTCTTTTTTTCCTTCTCTTTCTCCTATAATTCTGTCCAATCCATTTCCCTCTTTGAGATTAGGACTTGGTCAATTTCACTCTCCTTTTACCTTTCCACATCTCTCTAGCCCTATTTTTCCCCACATTTCTCTATAAACCTAATTATTTCTGGTTTGCCCAATTCTTCTTTGCTGTTCTTAGCCCATTAATACATAGTTGTTTGATGTTGAATAGACTGTATCTGTTGAACTAGATTGTAACTGCAGACTTTTGACTGTGCAATTACAGGACTTTGGTTGATGCTTGCTTTAAAATAGTGCTCTAGCACAAAACTGGTGTTACTTTTATACCAGATGGGCAGAACAACCTGGAAAAAAACACAAGAAAAATGGCAAGTCCGGGTATCTCGACTCCCACTCATGATAATCAGGTGACAGAACAGATAATGAATAATCCAGAGGAGAGTTCCCAAAAAGCTTTACAAACACTACTGGTAAACATGGTGAATGAAACGTTTGAAAACCTGCAAAGGACTCAGTGTGAGCATGATAGGGAGAGAGAGGAGGCAAAACAAAGATTAATACAGGAAGCTCATGAGCATGAGGAAGCTACTCAAAGATTGATACAAGAATTGTGAGAGCAGGCCGGGCGCTGGTGGCTCACGCCTGTAATCCTAGCTACTCAGGAGGCTGAGATCTGAGGATCGCGGTTCAAAGCCAGCCCGGGCAGGAGAGACCGTGAGACTCCTATCTCCAATAAACCACCAGAAAACCGGAAGTGGCGCTGTAGCTCAAGTGGTAGAGCGCTCGCCTTGAGCTGAAGAGCTGAGGGACAGCGCCCAGGCCCAGAGTTCAAGCCCCACGACCGACAAAAAAAAAAAAAAAAAGAATTGTGAGAGCAGGTTGAGAACACTCAAAGAGAAATAAAGGAATTGCGTGAGCAGGCTGAGAACAGTCAAAGAGATAGACAGGAATTTTGTGAGCTGGCTGAGAACAGACAAAGAGAAAGTCAGGAATGGCGTAAGCAGGCTGAGAACAGTCAAACAGAACTACAGAAATTGCGTGAACATGAGGAAGCTAATCAAAGAGTAATACAGGAATTGCGAGAGCAGGATGAGAATAGACAAAGATCAATAGAGGCATTCATGCCATGAACAGAGAGCTGAAAGAAGTCAGGGACCACAAAGGGAATGCTGAATGGAGCTGAACAGAAGGAATGGGAGTCCAAGGAAACCATAACCAATCAACTAAGTGATTTGAGAATAAACACTGAACACCAAATTAAGGAAGTAAAGAAGTTCATACAAGATCTAAAACAAAGCTCCAACAAAGAATTTGAAGCCATCAAAGCTGACCAACTAGAAGGAAAAGAAATAAAAAACAAAGTAGAAAGTCTTGACAGTAGGTTAGACCATGCAGAAGATAGAATCTTGGGGACTGAAAACAGCCTAGAAATTATAGAGAAAGAACATACAACTATACAAGACAAATCCAAGAAATATGATAGATCTATTCAACATTTGGAGGACACCATCAGAGGCCTAATCTGAGGATAGTGGGTATAGAGGAGCAACTAGAGACAGAAGTTAATGGTCTAGGAAATTTGTTTAACAGGATCCTTGCAGAGAACTTCCCAAACATGCAAAAAGATAGGCCTATTCAGATACAAGAAGATTTTAGAACCCCAAATAGACCAGAGCACAATAGGACATGCCACCTTCACATTATAATCCGCAAAGGATCAATTCAGACCAAGGAGAATATCCTTAAAGCTGTCAAGGAGAAAAGATCAATCACCTCTAAAGGAAAACCAATTAGAATCACCTCAAATTTCTCAGCAGAGACAATTAAAGCAAGAAGAGCCTGGAATGATGTATGCCATGCCTTAAAGACAAACAACTACCAAACAAGAATACTGTACCCAGCTAAACTCTCCTTCATAACCAAAGGTCAAATAAAAACCTTCCATAGCAAAGAAAAACTGAAACAATATATCTCCACCAAACCAGCCCTACAAAAGATACTTAAAGATGTCCTACACATAGAAAACCAACAAGACCACAATAAAGGGCAAGAAACCACACCCACAAAGAATCCAAGAACCATAGGAAGAACCCAGTTGCCGCAACCCCCAAGAAGGTGGATAAAATGGCAGGAACTCCCAAATACCTCTCAGGCCTATCTCTCAACATTAACGGACTTAACTCTCCAATTAAGTGACATAGACTGTCTAGTTGTATTAAAAAGCAAGATCCTTCTATTTGCTGCCTTCAGGAGTCACACCTTGCCCATAAAAACAAACACATTTTGAAAGTGAAAGGCTGGAACAAAATCTACCAAGCAAACAGCCCCCATAAACAGGCAGAAGTTGCAATCCTAATATAAGATGAAATAGACTTCAAATTAAAATTAGTGAGAAGAGATAAAGAAGGTTGCTACATACTAATTAAGGGATCTCTCCTTCAGGAGGGTATCACAATTCTAAATATCTATTCGCCAAACAATGGAGCACCCAAATTTATCCAAGAAACACTACTTCCTCTCAAATCTCACATAGATCCAAAGTCATTAATTGTTGGGGACTTTAACACACCACTATCCCCACTAGATAGATCAACTCGGCAAAAACTCAACAGAGAAACCGCAGATCTAAACAACTGCATAGATCAACTAGATTTAATGGATATCTACTGAATATTTCACCCAGCAGCATCAGAATACACTTTTTTCTCAGCAGCAACATGGAGCATTTTCCAAAACAGACTACATTTTAGGTCACAAAGCAAACTTGTCCAAATTCAGAAACATTGAAGTTATACCTTTCATTCTCTCAGACCACAAGGGAATAAAATTAGAACTCAACACCAAAAGCCACCAAAGAAAGTCCTGTAACACATGGAGGCTGAACAACACACTGTTGAATCACCAGTGGGTCATGGAACAGATTAGAAACGAAATTCAAATGTTGTTGATATTCAACAAAAATGAGCAAATTACCAGCTCCTCTGGGACACAGCAAAGGCAGTATTCAGAGGCAAGTTTATAGCTCTGAGTTCCTACATCAACAAATTGGAGAGATCTGAAACCAACAATTTAATGAGACATCTGAACCTCCTTGAAGAAGAGCAGCAAGATAAACCCAATCCAGTAGAAGGACTGAAATAATTAAAATTAAATCAGAATTAAATGAATTAGAATCCAAAAAAAAACATAAAATCAACAAAATAAAGAGTTGGTTCTTCGAAAAAATTAACAAAATTGACAGACCCATAGCAAATCTTACCAGAAAAAGAAGAGAACACACCCAAATAAACTCAGAGATGAGAATGGAAATATCACCACAGAAACAACCAAGATTCACATTATAAGGGAATACTTCTCGAAAATTTATGCTAATAAGTTTGAGAAGTTGGCAGAAATGGACCTTTTCCTAGCAAATACTGACATGCTGAAACTAAACCAAGATGAGTTAAACCATCTTAACAGGCCCATATCGAGTATTGAAATAGAAACAGCAATAAGAGATCTCCCATCTAAGAAAAGCCCAGGACCAGATGGATTTACAGCAGAATTCTACAAGGCCTTTAAAGCAGAGCTCACACCAATACTCCTCCAACTCTTCAATGAAATTGAAAGTTCACTACCAAACTCTTTCTATGAAGCCATCGTAACCCTAATCCAAAACCAGGCAGGGACTCATCAAAGAAAGAGAACTATAGACACATTTCTTTGATGAACATTGATGCAAAAACTTCTCAACAAAATTTTGGTCAATCGACTTCAACAATTCATCCAAAAAATCATACACCATGATCAAACAGGATTCATTTCAGGGAAGCAATGCTGGTTCAATGTACACAAATCACTTAATATAATTCATCACATCAACAAGAGCAAGGATAAGAACCACATGGTTATCTCAATAGATGCAGAAAAAAGCATTTGACAAGATCCAACACCCCTTTATGATGAAGGTTCTAGAAAAAATAAGGAATCCAGGGAACATTCCTCAATAGAATAAAGGCTGTATATGACAAACCTACAGCCAGTCTTATACTTAATGGTGAAAAACTAAAGCCATTTCCTCTTAACTCAGGAATGAGACAAGGATGTCCACTCTCTCCACTTCTCTTCAATCTAGTATTAGAATGCCTAGCTACAGCAATAAGACAAGATGCAAACATAAAGGGGATCCAAACAGAGAAAGATGAAGTGAAACTCTCCCTCTTTGCAGATGACATAATCTTGTATTTAAAGAATCCCATGGACTCCACTCCCAAATTACTCAAGCTGATTCAAAACTTTGGCAAAGTAGCAGGGTATAAAATTAACCCTCAAAAATCAATGGCTTTTCTGTATGCCAACAATGAGAAAAGCGTGGCTGAAATTAGGAAAGCAACTCCATTCATAATAGCCTCACAAAAAATAAAATACCTAGGAATTAACTTGACCAAAGAAGTGAAGGAACTCTATGATAAAAACTTTTAAAACCTGAAAAGGGAAATCAAAACAGAACTTAGAAAGTGGCAAAACCTCCCATGCTCCTGGCTTGGAAGGATCAACACTGTGAAATTGGCAATACTTCCCAAGGCTATCTACAAATTCAATGCGATGCCTATCAATATTCCAACCTCATTCTTCAAGGAAATAGAAGAGAAAATCCAAAAATTCATATGGAACAATAAAAGACCCCAAATAGCAAAAACGATCCTTAACAGAAAGAATAGTGCTGGAGGAATAGCAATACCAAATTTCAAACTCACTATAAAGCCATAGAAATCAAAACAGCTTAGTACTGGCACAAGAACAGACCTCAGGACCAATGGAATAGAACTGAAAACCCAGAAATGAACCCACAGACCTATAGCCATCTAATCTTTGATAAGGGAGCTAAAAAAATAGAATGGAAGAAAGACAGCTTCTTCAGTAAATGGTGCTGGGAAAATTTGTTAACTACTTGTACAAAACTAAAGCTAGATCCTCATATATCACCCGGCACCAGAATCAACTCCAAATGGATCAAAGAAATGGATAAAAGACCTCAAAGTTAAAACAGAAACTACGAAAACATTACAAGATGGAATAGGAGAAACCCTAGGTCTCAATGGCACAGGCCAACGAGACCCAAAAGCACAGCAAATCAAAGAAAGGTTGGACAAATGGGATTGCATGAAATTGCAGAGCTTCTGCATGGCAAAGGACATAGCCAGCAAGATCAATAGAAAGCCCATGGATTGGGAGAAGATCTTCACTAGCATACAAGGGACAAGGGTCTCATATCTAAAGTATACCTGGCACTCAAAAAATTAAATCCCCCAACAACAAATCCTCAAAGAAACAACTGCCCAATAAATAAGTCGGCCAAAGACTTAAAGAGAAACTTCTCTGAAGAGGAAAGAAGGATAGCCAATAGACACATGAAGAAATGCTCAACCTTTCTAGCCATAAAAGAAATGCAAATCAAAACAACATTGAGATACCACCTCACCCCAGTTAGAATGGCTATAATCAAGAATTCTAATAATAACAGATGCTGGAGGGGATGTGGCCAGAAGGGAACCTTACTGCATTGTTGGTGGGAGTGTAAACTTGTTCAACCACTTTGGAAAGCACTATGGAGGTTCTTCAAAGACTCGATATAGAGCTTTCCTATGACCCAGCAATCCCACTTTTGGGCATTTATCCAAATGATCACAAACAAGACCACACTAAAGCTACCAGCACAGCTATGTTTATTGCAGCATTATTTACCATAGCTAAGATCTGGAACCAACCCAGCTGCCCCTCAGTAGATGAATGGATCAAGAAAATGTGGTATATATACACAATGGAATTCTATGTCTCCATCAGAAAGAATGATATTACCCCATTTTTAGGAAATGGAAAGACCTGGAAAAAATTATATTAAGTGAAGTAAGCCAGAGCCAAAGAAACATAGGCCTCATGGTTTCCCTTATTTATAATAACTAGTATATGTCTGAGACAAGCAGAAAAGCTCAGATATGTTGATGTTAGGTGAAATGAACCCCAAGATAAGTATGCAAATGTTTTTTTTCTTTCATGGGATTGTTTCTAACATATTTATAAGATGATTTCTTTGTTGCTTTGTATGTCCCTCCCCAATGACATAACCCCTGCTTTCACTGTATTCGATGCTGGTATAATTTGTGGAGGGGAAGGGAAAAAACAAATCGTTTAAATAGGGATACAGGTGGACCCATTGCAACAATGAGATGTACAAGTCGTTATGTCAAAAAAACGAACTTTACAACTTTGATGAGGGTGGGGGGAAGGGGGCATATGGGTGGAGGGGGCGGGATATGGGAAGGGATAGGAAGAGGAAACAAAGGAGGAGGCAACAATGCTTGATAAGAAATGTACTCATTATCTTGCCCATGTAATTCTAACTACTCTGTATGGTATTTTCATAATAAAAAATTTAAAAAATAGTTTGATGTGAACACAGGAAGTTCCCCATAAAACCCTCATGCTATCATAACGTATATTACCATCTTGAAGTGCCTACAAATTTGCAGCACTTGAACAAGGTAACTTTATTGAACTTACTGAGTGCTTGGTTTCCCAAAGTGATTTTAGCACAGGATCTGTTTTTTCCAAATTAAAAATTTTAATTGAGCCAATACATAGTTTGAGAAGGGTGAACTTACAGTATGAGGGCTGTGGTCAGGTTCCAGTGGCTTACACTTGTACTCCAGCTACTCCTAGCTGAGATATGAGGATTGAGATTCAAAATCAGACCAGACTGTCTATGAGGCTTTTATCTCTAATGACTGGCAAAAATCCCAAAGTGAAGTTGTGGTTCAAATGGTAGAACATAAGCCTTGGGTGATAAAGCCAAGGGACAGTGCCCAGTCCCATAGTTAAATTGCCAATACAGTCACATACACATGAAAAAAGTAAGGGTTAGGAACATCATTCAACTGACAGAGTACCTGGTTAATCATGGCAAGTCCCTGAGTTCACATTCCAGTACTGCCAAAGGAAGAGAAGAGAGAGAGAGAGAGAGAGAGAGAGAGAGAGAGAGAGAGAGAGAGAGAGAGAGAGAGAGAGAGAGAGAGAAGATTTAATTAGAACTTTTAATTAAGTATATTGGAACAAAATGTACCTGGCCTCTTAAACTTGCCTATTCGTAGGCAAAGTGCTTCAAAATGAGAGAAAATAACAGTTACTGAATCCTTGCTCTGAGCTGGGCACAGGATGGACTTCTTTAACTCACAAAGTGCAGACTTCATTTTGAAGCTGAGTTAATAGTTTGCCAAAGCAAGACCACAAAGCACAACCCCACTACCCCAGTCTTAATCACTCGTACTCTTCCGCCGCATGGAAGAATGGGGATGAAAGGGGATGGCAATCCCAATTAAAGACACAGTGGAACTTGATTTAGTCCATGTGGTCACAGCTATCACCATACTTTTTGTGTGCATGTTATGACAAGTCCTGGGGTTTGAACTCAGGAGGATCTGTGCCCTGTCCCTCCCCCCCCCCACGACCCCGGGCTTTTTCGCTCAAGGGTAGAGCACTACCACTTGAGCCAGAGCTTCACTTCCCACTTTGTGGTGGTTGACTGGAGATAAGAGTCTTACAAACTCCTGCCTAAGCTGTTTTTGAACCATGATCCTCATATCTCAGCCTCCTGAATAGGTAAGTTTATAAGCCTGTGCCACTGGCACCTGACTCCACTCTGTTTTAAGGCCAATAAGACCTTGGCAGAAATTTTACAAATAAAAGATACCTTGAGTTTAAAAACCAGAACATTTCAGCGCAGGTCATAAGTTTCTTAAAGATAGGGAATGTATTCCAAAAGTCTTGAGTGTATAGCGGTCATAAAAACAAATATCCTTCATAGGTGTGTGCCATGGCAGGCTTTCATTAGTCTTTGCACTACTGGATCCTTTATTTTCTCCATATGATGCTTTCTTCAATGTAGCTCTTCATTAGGTAGAGTGAAGATAATCAAGAAAAAGTAGAGAGAATATCTACATATGTATGATGCCTTCAAATACTTTTTTCTTATCAAGGCTGGTGACCTACCAATTGAGCCACACCTCTACTTATGTCTCTTAATATTGTTTTATTGTCAAAGTGATATACAGAGGGATTACAGTTATGTAACTTGTCAAATTTGTTGCCCCTTCCCTTATTATTCTCCTGCTTTCCCTCCTCCCATCCCTCCCCAAGTTGTACAGATCATTTCCAACATACTGTCATATGAATATCACTGTTGCACTGGTTCCCCCCTTGGCCTTTGTCTCACTATTCTGTTGCTCTCCTTCCCTTCCCTGATTCAGATAAACATATATCCAATACCACAATACCAAAACCAATCACAATGACTCCTGTCTGTCACTCCTATTAAGGCCAAAGTTCTCTACAATGAGATTAATATGATGATGATCATTATCATCTTTTTTTAATAACATGAGGACTTCTCATATACCTTTCTTTGTGGACAAAAAATTCAAGATAAAATGGAGGGGAAAAAAAGAACAGTATTGTAGAAAACACTTATGGTCATAAAAATTGCTGTTGCATTCCAAGAGCTTCCCACTGGTATGAGAAATGGTGTAAATATTACAGGAAGTATGTGGCAGAGTAAAGTGTTTTCTTGTAGTGTGTTGGGACTATATAAAATTGAATACTGGCTGGAAAGAAGGTTTTAAAGATTAAAAATAGATACCATATTAAATCTTCTGAGATGGTATTTAAAACAGGAGACTAAATAATTTAAAACTTTGGATAAGTTGTTTCCTGGAATGCTTTTAGAAATACTTTTTCTTCCTGGTGAGTCAGAAAAATGTTAACTATAAAGTGATATGCTTTTTTTTTTTTTTTTACTTTTCCAAAAGGTATATTCTTGCTGAAATATAAAAAATTGTCCAAATATTCTTTTGGGAATGACTGAGAAATATGTTAAGTGATTTAAAAATTAGAGATAATAGTATTCAATGACACTTAGCCTAAATATTATTGGTTTATTATGTATATAAATAACTTAATATACAGGTCCCCAGTTATGACCAGGAGAAAGTAGGAAACCAAGTAACAAAGAAACTGCCTTCAATCTTAAATTCTAAAGTGCTTTAGAGGCTGAAAGAATTTCAGCCTCCCACGATGTAGTTCCAAGACAGAAGTAAGGAAATGGGAAGGAAATTTCTTCCCAGATACAAAAGAACAAAGCTTCATATCAAGAACAGGTGAAACATTTCAATCAAGAGATTACGGCCAAATTTAGTACCTGAGGAGGACTGAGGCATGAACCACCATGGCAAAATCTAACCAACAAGGATGCACCAATACAGCAAAAGTTTTCCTGTGAGATTTGTCAGTCAGGTGTGGGAAGAATGAGAGAGAGAGAGAGAGAGAGAGAGAGAGAGAGAGAGAATGAACAGAGAGACAGAGACACAGAGAGATGGAGAGACAGAGACAGAAATGAAATAGAAAAAGCAGAATACATATAATCCAAAATCAACAAAATAGAGGACATAAAAAATAAAATTTGAAATAATTTAAAGGGAAAAAAAAGGAGCCAGGCTCCTAGCTCATACCTGTAATCCTACCTCTGTTTACAAGGCTGAAAGCTGAGACTCACAATTCAAAGCCAGCCCAGGCAGAAAAGTCCATGAGACTTTTATCTCCAATAGACCACTCAGAAGGGCTGGGAAGGTGGCTCAGTGGTAGAGCGCTTGCCTTGCATGCCTGAGGCCCTGGGTTCGATTCCTCAGCACCACATAAGCAAAAAGAAAAAAGTCATAGCTGGGCGCTGGTGGCTCACGCCTGTAATCCTAGCTACTCAGGAGGCTGAGATCTGAGGATCGCGGTTCAAAGCCAGCCCGGGCAGGAGAAACCGTGAGACTCCTATCTCCAATAAACCACCAGAAAACCGGAAGTGGTGCTGTAGCTCAAGTGGTAGAGCGTTTGCCTTGAGCTGAAGAGCTGAGGGACAGCGCCCAGGCCCAGAGTTCAGGCCCCATGACCGGACCCAAAAAAAAAAAAAAAAAAAAAGAATAAAGAAAAAGCCAGAAGTGGTGCTGTGGCTCAAGTGGTAGAGTGTTATCCTTTTTTTTTTTTTTTTTTTTTTTGATCGGTTGCAGGGCTTGAACTCTGGGCCTGGGCGCTGTCCCTGTGCTCTTCAGCTCAAGGTGAGCGCTCTACTGCTTGAGCCACATCGCCACTCCCGTTTTCTAATGGCTTATTGGAGATAAGAGTCTCATGGACTTTCCTGCCCAGGCTGGCTCTGAGCTGCGATAGTCAGATCTCAGCCTCCTGAGTAGCTAGGATTACAGGCAGGAGCCACCAGTGCCCGGCTAGAGTGTTATCCTTGAACACAAAGAGTCTCAGAAAACTGAAGACATGACAATATTTTCCAATATATTATAAAGCCAACATTTCATTGGCAACTGGACTACAAGAAAACTACTCATTCAAGTAAACAAACACCTTTTAGAAATAAAGAAGTATAAATACATCAAGAACAAATGGGATCAAGCCCAACCACAGGCTTTGGTTTAATACTAAAAAAAATCATTTGACATAATTAATTCTATTCACAGACTTGGATCACTGCAACAGATGCAGAAACAGAATTTGACATTTGTGATGTCCATTCTTAGAAATATCCTAGCAAGCTAGAATTGGAAGGGAGCTCTTACAACTTGATGAGGGCAGCGACAAAAGAGAGGGAAAGAAGGAGAGGAGAGAGAGAGACCAGGAACATAAGAATAAGTAGGTTGAAAACTGAATACTTTCTCCTCAGGATCCATAAACAAATAAAAATGTCCACTGCCACTTCTTCTATTCAATCCTGTCATGAAAGTTCAACAAGTTTCACAGAGCAAGAAAACTAAATTGAAAGTAGACAGAAGTAAAAAGCAATGTAATATTTGTGTGCAGTTGACATCATAACCTACTGTTGTTTCAAGACATCAATTATACACTTTGGGGAGCACCTGTTAATGGCTACAAGGTTTCTTCCATTGGGTAAGGAGTATATTCTAAAAGTGATTAAGAAAATGATTGTATCACTGTGAAGTGGGCACTTTTTAAATCACTAAATTATATGGTAATTAAATTAAATCTCAAAAATGTAATTTCTTATTGAAAAATAATTCCACATTATTTTTCACCTCCATCATGACCTACATTATTAGGTAGAATCTTCCAATTGCAACATTTTTTTTTCCAGTGCTGAGGACTCAACCCAGGGCCTTGCGCTGGCCAGGCGGGGGCCCTTCCGCTGACCTAAACCCCCAGCCCCCAGTTGCAACATTTTTTAACAATAATAATAAAAATCCAGCATCAGGAAATTCCTAGGGGAAAAAATAAAGCAAAATATAGAACCAAATGGAGACCTCTTCCTGGCTGCCTTGGAGAACTCAGGAGAAACCATATTACCACTTTCTTGTTTGGTTTGCTAACATGTAAATTGTGGTCACATCAAAGCAATGAAGATAAGATGACCTTGCATTTGTATCTAATGACCCCCCAAATTCTCTTCCTATTCTAAAATGCTATGAGTTTCTGACATCACACAACAATCCCAAGAAGGAAGCAGGCTTATATTATTGTCACTTAAAAAGTGATAAATTACACAAATATTTGGAGGCTCTATTTAGTCAATAATATAAGGAAATCGTGTATTTACACTAGAAGTGGATTTCAGAACAATGCTATAGATGAAGTACTTAAGGTAGACACCTGCATAAGGGTCAAGGAATAGATAGCAGGTAAAACAGTTCAAAAAGTAGGTAGGTAGACAAACAGGTATGTTAGAATGATATTGTATTTGCTGTGTATATATGTACACACATATGTATAGGTAAGCAGATTTGTGTGATTTTTACAGAAGGTCTTTGACTTTTGATAGCATTGGTTTTATGGTAGTGGTAAAATAAGAAGAATTCAATGCTGAACTTTGCATTTTGATTTTTTTCTGGTGTAGCCATACACAGTACCATGCTCTCTCTGTGTGAGGCAGCAGCCATCCGTGTGGTCATAGGAAAAACCGCCAATGCTCTTGTGAGCTGAGTGCTAAGCTACAAAGAAGAATTAGTAGAATACATTAATTAAAGCCATTTTTGTCCCGTAATTTATACCCTATGATGGTTTTACCAGATCACACGCCATAATGTGTCAAGAGACATCAGTGAACATCTATTCTGGAAAGAAATAAATACTGGCCCTAACTAACTATTTCAAATGTTTTAAGAATTAATTTCAAGCCAGGTGCTGGTGGCTCACGCCTATAATCCTAGCTATTCAGGAGGCTGAGATCTGAGAATGACGGTTCAAAGCCAGCCCCGGAAATCTGTGAAACTCTTATCTCCAATAAACCACCAGAAAACCAGAAGTGATGCTGTGGCTCAAGAAGAGAGCACTTGCTTTGAGCTAAAAAGCTGATGGACAGTGCCCAGACCCCGAGTTCAAGCCCCACAACCAACAACAACAACAAACAACAACAATAATAATAATAATAATTTCAAAGGAAAGAAAACCCTATGCAGGGGATTTTGAGCTAGCATTAGAAACAAGCATAGAATCTCTTTTTCTCTTAAGCTATTCCTTATTTCTAGGAACATGCTTGTTTTACTTTCACTTAAAGTCCCTAGGCCACAGCTCTTCCACCTTTTTACCTGATTTTACCATGTCACAAAAACAAGATAGTTTTAACTCATCTTCTTCTATTGTCTCAGTTTCTCTCTTTGTTTCTTTCTTTCCGCTATTATAAATTCATGGCACCTTAGGCCTGACCCACTTTACAGATTCTCAAATGCCTCTCTCCTAAATCATATAAAGCCATTATAGTGTATCTCACAGGAACTGTGCTTTGTGAAACGCTAGTATGTAACAGAAAAAAAAAAAATATATATATATATATATCCCTTTCAAGTCTAACAATTTTTCCCCATCTACAAAAGATACTCTGAGAACAAGGTTTCTTTAAAGATGCCTGCCCTGTTGCTTCATTAATATTTAGTTTATGCTGGTGGGATTTCCTAGCTAGCTAAGCTTGTTTTTACTGGAAAGAGGAAATTTGCCCTAGCTTTTGTTCATAGACCTTGTAAACAGTGGATCAGTATTCAATGGGTGGGTTTTGGATTCTTAAAGACCTTAAATTGCCTTTGATTGTCCTCCCTTAAATATTTTTGTTTTACTGGAGACTAGTTTTGAACTCCATGTGCTAAGGAACAGGTCTGCGATTTATCACCAACATTCTTCCCTCCAATTCCTAATGACTGCAGGTTCCCCTGGTAAGGATGGTAAAATGAGCTGTTCCCAGATAGCTGCCAGGCTACCTATCATCCAGTGCTTCCTGCAAATGAGAAGACAGATGGTGGCCTTCCTCACAGCCACCACAGCCCTGCAGGTGCACAATCTAGACAGCAGAGTAGAATGAGGTCTCACCACCTCCCACCAGGCACCCTTCAGCTGAACACATGGACAATCTTATACAAAGCCACAGGTGCTAATAACTCTCCACTCCTGGCTTCCATTCAACTGTCCTTCACCTTCACAAGACCAGCTCCAGCCATCCAAGTTTACCTGACTTCTGATAGCATCTATAATATAATAGCAATTCCAATGGAAGCCCTGTCCTCTAGAGGCCTCCATCTGCATGCTCCCTGAGTGTTGGAGCTATACAACAAGCAAACAACAACTCTGCTTAGCTAAGCCTGAGTCAGTCCGAGTTCTAGATAAACAAGGCAGTGCCTCAACAGGTAAAGGAGGATTGTATTTTTGGGTGTCAAATAGTCAAGTCTTCTTTTGCTGTAAGTAAAACCTTGAGGTATTTATTCAGCTTCTCTGGCCAGACATTTGAGAAGGCAAGACATCTCACATGTTCAGGAAGGACTATGAGAGAAGTTCCTAGTACAGAATGTAGCACAGTGTATGGTGCATAAAGAAACTGCAGTTGTAAAGCTAGGCAGCAGTGGTTCATGCCTGTGATTCTAGCTACTCAGACAGCTGAAATCTAAGGATCATGGTTCAAAGCCAGTCTAGCAGAAAAGTCCATGAAAATCTTAATTCCAGTTGGTCACCAAAAGCAAGAAATAGAGCCGTAGCTCAAGTGGTACAGTACTAGCCTTGAGCAAAAAAGGTCAGGGATAGCACCCAGGCCATGCAGTCAAGCCCCAGGGCTGGAGCACACACAGAGAAAAAATATGGTTGTAATACCTGTGCCTGCCAATTTTTTTTTTCTTTTACACTACAGAGGATCAAACTGATCATTCTGTGCTTGCTAGGAAAGTACTCTACCACTTGAGCCATACCCCTCACCCTTTTGATCTTAAAGTAAAACTCTCAGATTGATCTTGAACTCTTATCCCAGACTGGCTTTGGACTGTGAACCTCCTGAGTAGTTGTGACTGTATACAGGCCCCCATCATGTGCAGCCTCTTGCCAGTATCTTTAAGAACTCTATTGATAGCTAAAATTTTTGCTGGATCAGCAAGGCATTTTCACCATTGAATTTGTTGCCATAAGAAGACATTTTGCTTCACCAGCATAGCATTTTGCAAAGGAGGTAGAGAAAGAGAGAGACAGGCAGACAGGCAGACAGGCAGACAGACAGACAGACAGACAGACAGACAGACAGACAGACAGACAGACAGACAGACAGACAGACAGAAAGACGACAGAGACAGACAGACAGACAGAGTATAATATTTTGGTAGTACTGGAGTTTGACTTGGAGCTTCATGCTTGCCAACCACCATACCATTTGTTGGTTGAGGGGGGGTCTAACTAAGTTTTTTTATTGTAAAGATACTGTACAGAGGGGATACAAAGGCATACATGAGTGAGGTAATGAGTACATTTCCTATGGAGCACTGTTACCTCCTCCTTTGTTTTTCTCTGTTCTACCCCTTCCCTCCCCACTTCCCCATTTCCTCTCTTCCCCCCAAATTGTAAAGTTTGTTTTCAACATAGTGTCTTGTATGTATCATTGTTACAATGTGTCAACTTGTATCCTTGTTTCAGCATTTTGTTAATTCCTGACCCCTCCCCAAATTAGAAAAAAATGTATATACAAGGTGCAGGGCACTGGAATCAAATTCAGTGAAAACGGTTTACACCACGGGCGAAGAACATACAAAAGAAACAAAAAAAATTGCATAGTACATTAAAAACAACAGCAACAAAGGAAAAACCTTTTGTGTCCCTATCTTGGGGTTCATTTTGTTTAGCATCATCTTATATGGTCATATGTACATAGCTTTTGATCTTTTCTGCTTGTCTGGTAAGATTATCCTAGACATACACTAGTTATTATTCAGGCTATTTCCACAAACACTGATCCTCCCAAGATGCTACCATTACATGTGTGTGTTGCAATTCATGGAACAAAGGTACCACACTTAAAGTTCAAAGGAACTTTGAACAAATATTCAAGACAATCCTCTGTAAACTCTGCATTGAGGTTTTTTTCTTGTCAGAGAAATCTGATAGTCATCATACAAAAGGTTCAAACATTTTTATTTTGGTTCTTCAACATAAAATTGAAGAATTTGTAAACATTTTTTGTGAATCTACATTTGTTGAACAATTACTAATGTTATGCATATTCCCATTTAAATTCTCCCACAATCTAAGGTAATAGACATATTTACCCACTTAGTAGAAATCTTAAAAGACAGATGTATACAGACCTTGCCTTGCGCAAGGTCACAGCACAAATAAGTCTTCTCAGAAGTCCAGCTTTGTGACAAAGAATGCCTAACCATTCAACCTCTCCAATTCTCATTCCCAGGAAATTCTACATTCTTCCCTCAGCAGAGAAATTCTAGAGCAACAGAGATCATTGGTGCTGACAGTCCTGGGTGTGAAATCAAGGATGCAAATAGAAATCCAGAGAGCTGCTGAACAGTAGTAACTGGCTGAGATATCTACCAAGAGAGACTTGGAATTCAGCTGGGAGGTGGTCACGCTATTAGGAGGCTTGGAACACAATAAAGAGAGGGACATTGTATCATGATTCATATGACAGAAAACTCCCTGGGAACATTGTGGTCTTGCTCAGATACCTGAAGGGGCCATAGCTACGTTGTACTCCTGTCCAGAGGGATGACAAGCTCTGGTGAAGCTTCTGGTTCTTGGAGCTCTGCCCAGAGGCTGCCTTCAAGTGTAGTGGAGATCTAGTTTGCTTTGAAAGAGATGGCTACACCCTTCTTACATCATAGTACCTTATACACAAACTTTAATGAAGATTTGCTGCTTGATCTGAAGAATATTTCATGGCAACAACATATAGTAGTTCACAGCATTTTCTTCAACTCTGTTATAAGCATTTCTAGATCAGCCATGTTTCATAGCAGTCCACTAACAGAACACGGAAAGTATTTCCGAGTTACATCAATAAATTCCATTGGTGCAGCATCTAGCATTATGTGAAACTCAGAGAAGTACTTAATAAAAAATTTAGGACAAACAGGAGGATAGCCAAACTACTCAATAGTTGGCAAAGGAAATGCACATGATGTACATTGCCATTTCCTAATAAAAGCACAGCAGCCTTTAACTTTCATCAACAATTCCAGAGGAAAAAAAAATCATTCTATTCAAAGTCACTTGTCTGTTTGGCTGCCACTCTTATTCGAGCAGCCCTATTATCGGACTTTTAAAATTATGCTGCTAGCATTGAGAATATGATTTAATGGTGAGGTAGGCTCTTAACAATGTCAATAGGTTATAGTTGCCTGTAGGTGTGTGTGTCAATTTAGAGAGAAGACAATACTTGTTGGGCAGCACTGCATCCTGGGTATTATTTAAGTTATGAATCCAGTATTAAGTCCCATTGCTACAATTGACAGTCTGTTTGTTCCTTCCATCTTCCAATCACAACTGCCCAGCTCTTATTATTTCTTACCCTGGCACTTGTCTACTTCTCTTGACAGACCCTTCTCCCTCTGCTTCCCCTACCCAGCTCTTCCTCCGTGCTACCCTTGGAGGTATCTATACATCACTGTCCTAAAGATGCACTTCTGTGTGTAAGCCCTGGAAGGCTCCCAGCTCCCAGCAGCATAATGAGTGTGCTCATTTCAGCATTGCATCCCGTGTGTCTCTGCTACCCTTTCCTCCACCCCTCTCTGCCACTATCAGCCATGCCTGACGTGCATGCACTTCTGTGTATGATACTGTCATCACCACTTACCCACCTAATGCTCAATTTCCAAGGTTCCTGTTTTCATTTTCACCCCTCCTCCATAGCATGCTGCCTGAGATGCAATAAATTCTCCAAGCTCTGAAGATTCTCTTCCTTCCGACTTCCTAGCTGTGGAACCAGGGCATCCGCTTCTTGCTCCTGACCTACCCTTTAATCACAACTGCTCATTTACCTGGCTCCTCAGGTAGACAAAATCTCCATCCACCTAGGTCATATCATCTTTAGAGTCAAGTCACATCATCTTCATATTCATCTTTATATTCACTCTAAGAGAAAAAGTTTCATTGAGCCAAGTACCAATGGCTCGCTCCCATAATCCCAGATTTCAGGGCTGAGATCATCTGAGGATCAAGGTTCAAAGTCAGCCCTGGTGAACAAATCTGAAAGACTCTGAACCTCTAGTTAATCAGTAAGAAATAATCTAGAAGTAGAGGTGCAGTTCAAGTGTTAGAGTAGCAGCATTGAGAGAAAAAGCTAAGCAAGAGTGCAGAGCCCTGAGTTCAAGTCCCAATAATGGTACACACACACACACACACACACACACACACACACACACACACACACACACACACACCTGCGCGTGCGCACACCCACTCAACACATCTTCTCTGAATGAATCTCTATTCATTCACAATATGTGATGACATACAAAGCAGCCCTGGGTTTCCTGGGCCACATTTTGACAAGTACTTGTGGAAACCTGAAAATTCCACAGGAGACAGTGAACCTTCTCTTCACAGAACACATTGCCCTAAAACCTAGTGTTTCAAATATTATCATTCCATGAAATAGAACCTTCCAAATACCAAGGAGATGAGAGGAACTGCCCTGATCATTGTGAATGATCTCTCATGCTATATAGTCAGATGTTTTTTAAAAATATGCCTCTTTGAGGCCCTCTTTGTGACTGCTGACTTCCCCTCCAGTGTAAGTCCCTCTAGAGAAATGCCACAAGCAAAGCCAAATCCACTTTGGGTCCCTGCTGGGAATATTTATCTATTTTCTGACTCGGCAGAGATTTTCTTCCTGAGTAATTGGCTTTGAAAGCAACAATTGTGAAAATGGACTCTAGTCACTGTGTTGATAGTGATACGCTAAAAGAATAATCGAGGGCTGTGACCTCTGAGCAGGACCAACAGAGATGGAACAGGGGTGACCGCACAGAGGCGCCAACTTGAGAATGTCTCAGCAGGGTGTTTCTGCACAGCCTCCCTGAAGCCACTTCTGGTTCTGGTTTTTGCATGGAAGCAGGTTTCTTAATAACTAGAATTGGGGGTGGGTGGATGAGGCATGCAGAGCAGTGCTATTGAGAAGAAATATTCACTTCAGGGATGAGGCACAAGGCAAAAAAAATCATCAGAATAGTAACATCCATAATTCTTCCCTATTTCAACTGTCAGTGGACATTTTAAGGAGTATTTCTGGCAATGAAAGAGAAACCAAGAATTAAAGAATATGAAAGATGTGTGTATTAACTAGCAGATCCCCTAAACAAATACCATGAGCAATAGAGAAAATCAATAATGTAAGATGTGGGGAGTTATCTGGTGATCCGTCAATAATGGACAGGAAGGAGCCATTCAAGGATAATGAGACCCCCACAGCCATAATGGATACTGCCTCTTAAACACACATAGTGCTTACTACATCCATACCAGGCATTCTCTTCTAAGCTTTTTTCAAGTATTAACTCAATCTCCCAATGTCTGTGGGAGCAGTGTTTTTTCCACCAAGGATTTACTGATGAGGAAATTTGAAGCATGAAAAGTTTAGGTAACATGGGGCTAGGAAGGTGGCTCAGTGGTAGAGTGCTTGTCTTGCATGCATTAGGCCCTGGGTTCCATTCCTCAGCACCGCATAAGCAGAGAAAGCCAGAAGTGGAGCTGTGGCTCAAGTGGTACAGCACTAGCCTTAGGCTGAAGAGCTGAGTGACAATGCCCAGGCCCAGAGTTCAGGCCCCACAACTGACCAAAAAAAAAAACCCAAAACAAAACAAAATCAGTTTAGGTAACTTGTCCAAACAGAATAAGTGAAAGAACTGAAGCTTCAAACTCAGTGGACTGTTCTCTAACCATTATGCTACACTGTCTCTGAGTTCATCATTGTGTCCATTGTATGCGATGAATTTATAGCCCTTATGTTACTTAAACTTTCAATCACTATAAAATAGCTCATGTCTCTTTCTTATAAATAAATAAAGAGTACTGAGTGAGGCAAGGTAAAGTAGCTTGAGAAGGGAAGGCATTTTGTAGGTGACATCTAGTTTTCAGGCTGTATTTTTCTGACTACAACATCCAGGCTATAAACAACTACATTTTATAATAATCTTAGGTGAGACACCTAACATGCACATCTACAGACCATGTTCCATACTCATGGAACACTGACAATGGCTTACAATCTAGTCATTTTAGAAAGTTCACTGGTTTACCCAAATGAGAGGACACAGAAGAGCAATGAAGGAGAAAGACACAGATGACTAAGTTAGACTACATTCATTCAATGATCCTTTCTGTGCTCCTATTATGAAATCAAGCAATCCATGAGGTTTAAGCCATTACCTCTTGCTGAAAGATCAACCTGACAGGCAAGATTTACTCTAGCTTTGTTCTCTTTCCTTTGGTGACACAAACAGTATGAATTGCACCTTAATGGGAAGGATGTGGGCTCATGTACTGTTGAAGAACCTAAAAAATTGTCTTTGAATCAAGATCAGACTCACACTCTAAAACACAAGTTTCTCAATCATCTCACCATCTTTCCTATCCAATGTGTTTTCTAGAAATGGCTAGCTGGATATTCTATTTCAGTCTGAGTCTTCTCTTTATTCTCTCCATCAAATGAATCCATTTCAGTCCTTCTGACTTTAGTCTACTCCATTCAATCCCTGTGTCACTTTATGTAATCAAGTTAAAACTTCTTCCAAGGTTCCACATAAAGTTTTTCAAGGTATGTTTATGTATATGACCAACATTCCAGGCTCAGTTTGGGGGGTAGGTTGGGGCCAGATATGAGTCTTTGCCTTTGACAAGACACATAGCCTGAGTCAAGTTGTTTAACCTCTCTGGGATCAGTTCTTTAAAAAATAATCCATAGAAAAGCCACTGACCATATGTGATCTACAAAGCTATATAGCAGGATGAGATGTGGTGATACGTTACATGGTAAGAGAAATCTTGCAATGACACTATGTCTATAGCTAAGATGCCATTTGTCCTCATCACTGTGTTGACATTTGATGGTACCAAAGCTAGAGCAATATAAAGCCACTAGAATTTCAGTATGACCAAAGTGGAGGCAGCAAAGTACACTGGTAACCACCGCATTCTTTATCACTGAACACTGAAGGGAAACAAAAGAACAAAGAGGGACAGACACATAAAAAGGGGGATAAGTTTTGTTTATAATGAGAATATTCCTAATAGAATTATACAAATGATGACCAGTCTTTACCCTGGAGTGCTAATCTGTTTTTATTATTTTCAGTGACAACATGTGTGGTGTGTATAAAGCAATTGTTGCTTAATCAAAGCCCCTGGCCAGCTCCAAGAGAAGGTGGTACAGAAGCTGAATTGTACACTATTCCACTGGCCTTTTTCCAAGAATGACTACTTTGACTTTACAGAGTGAGTGAGTTACACTATGGTTACTGGGATTTAGACATCCATTTGTTCCATGTTTTCTTGAGAAAGGAAAGGACAACAATTGACAGTACGCATGGCCAATCATAATTCAATGTGTCAAATGAAAATTAGAAATTTTGAAATCTTCCACCTGCCACTGTGAGCCTGACAGCTTCCTAGATATAAAAGTTTTTCTGATGAGATTGTTGGTTAATATATACAACATTTTTATATATATATATATATATATAGTATAATGAAATGTGACAACATTGGAAATCTGCATAAATCAGTGAGCCATTTACTATCTTCCAACTAAACAATAGATGACTGGTACCAGTAGCTCATGCCTGTAATCCTAGTCAAGAGGCTGAGATTTGAAGATCACTGTTTGAAGCCAGCCTGGGCAGAAAATTCCCCATGAGACACTTATTAACCACTCAAAAAACAGAATTAACCACTCAATTAACCAATTAACCACTCAAAAAACAGAAGTGGCACTGTGGCTCAAAGTGGTAAAGTGCCAGCTTTGTGCACAAAGAAGCATGTGCAGAATAGCTTTTCAGTTAGCAGAGTCAAAGACAAAACTCATGCATATATTTCAGATTCCATTGTGAAACCAACATCCTAGAAAACATTATCTTTGGATTTTTAGTTTAGTATTAGAAAGCATCTACAAATTATTTGAAAGGGATAAAATACTCCTTTCTTTTCTAGATAGATAGATAGATAGATAGATAGATAGATAGATAGATAGATAGATAGATAGATAGATAGATAGATAGATATGTATGTATGTATATACATACATATCTATAGATATATCTATAGATATAGATAGATATGTATGAGGGAAGATCTTTTTCATCTATTTCAACCAACACAACCTATTACCAGACAGAAGAGGCAGATGTGAGGACACTGCTCCTAACTTTCCAGTGGCTGCTTCCAGCTCACAGCAGAGAACTACCCACACCAAGACCTCTACATCTCATGCCACACCCTGAGCGCCCCTCCCACAGCCCTCCCTCCTGGACAGCTCCCTGGGCTCCAGCTACCTTCATCTATATAGCCTTTGAATACACCCAACCTTTTTGTGCTTTGAGTTTTTCTCCAGAGACATATAAGATTCTCCAATCGTCCTCATCGTCTCTCATCTCCACCCTCACACCCTACCACTTTCCCTGTTCCTGGTAATTCCCACCTTAGCATCTTCCCCTGTTCATCAAACATGGTTTTTATGGGATTGTTTGTTGGCTGTCTATCTCTACCACTGAAAACAAGGGCAGAGATATTGTCTGTGCACATTATTGTGTGCCTTATGCACAACTAGAAACTATAAACATTCATTTCTTGAATAGATAAATGAATAATCATATCAGCAACTATCAAAGCATTGCTAGTTCACATCCTTTGTCAAGAATGTAAGGGACAGCTGTGGTTTTCTGAGCACAACCCCCACATTTTTAGGAGATCTTGACCTTCATCTCCTAAGTCTACCATGGAGGATGTATTCCAGAACTCATAGAAAATGCAATAGTTTCAGCAAGATGCAGCAATTTTCCTAGAGGAAAGTATGAATTTTTTTTTTTGGTCTATGAATGAAGACTAACAATGTCTCTGAGAGAAGAAAGTAATTGGCTTAGGTCAGCCCAGCAGGAAAAGCAAAATCATGTGGAGAAATAAAGACTGTGATTGGTTGCAACACATCATCCAGTTCAACTTGAAAGTAAGGAAATAATACACATCTTACTGATCCGGTTGTAGCCTTTGTTCTACCCTGTAAACCTCTGCATTGAGGCTGACGATCCTGAAGAAAGCCCAACAGGAAGTCACTTAAAAGTCAACACACACCATGAAAGAAGAAAATTTACTTCAATGTCAAGTGCACATTAGAGAGAAAGAGACAGAAACAGAGAGACAAAGAGACAGTAAAGCATACTGAGAATCTGCTGCCCCAAATTGTAGCCAGGAAGAAATCAGGCTGCAGGGAGACAGTCATGGTTCACCAGCTTAGTGCCAAACTGGGAGGATCCTATCATGTCCTGAGAAAAGGAACCAGGCTCAGAATTATTAGGATGCATGTATTGTATTTGCTAGCTTTAGGACCATGTCCCTCACCACCACCACCACCACCACCACCACCACCACTACCACCACACACACACACACACACACACACACACACACACACACATACACACACACACACACACACACACACACACACACACACAGAGTCAATCCAATGTCCCAACTACACACTCCAAGATGCTCTCAGACCTCCCTAAAATTCTATATACCCAACCGCTGCCCATTTGCCCTGTCCCTTGAAATGGAAAGCACTCGAGTCTCTGCCTTACAAAACACTTACAAGAATGAGCTGACATGAAGGCAGGTATACGTTCCATGGATCTCAAAGGCTGCCCTGAAAAATCCATTACAAAGTTCAAGCTTACTTAGGACCAGAGCACCATCAGCACACATGGCCTTCTCAGTAAGATGTTAAAAACAATGTAAGTTTACTAAGACATCTCTTTCTGTGGCCAGAAAAAGAACGAAAAAAGAGCATCAAACATATTCCTTCTCTCTCCTCTCTCTCTCTCTCTCTCTCTCTCTCTCTCTCTCTCTCTCTCTCTCTCTCTCTCTCTCTCTCTCTCGATGGAAGAAAGAAAAAGAGAAGCAAGCACATATAGTGAAATGGATATACAACAGGATTCTTGTGTAAGGCACACAAGTTAGTCACAGATAGAAATTTTGCCCTCTGAATATGCTAGCATTATTTGGTAGTTTTTAACTACCAAATCTAAGGCTGAAGGGGGCACCACAAATGCACTCTGAAATCTGTAGGAGCCTAGAAGATACTCTCTTGCAAGTGGGAAATCAACTCATAGGAGACTTCTAAGTAAATAGGACAACAATGGCTTTAGTCAACCAATGTAAATATGACCACTGCTACTCCTGGTCAAATCTTCTGGGTTTTAGCTCTTTATTTCCCATAGAATTTAAAATAAGCTAGAAAGGTCTAGACATAAATAGATGAATTTGGGGTAGTTTACTGGCTCCCCAAGAAGAGGAAAGAGAAAACAACTCTGTATTCCCCTAAGAGCCTGGAAATTAATTAATATGAAAGCAGTATGCTTCATAAATAAGAAGTAATGTAAGTTAAAGCTATATATTAAAATTAAATGACTGTAATTAAATAATTTATATTATCCTATATTATGTATATATACATTATATTTTATAACACAAAAATATGTACCAACAATGTATACATTATTTAATATACATCATATGGATTACATGTGGATAGATAATATATTACTTAATAGTATATTTAAATCGCATTCCTCAAGGAGTTCCCTGGCTTCAAAAGAAAACTATTTTCTCCTGACATATGTTCCTGTGCTTGTAGGCACCACCCTAATCGTAATTCTTACCATCCTTGATTCAATTACTTTTTTCATTAAGCCTTCCCTGTTACACAGTAGCAGCAATTAACAGAGGAACTAGATGTGGCATATCATAGGTACTTGCTAAATACTTATTCCAAAATGATAAATGAGCTGTATCTTCATGAATATGCCTGTGTGGAGAAAAAAGTGTGTGTGTGTGTGTGTGTGTGTGTGTGTGTGTGTGTGTGTGTGTGTGTGTGTGTGTGTGTGTGTGTGTGTGTGTGTGTGTGTGTGTGTGTGTGTGTGTGTGTGTGTGTGTGTGTGTGTGTGGTGTATCTTTATATTCTACTCAAAATTTTGTTATTTCTTCAACTTAAATTTTCAGTAAAATAATTTCTGAGGCTCAGTACTCCCTTTTTATTTGCTGAAGGGTAACAAACAACTTGGTATTTATAAAAACCTGAAATGTACTTTAGTAGAACTCTGGTCACTGTCTGGGATGGTCATTAAATTATTTTTGGTTCACACTTTTCATTTCAAAAGGTACTTTTCATTGGATCTTATTTTATTCTGAAGAAATATCTAATGAACACATGTTGGAACTCTTATGAGACTCTCTTGAAAGCTTCCAGGTAAGAGCACCTGACCCCAGGGGCAAGCACAAATTTCATCAAGCAATTCTCTTCATGTTGTCTGGAGAAATAGGCCTCAGCTGTTTTTAGGAGAGGGAGTTAATCATCCAGAGACACACCTGAAAATTAAGATCATTATTTGCAAATCGACCCTGATGATTTTCGTCTTTGGTTTTTATCCTGAACCCCCAAGTTCAGATAAAGTTGTCCAATGGCTGAGAGAGAGGAATTGGGAAAAGTAACAACAAATAAGACTTTTGTCAAGCCAGAGCTTCAATCTTCCCAACTAAAAATCGAAGAGTAACCTTTCTAAGTGATGACATGTGTCAGTAGGTTCTGTTTTGTAAAGTTGAAATGCCAGGATTGTCAAGGAAGATCAGGAAATAAGCATCTGAGGTTTTCGAGTAACCTTCTAAAATGAATTGCGTGCATAGCCACATCGGTTCCAACATGGGACAGGCCTGAGCAATCTGCCCAATCGTCTTCAAGAATTTCTATATACACAGGGTGAAAAGAAGAATGAAAACAACTGGATTTGTCTTCCAGGCAACAGACCTATAAATACATACTCAGTATTTCAAAGCAAATTGTTCGCTGTCTCCTTCCCCATGTTCACCTCCAAAGCTCACTATATTTATGACTAAGAATGTCTGTGATTCTAATGATCTCATGTTGGTGAGAGTTAGGAATTTTCAAATGTGCAGGGACCCTCCTGGATACCCAAGGCCCGGAGGTAGGGGGAATGGGTTGGTCAGCATGCTGAGCTGAGGTGGGTCTGTCACCTGTATTTTGGAGACAGAGGGTAAATGCTTTCATCTACTACTAGAATCAATGTTACCGTCACAACTACGATAACAGCGCAGCCACATAAGGTCTCAGTCCCCGGCCTGCCCTCCACCACCAGCTCTAAAGAACACTCTAACTTTAGAATGGCACCCCAAAGAAAAACTCATGAACTGCTGCTAAACAGCAGGATGCATCTCAAAAGCACATGCTAAGTGAAAAACCAACACAAACAGACTACACATGAATTAATTCCAATCACTTGAGATTCTAAGAAAGGCCAAGAATTTTAAGCAGGGATTGACTGCAAAGGGCAACAGGTTATTTCCATTTCAGGAAATGGAAATATTATGTGCACTGACTGAAAAATGGAACCCGCATGACTCTCTATACTCAGAAAAGCTCACTGCCTTGTATGCATAAAATCGGTGAGTTTTAATGCATGAAAATTATACCTCCATAAAGCCCAAATGAAAAAAATTAAAAGCATAGGAAATATATGAACTGCTTTCTATTTAATTGATGCTTAGAATTAAAGTCCTCTTTCTCTTTGAGGGAAAAAAGAAACAAAAACAGATGGCCCGATCATCATAATATGTTGAATCCGCCAAGCTAGTAGGCTATTATCAAGAAAAATATAGCTGAAACTTTCATATCATAGTAATCCCTAGGCAACCTAATTCAGTCAGTAGAGGTAGGGGTGAGGGAATGACACAAGACCCTGTAGACCTAAGTCAGTGGGGATTTCCACAGTTGAGGATCAGAAAGTGATAGGAAGGACTATACAGAAGCTGGAAGTCAGAATTCAGACATGTGCAAGAGCTAGAAGTCAGAACCCCTTGGAGCAAATCCTGGCAGGCACCTTTAACTATAGTTGACTGGCATAAGTGACAACTTTGCTATAGCTCTCTTCTCTCTAAAAAATAAACAACAGCTCCTGCATAGAGGCACTTGCAAGCATGAACTAACATGCAAATATCATATCACCAGGCACAATTCATGCATAGTGAACTATCATTTCAGTCATTCCTGTTACCGTGAGGTTTAGAAATGCTGATGCTTCTGTGATGAATATTTATATTAGAACCTGAGGAAGCATCAATACAGGAAGTTCTCTACAATAGGAAGTTCCCAATCCAAATGTTGTTACACATGTCATATAAAAATTTCTGCCTCCTATGAAGAATTTACTGTTTCGATCTTCATAGCTGAAAACACTCTATCCAAAACAGCATCATCTGCTTGCGATCAAACAAGCTTCAGTGAGATTTTAGGGGAAACTGCACAGAACCCAACTTTCTGGGTCATGCAAATACAGCTGAACAATAAAACAAAACAAATCCTGTATAAAATTATAATGCAGAGCTGTGGCTCATCTAGACTGGCTGGCCTCCTTCCCCAAGAGACAATGTCAGAAGACGGTTCTGCTCTTCATGATGGGGAAGAGGATGAAGAGAAACCTCCACTGCACACGGGAGCCCCTCCCACGGCTGAAGCTAAGACTTGCTGAAAGAACCCAGATTTAGACTCTGCAGCTCAATGCCATAAACCAGGAAGGTCTCTACATCATCAGATTACATGTATCACCTAAGTTTCCTTTACTAAAATGGAGTGCGCTTTACAAAAAATAATTAAGTCTTCCTGTAGAAGAAGCCCGTGGATGCTGGGGAACTGTCTCTACCAGATAGCTGCTGTGGTTCAGATGAAAGCATCTGTGTTGTCAGATGAAAGCAATTTCAACAAGCCATTGACAAAGCCAGGTAATTAAAATGCTGGTGTAGACATGACCTTGGATAATTCACGCTGATTTGTGAGATTCTGAAACGATGACAAAGAGAAACCCGTGGAAATGAAGGTCAGCACCGCAGCATAGGGGGTGATGGCTGAGGGGGAGTCATGAAGTATTCATTTTCAAATTATTTTCAGCAGAATGCTCGTTTATTACAGTGACACATATTGCCTTTTTGTTTTCATTAGTAAACCCTCTGGGAACTTTGACACAACATGTACAAGGTAAACCTGATTACTTGGTTTATAGCAACATGGGGAATATTATCAAAGATCTAATGACAACGGCTATTCGCCCGAGAGCCCTCAGCCACCTGCTGACTTTTAATCAAGTTTTAAAGGCACAAGAACCAAACAAAAGTTGAGACAGAATGTTTTTACGCCTAACTATTGGGAGGTAAAGAGGCATGGCGACAGTGTTCACATCACATCAGAACCAAGATTAGGACCTGTAAGTAGAGAAGCAAACACATTTTCGGCGAGGCAATTTTTCTTCTTTCTAACCAACAAGTTCCACAAGACTCAACAAGAAACTGTGATCCAAATCCATTTTTTTCAACTAAAATTGCTTTGTTACAGCAGAGCTGCATCAAGACGAAAGGGCTGAAAACACATTTTCTCCTCTAAACAAACTAAATAAGGTGAGATCCAAAGGTCTCAGCTTTTCAAACGGTTACATATCTATTAATGCATACTAATAACCAACTTTTCGATGATGGCATTCACACTGTTTCCATCTTCTTAATGATTCTACCATTCTGTTATAACTGAAATCCTTCCTGACTTAATGCTTGGGCCTTGAACATATCAAAATCCAAACTGGACCCAAATGATTTGAACCAGATAAGAGAGAATTATTAGAAGCACCCATAATTCAGACAAAAAGTAAGTAATAGAAAGGAAAAGATAATTATCACTGTGAAATCAGGCCTCTGAGCATGTCAGTGGGCACCCCATCTCCTTTACATGGACAACTCTGACTCCAGCACTTGACTTAAGGGTCTGTGATGTGTGACATTAGTACATCGAGAACGACAATGAAAGGGAGCTTACTGAAAGCACCATAACCCACCACAAGACTGGGATGAATTAATTCTTTTCTAAATGTTTCTTTCTTCCTTCACTTTCTGAGTTTATATTACTATTATTTTTGCCTAAGAAATCATATCTCTATACACTAATGCAGTACAACGTGATGCTTATACTGATTGAGAAGATCATAGCTTGAGGCCAGCCCAGACTTATACAGATGTTTTCAACCCAGAACCAGGCATACAGCGGTACACACCTGCCATCCCAGCTACATGAGAGGCTGAGATTAGAGATTGGTCCCAGCTATCTCGGGTGAAAATGTCACAAGACTCCACCTCCACAGAGAGGAGCTGAGCTTGATAGCACATGCCTGCCATCCCAGCTACAACAGGAAGTTTAAAAGAGGCAGATTACAGCACAGGCATGAGCCGCAGCAGGAAACCACTCACCATTTGCAAAGGGTTGGACTATGCAAAACACTCTACATTTATTCAGTGATGAAGGAAAAGGAAGTCTGAGAGTTGATGGGATTGTTTTTAGGTAGAAGGAGACACAGTTCTATAATTTCCAACAGTAAAGGTAGTTTCAAGTCAATGTTGATGTACATAGACGGTGCACAGTGTTTCCCACAGCAAATCCTATCCTTATGTAAAACTTCACTTAACCCTCGAGGAGCTCGGACCCTGCTTCAGAACTTGTCAAGTAAAATACCACCAGCAGGAGGCTGCAAGGAATTCCAATGCGCTGGGAATACCCACAGGAATGTTCACAAAGACAATAGAGTGGTGCACACTGATGGCAGGTGGTGTATACACTGGATGCCATGGGCATCTAGTGGAGTTAACCCAGGAAGCCTCCAGTTCAACATTACAGTACACTGTCCCCATAGATTTAGACTGAGGGAGAAGACAGAGTCCCCAAAAGATCAAGATGGTGGTACAGGATGGGGAAGAGGTCAGATCCTGAGGAGGGGAGATAAAATTAGAAGCTGTTCGTGGGGCGAGGATGATTTATTGATGTGAACTCTGTTGAGCAGAGACTTGCAGACAAAGGAACAGCACTTCAAAATAAATCATGTGTGTGCCACAGTCCTGTCAGGGCTGACACTCAGGCAGACAGCTAATGCCAGGATCTCAAAACTATCAACAGCCACCACTGGCCATCAGCACCGGTCACTCACAGAGGATTCTTTCACCGGTGGATGTGCCTTGGCACAGGAAAGACCAAAGGTGCTGTGGAGCTCTGATGATAAATTGCTCGGGGCAGCAAGAATAGAAAACAAAAACCCCACCAAGAGGACAGCCCACAATTGTGGTGCCTATGCTTTATGCCTGCAACAAATCCCTCCTGCTTTCCTCCAAGAACAGAACCTAGTCCCCCAGATACTCCTGTGCTCCGCCAGAGAACTGGAAAGGTACACTCACTTCATAAACTCCAATGGCTGGACAGACGTGAATCCTGAAAATATTACAGGTGCATCCCACTCTGCCATATTCATGTTGGATAGAGAAGTCAACCTCTTGAGTGACTGTGTGTGAGGAATACAGGCAAAGACGGGAGAGGCATGATGAATTTCTCAGGCAAAAGTGCCCACTTGTGTGACTGTGAACAAGAAACACTGTTCATCAGCAGGCGCTCCAAAATAGAAGAGATCAGATATAATAAGCATCTTCTGGCAATAACAAAACTCTCAGCTCATTAATTAATGTAACAAGATGCCCCCCTTTCATTGGTACAGGAATATTCACACACATACAAAATATTCATGTGAGCACAACCTGTTTTCAAACAAAACAAAAAGTTTAGGTAATAGTTCTAGTTCGCCTTTAGTGTCTTCCAACAGATGGAGACTACTTAAGTTTTCCACAAAAATGAAAGCTATATCTTGCCCATGTAATTGTAACTCCTCTGTACAGTATTCTCACAATAAAAAAATAAAATAAAATTTAATAAATAAATAAATAAAAGCTAACCAATTTCTTAATTCTAATGAATTGTCTTACATTTGTGAGAATCAATTCATTGATTAGGTGGCTTCATTTTGAAATGCCCACACAGACGCTTCTGCCAGAAGGGGAGTTATTGGAGTGAGAATGGTGGGCCAAGGCAGTCATGGTAGTCAACATACATATGTGTGAAAAGGGAACCAAGTAACCAAAGGGGAGGGGGGGTTGAGAGAGATGGGGAGAGTATGATGGACATTGATCAACATGACATTGCTCAAGATGTACTGCACTCATCAACTGACATACTCCATTGAAACCCCTTTGTACAACTATGTGAAGATAACTTTTTAATGTAACTCGATCAGACTCACCCTCTCCACCTCTCTCTCTCTCTCTCTCTCTCTCTCTCTCTCTCTCTCTCTCTCTCTCTCTCTCTCTCTCATTCTCTCTTCCACCTTCCCAAACCTCAAACAAGCTTCACTGTTCCATTTTCACAGATGCCCATATGTATTTTAGGCATATTCACCCTCCCTCACACCTCTCCATTTGCTTTCTCCCCCCTCTTATGAGTCCCCACATCCCAGACGGGACCTGGTTTTCACTCCTACCATTCAAATATTTTAGGTGTCTGTTAACTGCTACAGGGGTTCTACGATGTTATTACATACATGCAAATACAGAGCTTTAGTTAGACTAACCCATTCCTATACTCACATCTCCCAGCCCCCAGCACCTTCTGTTATTGAATAGACATCTTGAAGGGAAGAACTAAATCCCTTTCAAGAAGCTCCCTACCAGAACTTCATATGTAAAAAAGAAAAGGGAAGGAGGAAAGCAAAGGGGGACAAGTCAAGTGCAGAGGCATGGAGAAGAGGAAGAAGATGAACTCAGCCTGGGGAATGGCTGCCTCTGCCACCCCACCCCCTTCTTCTATCTAGCCACTCAGACAGCATTGGCGGAGCTGTTCCCTGAGCAGACAGTGGGTTCCGTGACTGATCGGCAGTACAGTCTCCTTTGATATTTCTTAGTTGGCCCACAATGTCACTTTTGATCATTTTTTCAATTCACCACCCTTTCATCAGCCAAGGCAGAGCCAACCCACTCTCATTCTTCTATTTTGGCACCGACTTCTGCGTGAGTGATTCGTATATTTTGGTTTTTTTTTCCCCCCTTGAGGTCACTGTAAAAAAAAAATCCCTTGTTTCTTCCTCCCTGCAGGACTCCTATCCCTCTCAGAGCCTGTTTTTTTTTAAGTCTAGGCAGGTTTCCACAAAATCACCAGCCCAGTAAGGGCCCTGGGATAAAAGAGCTGTCTGCCTAAGCTTGCCGATTTATCAGAGCCTTCAGACATGAAAGAGTAAACCAGTTTCTAGTCAGCAAAGTTGCAATACAGAAAAGAGCAAATAAAACCACCAAATGGATTACCCACATGCTTTGAATTCAGAATTAAAGAATATGAGAGAAACAAGGTACTTAATCAATTAGGATGAGTCCAATGTTCTCTTTACAGCCAAAAACCATCCAATTAAACAGCAAACAACAAACAGCCATTCAATTCCTGATATTTATGTAGCAAATGATATGGCCATTCAGTCCAATGTTCCACTTTCAAGTATCTGACTTAATTCCTCAAATATATTGAATTAGAATCGTTAATTTTCTTAACTGTGTCAAGCCATTCAAGGTCATTTTCTGCCACTGAATCTGAAAGTGATTCTGTACCTTCATTAATACTTGTACTGCTGCCAGTTATAATATTTAAAATGAGGGATAGCATTTGAGGTGTCTGGTCAGGGTTGTCTGACATAATGGAATGACACAAACAGAATCTCTTTCTATTCTCATGCAAAGACCACCCAGCTGATGCCATTTCTCCCACACTCTGCTTCTCACACTATGTAATCCCAACTACTATGCAATCAGGAAGGCCAGTTACTACCAATGTATTCTCTTAATGAATCCCCATCTTTCCAGAAACACACAAGAAAGCAAAGTGCTAATAATCACAATGATTCCTAGTTATAAACTGACAGGCAAGTATGCTGAAATGATATATATATATATATATATATATATATATATATATATATAAAATTTTTTTCATTTGGATTATATTGGTAAAAAGATCAGTAGTGCTTCTATAACTTCAGGCACTTTACTACATGAATTGTCTCCCAGATTTTCATATTCAAAATGAATACTTTTAGTTCAATAACTAACATGTCACTGGATAGACTTAAATACTTACAGATTATGGAGAGAAAGAGGGACAGAAGGCAGACCACAAACTAGAGAGAATGAAATACTAGCTTCTAAAAGTTATTTCTAAGTAATTTCCAGAGAGGACTGTAGACAGTAGAAGGGCAGTTTCTCTCCCAACATTTGTTCAATTAAATATATAAAACTTGAAGACATGCTCTGGTAGCCACTTTAAACAATACTGAGTAATTGATTTTTGCACATTGTGAAAAATACGATGCTCCTATTTTTCTTGGAGACTACTGACTCCTCGATGAAATGCAGTTGCCTTTGGGAACTTAATGGGGAGAGTATACAGCAAAAATTAACTTGCTCATGACCAGACATATTAAACCATGGTGTTAAGCTAGCTAGCCATGACTTAATTCATCTGTGCACTCATTTCTTGAATGATTAGTTCTTTACTGAATAGATTCTAGGTGTCAGAACAGCCATGAATAGGATGAGAAGACACACATCCCTCCTCCTCACAGGCATTCACAATTGGCTGGGGGGAACTGTATAAACAGTTTTTATATGAGAGAGGATGAGCAAGCAGTAGAGAGAGGTGCCATTGAAGCCAAGATCTGTAATGTGGCAGAGGAAGAAATGTATCTGTCTGAGAATGGAACATTTAACTTGACAAGAGAAAGATGAGAGGACTTCTCATAGCAAGGAATAAGCTATACAAAAAGGAGACTTCAATTGCACAGCCTCCGAAGTGTGAAAGAATGTACACAGCCAGGGAGTGAAATCCTGTCACTTTGCTTCTGTTCTCCCTGTCTCTATCCTTTCTACAGGTCTGGAGATAGGATACTGCCCTTGAACTAAGGGTACAGGGAAAGAGACATTGCCAAGTATGTGATTCTATAACCTGAAGTCCAGATCTCGGTGGCATGTATACTGCAAGGCTCACTGAGTGCCCTCGTACACTGTTTACAAATATGTTCTGATACTGCCTGTATGCCTTCATAGCGCTCATGCGCCTCTGCAATCCTTTGTACCTTGTCAGTCTCCCCCCACCACTCACTCCAAAACAGAAGATCCATCAGAGACTAGTTTAACTTGTCTTCCCAGTAGCTTTATTCCATGCGCTGATTCATTTGTTTGCTTAATCGACTAAAATTCATTGAGTTCCAACAACGTAATGCTAGAAAAACTAGGAATCTAAAGATGAATGAGCCAGAATTCCTGCCTTCCAGGCAGTACTGGGATTTGAACTCAGGACCTCACTCTCGGTAGTCAAATACTCTACTACTTGAGTCATGCTCCCAGCCTTGGGCATCTCTGTTTGGAAAGACATTGTCATTCACAAAGATTCATGTTTCATTTGTCTCCTCTGTTACTGAGGCAAAACTTAATAGCTGAAAACAATTTATTACCACTCTATGAGTCAAGACAGTGGACATTCTGCAGTAACTGTAAACTCGTTTCTGGTCCATGAAGTCTAGAGCCTGGGTTGAAATGGCATGAGCAGCAGGAGCTGGAACTGGGAGCCAAAGCAGCTGAAGGCTGCTCTCTCCACTTGGTCCTTCCTTCCCACATGACTCTGTGAGCTTCCTCTCCTCCCCCTACCCCTCCAGCTTCCCCAGCAAGGTTGCCAGTGGCTACCTGGACTTCTTGCACAGGAACTCAGAACTCCTGGAGATCAAAGCAGAAGCTGCCTGTCCTTTTTTGAAAGGCAAGGCCTAAACTGTCTTTCCCTCACTTCTGTTACACTCTATTTGTCAAAGCAGTCAAAGGCAAGCATAGGGTGCAGGGGAGGAGAAACAGTGGGAAGAGCGTCAGAGCATCCCCAGCACCTGCAATCCATGACACTGAGTGAAATCTCTGCCCCGATGATTGTGCTAGAAGACAAAATCAAAAGTATTGATCAAAGGAGCAAATACTTCCATCAAATGCAACAGTTGGGTATCTGACTGACATATTTATCTGCCTATCAGGACGCTGGGGAAATTACTTAACCACGCTGAATTTCTGTGGGCTCATCTGCAAAAGGAAGATAATCATCATTCTCAACTTCACAGGGCTGTCTGATAAGTTACATGAGTTTTCATTCACTCACATCTGCACAGGCATGTGTGCACACACATGCATACAGATCTGCACATGTATACACACATGGAGCACACACTTCACACTGACAGCTGGGTTGGTAAAACAGGGTCAGCTTCAGTTCTCATTAAAGATATAAAGAAATAAAAAATAGGACTTATTTCTCCATAATGTTATACATCATATTTCCAAACTCATGCTTTTTGAAAAGTTCACATCTACAAAGCCCTTAGAGAACAATAGAAATTCTTGTGGGGCCAAAGTGCAAACCCGGTTACCAGCCACTAAAGAAGTTGAAAAGCCAAACAGAAATGAAAGAGGGGGAAAAATAGGAGACCAAAAATAATTACTAGCCTACACGATGGCATCTTTGAAGAAATAAAATAGATCTAAGCAGAGAGCAGCTTTAGAAGAATACTGTTTTCCATATTTCTTCACTCTGTGTGAGACTGAGCATTCTGAGCAAGATTCCCTCAGTGCCAAAGGACTGGTAGGATTCCAGTGCACAAGAGGGCTGTTTTTAGACAAAATAAAATGTAAACACTTAGGGCCAAAGAGAAAAAAAATCTTCAAGTGTGGCAGGGAACTGGAATACAATAGATGCAAATGGAATTGTTCATCACCACAAGTGAGGTGGTCCTCAATCGGCAAAGTGACCCGCTAGCATTACCAAACACACAGGACTCAAGAGTGGGAGAGAAGAATGGATCCTTCACTTGAAGTTTTAACCTATATTTATAACGATATTACTGGATATTAAAAGGGTATGACTGTACAATGGCTGATCTGTGGTTGTTAGACTGACTCTGGGTATGCAGGCAACAAGTCAATAGATGATCACCTAAGAACCCTACATGAAACAGAAATTATAACAGAATTAGCACCACTACATCCCTGTGGACTGTGGTCATGAAGAATGGCATGCTACTCTGTTTTATCAAGTTGCTGAAAGAGGCCAATGAAATTTCTTTTTTTTTTTAATTATCTTTAAGTAGGTGTACCCAAGGGGTTTCAATTTAACATGGCAATCTATGAGGACAGTGCATCTTGACTAATGTCACCCCTTCTATCACTATCAGTTAGTCACCCATCTTAATTAACTTTGATTTTTTATTTGAAATTATTATTTTATTAATTTATTATCTTTAAGGAGTTGCACAAAGAACAAAATTCCTGAGAGGATACAAAGGACTGATGACTTAATGATGGGGATGACATTCTAAAAACTATTTTCACTAACAGGTGTTATCTGACATGAGTGAGCCCAGAAAAATAAAAGGAGTGAAAGATAATACGTGGCAATTTGTGCCCCCTTGGAAAAGCACAAGTATTCCTACCTCATTCAGGGGGCAACCTAGGAGGCTCTAGAAACAGCTCAGAGCGGGACTAAGGCTTCCACTTAACCTGAAAAGGGATGAAATCTAGAAAGAACAAGATGACAACTTGTAGAAATGACCAGGTAGACTATTTCCCTACTGCTCTGACAATCCTCCAAATTGGGGACCTTAGCTGAATAGAAATCATAATTCCACATAGCCAGCTATGATGTATTTAGAACAATTCTTATGATGTCTTCATCTACTGGCGGCGTGTGGAGTCACAGCGCCCTCTATCAGAAAGGAGGTCTCCTATGTTCCCAAAACCTACATCCATCATGTTCAAGACAAGGGGAAGGGGGCTGAGAAGGTGGCTCAGTGGTAGAGTGCTTGCCTTGCATGCATGAGGCCCTGGGTTCCATTCCTCAGCAACAAATAAGCAGAAAAAGCCAGAAGTGGCGCTGTAGCTCAAGTGATAGAGCACTAGCCTTGAGCTGAAGAGCTGAGGGACAGCAGCCCAGGCCCAGAATTCAGGCCCCACGACTGCCAAAAAAAAAAAAAAAAAAACACAAGGGGAAGTTGCTATACATGATCTACCAAACCATCCATGAAATGGTAATGACTTCCCCTGGGTTTTATAGGAGAGAAAGGGTGGGTGAATATAGTCCTAATAGTCAATTTACTTATGTCAAAATGAAGCCAGGTAACTTGAGGAGATGGGTGGGGTGGGAGAAATAGGGGGAAATGACGGAAAGGGTGACATTGATCATGATGCTCTGTACTCATAGACTGACATGTTGAATTGAACCCCCTCTCCTTTACACAACTACTTAAAGGTAATTATTTTAAAAGGAGTGGGAGTGGATTATTCATCTCAGGATTAAAAAGGATATTAAGATACTTGGCACTCCTGCAGGCACAATGGTTCTTCACTGCACCTTGAGATCTCTTGATAGCAGATTAATCCCTCCTTCATCTGCACAACTGAAAATCAATTCAGCTCCTTTGAGAACAAAGAGAGAACTGAAAGAATTTACAGATATGAAGATTTTCGCTAATAATGATCATCAGAACAGAGCTGCTGTGGGACTTCAACATTCAGGGCTAATATTTGAAACATCTAACATCTGCAAATACTAAGAGGTAAGAACAAGAGCCAGACAGACACCAGGTGACTCATGCCTATAATCCTAGCTGTTCAGGAGGCTGAGATTTGAGAAGTTCCTTTCAGAGCCAGCCAAGGCAGACACATTGGAGAGATTTTAGCAAAAGAGCCAGAAGGTGGAGGTGTGGCTACAGTGGCAGAGTGCCTTCCAAGAGCGTAAAAGCTGAGTGAGAATGTGAGTCCCTGAGTTAAAGCCCAAGTACCGGTACGAAAGAAAGAAACAACGAGAAAACACAAAACTTTGAGTCCAAAGAGGAGACTTGGCTGGGTCCTTTATGTAAACAGCACAAGTCTTCCAAGTGCAAGGGAAGAGAGCCCATTCTCCCTAATCCCCAAGCTCCTTGCCTAGAGCTCAGTGTACTTTCCCAAAGAACCTCAATTCTCCTCGTCAGTCTAAGCACCACTCCTACCCGCTTCCCCTTGCACACGCCCTGAAGCAGTTACTACGTGAGAGTCTATGGATCAGGCCCCACTGCAGTGCAAGGAAACAAAATCAACTGTGTTAATTTCAGCTGCACAAGTGAGGATGTGAGGATGGGGGTGGGGGGGAGAGGTGGCACTTGCCAAAAAGAGAAATCACAGGCTCCTCAGAGAAAGCAATTCAATTTGCAAGCTCTAATTGTAGGCCGAAATGAAAAGTAATGGAAGGCAAAAAAGAAATGGCATACAAAAGTCCAGGGAACGTGAGTGAAGAGAGAGAAAGCATCCTTCAGGAAGCAAAAGCAGGGGCTGGGAAGGTGGCTCAGTGGTAGAGCGCTTGCCTTGCATGCCTGAGGCCCTGGGTTCGATTCCTCAGCACCCCATAAGCAAAAAGAAAAAAGCTGGAAGTGGCGCTGCGGCTCAAGTGGTAGAGTGCTAGCCTTGAGCCGAAGAGCTGAGGGACAGCGCCCAGGCCCAGAGTTCAGGCCCCACGACCAGACTCAAGAAAAAAAAAACACCAAAAAGGAAGCAAAAGCATTGCTCAGCCAGCTCTCACCTCTGAATCTGACAATTATTTCTACACTTGCCACTACTTAATCAACAAGGGGTTAAAGGAAGCAATTCAATTACACTTGAGTGAAAACACAGGCCTAACTCTTCCTTTCATATTGCATGCCTCCGACAAGATGACAAGGAATAGGACAAGGACATGAGAGGAAAGGGAGAGGCCTGACTGCCAAAGAGAAGCAGTCAGTGGAAACGAAAGGCAGAGCCACAAAGACCTGGTGAAGACGCTGAGAGAGTCTTGGCCAAAACTCACCTAACAGTTCATCTCAGAGGCTTAACGACTTAGGAATTATCTGGGGAATCAGGCAGAGGTAAAGTCAGATATTGCCTTCATCCCTTCTAGCTGACTGACCTTGGACAAATAGTTTAACCACAGAAAGGCCAAATCCCCCATCTGTGCAACCTTATAGGTTTACTGAAAGACTGTGTCAGATAAATGAATGCAGTATGGTCTTCTGAGAGCATCCGAAACAAAAGCAGCATTCGTTCAATGGGTTGAAGTTGGTGTAAGAACACCTGGCTGGCACACACCAAACACGCAATGTACTTGTGTTTGCCAGATAAAAGAGTAAGAAGCAAGAATAAAAAGTGTGTTCTTGTGTGTGAGAGAAAATAACATGTGAAAAGAGTAATTTCAAAGGGAAGAATGAATATGGCCCCAGAAACCATCTCTATCATTTCTCACTTTCACTGCAGTTAGTGTTAGAATGATTCCCCATTTTAATCAATAAGGAATGTCTGAACTTAAGTGAATTATACAATATTGATTTCATAGCAATTTTTGTGGAGGGTTGGGGAAGGCCTAGAGCTGGAACTCAGGGCCTGGACACTATCTCGGAGCTTTTTTGCTCAAGGCTAGTGCTTCTACCACTTGGGCTACAACTCTACTTCTGGCATTTTGGTGGTTAATTGGAGGCAAGAGCCTCCAGGGCTTTTCTGACTGAGCTGGCTTTGAACCTTGATCCTTATACCTCAACCTCCTGAGTAGCTAGGATTATAGGCATGAGCCACTGGTGCCCAGTTCTTTTATAGTATTTTTTATAGCATGGGAAAAGACTTTAAAAACTAAATAGCCAACTCCTTGCTATATCCATGACAGAGACAGGGCCATAGACATTAGAATGATTTTAACCAAAGTACCATTATTCAATCAAGAGCTGAGCACACTGGTTAAATCTGCTGGCTCTTGTCATGGACTAAACTTTACCATCCCCTCTTCAACGTTCCTACATAGAAGGTTTAAGTTCTAAAGTGACTGCATTAGGAGACAGAACCTTTATGAAGGAAATTAAGCTGAAATAAATTGGTATAATGAAACTAGATTAGCATTTCTTATAAGAACAAGTGATATCAGGAGTCTAAACAAGAGAATGGACAGGTGAGGATGTAGTGTGAAGGCAGCAACCTGTAAGACAAGGGGGAAGTCCTCAAAAGAAACTCACCTTAGGGAAAGGGCACCTTGATTTTGAACTCCCAGCTTCCCAATCTGGGTGAAAATAAAAATTCTGTTGTTTTATAAGTCACCTAGTGTTTCAGACAGCTTTCCATTTCCGTGACAAAATACCTAATATAACCAAGTTATAAAGAGGAACCAAGTTATAAAGCGGTTGATTTTGGATGATGTCAGAGGCTTCCGTACCATGGCAGCCCAGACCCATTGCTATGAGCCTGAGCTGAGGCAGAGCATCATGGCAGGAACGTGTGGTCCACAGCAGAGATGCTCACCTTGTGGCAGCCAGAGGCAGAGGGACACAGGCTGCTTCCATAACCAATCCCTTCTTCCAAATTCATCCAGCTACGAATGCATAAATGAATTCATTCAGTAGTGAGGTAGGAAATCTCATGACCCAACCATATCCCAAACCCTTAGCCTCTATAAACACTGGTGCACTGGTAATCTAGACATGAAGTTACAGGGGATAGTTAAGAATTAAGCCACAACACCTCGTCTCTGGTACTTAGTGATCACAGCCTGAGCAGAGAAATACACCACAAATCCCTAACAGAGAGAAGGGAATTGTAGAGTCCAAATCCAGTGTTATGCACTTGTTGGTAGAATGGCTTGGGGATGAGGCATGGAGCCATTTGGGCCTCCATTAAGCAACAGAAATAGTGTCATGATCGACCACAAAGGGGTACAGAGGACTGGATGACAGAGCGATATAGAAATCCAAGCAAAATGCAAAGATGTAAAAGCTCTTGGTAAGTATTCACTTTAATTATTATTTTTATGATTCTGAATTACTGATACAACCTTATACTTTGTCATCTGTGGATAATTCCCCTCAATCTTATATTGTGTTTGGATGAAGGTTTTTTGTTTTTTTTTCCTTAAAAAAAAAAAACAAGATCAATGTAGATACAGAGGAATTACTACTTTAGTTTCTTGATCCTATTCACTTTCCTCCAAAATGCATTCCCCCAAACAAGCCATGAATTATAATTCCCAAAGTAGGCTTTCTAAATTCATCTCCTCTCAGCCTCTCTGAAGGACTGAGGATGTGAATAATCTACCTACTTTCTCCTTATTTATTGTTCTTTGCAAATAAACACAACCATCAGTCTCTGAGAAGGAGTTCAATGTGTCTGGAGGACAACATCTTGCAAAGGTGGTACGCTGAGAGAAGAGGACCGTGCAATTTATAGAAATCGGTTGTCAGCTGCATACAAGGCCCTGGGAGGGGAAGGATGCCTGTGGCAGGTTTCAGAGAAGATACGTTGAAATTTCCAAAATTAAAAAAAAAAAAAGATTTGCTTTAATATAAGGCCATATGGGATTGTTTTCTCAATTTCAGGCTCATGAAAATACAAATACTGAAAGAATGAGAAGGTCCTTATAAAGAGGTGACATTTAGACTGTGAACTATGTAACACAAAAGAACATAATTAATCAAACTGAGAGAACAGGAAATGCAAAGATATAAAGCACAGTGTGTTTGGCTGACTTTTGGATCAGAAATAAAGCTAGGGAGAGGGGAATTTGGGGAACAGGGTGGGAATATTAGGGATAGAGGGGTCAGATCAGCCAGGTCTTACTAGGATGGTAAATTGAGTCTTTAAGTACAGTAAGTAAAATGGGAAGCCACTGTGAGGTTCTAAGGCAGAAATGTAAGAGGATCTGATTTGATACTTTCAAAACAACTTCTGGAGTACACGGATCATGAGCCTGAAGATGTGGCTGCAAAGGAGACAGACTGGAAGTGCAATGTTGTAATCATGTGAAAAACAAAGATGGCGCCGTGGCATTAGGGAAGTAGACATGGAGAGCAACAGGTAGCTCTGAGATATATTTTAGAGCTACAATCACTTGGCTTACTAAAGACTTGTGAAGGGGAGCACTGGAGTTTGACCCTTGCTCTAAGGGCCTGACCCTTAACTTTTTTCACAAGGCTGGCACCTACCACTTTCCAACCCCATTTCTGGCTTTTTGGTGATTAACCATAGATAAGAGTCTCATGTACTCTCCTGCCCAGGCTGGCTTCAGTGAACCTCAAATCTCAGCCTCCTGAGTAACTAGGATTATAGGTATAAGCCACTAATGCCTAGCTTAATGAGTTGTCATTTTTTAAAAATAGAAATAGAGATATATACCACTAAAAGGATTTACCAATTCAAAGTTCCTTCCTTTGAACATTATTGTGTTATTTAAAAAGTCCAAGTATCTGAAATATATTAATCCTTGAACTAACCAAGAAGTTATCAGTTCACAAAGTAACCCCAATATAGACACAGACAAAATTCTTGTACTCTCTGACTCATTTCTTGTACCTTTACCATTATGCTTTTTCCCCCTCGGTATTTCACCTTAAAATCTTGGCACCATATGGAAATGAAGTACCTGGAACACAGAGTTTAATCCAAAGATCCTCTAGACCAAGCTGTTGGTTCCCAATCAAAATGTTAATTCTGAATAAATTAGAAAATTTCACCTGCATGGTATAACGCAGTGCACTGTTTACCCTCTGAACACATGTCCTTGCCTAGCCTCTATTTTTATGTCTAGAACACCAAGTTCACAGAAGTAAAGAGATGAAGTCATTCTCCTTGTTGCTTGGCTGTTAATGAAGTCTGCAAGTTGTCGAAGTAGAGAGTAAGATGGGCCTCTCTTTCTCTACTCTTTTATCACCTCCATTCCTCGCCTGGTCTCCTTTTCCATTTTCACAGAAGCGCATTAATCACCATGAATGACTAGGAATGAAATCCTACCAATCACAAGATCCTGTTGCTGCTATAATCAAATTGTGACACAGGCTTTCGTTAAGAAAACATGAGATTAGTTACCAAAAAATAAAGATTTTGGTGCCATGCACAGGACATTCTCAGGGCTGAAGAAATGAAAGAAAAAAAAAGTCTTACTGTAACTGTTGTAGACTTAGAGGTCGGATTGCTTTCACTTGCATGTAATCTAGTTGGTTTTTTTATCTGCCAAGCAAGACTAAAAAAAAGTACTATGTTGTAATTTAATAGACAAGGAAACCATGGCTCAGAGAAATCAAGTAGTTTTCTTACCAGGTAGCAAGTGGAGGTCCACCATTCAAGTTGTAATTCTAGCAAGTTCTCTACCACACTGGGCTCCTACACTCAGCTTGAGTGATACAGTGGAATCTGAGATGAGAATTCAAGACCTACCCACTCCGGTGGGTTCTAGATGAAATCACCTAATTTCTCAGAGCCCCAGCTGCATACCGATGGAGAGGACAGATGAATGAACACATGTAGAGGTACTCTACAAACTGTAAATTTTATAACACATCACCATACATTTTATTTTAAAAAATGAAATCCGAACAAGTACATTATGGTACATAAAAAATGGATTCAATTTATTTTCCTTATAAGCAATTAGCTCCTTAGGAGGAAGTATTCCTCGTAATAAGAGCTTTGACAATGAGCACATCGGACAATCCCTGCCAACCTTTATGAATATCATAATTGTGGCAATAATAATAGTCTCAGATTTATTAAATGCTTAAGTCTTTGCCAGATGCTATTTCAAGTGTTAACTCGTTTATCCTCTACAAAGTCTTGGACATCAGCTGTTTTTAATATAGTCTCGATTTCACAGATGTGGAAACAGAGGCATAGTGAGGTAAACGAACAGGTGATGCTGGGATATGAATCCCCATGTCCCAGCTCAATAGTCTACACTGAATCACAACGCAGGGCTGTCATCCACACATCATCCTTTCTACAATCATTACTCCCTTTTCTTTTCCTTTTGCAAAAAATTAATAGTTTTTTTAATGGGATACTTCTCTCTGTTGAATGTTAAAAATACTTTGGGAGTAAGTACTTTACTTACTTTTAAGTGGAGTGGAAGTATTCAAGATTAAAACCCCAGGAGCATTTCACTTGCTATCTATAGCAGCTTAAATCTTTGGTAATCTGACTTTTCATCAGGTCCTAGTGGCTCATGACAAGCTAATGACTTCCTCCCACTTTGAGCTTCTCTCTGTTAGGAGGTTCCTGCTGTCCTTGTTCAGTAATCTGGGATTAGAACAGGAACATCAAATATGAATTTGCAGCCGAGCAGTTCTGAGCTCCCCAGAGGAGAGGGCTAGACACAGGGAAATAGGGAATAATGACACCATGAGTAACAAAGAGGCAGCTATTGCTTTGACTAACACAGGGGAGCTGTTGTTTATACCACTGCTTGCCTTTTTATATTTAGAGCAAAAAGAAAGCGAATGTTGAAGGTTGTCACAAAAAGCTAATCTAACTTTCTTTGGAACATCTAGTTTTGCACACGATTCTGGACATATAATAAACCCACACTGCATCCCAGTGGGATCACAGCACATGCGCAAGGGCTGAGTCTCTATCTGGAAAAGTTGAGACTGCTGTGAAGGTGTTTCCAGATGAAATTAACATTCGTGTCAGTGGACTAAGCAAACTGGATTGTTCTTTCCAACGTAAGTAGGAGGAGTGAATCTACTGAGAGCCTGAATGGGAACACACACACACACACACACACACACACACTCTCTCTCTCTCTCTCTCTCTCTCTCTCTCTCTCTCTCTCTCTCTAATCAATGCTTAAGCTCACATACCACATCTTCTGCCCTAGGACCGAATTATACCACAGCTTTTTGGGGTTTCCATCTCTGAAAATGTATAATCATAAACTAATGCCTGACAATAATTATCCACAGATGGATGGGTGGGTGCATGGATGGACAGAGAGGTAGATTAGATTAATAGATATAAATGATACCTGTTAAGATAGAAGATACATTGGATAAAGATTAGATTGATAGATGAAAGATCCTTCAATCTCACTTTTTCTCCCATTCCCTCCCCATCCTACCTCACAAAGATCCCTTTCCAGATAGCTCCTCCTTAATATTAATGGAGCACCATTCTTGGCCTCAGCATAATCGTCATTATCAATCATCATTACTATCATCATTTTAGGTATATACCCACAAATAAGCAACACTACCCAACATTTGGCCTTCTGAGTTTGGCTCATCTTCCTCAACACATGCAATTCTACCCCTGTTCTTGCCAATGACATCACTGCATTCTTCTCCAAAACGTTTTTAAATGTATACACAGATATGATTGAGCAAGGTTGAGCTTTGTCTCCATGATATTTAGTAAACATTTACTCTGTGTGATATTCCTGGGGCTAGATGCTTTCTCATCTCTTATACAACACTCATAATATTTTTTTTAAAAACCTATCAATGTGTATTACAGAGACTGAATAGAAACATACAGAGGAGAAAACTCTGGAGCTGAATAAGAACATTTTAGCATGCTTCACACACCCCTCACTGCATGCTAGGCATTAAGCAGACAACTGTCTATGGATTTTCCTTTTGTTCTATCATTCAGTCTAGTTCAGTATTTCTCAGCCCTCAGTGTGCACAGTAATTATTGTCCAGGTTATAGAACGGAATATTATTTACTGTGCTTCATGGTCAATTTCAGGACATCTCAAGGGTATTTGCAGGGCCTCTGGATCCAGGTGAGCAGAATGTAAGCAGCAGAAAGATGCTCTACTGAGAGCAGGGGCAGGATCTGAACCCAGCTGTTCTGTACTGCTCAAAGAACTCACCTGGGAGGAAGAGGTGCCTTCCTAGAATTCATTTTCCACAGAGGGCCCAACTTTTTAAAATTCACACAAACACGCTGAATGACCATGGCCCGGATTATTTTTAACTGTACGTGATCCGTGTGTTAGTGCTGACATGAGAATAACAACAGTTAGATCTAAGAGTTCCTTTGTTTCCTGGCATATCTTCTCCTCCTCTCTGGGATGTGAGTTTCTAGTACCCAGCAGCCCTTAGTTCATAAGCTCTGTCTCCCCAGCACCTTACCTCAGTTCTTGGAAAAATGAAACAGATTCACAGTAAAGAATGATTCATGTTTGATGAGTTTTAAGTATAATTTAGAAAAATTAAATTTGGACAACACTCACTGACAGAATGACTATATCACACACGGACTCACACATGCATACATGCACACGCACACGCGCACGCACGCACGCGCACACACACACACACACACACACACACACACACACACACACACACACACACACACACACACACACACACACACACACACACACACACACACACACACACACACACACACACACACACACACACACCCCTAATCAGGAATATAGAAACTACCCTAAAATAACCCAGAATATTTCATTATCATTAATATTGTATGCCTTTCCTAGTTGAGGAAATGCATTAAGTTGCTTCCTTTACATATTTTATTAATAATATTTTCATAGTATGAAAGTTATGTGATCTTGCCTTTCTGCTGAACTATTAAGAGATGAACACTGTCTCTCACCATAATACATTCTTCTCTCATATCTTGTTCTTTTTCACATTCTATAAAATGATCTCCCGTCCTAGTAACACGTTAACGCTGAAATATGAAAACACTCTCCTATAGCTGAGTATTTAGATTCTTTCTAATCACAATTGTTAAAAATAACACTTCAGTGACTATTCCTTTAGATAAGCCTGGGCCATAATCCCCAGCAATGAACTTAGAATACAATCCAAGAATGTGAAATAAGTGGACCAAAGATCAGGGGCTTCCAATGACTTGAGTTCTACACTTGTGTTTTTGTTCAAATTTACCTTGAAAGTTTTGTGCATGCACCAGGGATGATAAATGTGCATTCAGAGGAATGCTGGGAGATTTACTCAGAGTAGTTTTAATTGCTTGTTCCGGCTTTCACTTTGGATTGGGATTTCTATTATTATCTCTGTCACTCCCATCAAAGGCCAAGATATGTCAGGCCTCCACATAGGCAATTTCTATGCATTATCCCATTTAAGCTTCATAACAAGCTCCTGAGGTCAGTGTGGGTGTTAATTCCATGTTGGCTATGAACTGAAAAGCCTTACTCGTAAAGCTTACATAGGGAGGCTTGGGCTCTCTCAGGCAGTGTAAATACAAAGATGACATCACCAAACCCCTTTTCTCTCTACAGAGCAGTTTATAGAGCACAAATCATGTACATTAATTAGTCAGCAAACTAATAAACTAGCTTTATATTGATGACTCGACTTTTCTTTCCAACGTGGACTGTCAGCAAAATCAAAGGGCAAAATACACACCACACAAAGACACACGCACATGCACACATACACAGTGAGTGACTCTATGGTAAACTGTTTCTCAAAGGAGACTTTGGTTAAATTTTGGGCTTTTAGAGAACAGGGCTGGGTCATGATCACTGTACATGATCTAGGGGCTAGAAAAATCTAACAATGCCAAACCTCATAGCACTGAGGTACTCTTCTAGTTTTGTGTTTCCAAAGCTCATCATAACCACCGTATCTATTCGCTGCAAACCACTCTAATCCTTGCTCTTTCATGAGATTCTACATCTACAACTGCAACTCATGTAAGGGGAAAGGCTGACACTGTTGGAGCACTTAGAATTCTACTTCTGTTCATGACATTCCGGAGCACAACCTTGCAATGACAGGAGTGCTATTTGTACATCTGCATCTTCCCTTCCAAAGATCCATGAGGAAAAAATTCTGTGTAGTGGTTAAACATAGAGACTGTCAGTCTGATGTCCTGGTGCAAATTCTGACTCTGAAACTAATAAGCTGTGTGTGTGTGTGTGTGTGTGTGTGCGTGCGTGCGTGTGTGTGTGTGCGCGCGTGCGTGCGTGTGTGCGTGCGTGCGTGCGTGCGCGCTCGCGCCAGTTCTGGGCTTGAACTCAGGATCTAGGCACTGTTCCTGAGCTTTTTTTGTTCAAGGCTAGTGCTGTACCCCTTTACCACTGCTCCACTTTCAGATTTTCTTTTTTTTTGGTGTGGGGGGGAGGGCAGTACTAAGAGTCATAGAGATTTTCCTGTCCAGCCTGACTTCAAACAGAGACTTTCAGATCTCACTCTCCTGAGTAGCTAGAATTATGGGCCTGATCTGCCCAGCACATGGACCTTGCACCTTTAAGAAAACACGTCATGGGGCTGGGAAGGTGGCTCAGTGGTAGAGCGCTTGCCTTGCATGCATGAGGCCCTGGGTTCGATTCCTCAGCACCACATAAACAAAAAGAAAAAAAGCCAGAAGTGGCGCCGTGGCTCAAGTGGTAGAATGCTAGCCTTGAGCTGAAGGGCTGAGGGACAATGCCCAGCCCGAGATTTCAGGCCGGAACCCCCCCCCCGCCCCCCGCCAACACACACACACAAAAAGAAAACATGTCATTAAGGCACACTATAATTTTAGAAGGCTTGAACTGAAACTTTGAAAATAATGTAGCTTCAAGCTGAAGCTTACCTCCCCAAAACCCAGTACAGCTGAGATACAACCCACTTTTATATCTCTACCTCCCCTTCCCATAATAGCATGCTATTCTTCCCATGTCCACATGTATATGTTACGACATTCTTGGGGAAGAAAACAATGTGTGATACCAGAAGCTACAACAGGAAGGCTCATTACCTGTCAGTTTGTATCAAAATGTTTAAGGTGCTGTAAAAACAGCTCTTCAAATATCTCTACTCCAAAAATAAAGAGCCTTAAAATTCTGAATATCTGCAGCCCTCGGGCCTGGAGCCCACTGCCCTCGGAAGGTCTAGACAAATCGAAATTCTATTCCTTCCATCTCCCCAACTCACCACCATTACTATCACCTGCCTGTCCTTTCTTTTCTTTTCTTTTTTTTTTTTTGGGTCCGGTCGTGGGGCCTGCACTCTGAGCCTGGGCGCTGTCCCTCAGCTCTTCAGCTCAAGGCTAGCGCTCTACCACTTGAGCCACAGCGCCACTTCCAGCTTTTTTCTTTTTGCTTATGTGGTGCTGAGGAATCGAACCCAGGGCCTCATGCATGCAAGGCAAGCGCTCTACCACTGAGCCACCTTCCCAGCCCTGCCTGTCCTTTCTTTATGGAATGTTCCTTTCTCCACCTCAATGCTGTCCATTGAAATCTTGTTAAAACTTGTAAAGTATTGTAAAGCTTGCCCCCCATCACAAGAGAGTAAGTCTACTTCTCTTCATGTGTAAATCCAATTCATTTTTTTCCCTACAGCTGGGGAAATCTCTCATAACTCCGTATCATGTTGCTACTGGTATGTGCATTTCATTCTCCCGTGCTACACTGAAAGCTTGTTCATGGCTAAATCACAACCTCATTTATTTTTGCATCCTTCCCAGCAATCAATATGTTGTCTTCACCAAGTGTCTACTCTACTGCACACTGAAGGAGGACAAATAAATTCTGCATGCCGGATTCCTCAGCAAGTCTACAGTGAAACTTGTCTTAGAATACCCCCAATTTGGAAACAATAGTTCTTTTTCCTTCCAGTTGGTAATGTGAGGACCAAGAGAACATCATTTCTCAGGCGTATGTATCTTCTCCTGGAAAAGAAGCTAATGTTCACGCTGCTGAGAAGTTCAGCTGTCAGCAAGCATGAGGAATGCAAAGAAGTAGGCGAGAGCTCCCCTGCCTGTCATTTCACCCCAACAGCAGTACCCTGCCCTACTTTTTATGCATTAATGTATGCTGCTCAGGTCATAGTGGTATAATTATGCCTGTAAGCCCAGCTGCACAGAAGGCAAAGATGGGAGGATTACAGTCCAAGCCTGGCCCATACAAAAGCAGGATATCCTATCTGAAAAACTAAAGGCAAAACTGGCACCTGCCTAGCAAGGATTAGTTCTGAATTTAAACCCTAACATGGGAGCAGGCAGGTGGTTCAGGGGGACAGATGAAAGATGAATTCAAGCTTCCTGTGGGAAGAATGGACAAGTTCTAATGGTTTCATTCATGAGTATATATATATATATATATATATATATATATATATATATATATATATATATATATACATATATATATATATATATATGTATGCACTCAGGTCCTTTCAACAAGTCTTATTATTTGGGAAAGAAAAGAATTTTCATTCACTAAAAAGGCACATGAGAGCAACATGTAATTTACCCTGTAAAAAAACCCAACAATAAGAAAATTATACTCTTCACAAGGAAAGGAAGAAACCCTGATTGGATCAATCTTAAAGTATCACTTTAGGCCAGCAAAATTAGCAAAACCATTTCTAACAATTAAACTTAATGTTGGCTCAGAGAGATGAAAAACAATTCCTATTGGCGATTGCATATTGCAGAGTAATAAGTGGCAGAATCCTGAAACAGAATAGCAAAACAGCTAGAACTGTACGTTTTCTAACCCTTCAACCCAATGAGTCTCCCCTGGAACTATGTGCTCTAAAAGTAATTGGATGGAAGGAAAAAATAGTACATGTACTCAGTATTTATTGCAGCATTGCTGAGAATAAAATTAAGGACACAATCTAAATATGCAATAATAACACAAGATGTAGTGAACTGCAATGAATGTATATGATGGAATCTTAGTTACTAATAAAACTATTGTAACTATACAAAAATGGAAAACAGCTTTACAATGTACAGTTAAACAGGAGGTATAAAACATAAAATAATGCTTATAAATACATGTAAAATGATTTTATATGTAATAAAAACAGAAAAATAAGCCACGTGCAATGATATTTATACAGGAAATGTGAGAATGCTCAGTAAATGTTCTCAATACACTGAACCCTAAAATTTCTAACTTCATGGTAGGAAATCAGGTGACTTGTATGCACGCTGTCACCAGCAAATGTTTTCCAAGATGCTGAACCTGGGTGTATTAGGCATATTGATTGGTGGTTTGGAGGTGTTGGGGATTTGGTTTTGTTGTTTTGCTTTTCACTCTGTGTACTTTACTGGGAAGTTTTGTTAACAGTTGTCATGTGTGATAACCTAGGGTATTAGTAATAATGAATTTGTTTATACTGAGCACCATGCATTTGCACTGGGCATTGACCAAGCAATATCTTTTCCATTTATTTATTATTCTCAAGTACTTGTACAAAGGGGTTTTATTCAACAAGTCAGTTTTTAATTACAATGCCTCTTGATCAACGTCATCCCTTTCATCATTCTCCCCAGTCTCTCCCACCCTGCCCATCCCATCCCTTCAAGTTACCTCGTTCCACTTTCACATTGTACACTGAATATAATGAATGCGCTCTCCCACTCTTCCTCTCTCCATGCGTCTATTCCCTTCCCTTGAACACAGTCCCTCACTGATAACGTCTTTGAGAGAACTTTTGGATTCTGTCTTTATGTAAGAAGTACCTAATTAGTCCAATTTTTTAGATTTGCCTTGTTAAAACTATAAACTACCGTAAGGAAGAAGAACAAGCCAGTAAATTACTAAAAAAAAAAAACCACAAATGGCAAAATATATTATTGATTCTAAAGGTTCATATTCTTGACTAGGGAAGATATCCATTGCAAATTGTTTACTCCCTAGGTAGATGTTCATTAATTGAAATTTTTATTATAATTAAGATTTATTCTAATTATGATTTTATTCTAATTAAGATTTTAAAAAGCAATTTTATTACACTTGTTGAAACTTCTATACAGAAATTTTTACTATCATAGTACATATAATTGATAGGTGATTTCTGATCTTGAAAAGATATTGGCATATTCCTTTTTTTCCCACCCAAATATAGTTGGGGTGAAACTTCCTATGTTCCCATGTCTATTCAATTATTGTACATCCTATCTTATATTTATTCACTCAATTATCTTAAAACGTGTACTGAGTGTCCTGTATGGGCTGGACAGTTTAGAGGCTACTGAATGAATGATTAATCTGTTCTCTTTATGCCCATGAAACTTAAGAGTCTAGAATGGAAAACAAAAATTATAGCTATGAAGATCACCGGTTCTTCTGTGAATAAGGCAAACCTTGGGGAATTGAAGGTAAGAATCTAGCCTCAGAGGACAAAGAAGGCTTTCTCAGAGAAGTGAAATCTTAAGGTCAATTCTGAAGGACCAGTGCAGCCTATCCAGATGAATGAAAGACAGGACGACAACCCTGGATACAGAAAGGACAATCATAAGAACTCAAGATGGAGGGGACCCTAAGTCGTGCAAGATATAGCTAGAGACAAGAGCAATGTGTCCAGCACAGCCAACAGAAGGAAGCAGACCAAGACTGAGAAGTACACAGTGGCTGAAAGGCCGGGGGCCCTAAAGCCATTTGCACTTCATTCATCCTAAGGGTAATGATAGCAGTCATTAGAGAAGGACCCATTTGCTCCCATTGTACAGTGAACTTTCTTGTTTAATCATTCCACAGTGGCAACATCTTGGACAACAGCTGACACACTGGGCACTCAAGGCTTATACAGTGACCAAAAAAAATAATGAACTGTGCCTCATTTTTCCATCAGAAAAAATAATGAGGTTCTGAGTTCCTGAGGACTATGGTTTAATGGGGGAGAGGAGAGGGAAGGTGTCAGTCATTACTGTGGTACTTTCTACCTTTTCAGGGTGGTGTGCACCAGGACAGCCCCATTACACTGACAGCCATGAACACTGACAGCCAGTGTCCAAAGGAATGCACTAACAGGCTACCAGAAGCGTGGACTCCTCTATAATCAAAGCACAAGTCTGACCACGGCGGGATCAAGGCACAATCTCCCTGGAAAATCATCGACTCCCAATCAAATGCCCTGAGGTTAAAGAGTCAACAACATAAGCTTCAGAAAAACCTCAAGCTGGATGCCAGCTCCACAACACAGAAATATCTAGAAGGAAAAAAGCTGTCCTCTAACGTTGACCTGAAAGTATGATGAGAACTGATGACACTTAGGGCTTTGATTAGGCCTTGCTCATGGGGCGCTCTCCCAACCAGGGATTTTGTTTTTCTTCTTTAGCTAGCCACTGGGCCTTTGCTCCGCGTTGAATTCCGGTGTGCATAGGCCTTCTCTTTTCATGCAGACAAAGGCCTCTCGCCGTTTCAAACGTTTTGCCCACTCCACTGCAGGCCCCTTGATAGTTTCACTGTCTCTTTCTGACTCTTTGAAGACAAAGCCTGATCATCTGACTCCCTGATCCGCCTTCAGAGACTCATCATTGATTGCAGAATACAACAGAAGCTTCTGAGCTCACCACAATAACATTACATGGATCGCACTACTGGCCCAGCATGTTTGTCCAACCTCATCTTGCTCCCCTTCCCCAGGCTCATTGTGATATGACCATTATTTGGTTTATTAAATGCAATACAAAGACAATTTCATGCATTCCTTTTCCTTCTGTTCCAGCCTTTCTTATTTTTATTTTTTTGTTGTACCAGTACTGGGGTTTGAACTCAACCTGGGTGCTGTTGCTGAGCCTTATTGTTCAGGCTAGTGCTCTACCACTCAGTGCATAGCTCCACTTCTGGCTTTTTCCTGGTGAACTGAGGTAAGATTCTCATGGACCTTAGAATTGCAATCTTCAGCCTCCAGAGTAGCTAGAATCACACACACAAATGACTGGCGCCTAGCTTTCATTCTTTCCTATTTTTTTTCCTCCCAGTGCTATCATCAGACAATGAACTCTGCCACTAAAAATCAAGATACCTACAGGAAATAACAAGAGTCTAAAGCAAACATACCATGTGCCCCATTATTTTCTTGCACAAAGCACAATTTGTTTGCACAATGACTATGCAAGTACCTCATGCCCTCCCTGGCCTTCCATGAGAATGGTTAGGTCACTTGATATGCTTGAGCAATCTCTGAAAGAGTCAGACACAAGTACAGATTTCTGAACATGTCCCTACATATTATATGTCAATGACTGATGGGCCCAGGAATCTGCATTTAGACATAGCACTACACATATTCTGAACCAAATAGCCCACAGATGATACTTTAGGGAAACCTGGCTGATATGAATTTCCAGTGTTCTATTTAATTATATTTTCCAGCTTGTTTTATTTAATATTTACCAATAGGTCAGACTGGAGGTATTTGGCTTTGGGACACAGAGTATGGCTAGAGTATGGCTAGAGGCTTGTTTTTCCCATGGTGTGAGAAGGCTCACCTCCTGTTTAAAGCCTTCAGTAACGAAGTTATCATGGACAGGTCAGACTGATACTGGTGGTGTCAAGAGCACAATTCTGAGGTTCTGAATGATAGATCACAGAGCTGAACCCCTTTTTTTGGCGCATTCACTCTCTAAGGAATATCTCTCTTGGTAAAGTATTCAGCTGTATTTCACACATACCTCCTGAGTACCTACCAATTTCCAGGCATGGAAATGATGCTACTTTTAAAACTCCAGCCATTGTTTTTTTTAATTCTGCAAGATGACTTATGATACCCAGCATCAGCTGAATGACAAAGAAGAAAGATTATATCTGCAAAATGTCATGATTTGTGGGCAGCTCCTTGTGACCCAAAATCTAGCCCTGAATGGAATTTATCAGCTAAAAACACACAAAAGAGAGAATGACTCAAAGGATACCTCTCTGCCTCACAACATTATATGAGTGATATTTTTGAAACTAAATTGTTTTTATCTACCCTTTACTGTAAAAGCTTTCTGATATCTACTTCTCATCAAGTGAATGTTTTCCCATAAAATATGTAACAGGTTGGCCTTTTTCTTTTTTCTTTCCTTTTTTCTTTTTTTTTCCTTTCCTTTTCCTTTTTTATTTTGCCATCTCTGGGGCTTAAATTCAGGGCCTAGGCTCTGTCCCTGAGCCTCTTTGTACTCAAGACTAGCACTCTACCATTTAAGCCACAGTGTTCCTTCTGGCTTTTTTTAAAAGAAGTTTTTTTATTGAAAAAATACTGTACAGAGGGGTTACAATTACATGAGCAAGGTAATGAGTACATTTCTCACCCAGCATTGTTGCCTCTTCCTTTGTTTTTCCCCTGCAATCCCTTCTCTCCCACCTCCTCAACTACAACCCCCCTCCCTGCCCCTGCCAAAATTGTAAAGACATAGCATCTTGTACACCTCCTTGTTGCAATGGGTCAACCTGTATCCCTGTTTAAACAATTTGTTTTTTTCCTTCTCCCCCCCAGATTATACCAACATCAAATACAGTGTCCTTCTGGCTTTTTCTGAGTAGTTTATTGGAGGTAAGAGTTTCATGGACTTGTCTGCCCAGTCTGGCTTCAAACCATGATCCTCAAATCTCAACCTACAGAATAGCTAGGATGACAGATGTAAGCCACCAGCATCTGGCTTATGACAGATTTTATCAAGAGTTCATTCTTCATGTTATCTTTACTTAACTCAAGGGTGTTACTTGTAACTGTCTTAAAGGAAGCTGCTATGAACAACATGACCAGAAGACAGTAAGTAACCTATTATGAAATAGATAAGTAAGAAATGGCAACCAGATATTCTTAAAATGTTCTAAAAAATAAGTTTGTAAATTGGGAGAAAAGTAAAACTAACACTGAAATAATACACAACTTTCTAGAAGCAAAATACATCATTAGACTTCTGTTTCACTGTAAAAGTAGAACAAAGTTGGCCACGATATTAAAAGGTAGGTTAACTGCTTCGTCAAAATAAGCAAACATGAGGAACAACCATCTGACAATAGACAAAAATAAAGAAAAGTTCAGAAACACATGGCTTAATTCCTCTAATGCAACAATATTACAGTTTATAATGGCTAATTTTAGTAGAGATTGAACAACAAAATTAATATCCTCATTATCTGTAGGGAGAATAAAAATATCAAAGCATACATATTCCTTGGTAATTATATCTAATTAAAATAATAACACTGGATTAATTATCATTACAGCAATAACTGACCAACCTTTAAACCAGGCAGAAAAGAGATGAGAAGAGAATTTCAGCATTAATAAAGAAGGTTCAGCAAGGCACTGGTGGCTCATGCCTATGATCCTAGCTACTCAAGAGGCTGAGATCTGAGGACCACAGTTCAAATCCAGCCCATGCAGTAAAGTCAGTGGGACTCATCTTCCATTAACCACCAAAAAAACAAAAATGGAGCTGTAGCTCAAATGGTAACATGTTAGCAATTAAATCAATTAAAGGTCAAAGACAGCACCCAGGCCTTGAGTGCAAGTCCCAGGACCAGCATAAAAAAAAAAGAAAGAAAGAAGGTTCATTTTATTTATTCTTTCATTTTTACACAGAACCAAAGACATTCATTGGCTAGTCAGACCTACCCACTACAGAAAGTCATACATCAGATGATGATTGGATTTCTGCTTTCATTTGCTCAGTCTTAGTATATAAAAGAAGATGCTTTGTAAAATAATCATAAATATCTGTTGCTATGTTTATTTGTTGTTGTGTTTTTTGCTTTGTTTGGTTTTCATTATTGTGAGATAGGATCTTGCTAAGGTTATCCAGACTGATCTCAAAGTAGTTTGAAATGCACATTACCCTCCTGCCTCAGTCTCCTAAACAAATGGGAATACCTGAGTGTACCATCCTGCCATGTTTACACACTTGATGTTCACCCATGGTGCAAGACTTTCATTCACGTTCTTTTTTTTTTAATTGTGAAAATACTGTACAGAGGGGTTACAATTACATGGGCAAGATAATGAGTACATCATTCACGTTCTTAACCTCTACTTATTCCCCATAGGAAGCTTAAAGTTCCAATCTTAGTAACTCTCAAGTAGATAAGATTACAGGTACCAGTTGCCTGTGCCTGCCTTCTTCCTGGGGCTCTTAATATGCTTGCACTTCATGTAGAAATATAGCCAGCTTTAACTAATGCAATAAATACACGTAATCTAGTATGTAAGAAAAATTAGAAGGGGTTTCAGTTATATCATTAAGGGCCCTAATCTGTCTCCTTGTAATTGTGATTTTAGCACGTACATCATTACTCCTACCTTCAAGTTTCTTAGATGAACAATGACTGCATTAAAAAGCATTCAATACACTTTATCATCACCATTATCATTTTAAAAATTACTATGTAATGAAAGATTTTACTTGCTCAAGAATTCTAGGAAAATAAGGATAATCCATTAGGTAATTTAGAAGGATTCCTTCATTTTCCACTTCTATTTTATTTGTCTGTTTCTCACAGAGGAGACAGACTGTCCAGAGCCATACAATCTCTGTTTCATTCTCCTGCATATCAAAAACAAAAACAGGTAAGGCACAGTATTTTCAGAATAAAAAAATAAATAAAAATAAAAATAAAAAAAAACAGATGAGGCAGGGAATTCACCACACCATTCCATGGGCAGACCACAGATTCTTCACAATAGCCAAGGGTAGACGGGTGTCAACTTCCCATGTCAACTTCTCCTTTCCCAGTGCATCAAGAGTGGGTGCAACATTTTAATAAGAACAAAACACAACTAGATTGATTTACTGTCCAGCAACTGTGGATGCTAAAAAAAAAAAACACCTTTGAAAATAGCACCCTGGTAGGTGTTACTTTTCAATGGTCAAAAATAACAAAATTTGGAAATAAGGAAATGCTTTAAATGCCAAAAATCAAGGGAAACCAAGGAAAGATCACAAAGTCAAGATTACAACCATTAGTTCTTATTCTGTGTGACAGAATAATGAGGAAGATGGGAAAGACAGCTTAAATGCAAACAAGCCAGGGAGCTGAAGTTTCAAAGGCAGGACCAGACATCTAAGAGGTCAGGTTTATTTCATTCAAGTCCAATTCTTTATGAAGTTGCTGATATAGCAGCTCTGATTAAATCTGACTTCCAAAGATCCAACTACTATAAGCTAGTATTTTTGTCTCTAACAATAAATACAACTTCCAGCCATGCTGGTAGCTCACACCTGTAATCCTAGCTACTAAGGAAGCTGAGAACTGAGGATCGTGGTTTGAAGCCAGCCTGGGCAGGAAACTCCCTCCAATAAACTACTCAGAAAAAAGCCAGAAGTGGCACAGTAGCACAACCAATCTCAGGGATAGCGCCTAGCCCCTGGATTCAAGTCTGAGGACCAGCAAAAGAAAAAGAAAAAAAGAGAAGGAACACACCAAATGCTTTGTACCATAAAACAAAGTAAGCTCACTTTGAACACAAAATATCTGAAATAACCAAGAAATATTTTATGAGTTGCACTTGGCAAACTAATCTAAGAAAGCTTGGAAGAAGTTGTTTTTGGGGGGTTGTAGATTTATCTTAAGCTACAGATATATAATTCTATCACACAAAACACAATTCAATGCCAATGTGACATTTGGGGTTTGTTTTAATTTTGGATACATAGATGTATTGTCTGGCCAAATTCAAGCTATACTGGAGTTGCAGAGGAATTCAAACATAAGTGAATCACAATTATTTTTCTAGAAAGCTCACCAAAGATGGCACTGGAAATGGCCCCTGCCTTCAATTCAGTTTAGTCTTTTATTGTTGAAAACCCACCCCAAAGAACATTATGATACACCAAACACAACTTCCGGTGTGCCAGAATATGCCATACAAGGTCTACTTTCATATAGGCATAGAATGGACAAGAAAGATTCTAATTAAGGCCTAAATCACTAGGTCCAATGGACAATGATGAAAATTCTTTTTTAAAAAAAGTTTTTTATTGTGAAAATACTGTACAGAGGGGTTACAGTTTCATAAGCAAGGTAATGAGTACATTTCTTATCCAGCATTGTTGCCTCCTCTTTTGTTTTTCCCCTACCCCTATCATCCCTTCCCTCCCACCTCTTCAACTCTACATTCCCCTCCCCCCACCTAAATTGTAAAGTTCATTTTTTGACATAGAGTCTTGTACATCTTATTGTTGCAATGGGTCAACCTGTATCCCTACTTAAACAATTTGTTTTTTCCTTCTCCTCCCCAAATTATACCAACATCAAATACAGTGAAAACAGGGGCTATACTGTGGGGGAGGGACATACAAAGCAACAAAAAAAAATCACATGGTACCTTATAAATACATTAGAAACAATAGCAAGGAAGAAAAACCATTTGTGTCCCTATCTTGGGGTTCATTTTGCTTAACATCATCTTATCTGGTCATAGCTTTTGATAAAAATTCTTTTCTTCATTTCGGTAGGCCTTTAAAAGTCTCAGACAGAAGAAAATATCCTTCAGGATACTTCTTTCTTATGCTAAAAATAAGCTAAGAAAAACCACCAGACATTCTTCTTTGTGTATACAATATGTGTATCTACTTATTATGTTATGATATGATTTACGTGTTCCTTTTTACTCTTTCATTCCTGTAGTCTCAGTGGGGACACCTATGTCCTAGATATTGATCTAGACCTAAATAATCAGAGACTCGATTTACAAACTGTCCTGTCTACATTGTGAATATGGCTTCTTTCAATGAACTACAATTTCATGACCTGTCATTAAAACTGACACATAGCAGCATGTTTTTCTAAAAGAAACAGCAGCCTACCAATCACAGTATTTCTATTGCTTTATCAATGTATTTTCTGATTCCAAGTATTTTTATCAAATAACTATAAGGATCAGTTCCTAATATTCAAATTATTCATGAAAATAGTTAATTTTTCTTATAAAAGCAAATAGTATATAGCATATGAATATATATAAAATCACTCATATATTCATGATATCAGTAATAAATGAAAATCACATTCAAGCACTAAATATGTAAATGAAAGAACAAGATTTTTCTGGATGTGACTTTGTTTTTTCATTGTGGTTCCTAAAAGAACTGATTTTCAAGGTAACATGAATTTTCTTAGAGATATAAGAAATCTAGGTTGAAAAGAATTCGTCACAACACCTGCTGCTTTTTCCCCTATAGACTACATTTTTCTTCATGGGAAGGAAAGAAAGAAAAATAAAGATACCATTTTCTCAGGGAAGACTTATTCTTCACACAGAAAAAAACCTACAAGGATCAGAGATAGAGGGTGAGGGTCAAAAGACCAACATGTTGGCTGATGTCTTTTTCTCTAACTCTGAAATTACAGAAGAAAAAGTAGCTGGATTCCAAAATGTGACCAATGCCATCCAAATGAACCAACACATACAAGACTCATGCTGCAAAGTGCAAAGCTTTGAACAGCAAACACACAAGCACAGGAATGTGCCAGAAAACCCACAAGTTGTGCCTCTTTGCTTCTGTTTTACTTCCATTGTCTGTCTATACTCATTTGCCAGTGATGATAATAGCTTTTAGGATCCTCCAATTTCAAACACAGATATGTATCCAAATTTTAGGACACAAAATGTAAGTACAATTTATCACTAGGTGAAAGAAAGCTCAGGAATCCCATAGGGAGCAGGGGGAATCAGTCAAGTCTCTGGAGCAGGAATGGGAAACTGCTTTGTAAGACATTGAGATATTCAGAATATCTTATGTGAGCCATACAAAATTATCAATACAGGGAGATGACTATAGGCAGCCAACAAGAAACATACTTACCTATTTATCCATCCCTTCATCCACCAAATGATTTCATGAGCCTTCCATGGCTTGGGGGTGGTCAGACATTCTACCATCTGACTCAGGAGAAAGACTGGAGCCAACAACTAAAAACTACTGGGAACCACAACATCCCTAGCCATAAAAGAAATGCAAATCAAAACAACATTGAGATATCACCTCACTCCAGTTAGAACAGCAAAAATCAAGAACTCTAATAGCAACAGATGCTGGAGGGGATGTGGACAGAAAGGAACCTTACTTCATTGTTGGTGGGAATGTAAACTTGTTCAACCACTTTGGAAAGCAGTATGGAGGTTCCTCAAAAGACTTCACATAGATCTCCCCTATGATCCAGCAATCCCACTTTTGGGCATTTACCCAAATGTTTACAAACAAGACCACACTAAAGCTACCAGCACAACTATGTTTATTGCAGCATTATTTACCATAGCTAAGATATGGAACCAACCCAGATGCCCCTCAGTAGATGAATGGATCAAGAAAATGTGGTATATATACACAATGGAATTCTATGCCTCCATCAGAAAGAATGACATTTCCCCATTTGTTAGGAAATGGAAAGGTTTGGAAAAAATTATATTAAGTGAAGTAAGCCAGGCCCAAAGAAGCATAGGTCCCATGGTTTCCCTTATTTGCAATATCTAGTATAGGTATGAGTCAAGCGGAAAAGGCCAGATAATGTGATGTTAGGAAAATGAACCCTTAAATATGTATTTTAATGTTTTCGTTTCTTTCATGCATGTATTTCTAATGCATTTATAAGATTATTCCTTTATTGCTTTGTATGTCCCTCCCCCACAGTGTAACCCCCGCTTTCACTATATTTGATATCAGTATATCATGTGGAGGAGATGGGGACAAACAAATCGTTTAAGGATTCAGGTGGACCTGTTGCAACAATGAGAAGTACAAAATGTCATGTCAAAACCAGCTTTACAATTTCGGTGTGGGGGGGGAGGGGGGTATAATTGGGTGGGGGGAGGGGGGTAAAATTGGGTGGGGGGAGGGGGGAGGCAGGGAAGGGAAGTGAAGGGTAAACAAAGGAGGAGGCTGCAATGCTTGGTAAGAAATGTATGCATTATTCTGCCCATGTAATTGTAGCCCCTCTGTACAGTATGTTCTCAAATAAAATAAAATACAATTTAAAAAAAAAAAAAAAAAAAAAAAAAAAAAAAAAAAAAAAAAAAAAAAAAAACTACTGGGAACCATAATAATTCTCTCCCTGTATCATTCTCTCTCAATGCTGATTTAGCTACTCTGTCAATGGGCTCTCTTGCTTCTCTTCATACATGGTTGAGATGGTTTCCCTGTTTCCTTACTGCATCCTGAACAGTTAGCCAGTACCTCTCTTCCCAGTGGCCTTCTGAGAATGACATTTCAATTCCCATGCTAGACAGAACACTTCCATTCGGTCCAGCTTGGAGCAGGTGTCTACTCCTGCTCCTTCAGGGCTGCAGCTGGGGAAACAAGGTCCTGTATTATAAACTGGAATGCAGGGTCTAAGTGATACTGGAAAAGACTTGACTGGAGAGAAAGATGAGAGTAAAGATATAGATGCCCCTTTAAGTATGTCAGCACCAACAAGTCATTATTACACTCATTTTCATAATCATTCTGTTTTTCTGGACAAATAGCAGGCACCAGAGAACTAAGTCACATCCTGTTACCATGCAGTTGATTAGTGTGAGTCGCTACTTGAATCCAAGTTTCCAGAATTTCTCCTCCCCAGTTCCAAGTTAACATCTATGTAAGGGAATCTTTGGCAGTTTGGGAAGAATGTGGTAAAACTTTGGCATATTTATCATTCTAATTATCAGCATGATGAAAAGCTGAACAAATATTCTAAAACCATGCCCACCTACATATTTGTCCTCTCCACCGCAGGCATCTGTCTCTCTAAGACAGCAGCTGCTTGCAAGTATCCAGTGGGACCCACGATCTAGTTAAGTCCCTGAGGAGGGAACTTGAAACAAATTTTGTCGAAGGACCAGAGAGCTTCAGAGCATGGTACGGCATGGTAATTGAAGATCTATAAAGCCCAGCAGAGTAGCATGGCTCTTGAGAATGCTGAGTCTCTCTGAGCTCCAAGAGCCAGGAAGGAACTAATCGAATGCAATATGTCTTTTCTACTCTCTTGGGCTGGAAAGAGGAGACAGACCAGATTATAAGGAGACTTTGTTCTGCTATAGAAAGAGAAAGTTTAACCACCTGTTCTCTAAACCACATACCCACAAAACAAAATGAGAAATCTCTTCTGCTGTTCACCAGCCACAGGATTTCTAAAATGAAGGAAATGCCAACAACTGAATCAGAGCACCAATAAGCCAACAAATATAACACATCTGGCCTTCCTGCAATGCCAAGCAGCCAGAGGAAAAGAGAGGTGCACCCAAACTGTTAAATAATGAAGGTATTTAGAGCAAGGACAGGAAGCCTTGTTTCCCTCCTTCATCTTTTTCCAACTTCTCTCATGTCGAAGATAAGGGGCACTGGTGGCTCACACCTGCAATCCTAGCTACTCAGGAGGCTGAGATCTAAGGATCAAGGTACAAAACTAACTGGCAGAGGAAAATCCATGAGTCTATCATCTCTATCCTTTATAGGAAGTAATAAGGAATAAAAATGCATTTGGTTATGATTTTATTTTGTAAGTATAAAGAATAGTTGTTTTCCATCCTTTACCAAAGTAGCAGAAAAGGGATTGTGAATGAGAGCACCTGTCACTGGTCTAGCTGGCTTTCTTTTGTCTACTCTGCCTCTGTTTACCTCAATTTCTCCCTCCTAAAATTACTTTCTTCTGTCATTAATTTGGATTCCAGAAATGATAAACCGATCGATAGGACAAAGGACCAAAACTGTCTCCAGTCAGCAGTGAGCTTTTGCAGGACTTATCACCCATCCCCCCAAATGAGGACAATTAATCCCATGATTGATAAGGCTGCACTTCAGAACAGGACTGATCACCCCATGGAATTGTAATTGCTCGCTTCCATGATGACTCCAGACTCCACTAGAGAACCAGAGCTGAAGTGAAGGATCAGGCTGACCACTGGCCTGACCAAGACACCTGCTCTGCCCTCGTCCTGCTCCCTCCTCACTTCCCTTTTCTATAAAAATCTCAAATTTCCTTTAGACTCATGAAGAGCAACTTGGGTTCATCTAACTCCTTCATCTGCTCTTCTCAGCATAGCCACATTGATGAAATCTCCTTTTCTCTCCCCTTCACAACTCCTTGTCCCTTTGATTGTTGAATTAGGAAGAACAGTTGTATTAGGCTGAGCCTAGTTGCTTGGGATTCCCTGAGCTGGGGCTTTCACCTTAAAATCCTGATAACAAATATTATGGAGATAAAAAAAACAAGTAAGACCTGTCTGTGAAGAAAACAACTGTTCAGATCTCGATTTTCATCCTATTGGTATAAAAATGCCCATTTGGATGGAATGGGGAGAGATGGGAGAGAATGACGGAAGTATGACATTGATCAAAATGCATTATAATCTGACTTATAAAATTGAAACTCCTTGGTAAAATAATTTTAAAAATTTAAATGCATATTCAAATGACTTGTGTTTAATCAAATATGTGGGAAAACTGTGCACCAACAGAAACTTGAACAATGAGAGATATCTCCATCGGTCAATACTGCGTTCTAAACTGCCCCAGTGACTCATCCACCAAATGAATATATTACCTTAATGGCACTGTGAAACTGTGGAATTGAAATGGTGACTTCTGGAACTATGACTTTGCTTTATCTGTTATAATCCTTAATTAACGCAGAGAAAACATCTAAATGTCACTCAAATATAAGCTAGAAAATGTTGTTTTTAATAGAGTTTTGATAAAGTAATATTTAAATACAGACATGAACTTTTTTGTTTTTGCCAGTCCTAGGGCCTAAACGTAGGGCCGGGGCATTATTCCTGAGCTTCTTTTGCTCAGGGCTAGCACTCTACCACTTGAGCCACAGCACCACTTCCAGCTTTTTCTGTTTATGTGGTACAGACGAATCAAACCCAGGGCTTCATGCATTCTAGGCAAGCACTCCACCACTAAGCCACATTCCATGCCCTGGACATGAACTTTCTCCCTAGGTTTCCTCCATGAGTCTCCTAGCATCATGCACCTGGAATGATAGCATGCATGTGGAATGAATGTATTTGTGTATCAGTTTTATAAACCATGGTTAAGAAGTCTGTTTTCTGTAAGAGTATCAATTGAGGGTGATAGGAAGTAGACACAGGACACAGCCAGATTACTGTATCAAAATATTCACTTTCATTTGCTTTAAAAGTGCTCTTCCCAAAGTATCCATCAGCTGTTGTAGCATTCCTGTGTCTACTCCCTCCCACAGACAGAGGCTGACACCACTGAGTAAAGTCTAGCTAGTAGAAAAAAGAGGAAATACTAAGAAAATTAATTATATAAACTAAGACACAGAAAAATATATTTATAATCAAAGGGCATTGTTTTATATGTTATGATTTTAACTCTTCAGTGATCCTCTAACTTCTTTATATAATGATGCTAAAACCAAATCTAACTAACTTGATGGGTTCACTTAAAAGACCAAATGAGGTGTATTTAAAAGAATTATATTTTGAAAACTGAGAAATCACCACAAAAAAACAAGAATCTTAGTTTTTTTTTCTTTTTGCAATAGAGTGAAAGTGTCTCATAACTTTATACAAACAATCTTCAGGCACTTAAAAAGCTTGCCAGCTTCTATTTGCATAAAATTATTATTCTAATTACAAATTATTTTCATGTATTCATCAAAGCAGGTTCATCAGGGCGTCTATTAGACAATTCTTTTTTAGCTTAATTCAAATTAGGTATATGAAAGCAATAAAGCTGCATTTCTCTTTCAATGATAATCTCCGAGATCTCTATTAATCCAATTATTAGTCTACTTTTTTTCTGAACATAAAGTCTAGAATTGCAGAGTGAGTTTCACGCATATGCCAGTAAACAGTCTTTGATGATAATAGCTCAATATTGTGAACCATTGGTTGTCTTATTCTGCTGCTGCCAGTTTATACATTTGCTTGCATTCAAGAAGCAAAGAAGCAAAGAAGTATTAGAAAGCCAGAGTACATACAACTAAATGACCAGGGCCCATGACTCCCCCGTCTAAGCTCACTTACTGCCTTGATATTATCAAACTTTGTCCAATATAGAAAAGTTTGCATATTAGTACACAAAACTTGATTTAAATTGTTCACATAAAATTACCCTGGACATAAGCTAAGCCATTAAAATGACTGATTACGATTCATCAATATGCTGCCATTTTTCTTTTCATTTTGAACTTTTATATGTCTTTAGTTGCTGGACTCAGAAAAAGTAAAGAGATTGGCAATTTAAAAAGTGTTATAATAATTTTTAAAAAGCCATCACCTTTTGAAGTAACAGGTTAAACATCATGATTCTTCATGTGAATAAAAAAGCACCCCCACAATGCATTCATTGAATAAAACAGAATGATCTCTTTCCCCCCCAGAAAACGGTTAAATCTATATTTCTTTCTTAATATATGCAAAGAAAAGACTAAAAAATATGATAGGGAGTTAGAAAATGGTTCTCGTTGGTGAGTGGGATTAAAGGTAACCTTTTAAAACAATTTGCTTTGAATTTTTTTTGAATTATTCTAAAAGAAAGTTTCACCCTTCTAGTGTTTCTGTTATAATGGGAAGCGTGGTCCCCAACCCTACATGAATGTAAGCAAGCTATTTAACGCACTCATTCTCCATTTCTTTAATTTTAAAATATGGTGCTGGAGTAGATAAGAGTTATAGTGCCATGGAGCTATTAAAAAAAAAAACAAACCTGTGACTCTAAGTGAAAAAGAAGATAGCTTTCAAGAGCCTTGAAATCTGTTCAATCGTTTACAACGCACAGGACATAAACATGAAGCAAGCGAATAAGAAAAGCAATGTAGCAACTATAAGAAGTACAGAACTCTCCCCAAAGCCCAAATGCTACTGCATTACAGCACTGTTGCCCAGTTTCCGTCCACTCATGGAGTGGTCCACCATCTCCTGAGCCCATTTCCTTGAAGGCTAATTAATTGTAGACTGCATGGGGGTATTCTCAAGATGCTAAGTAGTCATTTGGGGTGGAAACATAAAAGTGATACTACACAATAACAGAAGATATACAGTCTAGCTGCCACATACTGTATTGGCTTACTTTTATTTCACAGTTAATCTCCCAGCTCACAAAAAAAAGTTTTATCGGATTGGAGGCATGTGCAATATTCCCTTTATAAAATTTTATAGTCCCTTGCTATTTTCAGGGGCTTGTTTTATAGGTACAATTTGCTGCTTTAATCTCACCCAATTGTCATGTTCTAAATCATGGTGAATAAAAATGTCCAAAAAGGAGAGATGTGCTGAGGGTAGTACTTAATTACACTTAGTGCTTGATTTACACGTGATCTGGGCATTGCCAAGTGTGAAGCATGGCACCACCAGCCACGTAGATCTGCAGAAAGTGACACAAGTCATGGGTGAGTGGGGAGCACCAAAGCACACACCTCTGATCACTGATAGCCTTCCAGGGAAGGTGAGTCCATCAGTATCTGTGCAAACTAAGGAACTAGCTGCATGGCTAATGGCCTCCAAGTGAGAAAGCATGGGTTCCTCACAGAGCAAGGCACTCTCTGGGATATGCAATTGCTCTAGCTGTTTTTAATCAGCCAGAAAGCTAAGGGTGATGACTATTACTACGGGGAAAGAACAGATTCACTGGGAAATGGTTGTTCATTCCTAGGAGTTAAATATGCTCTAACAAAACTCTAGAATGATAAAACAAGCATAGACTGGATGAATGGATGGGTGGATGGATCTCTCTTTCTCTCTCTCCTTCCTTCCATGTTTTTCTTTTCTTCCCTCTCACTCTAAGTATAGAGAAAAGAAGGAAGATGAACAAAAGGAAAGCAATGGTGGTCCAAAGCAGCTATAGTTTTTGCAAACCTATAGCATTTTCCCTCCACCTGGACCCTGATTACACCACACTGCTTTCTCTTGGCATACAATGTTCTGATTGGTTCCCAAGTATGCTTTGTTGGATCAGTCATAATTATCTAAACTAATATGTTCAACATCATGGTTGTTTCAATAATGGGTTTATGAAGAAGGAAAGCCAATTCAACATCTTCCTGGGACTCTTACTGCAAAGGGGAGGTGTCTTCCAGCTGCGTGAAAGCCTAGGAATGATGTCAAACAGGGTTAGAGACCTTAATTAGGGAAAATGTCTGGCCATGACCAACTTGGCATCACCTGAGTGACATGAGTCAATAAATCTTCATTTTTCTCTTCAACCCCTGGGACTTTGGTTTCTATCATTTGCAAGAGAATGAATCTGAGATAAAGAGAGACATTACTGCAAATGAAGAAATGCATTTTGTTGGGAAAAAGCAATACTACCCACACTCCTTTTTCTTAACTAAGCAGCACAGCTCTAGAGTGTGAAAGATATAATCACGTATTTCAAGCAGATGTTGTCATTTGTGACAAATATTGCTGCCACAGGCTCCAAGGAAGTGCTGGCCAAATCCCTCAAGGCCAATCCAGCACATAAATGGGAAATGTGTATGACACAGATGAGACAAATAGAAACTAGTAGCTATCAAAGTAATAATATCTAAACCATAGAAGTTATTTTTACTTGAATAGAAACTTTGTTTACCACCCTATAGATCTTCATCCCTGGATGTACTGTCTCAGAAACTCCTCACTCAGGCCCAAACTCAATCTACCCTCATCAGCCTACTTAGTTCACCATGCTTACCAATCTAGCTTCACATCTTGCCATGGGTTCTAAAACCCTCAAGCCTCCCTTACTCAATAATTTTTTAATTCAAACTTCTCTTTCCTTGACTCCAGAACTTCAGGGGCAATTTCCTTCCTTGTCCACTTCTAGGCTAAATCCAATTCCTCCTGTAGTTACACAGCTCAGGTATGACTTCCTCCAGCAAATACTGCCCTGCCCTGCCTCCCACGGCTCAGAGGTGTATGAAGAGATTTCTACAGACCTATTCACTTCTCCAAGCACAGACTTAGATGTATTGGGCTTCCTAGTTTATCTGTATTTATTCTTACCCCATGGGACTCAGGAACCCTTCTCTGAGCAGGTTCCAAGGCTGGCTTATAGACTATAGCAGCTCATGACCATAATTTGCAATCATCGAATCATTCTGATGATCCAAATTGTATCATGAAATAGACTGGAGGCCCCAGAGAACAGACAAGACCAAAACACGATGCTAAGGAAGTTCTGCTCTTCCTCACTTGTGCCCACTTCTCTTCTTGCCCTATTAGACTTCTATTGCTTATTTCTGTAGCTCTGCCACTACCTACTGCTCCTTGCATTCAAAACAATTCCTACCCTTTGTTTCCATATAGGGAGAAAATGTGTTAGCTTAGTTTCTCCTCCCCAGGAAGTAGAGATCTAGAGAGGAAAATGATGGAAATTGCTATAAATTTATTTTCATCAAGAATTAACTCTAGAGTGAATACACGTTATTACTATTAATCTTGGTTGCTTAGTTTCATCATGCTTCATTAGTAAGCATGATGACAAATACAGAAAATTCTCAGTGACTGTGCTTTCAGGGATGACGAAAAAACAAATTCTTTCTAGGCTATAACTTTAAAGGATACAGAGATTCTGCACTAACTGAAACCAGCCAGCAGCTGCTAGATTACATTATTAACCTTAACCAAAGAGTCACACAATCTCAAGGCTTGAGCATGACTCAAGTTCCATGACTTCAATTAGTTTGTATTTAAGTCTATGATACCCAAGACTATTTTTAATTCTTTAAACTCTGATGAAATTTGTTTCATTTATCCCTCTTTTCCTCCTCTTTCTCCTCTTTTCTATTTTTCATGCCAGTATTTAAACTTGAACTTGAAGCCTTGTGCTCTTGCACTCAACATTTTGTTTTGTTTTATTTTCCTTGTGGCTGTTTTTCTGCTCACTGAGCTAGACCTCCTCTTCTGGCCTTTTGCCATTTAGTTAAAGATAAGAATCCCTCAAATATGCCCAGGCTAGCCCCAAACTACAATGATCAAATCTTAGCCTCGTGAGTAACTAGTATTACAGCCACCAGTACCTGTCCTGCTGTACTTCTTCGTAATAGAATATGATATGGTACTCTCAATTACCACCAAAGACCCATAGAATTATGTCATTCTCTTCTCTATGTATAAGAACTTATATACATGATTTACATAGGCCATTATATCTTCAAAATGTCTCCAAATTCTCAGAGGACAGAACTGAAGCTTAAAGAAGTAACAAACTCCTACCCACAATACACTCTGTACTCCCATTTCAACCTCCCCCTCCTCCCTTCCTCTCCTTCTTTCTCTCCCACTCCCCATTCTTTTATTATTACCTTTCTCTCCAGATCCTTGTAGGTAATTCTAATTCCTGGATGAAATCCTTTGACTTAAGAAAATTCTTACTTGAATGAATTTTGAAGGTATTTAGATTTAAGAAAAGAAAACAGCCTTAAGATCTTAGATTTCATCCCTTAGAATGTTTAGGTAAAAGATTCCTCTTTTGTTATAAAAGCTCATGTAAGAAGCACAGATACACAAAACACAGACACAGTCACACACACAGATACAGACAGACAGACAGACACACACACACACACACACACACACACAAAACAGCTGCCAAATTGACTACTAAGAATACTAAGAGTCAACTATTAACTTAGCTGTACTTGTTTAACTTATAGGGTCCTTAAATGGGTGTTGGAAGTGGTTGGCTAAATTTTTCTATAGCAGCAAATTTCTTTTATTATTTTTCAAATGAAATCTTTCATCAAAACTATACTAAGAAACATTAAAAGGATAATGTGATTTATGTAACTTTGGAGAAACTAGTAACTCTCTTTAGACTTTGCCCTCTCTATACACTCTATTCTTCCTCTCCATGTTTTCTTGATCCAAAGAGGCCATAGGAATGTGGTACTGAGAAACTGAACCTAGTGCTTCATGCCCGCTAGACAAGCACTCTACCACTAAGTCACGTTGCCAACCCATGTTTTCCCTCTTTCATTGCTGTTTTTGAATTCTGTACATCTTGTCTTGTATGTAAGTATATTTGTTTTGGGGAGAGTAGGAGGAAGCACAGAAATGGTGGGGAAAGGGTGAACTAATTCAGCAGTGATGCTTACTAGACACTATGTTGAAAATGAACTATTTGACTTGTGTGGGGGGTGGTCAGGAGGAAAAAATTGGGAGAAAACAAGGGAAGAGGTGATACTACTATTCAAAAAGAATTTTTTTCATTACCTGACCCATATAAATATAACCCCTCTGTATATAACCTTTACAATAATAAATAAATAAATAAATAATACCCACCAGGTTATAATTTGGCTTATAAACCATGAAACCATAAAGAGACTAGATATCACCCAGGAAATTATTGTTTCCATGCCCTTTTGTTTTAAGGCTTGTTAATGGACGGGAATTACCAAACCCTAGGCTATCAGGCCAATACAGCTGCATAATCGAGTTACCATGAAGATCGGCAAAATGCAGCAGGCAGAAACTTCTTTTCTGAGAGTTGCCTAATTCTTGATTTCTCAGGTAAGCTGGTTTGTCAGGGCCTCAGTTGTCCTCAATTTAACTCAATCCAGCTCGATGATATCTACAGTTATTTCAGAGCCAGATACTCTCTCACCCTCATGGAACTGATGGCCGCACTTTTCCTGTAAAGGAAACTGAGCATGCAGTGAATGCTAACATCAGTCCATGATTCCATTGTAAGTATGCAGTCAGTCCTCCACAGCCTCAGGACTCACATCTGCTGACTCACCAACTGTGCAGATGGAAAAATGCTTTCAAAAAATATAAAACTGTGAGCCGGGCGCCAGTGGCTCACGCCTGTCACCCTAGCTACTCAGGAGGCTTAGGTCTGAGGATCATAGTTCAAAGCCATCCAGGGGAAGGAAAGTCCCTGAGACCCTTATCTCTAATAAACTACTTAGAAAAAGCCAGAAGTGGTGCTGGAGCTCAAATGGTAGAGTGCTAGCCTTGAGCACAAAGAGGCTCAAGGACAGTGCCCAGGCCCTGAGGTTCAAGCCCCAAGACTGGCAAAAATAAAATAAAATAAAATAAAATAGTGTTTGTTGAATATGCAGAAATTTTGGCTGTCCTTAGTCCCAAAATATAGCTTTTATGTTGTATTAAATATTTTAAGTAACTTAAAGATGACTAAAAGCACATCAGGGAATAAGTATAGATTTAATGCAAATTCTACACAATTTACATAAGGTATCTGAGCCTCCTTGGTCAACCTAGGACCACTTAATGACATATAGTAAAGTATTTGTCTATATAAAATAGGAAAAGTTGGCATAGTGAACCTGAACATCGAAACCACAGCACTGACCTAAAGAGAGAACAGGTCAGTCAAGTGATCATTACAGGTATTTTTCCAAAGTCTAAGGCACATTTTGATAATGTCAAACTGATTATGTCCCGTAGAATTATATTGCTCAGAGTCTTTTGGGGACATTTATTCCTTTCAATTAAGAAGTGGGGTGGGGGAGTATATCGTGAACATGAGCAGTTTGAGAATCATTGTTGGCCATGAATATTAATTGAGCAAATCATCCATACCAAACTGAGTGCTTGGTGAAACCATGACTTGTCCTTTGTCCCTAATGAAACTGCCTTGTATCCCCCCCATCAATAGTAATGCCCCTTCATCTGATGTGGGGCTTGCTCTCGTCAATTTCAAGGTGCCCGCTCCTCACATCTTACTATCAGCAATGTATGTAACTCTCAGCGATCACTGCAAAGGCACCAAATGTAAATGCCAGGCATAAATAAGTGCATTTGTACTACAGTAGGGGAATTTCAATTTTTTTCTTTCCAAAGGAGACAATTAAGATACAGGGACTCTTAACAGGACCTCCACCAAGGAAAGGAGAAAGAACACACCACCCATATCACCCATGTTATTTTAATTGCTAGACAAAGGGGTTATTTTCCAACCATTTGCAATCAAATCTTACCAGAATGCTCAGTACATAATTCATAATACTTAGATATTGGGGCAACACACTACAAGTCTAGAGTCCACAAAGCTTCTCTGGTATCTTTTCAAAATATCATCATTTCAAGTTCTTTAGTGAAGAAAACCAGCAGCAAAATCTTCATACCATAATGAGACAGGGCTTTGTAAATGTGTCTACATTTTTCCTGCAAAGGGTTGGACATAACGGCTCAAATCTACTAGAACACTATCTAGATTCATTGTGATGTCTTAATTCCTGCAAATCTAAGAGAAGAATTTAAGAATGCCTTTTGAGGGCCATTCCAAACACAAATTGTAGCACTGTGTTAGATTGCAGTTCATTCTTTTAAACACTCTGCATAGCTGGTTCTATCAGCACTGCTATGTGAAAAAGAGGCTAACTTAGAAGTCTTGGGTTTTACCCTTTTCCTATCAAAAGTTGTGTCTTCTATATCACTTCTTTGGAAGAAGAAAGTACTGTAATGGCATTCAGTATGTCATGAATTCTGCATTTGCAAATAGTGCAAATTGTGTACTATTATACTGGAGAAGCATAGGAACTCTAATCTGGAAGCAAAAATGCAGCCAGATATGAATAAGAACATCTTCCAACAACCAGTTCACCTTGTGTCTTATCCTGTGATGTTATGCTATGCTGTTGACATTGCTGAACTTGTTTATATGAAAAGATACATTCAACATCCCACTCTTACCTAATTTCCAGACTTGAAAAAAATACCAAGTACAGGAAAAGTTCTCAAGTCTTGGGAAGAAACGTGAAAGAAGCATACACATTGCCCTCCTGAGCCACAAGTATGAAGAAATCCACAATACAGTCCCTAAGAGACAACATGATATTCAGAAGCTAGATCTAAAATACACCAGGAAATAATAAATTATACAAGACTCTAGGCATTCACACACAATGAGACTCAAGGAGGACATTCTTAGGAGAGGAACACAAGGGCCAAAGCCTGTGTGCATATGGTCATATAAAATAATACTTATGTAAATGAACTCCAGGAAATGGAAATGAGTTTTTTTTTCTTTTTTTTGCTATTTTTGTTCATCTTGCTTCTTTGTTTATATGTCTTCCATGTTTAAGTGGTGGAGGGGACACAGAAGTAGAGGGACAAAGGGTGAACAAATGCAGCAGTGGTACTCACTAAAAACACTACGTCAAAAATGAATTATACAACTTGTGGGGATGGGAGGGAAAACCTGGGAGACAGCAAAGATAGTGGTTACATTGTCCAAAAAGAAATGCATTCTTTACCTGACTTAAGTAACTGTGTCCCCTCTGTACATCATCTTTATAACAATAAAAAATGTGAAGAGACAATATGAGAAAACAAACATCCTATTGCAGGACTGGTTTCAAGTGTTAGGAACTGCATAAGGGAAAGGTCTATGGAAAGAGAAGAGTTTGAAAGATTTTTGAGCATATGGATTGAATGTCAAACAGGACAGAAAGAAATCAGAAACAAATCTGACAAAGGGGGGAGGGGATGATCTGTATAAGATCACCTTAGGCACAATTGTAAAATCATGCATCAGATATTCAGTTTGGTGTCAGTATGATGGGGCTTGATGATTTCAATTAATTCTCTCTCTACAAATTTCCAAAGGCTCCTATTGTTGGTAGAAGCCACAAGTATAGATGAGGAATCTAAACCTACTTCTAGCAGCAATACAGAAATTAATTGAAGAAAGTGGCTATACATTGCAGCAAATTTTCCGCTTTGATGAATTATCAAAGTTTGATGTCAATTTTAAGTTCGTGTCTTGAAAATATCAATTCTCAAAGGCAGAGAAACATGCTCCAGAATGTAAGGCTACAAAGAATAGAAACTCTCTTTCTACTTTCCCATCACTCCAGTTTTCTTATAAGCTTTATTGGGCTTCTTTATTATTATTATTATTATTATTATTATTATTATTATTATTATTATTATTATTATATTTTATCATCTTTAAATAGCTGTTTTTAATCACAGGGCTTTGAATGATGCAATCATTTGTAAAAAAAAAAAAAAAAAAAAAAACATAGCTCATGTTACAGTACTACCGACTACATTACATGATTCTGTAGTAAAAATATATTTACCTTGTCTACTCAGAAACTTTGCCTTTATGAAATCTATCCTTCCCCAATGTCAGGTATGGAGGCCCTGTCTCTTCCATGGAGTGAGAAAATCCAGAACCCATGGTCATGTTGGTCCAATCAGAGCTAAAACAAGACCCACCAAAGACCATTATTTCTTGACGCCATCAGGAAAGAACTCTCTTCTTTTGTGGTTGTTCTTGGGCCTCCAATAAAAGCATATCACCACTGAATAACCATCATTGTAACCAAAAAGGACAACCGATGAAGAATAAATCTAGCAACAACTTCTAGCAATATCATATACTTCTGGGTCCATCGAAGAAACATTAGAAACACCTGGTTGTAACCAGGTATTTTGCTTAGCTTTTTACAGTCATATAATGTTTTCACTAGTTCAAAAATAAAAATTTTGTGGCTACCAATCTGAAGCACACTGTTCAGAGAAGCCTTTTGTGGCGGCCCCAATGTGATATGCCCCTTATTGTCTCTTCCTACAAAACATTCCCCTTCTTATTTAGAGCAGAAATGGAGCAGGCAATTCTTTGTTTTCCAAGGCCTCATGAGTGCCATGAGGTAAAAGGCTTTTCATAGGTTCTGTGAATATCTGCCTAAGAAAGACTGAACTGCCAATGAATGAACACCCCGACCATTTTGAGCCTGTTTGCTCATCCCTAAGCTAGAGATTCAGGTAATCGTTGTTTGTCCTTAATTTTAATGGGGACCTAATGAGATAATGTATGTAAAAGTACTATGCTGGCTATAAAGCAATAATTACTATTCATTCAGTACATACTGCAGTGGTAAAAAAGAAGGATAATAGAGTTGATAAAAGTACAGATGCAGATGTCAGAGTATTTGAACATCAGCCTTGTATCTTACCAGCTGTCTGATTTCAGCCAAGTTATATCTCCTCTCTGAGAATCTATCTCATAGGTTTTCCAGGGCATTAATACATACAATGCACCCAATGTTGTTTCAGTTGTGTGCACATTACTGAATGGACCAGAAAAGGACTTTGTCTCCAAGAAGCTTACAGTCTAGGAAGAAGATAAATCATGTATCTAAGTAACTTGAAAAATAAGACCGAGAAGGTGCCTCAAGGGAACAATAATATGCAATAACATAAATAAATCCCCCATAAACCATGAAAGATCACTCACTCCAAGTCTTTAAAAATAAGTATTTTCTGGAGTACTTAGTGATACTTTCACTGCCATGCATGTCTTCAGGATCCCTAACAATAAGTGTAGAACAGAATTCCCTATTTACATGGTTCTACAGGTGAAATTCAAAAATCATCCTCATGCAAATTTGGGGAGGGGGGAAATGAGCACAAACCACCAACCACAGGGATGTGCGTGGCACAGACATATTCAAGAAGGTACCAGAATGGTTATCATCAAAGCTTGTACTTCACAAGCTGCTGCAGAACTGTGATAAGCTGAGTAATGGATTCCCGAAACGTCCTGACCTCACCTCCTGGAGGCTGTAAATGCTCCTCCGTTACACAGCAAAGAATCAGAAGTGTCAAGGATGTGGGGAGAGGGAGCCAGATTTCCAGGAACCTGGTGCTCGAGGGAGTCTTTATCAGAGGAAGAGAGCCAGAGGACGGCATGGCGAGCAAAGCAGAGATTGGACTGACCTCGACAATGTAGGAAAAGGAGGTGAGCCCTGAGACACAGGCCAGATGCTAGGCAGGAGAGGCTGGAAAAAGGCAAAGGAAAGGATTTCAGAGTCCAGGAGGAAACACCCCAGTGGACACGTTGATTTTAGGCATGAGAACCAGATTTTGGACTTCTGACTTTTAGTAAGAGAGTAAATGTGTGTTTACAGAAGTGAGCAAATGTGTGTTTACAGAAGTTTGTGGTGATTGGTCTGCAGCAGAAATGAAGAGGTCCCTCCATTCATGTGTTCTGGCTCTCATTCCTACTTGGAAATAATGCTTGTGAAGTACTCCAGGCTGACCTCCAATTCATAGTTCACTTCCAGAAGGGGAACAACAGCTTGAGAACTGTGAAGAGCTTTTTCACAACAATCCCAGAACAGAGCTCACTGGTGAGCCTTACAAAAAGAACAATATCTTCAATTGACCCAAGATTCTAAGTCAAGTTAAAAACCCAGGCTCCCAGGGTTTGAAGAAATGTCCCTCTTCATGTCTATTTGCACGTGTTAACTCCAAGGGGACATGAATTCCAAGCTGGAAATGACAGAGGCAGAGGGAAGGCATAGCTATAAAAAGCTCAGAACAGCCAGGCACCGGGAGCTCACCCCTGTAATAGTAGCTACGCAGGAGGGTAGAGATCAGGAGGATCGCTATTCAAGCCTAGGTCTGGCAAAAAGCTCACAAGACTAGGCAAAGCTGGGCAGGATGGTAGGATAGAACTATCATCTCAGCCACTGTGGGAAGTATAAAATAGGAGCCTCAAGGTACAGATCTGTGCCTAGGCAAGAAATGAGACTTTGTCTCAAAATAGTACAAAAAAGCATCTAACTAGCAAACACAATGCCTTGAGTTCAAAAACTCAGTACCCCCCCACACACACACCAGTCCAAATTCCTTCAAGCATTTTAAGACTCAAATGTCCATATGCATGTTGCGATTTTTAATGCAGACAATGGGTGAAGACACAGATAATATGATCACCACACAACATTTTTTTTTCATGATCAACCTGACATCTACATTCTATGCTCTAGTCATGTAACTGCCTTTCCTGCTTCCTGCCTGCGCATGATCCCAGGAAATGAAACTGTTACCTGAATACCTTCATTTTCTCCATCTTGGTTTTTTCATTTATAAATGTCCAGTGTCCATTTTTTGCTCTCAGTCACTATTTTCTTGTTTAGGTTACAAAAGTGCTAGCATGTTTTAGATTCTAACTTCTTTTGGTACAAAAAAAAAAAAACCCTGAAAACCTCTCAATGAGATTTCAATGGAAATTCAAATATCCAGAGTACTTCTCAGTTGAAACAAAACCAGAGCTAGCCCTAAGTGTGTGACTCATGAACTGAAAATAAAGGAGATGACCAGGAAAGCTGCCTTTTTATAAATTTTTCTAGCTTCCTGGATAAAATCATATAAAGAGGATTAAGTTCATCCCTTACACAAGGTAGGTAATTCTATATCAATCACAGCCACAATACTGACAAGGTAACAAGTACTTACTGAGCACAGCATCCCACAAAGCTGAACAGTACTTACACACTACTTACTGTTACTGAGCACAGCATTCAGCAAAGCAATCAGTACTTAGTGAATGCAGCATTCAACAAGGAAGTAAGTACTTTGGGCACAGAATTCAAGGCAACAAGTACTTATTGAGGATGGCACTTAACAAAGTAGTAAGTACTTACTGAGCAACAACTGTGTGCAGTATTTTGTGACAGAGAAAAATGCCAAAAAGAATTTTTATTGTTTTGGGTCAAAGGACATGCATACCTGCACGCTATCTCTCAGCTCTTTTGCTCCAGGCTAGTGCTCTACCACTTTAAGACACAGTACCACTTGTGGCATTTTCTGTGATTAATTGGAGATAAAGAGTCTTGAGGATTTTCCTGCCTGAGCTGGCTTCAAACCACGATCCTCAGATTTCAGCCTCCTCAGTAGCCTGTAATCCATAGGCGTGAGCCACTGGCATCTGGCCCAAAAAGGATTTTTAAAAGCTGGATTTACATTCTCATCTCACTGCTTACAACCTTCCAATACTATGCAATGCACTTGAAAAAAAACTTTATTTTACTTGAAAGCTTAACTTTTGAAGTCACAACTTCTTCAACACCATCTTGTGCCACCCTCCCCCTCCACCGCCTTTCCCTAACCAAGCTACTCTTTCAGATCCCTGTATACTAAGCTCATTTTTTGCTTCTGGGACTCTGAATATTCATGCACATGATATTCCATCTGCCTGGAATGCTCTTCCCCCGCCCCCACCATGGCTGGCTCCGTTGAGCTCTGAGGGTCCCCCATCAAGGCCATTTATCAGTCAGATGCCATTCCTCGGCCCACCCCATAATCATAATCATCCCTCTACTCTTAGCATCAAGTCCTTTTCCTCCAGGTTTCTCAGTGGTGAAATATTCATTCATTTGTCTCCTTGGGGTTTGCCTAGGTCTGAGGGTGATGGACTAAGACCTAATGGTCTGAACTGCCCACTCTTGTTTTTATTTTCACACCTCACACACACATCAAGTATACAGACCCTTATCTTCAATTAACCAGCAAAAAAGCTGGAAGTGGAGCTGTGGTTCACATGGTAAAACACCAGCCTGGAATGGAAAAAAAAACACTAAGGGACAGCATTCAGGCCCTAAATTCAAGCTACAAGTACTGGCTAAATAAATAAATAAATAATAAAATTTAAAATATATATAAATGGAACTTAGGAAGAAATTATTAGATGGTACTTCCAAAAGTACCAAACACGTGTTTTCCCAAATATGTGTTTTATTTCACACACATAGAATTCTCTCCATACACATTTTACATGACAAATTATATATATGACAGATACATCCAATACACAATTTTCAGATAGTCTCAGAATAAACAGCAACCAGTTAAAGGAAATATGGATTAAGTCAGATGCAAGTGGTACAGAGAAACAGCTCGAATGGTGACAAAAAGAGCTGAGAGGCGGACAGTTGGGTGGAAAGAGGATTAGGAACTGAGGAAAAGTAGGAGGAAAGAGCTAAAGTAGGAACTGAGCTCACAGAAGTTACTTGCCACAGACCCAGACCGGATGTGTTTTCCTTGTGTTCATTTTCAAATCCTACTTTCTCCACCATACTTCTGCCCAATTAAAGAAAAAAAAAACTCCTCCCACCTCTTCCCTTAATAGAAATGATCTTCCACACACTGCTCTTCCTGAAAAAGATGATTCAAATCAGGCTAAACCTAGCGAGACCTCTCTCCGGAACCTTATCACCAGCAAAGCGGATTGTCAGGAAGCAGAAAGTGGGGTTTGTCTCATGTTATCTATGATACCAGAGACAAGCCTTCATTTTAACAAGGTGCCTCTTGCCAATACAGCCCAATCTGCTGGGTGACAGGAAGATAGACGCAAGATTTCTGTCTGTACAGGAGCAGAATGGAACTGAGGGGAGCTGCTGCATGGAGGGTGCGCCCCAGTCAGGAGTCCCCACAGTGGAAATCCCCACAGGAGATGCAAGCTGGTGGAAAGCTCATCTGAGAGGTGCTGACCTGTTTGTAGGGTTCCTCTGCTGAGTTAGGGACAGAAGAACCTGCCAGTCACACTCGGATACAGTCGACACAATTCTCAGCAATTGCCCATAACAGAAACCTATCAGTAGAGTGATCTGGGTGGGGACAGACTAAAAGCCAAGTAGAGAGAAGTAGAGCTTGCTGGGCCTGGAGACCAGGGAGGGAAGCAAAGGGGGATGGAGCCAATCAGATCCATTAAGAGTACAGACCCCAGGAGTCAGATCCACCATATACTACTGTCTGAAGCCCTCAACCATCACCTAACCCTTGTCTATTTTCAATTCACCCACAATGATGAAACCAATAAGTACCTTACAGATTTCTTGTCTGTGAGGTAGTATCAATAAAACACCTTTCCACAACACTTCAATCACCATCTTCTAATAAATGTGAAGGTAATGGGTAGACTGGACAAAATTCAAAGGGAGTCACTGTAAAACAGATGAATTTTTAATTACCAGTGCTCCTGGCATTTGTTGTGTGGTTTCTAGCAGTCATGGTATGTCTGACCAAAGCACCCACAGTTGGACACCGGTTGTTTCTGATTGCTCTTAGAGAGCTTCATTGTGCCAGGCACTGGTAGCTCAGGCCTGTAATCCTAGCTACTTCAGGAGGCTGAGATCTGAGGATCATGGTTCAAAGCCAGGCAGGGAAAGGAAAGTCTGTGAGGCTCTTATATCCATTTAACCACCCAAAACTCAGAAGTGGAACTGTGGCTCCAAGTGGAAGAGTACTAGCCTTGAGTAAAAAGAGCTCAGGGACAGTGTGCAGGCCTTGAGCTCAAGTCCATGAACAATAACAACAACAACAACAAAAGCTTTATTGTATCTTGAATGGGTAAATGACCCTCTTTTTTCTTGTTCAAATACTTGCTGTTTTACTACACTCCACACTTATCTATTTGGGGACCAGCTAGGGGTGTCAGCAGCCCTAGATGCCTGATTACTGTCTCATTCTTTTAAGTGTTTACTTCTGCGGAGGCATATTTTTCCTGCTGTGTGTGGTACATTTAGTCCTCTTCCTGCTACAACTGTCTTTGAAGTAAACTTTATTCATCTTGGGACAGGATAATTAAGGACCGCTAAAATACTTCTGTTAAGTTCCAGTACCTGTGCTATCCCTCTTTGCTCTGTATGTCTCAGTGAGTTCTTGCTTTGTGAGTATTGGAAGTGTGGGAATGGAATAAACTAAACGAGGGTGCCCTTTCCCTTTGCTCAGGAATTCCATTCTTTTCCTCCTCCGTCCCTAAGCTGTACTGGCCGACGGAGTTCATTTCCTTTGTATTTTTTAGAGAAAATATTAGAAATCGACTGTCTAGAAAAGAAGAACAAAGAAAGCTTCATTGTAATCTTACTCAATATAGGCATTGGCGGAACTCAGAATGTCTGGTTCACACAGGTTCACTCAGCAACCAGGTACAGACTTATTCCAGGGACAGAAGGGTGTGGGGGTGTGGTGGCCTCTTCCTGTCTTTACTGTCTGTCTTTGTCTTCCTTTTTCTTTCTTCCATTTTTTTTAAGTGGTAGTTCAGTTTAGACTCTGGTCCTTGGATTTGCTAGGCAGACATTCTACCACTTGAGCCACACTCCTAGCTACTTTTTTTCCTGCTTTGGTTATTTTTCAGCTAGGATCTCCTACTTTTTCCCAAGACCAGCATTGGACCATGATTCTCCTACATAGCTGGAATCTATATCTGCCTTATTTCTTGACATACAAATTGGCTCATGTGTAGCCTGGCTGGTCTTGCACTGTCAACCACCCAATCTCGACCTCCAAAGTAGCTGGGATTCTAAGTGGGAGGCACTGCTCCCTGACTGGCTTTGGCCTATTCTCTGAGTTGATCTTGTCCTCCTGGTAGCTGTGGTGTGTATGTTATCCACACCCACGGTCAAAGAGGGAAGAAGGTAGAAAGCTCTCATGTGGTCCAGTCACCCTATGACCTCATATTCATGTGACTAGTGGGGTTTTCATGCCATCTCTCAGGTACACGGCTCTGAGTTCTCTCTGCTAGCTAGCTGTACTGCTGTTTCACTTCAACTGGCAGATCATGGTTCCCACAGCTCATGCCCCTAGGAGCCCCTCTCATACCCTTCCAACAAGGATCTCCTCACCCCGGTACATGTGCTGCCTGTTCCTCCTGGGAAGAATCCCTTTATGTATTGTCTAAACTCAACAGACACATCCTAAGTTCTTTCTACACCCAGGGCTTCTGGGCTTTTCTGTCTATAAAACAGGAGGTTACTCATGCCCAGAAGCAGTCCCTACCTCTACAGGCCACTTGAGTTTTCACAGGTAGGGGTCTACACTCACAATCTCTGCCCCTGGTGGGGCACTTTTTTTTTTTTGGTCCAGTTGTGGGCCCTGAACTCTGGGCCTGGGCGCTGTACCTCAGCTCAAAGCTAGCACTCTACCACTTGAGCCACAGCACCACTTCTGGCTTTTTTTTATTTTTGCTTATGTGGTACTGAGGAATCGAACCCAGGGCCTCATGCATTGCAAGGCAAGTGCTCTACCACTGAGCCACCTTCCCAGCCCTGGTGGTACACTCTTAACATCACCTTTGACTGCCTCTCTGAATCTGAGCTGAGATCTCTCTCCTCTCCTCTCTTCCTCTGTCCCTCTCCTCCCTCTCCCCCCTCTCTCTCTCCTCTCACTTCTCTCCTCTCTCTCTCTCTCTCTCGGGGAAGGAACTGGAAATCTCAGCACAGCACATTTGAGGAAGTCTTTATAACACCATGTTTTTATTGCTTTTAAATTAATCCTCCATGTCCACGGGAGGCTTAATGGTCATCCAACTGATTTTTATTGGACATTTTCAAACACTACATATGGTCTAGCACCTGCTTTGGCACATAGCAATCTGGTTACTTGGAAGAAATGTTGAATTTCGTGTCCTGTTATATTAATGGTAATAACGGTTCTTCTGCATAGGGAATTTTATTAGGGCCCCCAGATTCACTCAATTTTTCTTAGAGATTTTTGTTGTTGTTGTTTGTTTTTTCTTTTTAAATCCATGCCACAAGCTTTTGAAAGAATATTAGGGTTTATTTTCACAGACAAGTTAAAAGAAATCAATAGTCTATAATTTAGTTAACCAGTTGCATTTGACAGTTGCAATAAGAATTCTAAGGGGCTAATGTTTTCTCTACCTGAAGTAACTCCCTCAATATCCCCCACCCAGATTTTAGCTTGGTTGGATCACTGTAGCATTCATGTTCCAACTATCAGAGAGGCCTTCACTGATAATTAACTGGCATCAAATATCCACTTCCATACACCATCCCATGAGAGCTTACTGATGGTGAGAGCTTGACCAGGAGACTGGATTTAGCCAATGAGTCATTAGCAAACATGGCTCCATAGGCTGGCTATGTGACTTGCTTTGACCAATGAGACATCAGCAAATATGATGTAGATTAGCCAGGTGACATGCTTTGTCCAATGAGACATTAGTAAGCATGACACACACAAAGACCTTTGTGAACTTGGGCTCTTTCACACACCAATGATCTGTCATGAAAACATACATTCTGAGTAGCTTCTGGCCTTTCAATCTGCTTCCCCAAATAAACAGATGTAGAAAAATCTTAGCCTGCAACTTATAAACGCAGATGAGCCACAGCTTAGGACAAAGATGCTCCTCTAAGACCAACTTAAATTATCTAAGTCGAGCTGACCTGCAGATGTAAACAAAAGAAGAGATGCTTGTTGTGAGCCACGATATTTGTGGGTGGCTATTGCTGCTGTTCACGGAGCATCTAAGGAATAAAAGCTGACTGCTTTGCTGTCTAAAGTGGCCTGTGTCCCTGCAAGTCTTTCACTGAAACTGTGGCTCTTACTGCTTAGAACTTTCCAAAATTATGTCTTCTATTTTTCAATTTTATTGCTGTCTGCTTCCACACTGGACTTAAACTTTCTGAGAATTAGATCCAATTACTACTTGCTATCCAATTACTATTGGCTGAATAAATGCTTCCCTCCTTGTACTCTTCTCTGCATCATAGCTACTTTAGAGATAGCAGTTGAGGGATCATGGTTCATGTCAGCCCAGGCCAAAAAAAAAAAAAAAAGGTTCATAAGACTTCATCTTAATGCTTGGATTTGGTAGTGCACACCTGTCGTATCAAATGGGCATACGAAGGAAATACAAATTGGAAGATCATAATCAAAGCTAGTCCTAGCATAAAGCAACACTCTAGCTCAAAAATATAACCAACATGAAAAGGGCTAGAGAAGCCAGGCGCCAAAGGCTCATGCCTATAAGCTACTCAGGAGGCTGACATCTGAGGATCATGGAAATGGAGTTGTGGCTCCAAGTGGCAGAGCACTAGCCTTGAGCAAAAAGCTCAGAGACAGCTCCACAACCAACAAAACAAAAAGTGCTGGTAGAGTGGTTTCCTAGCAAGGGTGAGGTCCTGAGTTCAAACCCTGATAGGTCCAAAATAATGATACTAATAATAATAACCACAACATTGATAATAAAAAAGGCTGGAGAAGGGGCTCAAGTGCTGGCATGGTTTCCTACTAAGTGTAAAGTCCTAAGTTCAAACCCCAATAAGAAAAACACAACAGTTCAATACTATGTACTTCAAGTCTTAATACATATATAAAGGGTTTTTCTGCATTGAGACAACAATGAAGAAAGTGTTGTATTCTCAAAGAGGGAAGTTAAAGCACATGCAATGACTGAGCAGACTCATTTATATAACTCAGTAATATGCAATGTTACATATAAAGTAAAATATTAATTTCAGCCCCACTAAATACTGAATTCTGTATTTTTAATGCTGAAAATATTTGTTCAAACAAGGCTAATGTCCAAAGGTGAGTATGTAAATTTAGTACAATAGAGTTTTGGACAAACTGGAAGCTTTTTTAACCACACAATAACAGCCCATGATGAATACTATAACATACTGACCACAAGCTTCCCCAAGAATAATAAAGATTATTTTTAATTAGAAGTTACTTCTAAAATCATTAACCCTACAGACAATCAGGCGAGGCCATAGGAAACATGAAACTACACTTGTCCATTTTCTGTCTGCCAGTTTCACTCATGTCATCACAGGATTCTTGATGACTTTAATCAACAATCTGACGCAGAGCTATCCTTAGACAAGAATGAGGCAGGTTACTGGCAAAACTGATTTCCCCAACTAGCAATTGAGAAAAATCATACTTGTTATATCAGACTCTGCTCACAACCCATAATAAAACTGAAAATTGGGGTGGGGGGAAGCTCCATTCAAGAGGCTCACCTTGGAGACTGAACAGACCACAGGAAGAGCAGATTCTCCTGACCAGATGGGGGCTGGATGGACCCCAGAGGCCAAGCAGGTCCACACACAGCAAACAGAGAGTGCAGAATGAATTCCAACCCTACAGGAACCACACCCATCACCTCGTCCAACCTGGAGCCTGTTCTGTGCAGTTCACCTCAACCACAGTCCATGAGCCATGTAACACTAAGAGTAGTGGTTGGGTGCTGGGAACTCTTGGATTCATCACTCTGCTCTGCTACTCAGTATCTACTGAAGGCTGAACAAGTCACTTAAGTTCTCCAACCAGGCCGGTTGAAAGTAATAAAGATTAAGGGATATATACAACTATTTGGCATATACCTGGAACATATTAAGATGAATAAAACATTATGTACTTTTCAGGGCTAGGGTAAGATATAAATAAGTTATAATATATGAAAATCACTTAGCATAGAGCATTGCCTTATCTACTCAAAAAGCCAGCTTATTATCTTATTATTGTTATTATCATTACTGATAGAGGTCCCTCCAGCAATAAGCCTTCTATTACATCTTTTTTCCTTTTTTTCTTTTTGGTTGGAATGGGACTTGAACTCAGGGCCTGGGAGCTGTCCCTGAGCTTTTTTGCTCAGAGTTCACATTGTACCACTTGGAACCCCAGTGCCACTTCTGGTTTTCTAGTGATTAATTGGAGATACAGGTCTCACAAACTTTCCTGCCTGGGCTGACTTCAAACCAGGATCCTCAGATCTCAGCCTCCTGAGTAGCTGGGAGCTACTAGCACCTGGCTTACTAAAATGCAGGTTTCCTGTCTCCTAATCTGGCACAGCAGCTACAATCTTGCTCAGAAATTGAGTCAATACACGAATTCAAGCCAGAAGTGTTGACACATTCGTTTTCTGCCTCTCACAGAAGATAAGCTGCTGCCTCCAGTCTGTGGTCCAAGGCTGATGGGCAGATCTAGGGTCCACCATGACTTACTAGAGAAGATGACTGACAAAGATCCACATCCAACTGAAACTTGATACATAATGGAGGCCTGCAATGCTGTGAAAAGCAAAGTCAGCTGGATGCCAAACCGGTGTCATCTCTGTGGTTGACATCTCCCACACAGCAGTGTATCATTTATGCTAAGTTCCATCTACGCTTTCAGACCTTCCATTTGAGGTGAAGATGAATGCCATTCCTTGGACAGCCTTGTCAAAGAAGTGGTTAATATGAATCGGCCATGTCTACAAAACATTTGGGTTTCTTATAAGGCCAATCATGCACTGATTTTAGTCCTGTGCAATTGCAACTCTAGCTGAACAACAATAATTAAACAGCAGCTCCTGTTTATTAGATGGTTAACTCAGGCCAGGGGCTGTACTAAGACTAAGCACTGGGCAAACATTACAGTACTCATTCCCTATAGCTCTAGGGGTGGTTGCTGAAAGAGAATGAGATTTTATGTGACATTCAGAAGATACTATTTTTATTGGCCAATATATCAACAATTGGTAGGAAAGTAATGGAAAGACAGATCAATTTTTACAATAAACAGTGATCTGCCATGCAGCAACAAGGAAGGAAGTTTTGATAATGTAAATGAGGCTCATAAACAACACAGCTTCGCCCTATCCAGACCTCTAGGTCACTTCCACGATCTTGTCTGAAGTAATAATCCACAGCCAAGCCCTGGCATTGCTCAGAAAGGTTTCTAATCTGCTCATAATTCTGTACATTAGCCAGGCACTAGTGGCTCATGCCTGTAATTCTAACTACTTAGGAGACTGAGATCTGATGATTGCAGTTCGAAGCTAGTCCAGGCAGGAAAGTCCCTGAGATTCTTAATCTCTAATTAATGGGAAAACTGGAAGTGACAAGGTAGTTTAAAGTGGGAAAGCAGTAGCCTTAATCAAAATAGCTCAGGGACAGTGCCCAGGTCCTGAGTTCAAGCCTCATGACAGAATAATAATAACATACCCATTAAGGTTGATCAGAGTTACTGTATATCAAGGGAAGTTGTCTTCCCTTGATAGTTCTATCTTCATTTTACTGATGAGAAAATGGACATTCTAACCACTGCTTGGCCCTGAGGGAGCCGAGGTTGAGTTTACTCTAGAAGTAGAAGCTTTGGGGTTCTTGGCCATCACATCGCTATTCATCATATATATCACATACATATAAAATTTGTAATTTCACAACTAACACAATGCCACTACCAACCCATTGAGGGAAATTATTCTCAAATGCATTTCCTCAGCAAACTGCAGTTCTCCTGTTTACTCCATCAGTACATGGAGGAAAAATTACAAAAGATGATAAAACTATTCATATATTTTGTCACCATATCCAGTACTGTGCTTTTAATGGAGCCATAATCATTAACGAACTGTGGGTTAGTAATTGAGTCATCCTATTTGAAGATGGAGAAATTCCCTTACGGAGAAGTTACACAAAGAGACTAAATGTTCCCAGAGTTATGAGAGTTGCAAAAATACATAAGAATAGCTGTTTACCCCATAAATAAACCCAAGAATCCATGAGAGGAGAAAATACAGTGCAATATTTACCTTAAAAGAAAAAAAAATTCTGACAGATGAGGGGACACAATCCTGTAATCTTAGATCCTTGAGTGTGGAGATAATAGTTCAAAATCAGTCCAGACATGAAAGATGGGAACACTCCATCTCAAACAGTGGCTGGGCATGGTGGTATGTACCTGTAATCTTAGCTACAAGGGAAAGCATAATGGCTGAGAATAGTGGTACACACCTGTCATACATAGCAGCACAAGTAATTGTAAGTAGGATCAAAGCTCAGATTAGCCTGGGCTTAAAGCTAGATAGTTATCTGGAAAATAAACAAGGCAGAAAAGGGCTTAGATGTATGGCTCAAGTGGTAAAGCACCTGCCTTGCACACATGAGGCCTTGAGTTCAATTACCAGAACTGCCAAAAGATAAAACATAAATCATCCTAAGGAATGATTCTTTTAAATTTACCCATCATTGTGCACTAGATAGAAAACTCTCAGCCATGACAAAGTGCTAGATAATACCCCGATTTTACAGCAAAGGGTGAAGTATATGTTTTCTCTCACAAAGTAAATGACTCCAGAACAAATTGCTTTATGATGTTAGATTTGAGAGGTCTGATAGTTCTATTAGTCTCATGGCACAGGTCTCAGAATAGTACAAACAAACAGAAATAAAATAAAACACTGAGTCCTAGAGATGATGAGAATGTTATTTTCATGGTTTATGTGAATCAGCCCAGGTAGGGTACAGTAAGTTACCAACCTTTTTTTGTTTTAATAAATGTGTTTACCAGCTAAAAGAAATCAGGTTGATTCAGTGTCTTGTAGAGCACTCAATTTTGGCAAATTAAACTTAATACAATTTCTCCATGAGCTACAATAACATCTCCTTGTGAATCATGAAGTAAATGTACCACATTCTGTGAGGATGGAACCAGAGAAGAGTCGTGCATGCTGCCATTGTCACAAAGGGCTTAAGGTTAATGTAGACTGTCATCAGGTACAGAGCTGTGCAGGCTGAAGAGGGCAGGTGATAGGGATATAGGTTGCCCACTTTTCTGGATGGTCTCCAGCCTTCATTGCTACAAGAAAATCAGGCCAACTTTCAGCCTAAATTTGTATCTGGAAAGACATCAAGTATAGAGAGTTGAAGGAGAATTGTAAATAGAGGATAGAAATAATTACAAATGTGTAAATTGTCCCCCAGACAACTCTGCAACTATTACGAAGCATGAAATTAGTCCTTATGAGATGAAATGCCTTATGGATAAACATTCAGCTATAAATGAAGGCCTAGAAAACTTCATTCCCCCATTCTTGTCTATTGGAAAAATAAATAAATAGAACTCACTATTGGATGAAGTTCTTAAACACAAGAAAGTAGTCTTAAAAAATAAAAGGTTTAATGTTCCACTTTACAACTGATGTCAGGATTCTGCTGGTCAGTACAATACAATGTGGTGTAATTATGTAATTGCTATATACTTCTCTCCTTTCTCCTCTTCCCCCACGCTAACTGGGTGCCAGGGATTGTCTCCCTTTGACCCTATGTGTCTCCACAGTAACTTCTGCCTTTTAGTTACTCTTCTCTCCCTGTGGCAGGTGTTAGATGTCACAGAGTAAATTGTTCCAGGCCAGCCTACTCACTATAGCCAAAGCCATTCTGAATTAAAGCCCCTTATATATGAACAAAGAAGGTCAGAGCTGCACTCAAAGTCAAGGGTGTTCACCAGGTCAAGAGCACGTGATGGACGCCTACAGTAGGACCTTCTTTAAAATTTGAGGGAGGAAAGTGAAAAAGACATAAGGAAATGGAAAGACCTTCCAGGCTCCTGGATTGGCAGAATCAATATCACAAAAATGGCAATACTGACCAAAGCAACCTACAAAGTCAATGTGATATCCATCAAAACCCCGACATCATTCTCCAATGAGATAGAGAAAGCAATCCAAAACTTCACAGGGAACCACAAAAGATCCCGAACAGTAAATGGAATCCTTAGCAGGCAAAGTAACACTGGAGGTATAACAATATTAAACTTCAATCTCTACTACAGAGCCATAGTGACGAAAATACCTTGGTACTGGCACACACGCAAAAACTACAGGCCAGAGGACTTATGGGACAGAAGGTCCAAGAAATAACACAGATCTATAGCAAGCTCAGGATTCCAAAATGTTCAGTTCTCTTGCCATGGTGCTGGCTTCCCAATTTGAGGACAATTTTTTCCTGAGACTCCTCATACACCATTTGTTAAAAAAAAAAAAAAAGTCAAAAGACTATGATGAGCTAGAAGAACCAAGCCATGAATAATGCCATTGCAAGACAATACAGGGGACTGTGACAAAGTAGTAGGTGCTTTGGAGAAAATAATGTGACATGAGCTAAGATACATGCACCTGGGGGTAGGGTTGGGGAACTGATTTCTCAAAGGAAAACTTGTTCCCTGGTCTTGGCTGCTGAGAAATGCAGACATTACTTCCAAACATCATAGCCACATTCCATCCCTTGCAGCCTACGATCACCTCCCTAGGGCTGTCCAGAGTGAGGCAGGCTTTGTCAAAGTGCTCATAGCACTTTGCAATGAGAAAGGTGTGTGTGTGTGTGTGTGTGTGTGTGAGAGAGAGAGAGAGAGAGAGAGAGAGAGAGAGAGAGAGAGAGAGAGAGAGAGAGAGAGAGAGAGAGAGAGAGAGATGCAAGAGGAAAAAAAACCACTGCTTGTGTAGAGATTCTGTATTAAACTTTGTGTATGGCACTGGGGATCTAACCAATGGCCCTGTATATGATAGGTAAGCACTGCAGCACTTTTAACTTGGTTTCTGAGATAGTGTCTCATTAACTCTTGCCTGAGAGAAGCTTGAACCACAACTCTCCTAATTCTCTACCCCCTGATTAGTTGGCATTATTGATGTGTGCTTCCATATCCAACTTCTGCTGTGAAACAGAAGACCCTCCTACAAAACCATAATGGTGGCCCTCCTTAAGGCTAAAGAAATATATGAAGACAAATGGTAGAAAGTTCCCATAAACCCATGCACTTTGATGGTCAACAAAAGCCAACTGAGAGGTGTGTTGGGCTAGTTTCCAAACAAGCTTGCCATCTTGAGTAAGTTTACTTGGCTTCTCAGGACTCAGCCAAGGGTAACGGTTAAGGGCACAAGGTTTAGATTTAAAGCAACCTGCATGCAAACTATGGCACTCCTTTTTTTTTTTTTTTTTTTTGTCGGCCGTGGGGCTTGAACTCTGGGCCTGGGCGCTGTCCCTCAGCTCTTCAGCTCAAGGCGAGCGCTCTACCACTTGAGCTACAGCGCCACTTCCTGGCACTCCTTTTTATGTGCCCTGTCATTTTAATCCAAACTCTTGGGTAAGACTGAGCTTCATCTTTCTGTTCACCACTCAGTGATACCATTGGGGTCCAGTGCCAAGGGCGTCGGGGCTCTGTGACCCTCACAAACTCATTTCACAACTCTTGGGCCCGGCAGACCTTGATCTCCTGTCATTTTCATTCTAGTAGGCGAGCAAGGATGAAATCATCACACAAATAAATATAACCTCGTAACCATGCACAATATTTCAAAGGAGGTACATGTATGTTATTATGGGCGTGGGAGCAGAAAGGGAGCAGAAAGTCAGGAAAAAACAAAAAAGAAAAAGAAGCTGGGAAGGGCCTCAAGAGTAGAACTCTGAGGTCAGAAGAGGTGTGAGCCAGGTAAGGATCTGGGGAGAGCTGCAAGTCCAGCTTGAGTGAGGAAGAGAGGGAAGAGTAAAGGGGGTCCCTCATTAGAAAGGCAGCCAAGCTTCAGCGGCGGTGGTAACTGCGACCAGACAGAGGGGCGCCTCACCATACAAACACTTCTAGGCGGAGTTCAAAGGGCAACGGAGAGCTGGGGAAGGGCTGTAGCACAGACAGATCCTATTTGCTTCTTAACCATTTTGCTCCAGCCAGGCAGGGGAGGCAGGCAGGGCACTGAAAGGGGCTGGGAGTAGCAAAGGGGGTGTGGCATTGGGAAGGGTGTGGCAATGAGGGGCGTGGCGGTGGGGTGGGCGTGGCGGTGGGCGGGGTGGGGTGGGACAATGGGGGACTCTGTATAGGTAATGGTGAATGGCTGTTACCTTGGTCCAGATAAGTCACAAGTGGTCATGGGGCCAAGACAGGCCATGGGATGGGGAAACGTGAGAGGATAGTGTTTTGCATATCTTGCCTTAATAAATTCTCATCGAAAGGAATGTTGCTAGTCTGTTTTGCATTTATATATCTTAAAATTATATGATTATAACATACATAATATATGCATATATAATCTCAGAGAAGTCAAGGGCTTTGCCCACGGGTCACAGGCTTTGCCCACCATTCACTTGAAAGCATTTTGTACTACCACGACTGGCTTTGAATAATCAAGACAACAAAATCTGTGTGTAATGCCTTAAACCATGGGGTGACTTGGATTAAAATATAACAATGAAAAATCACTGAATCTCATTTCATTTAGCCAAAACAATGGGGTTGCTATACAACAAACACACAGTATCATTTTAGAGATACACAGTGTCTTTGAGACAAGCTTCCTAGTGTTTGGGGCTCACCTACACAAAATCCAAAAGAAAAAAAAGCATAAAATCATGCACCCATATCCACAGTTAATATGTCAGACCTGCAAAATGTAAAACTCTTGACAGCAAATATTTTTATCACTCACTTCCCCAAATCTCTACTCTGAGCATCTCTAATCTTTCAAAACAGATGTATCTATGACTTCATTGTGAGCATATTCAATAAAAATGCCCTTGAAAGTCCTATTCACACACACACACACACACACACACACACACACACAGGTGTTTGGTAGATATTAAATCACCAAAGATCACTTTTTGATTAAAAAAAAACACACAAGAGAAAATCCTAAAAATCCTAAAGGGTATTTGTTGTAGCTATTCCCTAGAGGAATAATAATCACATCATCTAAATTTACTTCATTACTCCTAAAAACATGATCTTCCCTCTCTATCCCAGGAGTTCCAAATCCAAATATTTACAGAAGCCACTTAGGGGCAGCAAATAACGAAGATACCAGAGGGATAAAGGCTGTTAAGGACTAGCAGGTAGCAATCTGGTTTAATTAAAAATCCACCTACATTCACGGGCAGACTCATGCACATCTTTAGCCTGGAGCAAATCAGTCTACAAGCCCTTTAATGTTTACTACTGTGAAAGAAAGATCCCTAACTATTCACAAACTAAATGAAATATACTTTGTAAAAAAATCTATTCTGTGACACTTAGTATGGCCTTTTTTTTTAAGTTCTCAATCTTCATGAAATTGTCATTTTAAAGACCTATAATTACAAGCTCAGAGGTAATCCTTAGAGAAATCAAATTTCAATGGACAAGTACAGGTTATTTTTTTTTTACTGTCAAGTTAAATGCATCTTCTCATGCATCTCTCTAGGGTGATAAGTTTTTGGTTTTCTTTCTTTTTTTTTTTTACAATGTATCTGTCAAATGTAGGGAAATTATACCTGAGTTATACAGGTTCTGGTCTCTGAACAAACTCTCTCCCCTATCGTGGGACAAAACCCAAAGGAATCCACATTCTTAGAACAATTTTCCCACACCAAAACCAAAACTGTTGTTTACATAAATCATGTAAAACACATTGTAGCAAATATACAAATTCATTTTGAAGGCCTTTGATGATACAAAAGCCTACCATCACAGGAGATCCTAATGGTGGCAAAGAGAGCTTGTACTCTCTGGGTGCCTTCTCCAAAAGATTAAAGGTTGAAACTATTCATTTCCTCAGCTCAACTAGAAGAACAAATCAATGTCAGAAAGCAGTGACACTGAAAACCATCATCGGGCCAAGAAAAGCCATCGGTGGCCAAGCCATCCCAACTTTCCATGAGTGGACAACTTTTCAACCCTAATACATTCGTGTATGCTAATAAAAGAATAAATGTAAATCTTCTGAAGTTGCAGGATATCACTACAAGGGCGTTTTTATCTTTTCCTGAAAAGTCAGGTGACTTGACAATAGATACTGATATGTACACAAAGACCATCAAGCAAGACACTTGCATCTTTATGAGAAACCAGGAGTAAATGGTCTCTGAAGCTCTTTACCCATTATTCATTACCATCCTGAATGGAAAGAAATATGGTTTTTGGTACAGAAGTCTCACTTGAGTCCAACCTGACTGAGTCCTTGTCCTTGGATGAGCAATTGAATTCTCTGGTCATTTTTCTCACAGTGAACCAGGATGTTTTGTGCGCTTTTTCTCCCTAATCTTCTCCTAGGGTTGTTGTTAAGAATGATGTGAAATCATATCTGCAAGCAACTCTGGAACACTCATAAAGATAAGGTAATATTCCCAAACACACAGGAGGGTTTATTTATTCATCTCAAAGATGGATGGCTTCACACACTTCTTTAAAATAAAAACAGATTTGATAAATATTTGAAAGGCCTATACTTTGAAAGGATAGGAAATTGTATAAGGCCAGAAGAGAATAACATAAACCCAGTAGTGAATTATATTTGTGTGCCTAGCACCTTTATCCTCAAGTTGAATCGAGTTTATTAATTCAATATACTTTATATCTACTGTGTAACACTTTATCTACAGAGCTCAACAGTTTCTTTTTATTACTGTTATTTATTTACTGTTGGACTAATATATATGGGAAGGGGAAGAAAGGTGAGACATTGTGGTGATCTCTTAAAATTGCCAATAAGAAACTTGACACTGTGGAAATAGGACCACTTCCTGAATTTTTCATCCTAAAGGCTAAATACAGGAAATTGTGAGGGACATCAGGGTGGTGATGCTGTTGTGTGCAATTGTTTGCAAAATGTAGTCTCCATGTCAACAATACCAGCCTTACTCCGCCACTTGTTACAGACACAAAACTTCAGAACTCCAGCAGAACTCCAGAGATGGAACTAGATGTTTTGTCTTCTAAAAGCCTTGCTACATGCAAAACCTTGTTGGCTATAATCTTCATATATGTCTAGGGTGATAAACTGAGTAGGCCAGAGAATATAAGTAGTAAAGAAAGAGAATTTAAGGCCCTGACCAAGAAATTGGGGCAACACTGAGAATAAGTCAAGTCTATTCCTAGGTTTTTGGTTGCAAAACAAATTCCACTTTTCCAAGATGAAGAAACAGGAGGAAGATCAGTAAGCCAGAGGAAAAAATACTTCTAATTTCTGATAATAAAAACCTTATTTTAATCTTGGAAGTTGGGAAGTACATAGTTGAAATATAAAACATTTTCAACGTGGTGTGTCTGGCTTAATGTGATGATCAGTTCCATCTGCTGTTCTGCAAATGTCATGATTTCCTTCTTTATGCCTTAATAATTCTCTATTATGTATATTTGCCACACATTTTCTTTATCCAGTTATCAGTTGTTGGGTACCTAGGCTGTTCCCATATCTTAGTTCTTGCAAACACTGCTGCTACAAACACAGGTAAACAAGCATCTCTCTTGTGTGTTGATTTACATTCCTTTAGCTATGCCTAAGAGCAGTACAGCAAGGTCATATGCTGTTAGATCTACTTTTAGTTTGTTGAGGAAATCTTGAGAAATGCAAATCAAAATAACATGGAAGAGTCCATCTCACTCATTAGAAAAGTCCTTGTCAAGAAAACAACAACAAATGCTGGCAAAGATTTTTGGGGGAAAAGAACCTAATACATTGTTGGTAGAGATCTAAGTCTAGCCACTATAATAATCAGTATCGATTTATCTTTTAAATTCATCTTGTTGGTACTTTCTGTGTCTGTGAATTAACATTATTCCTCAAAGTCTCAGGCATCATCTCTGTAAATGTCACATCTCTTTCATATGTTCTGTACCAGGGACTCAGACTAAAAAAATCAAGGAAAAAAAACTTGCAAGTTTCTCTTGTCTCACCTTCTCTATAACATCTTGCACTCTGTGCTGAGTATGACTGAGGTAATATCTTTTTCTCTTTCTCTAACTTGAACTCTGTCTACGATGCTATTTTATCTTTGCATTGTTTATTTTATTAAGTTGTTTATTCAACATCTTTCTCTGGAAAAGTTGTAGTATCTCTTTGTATAATATCCCTAATCAACATCTTGGTCTTTTGTGCATGCTTGCATTTCAAATTGTTCTCTTTTACTTCTGGAAACATTCAGACACAGTTATTTTCTGTTCTATATCTGATCATTTCAATTCCTGAAAAAAATCTCAGGAGTTTAAGTCTGCTTTCTGCTTTGTTTTCCTTCTAGTATCTCTGACTGATGATAGCTGAATTTTCTGCAAGTGGTTATTATCTTTATCACTGTGGTATCATACACACACACACACACACACACACACACACACACACACACACACACACACACACACACACACACACACACACACACACACACACACACACACACACACACACACACACACACACACACACACACACACACAGTGGAAAAGCTAGAAACATGTGGTCCTTTTCCAAATCCTGGGTTCATGCAAGACTTTTTGGGATCTACCTTTATTAATTTTGGCTTCTTACTAGCTGGCTCAAAGCTGGTGCATATGTATGATGTGCACTGATAGCAGTATTTGTAATCACAGTAATTTTAGCCTTGCTTGTTTGCTCCTTGTTCAGCCTCCCCGCTCCCAACTATGATTTCAGTTTAAGGTTTCTTTGGGGTTTTCAATGTGATATTTGGATGGATACAAATGTCCCTCTCTAGCTTCAACCATGGCAGAAGCCTAGATTTACCTGAGAGCTTGGGGCTACACAGCCCATGGCCCTTTCAACAGGCCATCAAATTAAGGTATAAAATAATTGACTTTTGTGTCATAAGATCTCAGTATCTGCATCCAGGGCCATATACAACTGTATATGGTAGCTCTCTGTTCATATGTGGAAAACCTCATCTAAATATGATGTCATGAAGATACAATACAGGAAGATAACCATATTTGATTTTTGCCCCAGGACTTGAGACAATAGCTCCCAAAAACCTTGCTAGCTAGGAGAATCTTTTATTTTTGTATTTGATCTTTGACCCTGGTTCCTTACCTGGCTCCTAAGACTTTTACAATTTCCTCAATCATAGGACAGCCCAACACACAGCTTCTGAATGTCTTGGAATTTCCTGGTGATAGGAGGATCCTTTGTTGTGACACATGACAATCCTCCTTAGCTGCTGGATAGCTGAAGATAGATAGGAGTGGGCTGCCAGCCACGTGAAGGATGGTTGAACTTTTATCAGTCCAAGCCCCTCCCCTGGCCTCTAAAGGAGGAGAAGAGGAGCTGTGAGTCAATTCCCAATGGCCAGTAAGGGAATCAAGCATGCCTATGTCATAAAGACTTCCAGAATGCTGAGCACGTATAGGTACCTGGAGGGTAGCATACCCAGAGCAGGCATGGATACTCCATGTGAACCACAGATCTCCCCCCATGTATCTCTCCCATCTGGCGGCCCTGTGAATTCTTTACAATGAACCAGCCATGATAAGGACATTTTTCCCACGCTCTGTGAGCTACTGCATTAAATTAACCAAACCCAAAGTGGAAGTGGGGTAGGGGAGGGTCATGGAAAGCTCCGTTCATAGCCAGTGTGAGCTACTGTTCACAACCTGTCCATCGGCATCTGAAGGGAGAATGGGCAGACTGGTGCACCAGCTTGTAGAAGGTTCTGGTGTGACAGCCCTGTTATTGCCTCTACTAATTCAATCAGAAATGAAAACAGTCCTCATAGTCAATGCAAAACCTATGAAGCTGGGGAGATGTGAGGAGAGAGGAGAGGTTAGGAGGGAAGGGGGAGAAGGATGAAAGGAGTGACAATGATCAGGATGCATTATACTCATAGAACTGATTTGTTGAGTGGTAACCCCCTGAGGAACTAAGGATAATAAAAATGTAATTAAAAAGTTAAAAAAAAAAGCAATAACCAACAAAAACTAAATAAAATGGAGACCAAATGTCTGGCCGGCATTTATACACTGATATTGAATGACACAGACTGTTAACAGCAAAGGTATCACGCAAATCCCACCAAGATTTTTTATATCTTAGATGTCACAGAGAAGGGCACTGGAGAAACATATACCTGGGACCACTGCATTTTAAGGAAATGTTTACATTTGCTGTTTCCTGTGCATTTATTTCAATTGAGGAAAAAATAGCACTGAAACAAAATAAAAATTAATTACTTTGGGTGGTTCTTTTGGCAGAAGCAAAGATCACTGAGAGTAAAATCTTTTTTTCTATTCAAATTGGTCCTGCCAGCTCCGGAGAGAGAAGTAGGGATAGTATGATGAACTGGCCCAGGCGTTGTATCTTAGCTCATCAACGCCACGCGCCCAAGCTGACATTTTTACATAAAATGACTTCACGTGCTGGTTACAAATTGGTCTTGAGCAGCTAGACTCTTTGTAGTTGTATTCACTGAGGGCTGGGATTCTATCATTAGATCTGTCTTTGCCTTGAAACCTGGAGGAAATAATGACTTCAGTGGTCGTATTGTTTCAAAATACTAGAAAAAGACTCATTTATCCAGCAACAAGTACAACTTATGTGGACCAGGCAGAGTTTCCTTTTCCTTCAAGGCAATGATGGTAACATTTCCTATCCCCCTTGCTCCTGAAAGTCTGGTGCTCTACCACCTGCATAAGTCTCAGTTTCCAACTTTTCCTGCCTAGGCTGGCTTTGAAATGCGACCCTCACCTCTCAGCCTCTTCAGTATCTAAGATGACAGACATGAACCACCAGGTGCCCAACTGGGCACCTAAAAGTTTGTAAGAAATAATTTAAATTGTACTTTTAAGAAGGTGGCAGTACTTTACTACAGCTAAAATAACCATGAGATGGCACCTTGAGCAGTTCAGGAAAGTACTAAGACACCTCAATAACAGCTAATATAAATTTTCCCCAAAACAGGTCACTTAAATGGAATAAAATACAAGCTGCTTACATTGTATGGTCTTGTGTGTGTGTGAAAAGAAGAAAATATGGAGTTTGTGTTTTGCCCACATGTATATCGGGAGGACAAAGGGGAGACTGGCACATAACAGAGAAAAGAGGGCAATCAGGGGACAGCAGAGATCAACAGGGGATAGCAGAATATTTACTTCACTATTTTGTATGTGTGGCTCTTCCCTTGCATGAGTGTTTTTAAATAAGTTAAAAATTACCACTTCATAAAAAATCCCCTCCTTCCAATCCTAACAGTTATCAGAGTCCTATAGAGGGCTCCACAATCCAGTGTGGCAACATTAGATTCTACATTTAGTCCTTTTATCCATTTCCTTAAATACAAAGGTAATGTTCTCTGGTGCCATGAATGCTTCCATCTTCCAGGATCTTCCTGAATATCCAGTCCGGCACAGACCAACAGAGAAGCCACAGGCCCCTCACCACCATCCCCGCTTCTCCATTGCGCCTTCCTCCCATGACCAAGTTCACATCTGGAAACAAATGCCCCAATGTGAGCCTTGCTGAAAGGTGAAAATTTGGGGAGGTTGAATGGGTCACAAAACTCAGCCCTCAGGAGCATGCTAATCCACTCTGTTTTGTTAGAAAAACAGCTCTGGGGATCTTGGTTCAAAGCCAGCCTGGGCTGGAAAGTCTGTGAGACTCTTATCTCCAATTAACCACCCTCCCCCCAAAAATTGGAAACGGAGCTATGGCTCAAGTGGCTGAGTGCTAGCCTTGAGGGAAAAAAAAAAAAAAACTGCTCAGAGACAGTATCTAGGCCCTGAGTTCAATCAAGTACCAGGACTAGCACAAAACAAAACAAACACACAAAAAAAAAAAACAAAAAACAAAAAACAAAAAACAAAAAACAGCTCTACAGCTCTGTGTGACTTACTTCCTCTCTTGTCATGTGATGTCTCTGCCATGACAGGAGAAAGAAAGAACCCCTCATCAGATGCAGAGCAGATATATATGGTCTTTCCAGCCTCTGGCACTATGTGCTAAATAATCTTCAGCTCTTCATGAATTATCCAGTGTGTGGTATCCTATTTATAGCAACAGTATATGGGCCTTACAAACACCCACTACCATGCACATCTATCAGAAAATAACTGTCACTTCAGTGTCATTTAAAAGACTGTACTGGGGGGCATTGAAGTCAAGGCCAAGACCAAGGGCATTGATCGGGAGGAATCAATGACAGCAATCTGTTGTTAACTAAAGCCCCCAGAGTCTATAATCAAGGTGGCTGTCACTCATAGGTAGGGACCGTTGGATAGGCACCTGAATTCTCCGCTACTAGCTTGTCATGAGATGACGGACAAGAAATAATTGGTCTTACTTCCCTAAGCCTCACTTTCTCCCATCTATAAATGTCTATCAGAATGTGGGTGTTACAGTTTGAAATGGTCCCTAAAGGCCCATGTAGTTATTAAAGACTTGGTTCTTCTTCCATAGCACCATTTGGAGGTTGCAGAACCTTTAAGAGCTGGAATTTACTGGGAGGAAGTTGGGTTGTTGCGAGGCGTGTCCTGCAGGAGATACTGAAATCTTGGTCTCTTTCTTTCATGCCCTAGCCATGAGATACAGGAGCTCTTGGCTATGATGCTTCCTGTCACCATAATCCCAAAACACAATGGCGCCGGCCAATCCTGGACTGAAACCTCTGACGCTGTAAAAGCCCCAAAGAAATGTTTCCTCTAGAAACTCAAATTTCTCAATTTATTTTGTCATAGATACTGGAAACACACCAACACAACAGGTCTCCATGCATAAAAGTCCAACAAGCAACTAAAACCAACGTAAAACCACAGCAGGAAGCTACAAGATTAAATAGGTGGGTTTCTTTTTTAAGTTTTGTTTCAGTTACAAGCATGAAAATGCTGTGCCTCTGGGTACACATCACAGTGGGCAAAGACAGCACATCAGAGAAGGAAACAGAAAATAACCCATATGAAGGATTTTGTAAGTTTCAGTGGAAGTCATCCAGGTATGTACTAAACAATGGCGCCAAATATGCTTCTGTACATCGCTGCTGTCTAAAAGCCACAGAAGATAATCTCTACACTCCTTTTAAGCTCAGTTTTATAAGCCAATTAAAGATGGTAAAAATTGAAAATAAAAATCTGGTCTTATGTTAGCAAGACTCCATAGTTATTCCTGATTTTTTTTTTTTTTGTCAGTTGTGGGGCTTGAACTTAGGCCCCAGGTGCTGTCCCTGAGCTCTTTTTGCTCAAGGCTAGCTCTACCACTCTGAACCACAGCTCCACTTCCAGTTTTTTGAGTAATTAATTGGAAATAAAATATCTCACAAGGACTTTTCTGCCCAGGCTGGCTTCAAACTGCAATTGTCAGATCTCAGCCTCCTCCAATCTGCTTTTCCTAGAAGAAAATGCAGCCTAATGAAGATCTTCTTGTGACATTTTTAGGTGTGAGACTGTAAGATGCACAGGAGTTCATCACCAAGCTCCTGGCTAAGGCCTTGTCCTTAGCAATGGAACAGATGTGATCATGGGCTGCTTTCCACTTTGCACTTTTTCAGGTGGGAAATAGTCACCCTGGGATCCTTCTGTCTCCCTCTAAGGTGCTCTGGAGTGTGACCAAATGAACCATCCAAACAGACTGCAGGTAACAACACACAAACACACACACACACACACACACATCGTGCACTGGGCATGGTTAACACATACATCTTTATCACCTAGTGTCATGGTGGTGCAGACCAGGAGACACAGATCAGTGAGTAGTGCCATAGATTGTGGCTGGTCCTCCGGAAACATGATAATCAGTGCTGACAAAGCAGCAGAAATAGCTCAACTTAGCACCTTCCTGCATCCCTAGAGGCCTACCAACCCCACCCAAAGTAACGGAACTGTGATTCTTCACTGAGAGAAGACACAGTAATTCTCCTAACCTAACACAATGATCTCCCACAATGTACTTTGATGTTGAGGCTGTTCTCCTTCAGGAGAGAGAGGAAAGAGAGAGAGAGGAGAAGGAGGAGAGAAAGGAGAGCAGAAAGAGCAGAGAGAGGAGAGGGAAGAGAGAAGGAAGAGAGGACAGAGGAGAAGGGAGAGAGGGAGGAAGGAGAAAGGAGGGAGGGAGGGAGGGATGAGGGAAGCAGGGAGACAGGGAGAGAGGAGGGAAGGAGAGGGGGAGAGAGACAGAGACAGAGACAGAAAGAATGCTGGGGGTTAAACTCAGGATCTGGGCACTATCCCTTAGTTTTTTCCATTCAAGGTTAGCCCTTTACCACTTGAGCCATAGCTCTACTTCTAGCTTTTTAGTGGTTAAGTGGAGATGAGTCTCACCAACTTTTCTGCCCAGGCCAGCTTTGCACCGTGATCCTCAGATTTCATTCACTCCCTTTGGACAGGGGTTTTATCTTCAGTTTCTGCAGGGGTTTTATCTTCAGTTTCTGTGTATGTGTGAGCTACCAAATATGTCTTCAGAACAAACAAGAAACTCACGGTGGAAATGGTCGTTACTTTTAGCCATCAGAATGTCCTGGGCTAGCTGCCAAGAACTGCTGGCTGCCACACTGCCTCAGGCACTTCCTCGATGGGCCACCTCCAGCAAGTCCCTTTCCATCGCTGAGCCTCAGTTTCCCCTTCTCTCCTGCAAGCTGCAGGAGACTAGATTCTCTCTCACCTTGGCTCCCACTCCAGAATCCTATTAATTTATCAAACTTTTTGGACTGAGAAACAAATGTGTCTTTCTGTGCAACTAATTGGATGTACAGATAAAATCGTATTAACTTATAAATCAGAGTGTCCCTTCTAATTACATCTTAAGCAACATCAAAATGAAGCTTCCCTAAAGCTAGCAATGGAGTTCATCAACAACCACAGATTGCATTACAATGCTCTTTTCTGTGTGGGCGACCTGGTAGCTCTGGGGCCAGGTTAAATCCAATAGGTTTTGATCCCAATGTGGGCATCATTTTGCTTTTAGGGTTCAAGGGCAATGATCACTTATTCTGGCTCCCATGGAATTAGCTTTTAGCTTTAAATACGTTTTACTTAGTCATTCAGAAATGTCTATGTATACTTGTTTTATGCCAGGCACGGCCTGTGGATGTAACTTTCAATAAGACCAGATGTAGAGAGGCAAACTGTCAGGCAGAGAGGAGCGGAGAACAGGAACACCCCCAGTTTAACCGGAAAAACACATAACAAAGACGTCTAACACAGCTCTGCAGAAATTTCACGAAGATGCAAAGTATGGACTGAGACCTTAACAGGTAAAAGGCAGCCAAGCCATAGAAGCATGGACTTAAATCATGACAGCAATTCCCAAGTGATAGATGAACAAAAGCAACTATGTGGAAGTAACTGAACCAACTAATCATTGTCCCAAAGATCAAGTGATCCCACTGTTCTTGCTGACAATCAGTGCAATGAGGGTTTCGTTGAAATATAAACAGCGTTCTAAAGTATAAGGCAGGGGAAAGGATTTGTATCAATGCAACTGAAAGGTTGAAAAAGGGACAGATTTGGGTTCTAAGTTTTAGAATCTGGGTGACTCAAGGTAAGTTTGATTGGCCTCCTAGATGTCAGTCTTCTCCGCAAGTGAATGGAGCCTGGCACTTAGCAAACGTTTAACAACAGGGTAACAGCACAGCTGGGGGTGTGGCAGACCTGTGCCTGGCACTTCAGCCACTCATAAAGCAAGAGACAGGGACAGCTCATTCTTGTGACTTCCTCCGAAACGGAGGTGGGCTTCTACCCTTCCTTGTCCACATTTAAGAATGCAGGTGCTAACCATCAACTGTGTCTATTCATTTTCTACTTCTCCACTGACAGACAGACAGGCCAAAAGGGGGGTGGGGGAGGGGAATCCAATATATTAAAGATAAGGACAGGCAAATATCAATAATCTCTTAGTTTGTATTATATTCCCAAATGACCAACTGTGGTTCTTTAAAATACATGCAGCAGAAAGCTGCTTGTCACAGCCACCTAACGGCTCAATTACCTTCCTGGAATAAGAGGTCAAGGGTTAAAAAAACGACAGATTCCAAAGATAAAATTTGGATCTGAAAGGGAAAAGATGACAAAACTGTTTGTCAGACAAGATGTCTGGCACCTTTGGCGACTTTTCAATGAGACAGAAAGGAAGAGATGTTGAGGTCACCTAGAAAACAATTTAAGTGGGCCAGAAAGAGAAGGCGTGTACCATGGTTCCCTTCCACCTGCAGAATGAGATAACAGTCCCTCCAGAGGGTGTCACTGCATAATGGTGAAGGCGGCTTTCTTACAAGACAGACAGATCTACTCAACAGAAAGATGGCTGGGCACTTTGGACACAGTGGCACACTGGGCTGGCTTGTGGTATTATTGTTTGGGGCTGCCTATTAGTACAAAAAAAAAAACTTGAAGACGCATTTGATGTTTCCTAAAATGCTTCCTGTCTTGATAAAAGAAAGAAAAGAAAACAAACATAACACCAATGTTTGCAAATGGCTTCTCAAGGAGTTTTCAAATATGTGGAATATCCTTGGCTTAAGGCAACATACAAGAGACTCAGCTACTTTTTTTTCTGTGTTTATTTTTCTGGTAGCTGAAGGGGCTTGTAGTGTTCCTCTTGAAGCTCTCTGGGAGGAATTCACAGTGTTGAGAATCTAAAAACTATGCAATTACTTGGGTAAATGATAACATGCAGATGCTGGCTTGAAGCATGGACTAAAAAAAAAAAAAAAAAAAAAAAAAAACAGGTATAGGTTTGGCGCTCTCTGTCCTAAGGTTTCTATAGTAAACCTGTAGTGGGGAAGGGCGAGTAGGAACCTATTTACCTTTGACAACGAGGGTCACATGATCTGGATGCCCAGCCACATCTGGTGGCTACTAGCCCCATGGATGGAAAAGGCTGTCTAGAGACTCCCAGGGGACAGGTCACAGTTCCAGCAAAGGGAATTGTGGGAAAAATCATCTTAGTTTCTCCAGTCATTCCTCATTTCCATCCACATGGTCAAGTGCAGAAGGGCTTGGGAAAAGTTCTCTGAGAATCTTTTCAGTTCTACTAGTATAGATGGACGTTTATGAAGAGGAAGTTTGCAAGCTCTGGAGTCATTCAACCTGGGCTCAAGTGCCTGCCATGGCTGCTTCCTAGCTGCTGGACCCCAGGCCACAACCCCAGTCCTTCTGGTGGGACTCATTATGTGTGTCTTTAAGTTCCAATCTGCTCAACTGTGAGATGCAGAGGATGCTAACAGTGCCTATGGCACAGGATCAGTGTCTGTATTAAGTAGGAAAATAGTGTATAAGGAATGTCCAGCACAACACTCTGCTGAGTGCTCCGAACCTGTTCGCTGTACCATCCACAGCAAGGTCAACCCAAGGAGCCAGCTGCCATCCCTTGGAGCAACTGTGATTAATGGGGATCATGGAAAGGTAACACTGGCTGAGTTGCTTTCCTTGGGCAGGAGCTTGTTCTTATCAAGAGAAATTCACAAGAAATGTTCTTCTCTGAAGATAAGATAGAGGAGGGAGACATCGCACTAGCTACCTCTCTTGGGAAAAAGTTAAGGAACATATCTAGAAAAGGGTTTTACACCAACTAGGTTGAGGGTCAGCTTGCTTTACAGTCGCCTCAGGGATTTGTTAAGTTAGCAACTTCTCTTCCAGGTTCTAGACTCCCAAGGAGTGGGTCCAGCAATTTGCATGTCTCAGATCCCACGAGATCCCTCTAGAAACAAGGTTTAGAGAATCCCTGGCAACTATGGTTAGAGAAATAATCCGGGGCCACCAATTCTCTGCCTCTGTGGGGAAGTTAGCTAGCGGGACCCCAAGGCAAATGCATTTGTGTATCTGTGCACTTACGAATCTAAACTTAAGCCCTTGTCTTCTCCAAATGCAGCTGCATGCCAAACAGGTGTGCAATTCCTGCATAATTCATACGTCCCCAAAGAAGAATTCGGATTATGTCAACTTCCTTAGGATAGCAGCATGGTTTATGAAACTTGAGTACAAAAAGTGTGCGCCTCCAGCTTTTTCGGCCTCCTCTGGTCCCTCTCATCCTCCCCCATCCTCCTCTACCCCCTTTCCTATTCCTTTCCCTTTTAGCTCTCCTCCACTCTTCTCTTTCTTTTTTTCCCTCCCCCTTTCTTTCCCTCCATTTCTCTACCCACTTATTCTTTGCCCTTTCTGTCCCATAGCTCATTTCTCTTTCCCTTTCCCTCCTCCAGCCCATTTTATTTCTTCTCCAGGCCATATTCTTATGTCTGTCTCTTTCTGACTTCTTGTCAATGTGAATATCTCACTGCCCTTTCCTCTGTTTGACTCCTGGCTCCCCTTCCAACACAAAACTGCCTGGCAATACATGCCACAACTCAAGCCTTACAGGTAATTAGCTGTTAGCAATCCAAAGCCAGAGGCCAAGAGTGAGGAGAGCCCTCATCTGGAGGGAACCTCAACAGGAGAAAGAATACAGCATCAGTTGCAGAAAAGAGACAGCAAGGCCAAAGAGCTCTGGGACCCAGGGCCTGCTGGGGAGTGAAGTGCATGAGTCCAGCCCCATCGCCCCAGGGTTCTTTAGCATTTGGAGTGACCCGGGTTCCATTCCAGGGAAGAAACACACTTCACCTTGAGGTGAGCAGGTAGTGACAGGGTGTCGCCAAGTGCATGCTGGGAATGCCTACAGCAAATGAAATCCCCATCCATTTCAAAGCCAACAGCCCCCTCAGGACACAAAACTCAAGTAACAACTGCCAACTGGCTGTGTGTGCAGACTCCAGAAGACTCCATCCTCTCCCCCCAACCCCCACAGGTGGCTGCCTTTCATCCCCACACCCACCTAAGTATCTCTTGCAGACATTCAGAGATAATTGCTCCCAACCCACAAATGGATAAACTGAGGAATGGAGAGGCTAAGCAGTTAGACACGGCTACTATGAAATACCCATTGCTTTCACAGCTCAGATTTCCAACTTGCCACTCCCCTCAGGATGATGGATGGATATGAGAGAAACTTTTTTTTTTCCAAAACGCACACGTGCTTCCCCCTAAGACAAGAAGTCCTGGGGCAGCAGCGGCAGACTTGTCTCTTTCTGTGTCTGTCTCTCCAACAGCACTGTCACCGCACCTGCCACCTCATCACGGCCAGCCCTCTCAGTCTCGGGATGTAGGTAAAGAAGAATAAACTCTGGCAAGACTCCCCCCTCCTAACACTGGAGTACAGAAGAGAGAAACGCTGAGGTCTGGCTCACCGCCCAGCCCAGGGGAGCCAGAATTCCCTGCCGCCAGGGATCGCGGGGGAGAAGGCGGGGTTCAAGTCCACGTCTCCCGGCTGAATGGCCCCTCAGTTGCCTGCAAGTTGAAATCTCAGTCAGGCACACAATGAGGCTGCTGTTTTCTGAAGGGAAGCATTTGGATGCTTCGCCATGGCCGCTGATCAGGCCCGAGAGCAGAGAGCTCCGTTTTTTTCTTCACCCACGTTCATTTGCGCGCCGACAAGTGGCCCAGCCAGCCAGGGGCTGGGGAAGGGGGGCAGGCAGGAGGAGGGGAAGGAGGGAGGGAGGGAGGGAGGGAGCATTTCTCCACCCAGCGCCCTGCTATGGGAAGCGGGCTCCGGCCACCTGTTGGGCTGGCTCTGCCAGGCTGCCCCAAACCTGCCTCGTGGAACTAGGTACACCTGGTGCCTCGACCCACGCGGCCACAGATCAATCTCACCTACCCGTGTCCCTCCCCCAATTCTCTCCCACACACGCGCACACGCACACACACACACACGAACACACACACACACACACACACACACACACACACACACACACACACACACACACACACACACACACACACAGCCACAGAGCAGTCCTGGTCTGTCTAAGGGCACCCGCTGCCCGACGATCTCCGAGCGCCCGGGCGGCTGCGGATCTCCAAGCGCTCGGGCTCGGTGCTTGTTTAACACGAGGGCGGCGGAGAAAGCCCCAATGGCACGAGGGTGTGGGGAAGAGTCGGTGCCTGGTGTAGGCAGCCCTGGGGAAGCAGAAGGCGGGCGGGGGGGGGGGGGTCCGTCTTTGGTTTTAGAAATAAAAGCAGTCGGGGAAGGGAACCACAGGAGTCCACCCGGCTGGAGAACCAGGCTGCGTGCCGCCGCCCCAAGCCCGGAAGGGCTGGGGAGCCCCAAGTTTCTCATGTCTCCCTGCCATCCCCGCTGGCTGCTGGCTGCGGGGAGTTACAGGGTGCCGCCGCCACGAGCCGGCTACTTACCCCCGGATCTAGATGCTTCCACTGCAGGGGACCCAAGCAGACCAGGGCGCGCGGGGTCCCCGAAACGCCTCGGCACCTCACTCCTCTGGTGGGCCACGCGGCGAAGGCTACGCGTCCCCGGCGGGGCGGCCGAGGGCAGCGGATGCCATGGGTGGGGAGTTGGCAGAGGGCGCGCCGCCCGGCTGGGGGCGCATCGCTCCCGGGGCTGGCGCCGGCTGCGGCGGGGAGAGGGGGCTCCGGGGAAGTTGGGAGAGCTGCGGGGGACGGGGGCGGACTTCGGACTTGGCGCGCGCTCGGGCTCCGGGATGGAGGCACCAGGTACTCGCGGAGCCAGCGGGGACCGGGACCGGCGCGCCCCGAGCGGCGGCCGGGAGCCTGGCTGGGCCGCCGCCTGGCGCTGCCGGGAGCTGTCAGCGGTGACCCGGGCAGAGAGAGAGCCGAGAGAGCCGGGCTGCCTTCCTCAGGGCTGCGGGGTGGGGAGCCCCCCTTTTTTGCTCAGATCCCGGCTCGCTCCAGCCCTCCGCGCCCCTCTTCTCCTCGTCCCCTTCTCCTCGGCTGCGGGGCCGGCTCTCGGGACTCGGCTGGGGCCCTAGGCGGAGCAGATGACGGCTGCAGTTCGCGCAGCATGGAGGGCGATCGCAGCCAGCTCGGAGCTCCGGCTGGGCTGGGCTGGGGCTGGGGTTCGGGCTGGGGCTCGGGCTCCGGCAAGCGGCAGCAGCGGCCGCCGCCTCCCGCGCGCCCACGTGCCGGAGCCCCGGTGTGCGCGCTCGGGCTGGCGGGGGAGGACGCGGGCGGGCGGGCGGGCGAGGGCGAGCCCGGGCGGGGGCGGGGAGGGCCTGCACACCCCGCGCCGCCCAGGGGCAGCTGCCCCGAGATCCCGAGGGCGCGCGCGGGGCTCCTGGCCTGCAGCTCCGGTTTCCCCTAGCTCTCCCCTCCTTTGGCAAAGCACTGGCGGAGGGGGGGGGGCGGAGGACCGCTCGTGGGGAGAGCGGGGACGTGGGGGAGGCAGTCGGGCGGGGGGACGATCCCCTCCGCAGGATCAACCCCCAGCGGCGGCCCCAGGCGGCTAAGCGCTTCGCCAGAGGGGACAAGTTGCGGGCGCCGTGGGATCCCCTCCCTGCCTCCCGGGAACCGGGTACGGGAACCCCGTGAGAGACCGTGCGGGCTCCCGGGGACAGCTTGTTCCGGCTCGCCCGGCCTTCCTCCCTAGTAAGCACTTTTCCTGTGAACCAACGGACTCCGAAGGGAGACGGCGAGTCGTCTGCCAAGATGGGCTGACACGTCACTAGGGGAGCACCCCACCTGGAGCCCTTCCTCCTACCCGCCCCCCCCAGCCCCCTTCGTTGGGATTGGCGTGTGCTGGGCTCGGTGAGCCCCACGCCCAGGCCCTCTCTGGGCATCCTTGCCTCAACCATGAAATGAAGGCTCCTTTCTTGATTGGACACACACACACGTGTGAATATTCAAAAATTAGAAAGCGATTCGGAGATGCGGGTGGGGGATGGGCTGTTAATCGTTCCACGCTAACGAGAAACAGGATTAAAATCAGGACCCTTTGCGGGCACAGGAGACGGCATCTCTTAAGGAAACTTACAAGATCAGTGGAGTGCGCAGGGCAGGGCCGGACACCACGTGCGGCCACTGCCGCCGCCGAGCCCATTTGCATCACCTTCCCACAGTGAAATCCGGGGTCAGAGAAGGCGAATAAATGCACCTGCTCCCACACGTGTGCGCTCTGGCCCCGGCCTCCCACTGCCAACTCCTCCCTCCCTCCCTCCCTCCCTCCCTCCCTCCCTCCCTCCCTCCCTCCCTCTCTCCCTCTCTCTCTCTCTCTCTCTCTCTCTCTCTCTCTCTCTCTCTCTCTCTCTCTCTCTCTCTCTGTCTCTCTGTCTCTGTCTCTCTCTCTCTCTCTCTCTCTCTCTGTCTCTCTCTCTCCCCCTCCCCCTCCCCCTCCTTTTTCTCTCTCTTTATGCTTTTTTCTCTGTCCCAAGCCAGAACACAAATTTGGCTCGGCATTATTGTGGACAGACAGACATCGACAAGAAAACGGAAAGAGGAGAGATCTATTCTTCCCTTGGGGATCTCAAAGAAGACTTCAGGAAAGAGGTAAGATTTAAGCTAAATCCGAAGTAGCAGACAAGCTTCCAAAGGGGAAAAAAAAAAAAAGTGAGACTGTGTAAGAGGAAAAGAGAAGTCAAAATGAAGGATGCAAGACACACTGGGAACAAGCAATTGTAATTGCCAGGAGCAGAGAGATTGCCTGGTCAATGGGGGTCACTAAAGGGTTTTAAGCAGGAAAAGAAAATAATGAACTCTTCCTTTTAGGTTGATGGGTCTCTTCCTGTACAGGGTGGAGTAGAGAGGGAAAGGAGGGAGAGAGAGGGGAGGAATCTACTCAGTAACTACCTGGAAAGTGGTACTGGTCTGATAACTAATGATGGCAGATGGAAGCAGAAAAAGAACAAGAAACTCTTCTTGTGCTTGTCCTCAAAGGCCTGATGTATAAAGCTGGATGCCAGGGCGGCTCACACCTGTACTCCTAGCTACTCAAGAGGCTGAGATCTGAAGATCATGGTTCAAAGCCTACTCATCTATTAATCAACCAGCAAAAAGCCAGGAGATGAGGTGTGGCTCAAGTGGTAAACTACCAACCTTGATTTAAACAAAAACAACACACACACACACACACACACACACACACACACACACACACACACACGCGCGCGCGCGCGCGCGCGCGCGCGCGCGGCGCACTAGGGAGAGCAGCACCAGGCCCTGATCAGGTTCAAAACAAACAGGAAAAAAAAAAAAAACTTGCCCAAAGTATAGAAAGTACCTTGGTGTTAATTTCAAGGGATGCTGGATGGAAAAGCACCTGTGTTTGATAGACAACAGGAAAGTAGGGACCAGCTCTCAGAAACAGAGTGAAACTTCTCACAGTAACTGATCTAAAATCTGTCTGGTCCCTTGGTTTTGACCATTTAACACCCGGGAACTGAAAAGTGGCAGTCCTTGGGGAAGCATAGGGTAGGTTAGAACTTCTATCCATTGACCAAAAAGGAAAATCAGAAAAGAAAGGATAAGTCGATTTCTTGTTGGCACTTGAAGTCACCACTGAATGAAATGTGGGAATATCCTCAGGATTTTCCCTCCTGGAAAATCTGCCTCCAGCTAGCCCCTCAGTCCCCCTCCCCCTGACCAGCAGCAAAATCAGCAGCAGCCAGCTTGCCAGAATCCCTAGGCCAACCCATGTACCAACTGAACCAACTCCTAGATGACTCCTGCACAGTTAAGTCTGAGATGCATTGTTCGGCCTTCGTCTTCCCAAGCTATTGTCTTCAAACTTTTGAGCGCAATGTATAATTAAAAAACACTTCATATTATGCCATGCTACCACAAACACAACAAGCACACAAATAAGATTTGCACAAATAAATGTATTCTTCGTGTGGTTCACGCCAATATGTTTCTCTTCAACTTATGCTACTTTTTTTAAGTGCCAGGTATGACCTACTAATGGATTCCATGACCTGCTAATGAACTGCAATTGGAGGCTTTAAAAACATTTGAGCTGTGCCATGAATTCTTTCTCCCTTGGGTTTTGGTTATGTGTATGACATTATTTCTTAGACTTGACTATGAGTTCCTTGAGGGTAAACATTTTTTTTAAATTTTTTTATTGTGAAAATACTGTACAGAGGGGTTACAATTACATGGGCAAGATAATGAGTACATTTCTTATCAAGCATGTAGCCTCCTCCTTTGTTTCCCCTTCTCATCCCATCCTCCCCCTCCCCGTCCCCCCCACCCAGCCCTCTCCCCCCCACCACCAAAGTTGTAAAGTTCATTTTCAACATGACTTGTACGTCTCATTGTTGCAATGGGTCCACCTGTATCCCTATTTAAACAATTTGTTTTTTCCCTTCCCCTCCACAAATTATAACAACATCAAATACAGTGAAAGCAGGGGTTATACCGTGGGGGAGGGACATACAAAGCAACAAAGAAATAATCTTATAAATGTGTTAGAAACAATCACATGAAAGAAAAAACATTTGAATTTGAATACATATCTTAGGGTTCATTTCCGTAACATCAACTTATCTGACCTTTTCTGCTTGACTCAGACATATACTAGTTATTGCAAATAAGGGAAACCATGGGATCTATCTTTCTTTGGGCCTGGCTTACTTCACTTAATATAATTTTTTCCAAGTCTTTCCATTTCCTAACAAATGGAACAATGTCATTCTTTTTCATGGAGGCATAGAATTCCATTGTGTATATATACCACATTTTCTTGATCCATTCATCTACTGAGGGGCATCTGGGTTGGTTCCATATCTTAGCTATGGTAAATAAGGCTGCAATAAACATAGCTGAGCTGGTAGCTTTAGTGTGGTCTTGTTTGTGAACATTTGGGTAAATGCCCAAAAGTGGGATTGCTGGGTCATAGGGGAGCTCTATGTGGAGTCTTTTGAGGAACCTCCATACTGCTTTCCAAAGTGGTTGAACAAGTTTACACTCCCACCAACAATGCAGTAAGGTTCCCTTCTGTTCACATCCCCTCCAGCATTGAGGGTAAAAATGTAAACTCTAAAATGTAATCTTTAAAGTGTTCCTTAGAAATTAACAGAAAGACAGGCTCTGGTGCCTTATGTCTGTCATCCTAGCTACTCAGGTGGCTGAGATCTGAGGATTATAGTTCAAAAGCTAGACCTGACAGGTAAGTCTGTGAGACTCATTTCCAATTCACCAGCAAAGAAGCTGGTAATGGAAGTGGCTCAAATGGTAGAGTGCCAGCCTTGAGTGAAGAAGCCCAACAAGGGCTTGTGGCCCTGAGTTCAGACCCCAGTAACCCCCCCACCCCCAATAGAAATTAATGGGGGGGCTGTATATATAGTAATGACTCAGAGAATGTTCAAGGCATCAATGAATGAATTCACAAAGGGATTAAACCCAGAGACTGAGAACAGGCTGAGGAAAGAAGAGGGTAAAACAGAAGAGCAAAGGAAAAGACTAAGGCAAGAAAACAATCACTCAGAAACCCAGTTCAGAGAAGCATTATCAATGAACTTAACAGAAAAGGTCCATATTCTAAGATAATCATCATTTCAATGTGTCACTGTTAGTCAATACTTTTAATTTCTTCACAAAATTCCAAACTGTGAACATGGATTATCGGAGGAGGAAAAGACATAGAAAGGTAAGCCAGACACACGTTTATGCCAGTAATCCTAGATAATTTTGAGGCAAAAACTGGTATGATCACCTTTCTTCCTTTTTTTCCTTCCTTCCTTCCTCTTTCCTTCCTTCCTCTCCTTTCTTTCCTTCCCTCTCACTCTTCCTTTCCTTTTATGTACTAGTACTGGGGCTTGAACTCAGGGCCTCAGCACTGACCCTAAGCTTTTCTGCTTAAAGCTAGTCTCCTACCACTTGAGCCACAGCTCCACTTGAGAGTCTCACAGACCATTCTGTCTAAGCTGGCTTCAAACCCTGATCCTTAGATCTCCACATGTGGAGCAGTTAGAATTAGACATATGCCACTGGTGCCTGACAGTGCTCAGCTCTTCTTTACTGCAAACAAAAACTCTATCTTTGCTCCATTTCACGCATTACACATGTATTTCTTACTTTGCTATCTCTTGCCCCAAGACTTCTTTTCCAGGAGAAAAAGCTTTTTCTCCAAAATCTCATCTGGGATCAAATGTCCATCACTGGACAACTCTACAGCATTGAGTGTGTGGAGTCACAGAAGCAACAAAGTGGCTAGAAATTTAGCCCTGTGAATAAGACATGAAATGAGGAGGGTAGTTGGAATAAATCCCAGAAAAGAATGGGGAAATGTGGCTACTGCATCCCTTAACATGGCCCTGATGCTTGTGGGGAGAGGAGGGAGGAAAGGAGCATGTTGCTGTATATGCAACTTGATTGTATGTGGGCAACTGACAGGAAGAAATCTAGATTGGTTGGTTTGAAGCCTTAAAATACTAGCAGCACCCCTTCTAAAGATCTCTACCACCCATGAATCTAAGTATATGGGTTGAAATTAATATGAATTGAAGAACAACCCAGGAGGCTCATACCTGCCACTTTATCTGATAATTCACCCTGTGGCTGGTTGGCAGGGAAGAACATGGAACAGGAATTCAGAAACCATCAAACCTGCCTCCGCCCTTTCATTTGGTATATGTTACAATGGGTATGTCATTTTACTTCCTCAAAATCAGAGGGGCTACTAAGCATGTCATACTTGATTCAGAAAGCTGTGCTTTTTGCAAACGAGGTAATATCTGTAAAGCTGGCCCTACATAAAATCTGAAGCAGCGAGCAAAAGAAAGGGATCATTGGTAATACAAGAAGTAACAGGAAGCCAATGAGTTGTGGCACTTGTGTTACCTTTGCAACTATTTTGACATGCTCTTTGGAGTAGAAAAAAATGTAATGAATGTGAAGTCTGTTTATTCTATTTTTATGAGGCATTGTGGAGGGGGAAAATCAGTGCAGCTCTGAAGTGAATGATTATATATGTATGTAGTTTTCGAGATAGTACTAGTGCCTTCTATAGTATATACCAATAATAACCAGATGGTTCCAGGCATGCTAAAGCTTTCCTTGCAAACTCATTATATTCATATATTCTTATCCTCTGGATTCCCATTTTTGTCTCTGCTTTAAAAAATGGATAAAAAACAGAAGCAGGTTAAGTTTATCATTTTTCTCATGGTCTCAAATGTAGTAAGTGGGACATCCAGATTTATTTCAATCAAAACCTCAGTATATTTCAATCCAAAATTAAAAGTAAAACACAGTATAATATTCTTAGTATAAATATTTTTGAAGAGCACTGGCAGCTCAGGCTTGTAATCCTAGCTACACGGGAGGCTGAGATCTGAAGACTGCAATCTGAAGCAAGCCTGGGCAAGAAAGTCTGTGAGACCCTTATGTTCAATTAACCACTAAAAGAGCCAGAAATGGATCTGTGGCTCAAATGGTAGAGTACCAATCTTGAACAAAAAAGCTCAGGGACAGTGCCTAGGCCCTGAATTCAAGCCCCAGTAAAAAGAAAAGAAAAAATTAAATGCATGGTCAATGCCCAAGTTTCCATAGTGACAAAGTACTATGTAAGGCTTATTGAAGGACAAGTTAAGAGTAACATGGTCGAAATGACCTATGAAATAGGTATTTCTCATAAATCTACATGTTTTTGATATGTGATATTTTTATATTAGCTATTAGTGAAAAACGAGTCACCGTATACCTACTAAAATGACTAAAATAATGGCCACACGAGCAATTGATGAGGACAGTGAGCCTTAAGGACACTGCTGGAAGAACTGCAGAGTGGTACAACTGTCTGGAATATAGTTCAGTGGTTTCTCAGGAGCTATTCATAGGCTTTTGTACAATCAAAACAATTGTACTCCTTAGGTATTTACCCAATTTATTTGAAAATATCTCTACATAGAAACCTCTAGTCAAATGTTGATTGCTGCTCTATTCATAATGCCAAAACTAGAAGCAATTAACTTGTCCTTCAATAAGCCAATAGGTAAACAAACTAGCACATCCATATGATGTGCACAGTAGTAGTCAGTGATTGAGAAGAATGAGCTACTGAGTAATGCAAAGACGTGGGAGGGTCTGAACTACATACTGATAAACAAGAGTCACATAAGAAAGTACGGCATGCTATCTGCTTCCATTTGTGTCACATTCTGGAGAAAGTAAGCAAAGGCAAATGTTACTTAATAGATCTGGAGTTGCTAGGGGATTGTAGCAGGAGAACTGAACGATGAGGCTCTAGGGAGTTTTAGGATGATACAACTTCTCCGTAAAATAGTATACTGTCACACAACTGGTATTTGTCAAAAACCAGAGAACTTTACAACACACTGGTGAATGTTTACCTATGGAAAATTTAAAAATCATGTGAGTGGTCAGGATAACCTAAAACAGGATGTGTACACTTTGACAAGAGAACCTAACTTTTTTGCAAATGTATGAAACACCCTGGGTAATAGAAGTGGAGAGAAGAGGGGAACTTCCCTGGGTATCTTGAAATAAGTGGAGATTGTTACACTTGTAAGCACCATGCAAGAGGGGAAGAAGGTGTTTCCTAGGAGGCAGTGGTTACAACTATGAAACCACTACACATCTACACTACAACTGAAAAATTATGGAAATAGACGGTCTATGGAGAATCAAGTTTCTCACTGTGGAGTAGGTTGGAGATGGCTAGAATTATCCATATGGTAATGAGTAAGGGTAGAACTTATCAATAGTAACTCACCTTTACTTTAGTATTCAGGCTCAGATTGGTAGAGTATCTGCTCATAAATAACTATAGATGTATGAAGACACAACTGATTAGCTTGAAGATATAGATATATCTACACTCTTCATCAGAGAAGACTTAAAAACAAAGAGACCCTAGTAATGGAACACACATAGCCCTCAGAGCAATGAAAGATACCAGACTAGCCGGGCGCTGGTGGCTCACACCTGTAAACCTAGCTACTCAGGAGGCTGAGATCTGAGGATCATGGTTCAAAGCCAGCCGGGGAGACTCTGATCTCCAATAAACCACCAGAAAACCGGAAGTGGCGCTGTAGCTAAAGTGGTAGAGGGCTCGCCTTGAGCTGAAGAGCTGAGGACAGCGCTCAGGCCCAGACTCAAGCCCCACGACCGACCGACAAAAAAAAAAAAAGAGAAAGAAAAGAAAGATACCAGAGCTGATTCTAGAACAGGGCAGGAAATGTTTTAGGTAAGTCTGGAGCATTTTGTAGTTACAGTAAGGGATGACCCAACACACACACACACACACACACACACACACACACACACACACACACACACACACACGTCGTCATGAGGGTTGGTAAATGGACAAAGGAGTCAACTGAACAAGCTCACAAAGGCCAAAGATGAAATGATTTTTTTTTAAAAGATGAAATGATTTAAAGAACAAATGTATATAGTGACTGGATTTATAGCCCAAAGTCCAAAAATATTCATTTGTTTGCACTGTTATAAATTATTATATCAATAAAAAATTAGGAAAGACACTGGTGTCCCATACAGAAGAATTTGAAATAAATTTATGTAGATTCTACCCCTTTTAGAAGCACAGGGGCTTTCTCCAAATAGTACAGTATGAAAATAAGGAAAAAAGACAGACTTTTACCATGGAGAATCCTGAAAAACTCTACCTCAGCCAGGTGATCAAGAAGAGTATCAAAAGTATAACATGATACGATGGAGTGAGAATGGGATTTGCCCTCTGTGATCTTCTTCCAAGATTCCATGGCAACAATCTAATTATAGGAAAAATGTCAGTAAACCAGTAGCCTGCAAAATACCTGACCAGTATGACTCAAAACTGTCAAAAACATTTAAAAATACACAAAGAAAAGTCTGAGAAACATTCTTAGCTAAGAGATACCCAAAGACTTATGATAACTAAAAAAGAATTTGGTATCCTAATGAGGTGCTAGAATAGAAAAGTATAGTAAATTAGTAAAAACAACTAACTGGGAGAGGGTACTGATGGCTCACACCTCTAATCTGAGATCTGGAGGACCATAGTTTGAAGCCAACCTGGGCAGAAAGGGTAGACTCCAGACATGGCCTAAGTGGCCAAGCACCAGCCGAGCAAGCACTAGACCCTGTGTTCAAACCCTGATTGTCAGGAAAAAAAATGGTAAATGAGCAAAATGGATTTTAATGCATCAATATTGGTTCATGAGTTTGCCAAATGTGGTATAAAATGTAAGAAGTTAACCAAAGAAGAAAGTACATATGAGGTATACAGGACTCAGTACTAGATTGGGAATTTTTCTACAACCATTCTGAGTTGAAAACGTGTTTACTTTTTAAAATGTCAAAACAAACAAAAACAACTTGAAATGCCCAGGAGATATCCCACAGGGGATACATAGTAGTCTTTCTTCGATAAGGCAATATTTAAAATGATAAGGCCCAAAAGAAAAATGAGAGTCATGTAGATTCATCAATGAGAAGAAAATAATAATTTCCCAAAAGATCCATGTCCCCCAGTCAGAAGCATTAGAAACCTCATGTGCTAGTGAAGATAAACCTTCTGTTTGTTTGCTAGACCTGCTCTGTTCATATTTAATGGCTATTTAGATATCTCAAAGATAATATTGATCTGTGCCTTCCAGTGGAATTGATTATTCAGCATGCCCCTATTAAAATGTCCCTTAATTGCATGGGCATTTTCTACTACATGCAGGAATGCTATTTTGCCAACAGCATGGATTCACAGACCCTAAGATCCAATCTCAACTGCGCAGAGGAAGTCAGCCTTCATGAAGAGAGTTTGATGTAACTGGAGACATGAATACAAAACTTTAAGGGTCCATGTTTCTAGAAGACTGTGTGACAATCTGTGTGTGTTTTTTTTGTTTTGTTTTGTTTTTTATTGGTGGGGGGGGGGGGTCCGGTCATGGGGCCTGAACTCTGGACCTGGGCACTGTCCCTCAGCTCTTCAGCTCAAGGCTAGCGCTCTACCACTTGAGCCACAGCACCACTTCGACTTTTTTCTTTTTTGCTTATGTGGTGCTGAGGAATCAAACCCAGGGCCTTATGCATGCAAGGCAAGCGATCTACCACTGAGCCACCTTCCTAGCCCCTGTGTGACAATTTGTGTGTCTAGGAAGAAACATGGTGAGACTTGTTTTCCAAGATGACTGTTTTCAACCAGCTGAAGACTACTTAGTAGAGAAAAATGCGGGGCCATTTGAACAGAGCTGAAGCAATTAGGAGGTGATTCAAATTCCAATTGCCATCCATTCTCCTCGTCCATTCATTGCCTTCTCAGAGGACAAAGCAGCAAGATGAAGATTGCCAGCCAGCTCAGAATTACTAAAGGGAAAGATTCAACTTTCTATTATCCATACATACTATGGCAAGCCAGGCAGAATGGGACTCTACTTTTGAATTTGTATTAAAATTTCCACCAATGCTTTCTAGGTATAGCATGTTTTATGTCAGTTCCTTTTGGTGCTGTTGTAGTGTTGCTTCAATGTGTTCTCCCGAAAATGTTTCCGGGAATTTGAAATACAGCACAAAGATGTGACCACACTTAATTTCAGCATTCTGGAACTCCTACTGAGATTATAATTAGAAATGTAGGACTTCAGTGTTTTGAATTTAGAAAAAAATGGGTGGCTAGGAAATACTGACATAAGGTATTACCAACTGTGACCCAGACATTCCTACATGAAATATTCCTAAAAGAAACTTACAATAGCCAAAAGGTAGAAATAACCTGAATGTCAATCCATGATAAACAGATAAAATGTGCTATATCTATGCAATAGAATATTATCCCATCACAAATCAAGGAGCAATGCATGCTACAAAATGCATGATCCTTGAGAACATTAGAACAAGTGGAAAAGACAAAAGAGGTCACATATTGTGAGATTCCATTTATATTAAATCTCTGAATAGGCAAAGTCACACTGACAGAAATCATCGTGGCTAGGTGACTGGAGAAATGGTGAATGGGATGTGACTGCTTTCTTTGGGGATGGTGCAGATGTTCTGCCACTGGACAGTGGTTTAAGTCTCACTGTGAATGCCACTTCTGTAATCCTAACTACTCAGGAAGCTGAGATCTGAGAATGGTGAGTCAAAGGCAGATGAATCAAAGAGACTTATCTCCAGTTAACCAGCAAAAAGCCAGAAGTACAGGTATAGCTCAAGAAGTAGAGCACTAGAGGAAAACAAAGTCCAAGTGAAAATTCAAGGCTCTGAGTTGAAACCTCACTATTGACACAGTAAGTAAATAAGTGATTAAAGTGTTGAATTTTATGGGAATTCCATGCAATAGAAAAATCTGTAGGAGGCTAAGATCTGAGGATCATGGTTCAAAGCCAGCCTGGGCAGGAAAGTCTGTGAGACTCATCTCCAATTAGCCACCAGAAAACTGGAAGTTATGCTCAAGTGGTAGAGCACTAGCCTTGAGCTGAAGAGTTCAGGGACAGTGCCTAAGCCCAGAGTTCAAGCCCCACTACTGACAAAAACTAAACAAAAATATCTGTATGCATGTATAACTTAAGTATACATTTCAAGAAGCACTTGTAAGTAAGAAACCTTGAATAGTTCTAATGAACTGCAATGACCTTATGCAAAGTAGGAATAAAAAGTAATGAAGAATACACAAGAGCCAGGTACCAATGCCTCATACCTGATAATCCTACTTACTCAGAAGGCTGAGATCTAAGGGTTGCAGTTTGAAGCAGCCTGGCTGGGCAGGGAAGTCTACGAGATTCTTATCTCCAATTAACCACCCAAAAAAACAGAAATAAAACTTTGGCTCAAAGTGGTAGAGCACTAGCCTTGACTAAAAAGATCTCAGGGACAGCGCGCAGGCCTGAATTCAAGCCTCACGTCCAACAAAAATAAATGAATAAATAAACCACAAGAGCTTGATTTTTCCCCTGTAGATTTTTTGCCAAGCTCCTTTCTGCCTCAAACATCAAATGAAGAAGAAAATTCCCCATTGGGCACAAGAGCTAATGAAAATGTGATGGGGTATGGGGCCAGGAGCAGGCTGTGGCAGACATGACACATCTAAGAAGCACCTTCAGAGTATTCTGTAGGCTCACAAAGGCAATGACAGGGGCCAGATGATAGGCAGGGCTACTTAGCAGATCCATAGACATGAATCCTGGCTCCAGGGGGGCCAATGATCAATGAAGAAGCCACAGAAACTTCAGAATGGATGCCCAGTGTCAATAGGAAATAATGAGGAAAGCCAGGCTAAAGAAGAACTTGTCAAACACATTTGGTCTCAGATTCCCTCAGTGAGTATACTAGACCCTTTTAAAATATATATTGTTGTTATGCAGATGATGTACAGAAGGGCTACAGTTACATCAATCAGGTAACAAGTACATTTCTTTTTCAACAATGTCACCCCTTCCCTTGCTCTCTCCCTCCTGTCCCCTCACAAGCTGTAGAGTTCATTTTCAACAGTAGCCAGTGAGTAGCACTACTGCATTTGTTCACCCTCTGTCCCTCCATTTCTGTGCCTCCCTTTACACTCCCAAAGAAGAAAAACAAATAAGCCAAAAAGGAAAAAATAAACAGCCAAAAAGACAAAAAACCTCTTGTTTCCATTTCTATAGAGTTCATTCTGATAAATACTATTTTGAATGATCAGATGCACATAGGTGCTGTGCCTTTGTGTCTCTCCCCCAAGAGTATCTTCCTTTGTAGTAGTAACCCTTTTTTAATCTCAGTGCACTATCATTTCATGGGTCACAATTTAAGAAATGCTGGACTAAAACAATTCCCAGATGAGATAAACCCAATGATAGTTCACAGAGTTAAAACACTAACACATTATAAAAGCAATTTCCATTTGCTTAGTGCTCTGGGCTAGACTGAACTCTAAGTATGGCATGAGTTTTTCTCATGTAACACTCAGTGATTTCCCCTGAAGCAGGTGTTAAATCCCCTTCCATAAGGAGTTGAGAAAAGTGAAGCTTGCAGGGGTCAAGGCACCCTCTCAAGGTCACATCTCTGGCTCATGGCTAAGCCTGGTATCTTAGGAAGAGGACCGCAGAGCCCGCTCTTGTCATCGCAGAAGTCCAGACAACAATGGCAAACCCAGTGGGCCCTTGACCATAATAATCTGATTCTGAGCAAATCTGCAAAGGGTCAGCAGGTAACCAATGAAAACCAGCACACCTAGCAGGGTAAGATGGGATATCAAAGGGGAAGATTTGTGTGTCCACACTATACTTAATAATATGCCTTATTATAATGATGAACTTTAATCCCCCCAACACACTAAACATCAAAAGTGTAAGTAAGAAAAACAACTTCTCATTGGACGCAAGAGTATATGGTCTGTGAGGCCAGGAGCAGGCTGTGGTGGGCACAACAAGAGTCACAGACTACATGTGACATCTGAGAAATTCATCCAGGGTTTCCTGTGGGATTCACAAAGCCAATCACAGAGATGACAGGCAGGAACCCTGAGCTTTTCATCTCACTGCTACATATAGAATGAATATACAGTGTAAGTCCTTAATTACCACACTACTGATATGATAGCAAATACTAGAATCCATATCAGTTACTGTATCTGGGGCACTGAATGAACATGTGCCTTGAAATGTGCATTTCTATAAAGCCTGTATGTTATTTTTAACCTCCTAATAATAAGTACTGTTACTGTATAATACAGAGACTGAAGCTTAAATAACTTTCCCAACATTAGTCATTTTGCAAAGATCAAAGTAGATTTGCAGTCCTAATCTCTGCAACCCCAGAGACCCACTTCTATACTTTATATACCTCTTATATACCTCTTCTCTCTTTCTATAATAGATTATCTATCCCTTAAGGACTGCTAATTATGTACTCTCTGGGAAAGGGAAAATGAAAATTATAACGTTAGGTTGTAAAAATAACAGAATGCAAAATTATGTGGGCTTTGATTACAAATGTGTAAAAATTTACATACACACACACAAGACACAGCAGGAAGCTCAGAAAATAAAACATTTGTATATGGACAGTTAAATGCTAGATAATTTTTTTAGCAATTTGTTTAATTTTGTCATAATGATATTTTAAGACTAAATTAAAATTGAGGAAAATATAATTGTAATAAAACAAATGAGTATGTGCCTACAAACTGATTACTTTGGCAAAATCATTACATTTGAGCCTTCGCAGCATATTTTCCTAAAAATAATGGCAGAGCTCTGTGATATACCAGTATGAAGTTCTTATGAATTCTCCCAGTTAAAATTTCAAAGATACAATTCCACTATCACTGGATGTAAAATGTAACTTCAAACCAATTTCTTCCTTCGTATAATCTGTGAACTATTCTCTGTGTACATTGTTTTTATTACGCCTAGAATATGTCAACTCTGCCATCGCTCCTTCCTCCTGGGGCCAGTTATTTTTTAGAAAGCCGCATTAGGGAGTGGATAGCCCTTCTCTTCCTGAAAATCTTTTTGAACTCCCTGTTTCATAAAGACTGGTCAAAACTCTTGGCCCTTACCCTATCTTTGGGTTCCTCCCTCCTACTATCCTCCATGGACAATGGGTTGTGCTCTTTTTTCCCCCTTACCAAATAACATTCATGCCTTTCCCATCACATGGGTTTGGTCTCAAGTAACTTGCCTTCCTTTATCAAGTCCCTGCTTCTGTTACTCATTGAGCAATACCCAGCACCACCATCATTATCTTGTCACCCACTCCATAAGCTTTGTATTTCCACAGCTTATTACATGATGACTTTTATGATGTATTTATAGCCACTACCCATCTATCAGATAGAATGACTATACATTTTACATGCATTGGTTCATTTAAAATAGCAACACCAAGAGCTAAGTTCTATTGGCTTAATCTTAGGGGAAGGGAAAAAAACAAAACAAACAGAAAGAACAAAAGGACAGAAGCTCAGGATGACAAAGTGCTTTGTCCCCAAAACAATAATCTAGAAGCAAAGAAGATGAGTTTTGAACTCAGGAAAATTTGAGCCTGAATCCTGTGGCCTTAAGACACTGTAATTTTTATGTGCTCTGCAAATTTCCAGTTGTCTGCCTGGGAAATTAATTGGAGGTAAATGGTTTGGATGGCAGAAACACAAGCATCTGATGTTTATGTCAAGTGCTTAGCTGCAGTGCCGTGTTGAGCCTGAGGCAAAAGGAAAAAAATCAGTAATACTGATCTTGACTTTATTTAAAAGTTGCTATTTTCCCTAGTGGATTCACTTGCATGTACTTGTTGGGTTTTTATAATGTATAAAATATTATTCATTGAAATACTGAGATTTTTGGCAGCTTCAATTTTGTCCCAACGATAAATACCTCATGTGCCTTGCTGTAGTCTTCTCCCTGATTACCATAGGGGCCATATATAGATATATGTTATAGATATATATAGATATACACACACAAACTCATGTATTATGTTTAATTTTCATTTCAAAAACTCCTTGAAGGAAATCAGGCAATTATCTTTTATAATCCTGAAAATCTCCACACTATATCTTTTCATAGTAAGAACCTTGAAAAAAAGATGTTTTGCACAATAAGTATTTCCTTCTTGCTTTACACTGTGGCAGATTCCTATTTCCCGATGCCCATTAGAAGGTAATCATTTATAATGCAAAGCTGGCAAGCTGACTATAGTTTTAATTTTCTATCAGCTGCCAAATCAAAAGGTACAATAAGAATGAAAGGTCAATTTGATTTCCCCTAAAGTCTGCATTAAAGTTCTTCTTTAAGTATTGGAGAGCTATTTTTAGTTTTGCTTAAGGATGCTTTGCATGACCATAAGGAATTTTCTAAAACAACAAGACTCCTGCTGCAAATGAGTCATGATACTTTGCATGAGTGGAAAATAGATAGGCCAAGTTTTGAAAGAAAATTATTATCTTTTTTTCTGTAGCCCTCGTGTGACAAGTAAAGATACTCCGAATGTCACATGACATCTGTACTAACCTGTATTTCTTCTTCCCCACCTGCAGCCTCATATATGATAGTGCTTGACATATAGTCAGGTGATGCACAATGTGAAGTTTCAGTCAATAAGGAGTCACACCTATGACAGCTTCATTTTATGTACTAGCTCCATTGGAGGCTACCTATGTGGGATGAGCTGGCTATAGAATTCTCCAATGATCATCTGAAAATGTGAGATAATATGAATACCTGTCAAAGCATTGTTTTAAAATTGGAGGGAGAAAATGTCTTGTCTACAAACAATCACTGGATAAATTTTAACTCTTGATTTTCATTGACTCCATAGACAGCCACATGTTGCTAGATACAGGAGAGTCTGTGTTGAGAAACGCATCACCTTCAAGTAATTCCATCTTTGTGTGAACTTCAAAGAGCACACTTGCACAAACCTAGATAGTCTAGGTTAATCACCAGAGGTTGATGCAGTCAAGAGGTACAGAAACATGAGGTGCAAGAACAGCACAGTAGGTCTCTTAATAGTACAGTGTTCTTAGAAGCAGGAGTAGACTCCAAAATAATGGTAAAATGTATAGTAAATACATAGTCTATGAAGAGAGTTATTTAGTATCATTATCAAGGATTAATTATGGTCTACTCATAAGTCTAGGTATGGGCTAAACCTCTTCTCTACAAGGGGTTTGTTTATGACAGCCCCATCACACAAAGATAAGGATAATGTTCATCATGCAATGATTTCACAAGGGTGAAATTCACTAGGTCACAGAAATTATTTAGCCCCCATTATAATCTTATGGAGTCCACTGTCATAGGTGTGGCTCCTTATTGACTGAAACTTCACACTGTGCATCACTTGACTATATGTCAAGCACTACCAGATATGAGGCTGCAGGTGGGGAAGAAGAAATACAGGCTAGTATAGACGTGATAAATGGTTGCTACATTCATTGAGTATCATCTACTCAATATATTCTACAGAATATTATACAGAAGAACAAAGGGAGAGAGTATAATACCAACCTATAATATCACTTAAATCTAAAACCATGATTCATTTAAAGTAAAAAAAGAAGTCTGTGAAAAATTAAAGTTATATAAATATGAATCTGTTAAGAAAGAAAGAAAACACATAATGTTTTTGCCACTCTAGTACAAGATGGCCCAGAGGGAAAGTTCTGTGTCTCTGCTCAATTGCATGAAACAAATCCTTGCTTGCAAGAAGAGGTACAAAAATTTGCATTATAATGAGGGAAGTTGTGGCATCCTGTCAAGGTCTATAGTAGTAATTGTAGCTTAGGAAGACTTTTCCTTCCACTCTTGCAATGGAGTTATTCAGAGGATTAGGAAAAAGATATCTTTGCTATTTTGGAAGTTTAGGTCCTCTAGACAGAAGATGTACAGAATAGGAAATATACGCTATTCCTTGGGGAAAATCTCAGTGAAAGTATTAACAGTCTGAAATATGCTTCCTTGCATCAATGTATATGTTGAAGTCTCAATTTTCAGCACCCAAGAATGTGACTGTCTTTTTTTTTTTTAATGTGACTGTCTTTAGAGAAAGAGTCTTTAGAGAGTAATTAAGTTAAAACAAGGTCATCAGGTTGGGTCATGATCAGAAACAGTTACTACTTTTATTTCCTTTTTACAAATTATGCAATTAAGGTACATAAAGGTTTAATAATTTACCTAAGAACATAAAGTCCAAGAACAAGGGAGAATTTTTAAGCCAGGCTTTTGTTGGACTAGTCTCCAGTAGGATCCAGAACTTCAGGTTCCACAAGGATGCTGCTGGAAAAAGGCATTGTACTCCATAAAAATATAATCTGAGGAGTCATCCTCATTCAGAACACTTCTGTAACAGGCCTAGCACAGTGCCTTACTGCTTTGACCCTGTGGAATTTATCAGTATGGCTTCCATGTGTACCTCTAGAAATCTCTAATTAACCCAAGCACAGTAACAGGAATCCAGGCCTCTCAATCACAGCAGTATACAGTCTTAAGGGAAAACTATACAAGTATCCACAAGAGAAAAGTGAAAAGGATAATCGGGAACATATATACTTATTATTTCTGTAACATATTCAGTAAAGTTCACAGTCAATAAAGGTCAGAACATTCTTCTTGGATGATAAATCTATTAGAATATAAGGCAAGGAAAAATATTAGTACCCATAAAAATTCTGAAAGGCTAAGAAACATTGCTGTAGTATAACCCAGATCCACGACTTTAGTTCTTCCTGTAAGACGTTAAATTGGGCCCCTGGACAGCTTTAATCTCTTCCAGTTACAGAGACCTTACTGTTGTTTCAGAAGTGACATTTCCTTGAACCTCCAAGGATATTCTCATTAGTAAAATACATAATGATTTATACGGAATTTGTTTATGCCCTCTGAATGGTTAACTAATTCTTCATATTTTAAGTAATGGAAAATAAACTGATCAAAAAAGTTTACACTAGCCAGATATGGGTGGCTCATGCCTATAAAGGCCAGGGAAGAAAGAAGAGAGGAGCAAGGGACAAAAAGGGAAAGCCCCTCAAGGGAGTCAGGACCCTTCTAGATGCCTTCTCAGAACTCCATCACTCCTGTTTGCTTTGTTGACCTCAAGCTACAAGGTAGAACAAAACTGGAGGGGAAAGAAGGGACAAAGGATATTGTGCAAGCAACTAGCAATCTTCCTAATGTGCACAACCCAAGCCATTTCTGTTTTGTGATGTTGCTAAACTGTGAAGAATATAGGGTGGACTAAAATAACACTCAACCAGGAGACATACCTCCTCCCCCAATTAACAAAGGTGCTGTTGATTATGATGATGGATCCATCACAAGAGCATGTTTAGCATGTACATAGCCCTTGCCATCTGATCACCAGCACTAATATGTGTGTATATGTTATATATGTATATATGCATATGTATATGTACTTACACATATATGTACACATATGCATATGCATAATATACTTATATGTATATATGCATATACCTATACACATATGTATACACACATGTCCAGATACATATATATGTATATATATATATTAAACCAATAGTGCTTTTTGCAAAAGTATATGGCTTGTAGGCTTATATATATGGCTTATATTTTTTAGATGTTTTGATAGGAGAATAGATGGCTTATCCTCTAACTAGATAATTAGATAACCTATTGGGTTATCTATATATACCTTAGAAATATATTATATAACATAAGCTAGGTTATATTATCTAATATATATACCTAATATATATATTTATATACCACATGACATATTACTCTATTAAATTATGTTACATGCATTTTACAACATATAATTATATATCATATATGATTATGACATGTTGTATAATTATAATTAATAATTATATTGTATAAGAATAATACAATATAATTTTAGTATATAATTATTGTACAATTATAAAAATATAATTATAATTATACAACATAATTATATTACACAATTATACAATATAATTATATTAGCTGTTATTAATATTTATTAAATTATATTAACTCAATTAAACTATATTAAAATAATTATGATATTAATATGGATTATACAATATAGTAGATAATAATACATTTTGTATATATGTTAAATTATTATAATATATTATATTGTGTTATTTATTAGATATATTCCATAGTATATATTGTTATATCTAATCCAAAATATATCTATTCAATATTATATATATACATATATATAAATGTATATATAAACCTGTATGTAATGTATGCACACGGATGCATTTTGCTACTAAAGGAAATTAGGCACTAAAATTTACCAACCCTTATTAAAAAGTTTTACAGTTCAGTGGCAGCAGGGGTGGGGGTGGTAATTGTGGAGGTGGGAGGGAAGGGATGGTAGGGGAAAACAAAGGAGGAGGCAACAATACTCAATAGGAAATGTACTCATCACCTTGCTCATGTAACTGTAACCCCTCTGTACAGCATTTTTACAATAAAAATCGTACAAAAAAGTTTTGCAAATATTCTCATTTAAGTTAGGGTTCTGTGTAATTTTGAATGCAAAGAAATGTTCTTGTTGAGATCTTAGACGGGTATCAGAGCTAAGAGGCACAGGAGACGACCCTGGAGGCATAACTCTGTGTGAGAGGCCTATGCCATGTCGTTTCCTTCCTCTACTACACCCTGTTCTGTGGGAAGCCATTCAGCAGATTTAGACACATGTCCTGTGTGTGTGAGCCTTGCTTTCTCAAGGTAAAAACCCAAGTCATGGTTTTTGTTTTTGTTTTTTTTTAAGAATTCCTTAGCACCTAGAACAGTCATTTGATCCAGGCTATCCCTTTTGGAATCACTCACTTGGGACTTGTGTTGAAAGGGGAGCAAGTGTGGGAGGCAGCAGACTGCAGTACCGCTTGCTGGCGTGAATGGAGGAGAAACGTGCGGGCAGCACAGAGGGGTTCACAGTGACATCACACCTATCATCTGTGATGCTACAGTCAATGCCTGTGCCTAGCAACTGTGACCCCAGAAGAGTCTCTGCTGGGAGAGACCGGTGTCACCTGGGCATTTTTCTCAGGTGTATACCTTCAACTTGGACTGGAAATTTGGAGAGAGCAAGAGAATAGATACATAGATATATAGATATAGATATAAATATAGATATAAATAGAAGATGATTTAATATGCAATAGGGAAAAATAGGCATGAATTAACCAAATAACCAAAATGTGCCAGTGGAGAACATATGCGCAGAAGGATCCTGGGGTTGCTAATTATGAAGGGTGGTACATAATGTTGGATAAAGGGGGATTGTTTGTTGGTATCTTCTCTCGTAAAATGTTATGTGCAAGCCAAGATCCAAAGAAGACAATGTTCGCTCAGGGCCTGGATGGAAAAGGCAATGGCCCAACACCACATGAAGTGGAAATGCCAGAGCTGTGGTGGCAGATGGTGCAAGCAGACATCAAGAGGCTCAGAAGATTACGTATGCAAGAGTGTACAGCTTACTTAAGGCTGAAAACCCAACAGCTGCCTCTGCTCTGTGGCAGAATGGACGGGGAGAGCTCAGGGGACGTTATATTTTACAACCCAATGTGAAATCCACTCGTGAGAAGGAAGAGAATCGCTGAGGTGGTGCATACTAGGATGGCAGGAGGTGCTGCTTAAGACTTGCTTCCCTATTAGCTTGGGCAACAGGGAGTGACAGAATATTGACAGTAAGTCCTAGTGGTCTTGCCTATTAGAATCCAGGCATAGTATCTTCTTCTATTATAGTCATAGTAGTAGCCCCAAGCATGGGGGCTGGCCTACAACTATAAAAACTACTCAGAGAATACAAAGAATATGCCGTGGAATAAAGATGCTTTTTAGGCATTGCTTAACGTATAGATCCACAAAATAAAATCTCCAGGACAAATCCAACTCCCTCCCCCACCTCTCTCTGTACTTGGGTTTGAACTCTGGGTACTAGGCATCAGCTCTACTACTCTACTACTTGAGCACATCGCTTTGGCTTTTCAGTTTGTTTTTAAGTAGTGTCACATGCCTCTCTAAAATAGGCCTTTGCAAAGGCTGGCCTCAGATGGTGAGCCTCTCATCTTTGCCTCCCAAAGAGCTTGAAATATAGGTATGAACCACACACCCAGCACCTCCACCTGCTCTTTTGCAGCTCATGAGCTCAAAATTGATTACACATTTTTTCCAATGGCTGACCAAATGCATGGAGAAGATTCAGGCTCTACAAAGAAACTTTTACTGGAACCACAGCCATGCCTGTTCATTTGCATATTACATGTGGCAGCTTTTAGTGGTAATAGAGGAGCCCAGTAGTTAGGACAAAGACCTTACAAACACAAAACCCAAAGTATTCCTTAAGGAGCCGTTTTCAAAGTAAGTTTCCAACCTCTGTTTTAACACTGTGTACTCAAAAAAAAAAAAAAAAAATCTGGGCCACTGAGGATTTATTGCTCCAATCAAAGCAAAGCTGTCCCGTGGTTCGTTTTCTGACCCAAGCCAGTTTTCAGAAAGTAAACCATGGCTGAACAGAAGGATGAAGCAGGGAACGTGACAATGAATATATCCCCCAATGGCCCTATTGCTATTAAATCCAGTACACTGAGAAAAGAGGAACACTCAGCCATGTCAAAGCTACTAGACACTAGATCTGAATTGTCATCATGTATTACTCTTTAGAACTGGGCACAGAGAGAGGCCCATGTAATAATTGGTAATATTAGCCTATGTCTGGCTCTCAGCAGTTTTCCTTAGTCTGTAGACCAAATCAATGGACATTTTCCAAGTCTCTGACTGAATAAATGGCATATGTTTTAGTTGGCAGAGTCCCCACATTAGTTCCTTGAGGTAAGAGCTATCCCAGTGGAAATAGGTGGAAAATCATAAACAATATAATCCCATGGCAAGTAAAGAACTCAAACCATTAAACACCAAAAGAACAAATATTCTTATAATAAATAGGCAAATGAACTGAACATGTTTCAAAAAAGCATACCTGGCTAATAAATACACGGAAAAAAATGTTTAACATCCTTAGTCATAAGGGAAATATAAATCAAAACTACACTGGGATTATATATCACACCAGTCAGAGCAACAATCATCAAGAAAACAAGCAATAACAAATGCTGGTGAAAGAACAGGGAATCTTTATACACTGTTGGTGGAGATGTTAATTAAACCACTCCAAATTTCTAAAAGTAGAACTACCACAGGTCCATTTACATGACTTTCTGAGTATATTCCCTGAAGAATCAAAGTCATCTCACAATGCAAATACCTGTATACCCATGTTTATAGCAGCACTATTTACAAGAACCAAATTACAGAACCATCCTAGGTGCCTATCATCAGATAAAGCAATAAAAAAAAGTCACACACACACACACACACACACACACACACTGAAGCAAAGTATGCTATATTCATGTTTGCAAATGTCATAATGAATTATATTACTCTGTACAATTAATATATGCTAGAAGGAAAGATATAGAGAGAGGAGGAAGAAAAGGAGGGAGAAGAAAAAATGTAAATAAAATGAAAAACAAAAAAGAGAAGGGAAGGGAGGACAGAAGAGAGAAAGAAAGAGGAAGGGAGGGAGGGAAGGAAAGGAGAGGGAGGGAGAAATAGAGGGGGGAAAGGGTAAAACAAAAGAGGGAGGAAGAGAGGGAAGGATAAGGAGAGAGAAAGAAAAGGAAAGAGAAAGGATGGAAGACGATAGGAAAGAAAGAAGGGAAGGGAGGGAAAGAGAAAGGGAGGCAGGAAGGAAAGCAGGAGAGAGAACATGGGAGAAAGGGAAGTATTGAGAGGAGGAGGGAGGGAAGGAGGCAGGGAGGAAGGGAGGAAGGGAAGTAACTGTTAGGTTTTTAAAAAGAGGTAGCCGAGTAAGAACAGCACCAGCACGCACATGGTATTAGGTAAGGGGTAGGTTTATTCAGTAGACCTGCTGGGACCAGGCAAGGTTGGCACTCCAGAGGCTGGCAAAAGAAAAAGGGTGTCTGGCCCCGGATTAGGCCTTATAAGGTAGGGGGCGGGGAAGGGTGTGTCCAGGTAAAGGGAAGTGGGATCAGGTGGGAGAAAGGTGTGGCCACATCAGGTTAAGATGTGACCTCAGCAGATGCGGATGTGACCTCTTCCAGGTGTCCCAGTTGCCTAGGTAACACAGGTACTGGGTGAGGTCTGTTCGCTGTCCAGGAATGAACCTTACAGTAACTTTCTAGAAAGCTGCCAGTAAGGGTGCTGTTGAACTCACTGGAAAGCCAGCTTGATCCCATGGAATTTTCCAGTTTACAATGAAATTCTCACTAGGGGGAGCTCTGTTGGGTGTTCCCTACACCAATTCCAGCATCCCCAAAGCTAGAAGCAAAGGAAGTTCAGAAGAACCAGAACCAGAAGCAGAAGCCCACTTCTGAAGTGACCTTCCAGTCCCTTCAGTTCAATCACTTCTGTTCTAAGAATTTACCCTAAATGAAATAGAGAAATAGAGGCAAGTGGTTATATATGATAAAGGTCACTATGTCATGTGTTTTTTTAAAGGCAGTGTATAACAAGTCATTATGTGGAAAAACGAACTTTGGGGGGCGGGGGGAGGATGGGAAGGGATGGGAAGGGGAAACAGGAGGCGGCTACAATGCTTGATAAGAAATGTACTCATTATCTTGCCCATGTAATTGTAACCCCTCTGTACAGTATTTTCACAATAAAAAAAAGAAATTGTAAAAAAAAAAAAAAAAAAAGGCAGTGTATAATGCAGCCTGGATAACTCTGGTCCCCGTTTGAAAGCTGCAACCTTATGGGGCAACTTTGTAGACTGGTAGACCCCTCAAATGTGGCATGTTTGGACATCCAAGTCCACAAAGGGCTACCAAGCATTGTGTTTCTCTTCTCCTGGGTGGTAGCATGATATACAGCAACTTATATTTCATCTCGTAGGGGATATCTTGACATGTTCCCCATGAGTGAATCTCCAGAAATTGAACTTCATCTTCTACCCTTAGTTCACACAGATTTTACCAAGGCATAAAGTACACACTACTTCCTGAGCAATGTTGATCTGCAATGCTACATGTCTGTACTTTCCAGTGACATGAGAATATCCTGAGACCCCTCTTGAATCTAAGAAGGTGGTTTTTGTTCCTTAGGCATTTTCACCAAAGCCCACTCGATTTCCATGCAGACCAAATAGGTAAGGAAATTGGAGATATATCCCCACACCTTTCAGATCCTTGATGGTATCACTAATCTCTTCAGTTCTTCCAAGATTGGGGGGTTGATTTGGGTTAACTAAGTTAGTTGAGGAGGAGTTCCAGAAGCTTCCACCTTTCCCCCTTCCCCGATAGTAAGCTCTCCTTTGACATATCAAAGAGATGTGGGACTACACTACCTATGTACCAGAATAGCTTTTCTAAATTATTCAGAAAGTTGAGAAATAATCAGGGGTGAACTGTATCTTTTAGGATGGAGACTGAAAATCAGACTTAATCTATGACTTATCACCACCCATCTCTTACTTTGTGTCCCCAGGAACTTGTATCATTTCAAAGTCAGTGTCTCATAATCCCCTTGTATTCCTTTTTCTTCCCATACACACAACACCCTCCTCCTTTGGCTACCGGCACCTTGAAAGAAGACTTGCGGTTTTTACTTGTGGCAATGTTATAAGGTCTTTCCTCAAGGGAACCTAGACTTGCCTTCAGTCAAGGGACTATGGATCCATGAATTCATATACATGTTACTTCTACATAAATAAGGTTGAAACTCACCTTTATGGTTATGCTAGTCAGACTTTCTAACATCAGACCTTTTGACAAAAGGGTCAAGGAATACTCTAGTAGATTGTTTCATCCCTTTAAACAAAATTTAGGGACAATCAACTGGCTACTACTCAAGGTCTCTGTGGACGAAACATTCTGATTACTAGTATGCCTCTGCTTCAGTTCATGATAGCAAAGTGGGCTCGTCTTTTCTTTAGAAACTAAGGATGTCTGTTTGGCCTCTGCTACTTCACAACACCATCACGCCTACTGAAATCAAAGAGCACACTGGGTACACAGGTATGCCAGCTAAGGACCAGCAGAAGAAACAAGAAAAACATACCAGAACTGGGATGAAAAATTTCTCCTAGCTCCCTCTACTGGTAAAGTTTCAACACATACAAAATGGTAAGACAAATATAAGATACAGCTCCCGGCAGCATAAATAGGGAGATAAGTATAGCTCTGGAGTTGAGGCAATAAAGTCATACTTATAAACATGACACTGATCCTTTTTTTTTTTTTATCAATAGCAAAATGCTGCCTTCTCTTGGTGGACCAGAGCAGGACAAGGCTCTGTGCATCAGGTCTAGAATGTGAACCAAACTGTCCTCATGTTGTGTTGAGCATTTGAAAATATTTGGCAAACGACACTATGCAGAACTACTTTTAAAAACTCAAAGAATTATGTCATCAACACTAGAGTTGTAGAACAGGATTGTATAACCGACAGCTTAGAGCTGAATATTAGGAAAGCTACTTCCTGTTGTGTCAGTAGACTAAAGTAGAGAACCTAATTGTGGAGAGTATCAAGAGATCATGGGAACAGAATTGCTCATAATGCTATAGCTTTCTTCACACAAGATTCAGGTTCAGGCAGCTCAAGAAATCATCTATCATGAGATGGATGTGGTGCTTATGGTACTGAGAGTGAACAGGACAACAGACCACAAGAAGTTCACACACTTACGCCTTCTGGAGAGCGAGACAATCCATCGAGGCACAGACAGTGAAAGGTGGACAAAAGAAGTTTATTTACACCAGAAAAGGGTCTCTCCACTCTGCACAGGCCTGCCTGCTCTGCTCCTGGAGGCCTCTCTAGAGGGAGGCCCCGAATGACCCCTCAAGGAGGCCCCAAATGGCCTTCCGAGGCCCGCCCAGTCCGCAGGCCCGCCCAGCTCTACCGGCCCGCCCAGTCCCCAGGCCCGCCCAGTCCGCAGGCCCGCCCAGTCCGCAGGCCCGCCCAGTCCGCAGGCCCGCCCAGCTCTACCGGCCCACCCAGTCCCCAGGCCCGCCCCGTCCGCAGGCCCGCCCCGTCCGCAGGCCCGCCCAGCTCTACCGGCCCGCCCGGTCCGCAGGCCCGCCCAGTCCGCAGGCCCGCCCAGCTCTACCGGCCCGCCCCGTCCGCAGGCCCGCCCCGTCCGCAGGCCCGCCCAGTCCGCAGGCCCGCCCAGCTCTACCGGCCCGCCCAGTCCCCAGGCCCGCCCAGTCCGCAGGCCCGCCCAGTCCCCAGGCCCGCCCAGTCCCCAGGCCCGCCCAGTCCGCAGGCCCGCCCAGTCCGCAGGCCCGCCCCGTCCCCAGGCCCACCCAGTCCGCAGGCCCGCCCCGTCCCCAGGCCCGCCCCATCCGCAGGCCCGCCCCGTCCCCAGGCCCGCCCCGTCCCCAGGCCCGCCCCGTCCCCAGGCCCGCCCAGTCGCCCCGTCCGCAGGCCTGCCCCGTCCCCAGGCCCGCCCCGTCCGCAGGCCCGCCCAGTCTGCAGGCCCACCCAGTCCGCAGGCCCGCCCAGTCCGCAGGCCCGCCCAGTCCGCAGGCCCGCCCCGTCCGCAGGCCCGCCCCGTCCGCAGGCCCGCCCAGTCCACAGGCCTGCCCCGTCCCCAGGCCCGCCCAGTCGCCCAGTCCCCAGGCCCGCCCCGTCCCCAGGCCCGCCCCGTCCGCAGGCCCGCCCCGTCCCCAGGCCCGCCCTGTCCCCAGGCCCGCCCAGTCGCCCCGTCCGCAGGCCCGCCCCGCTCCGCTGCCCCTCCAGCCGTCTCTCCCCCACTCCTACTCCTTTCCTCCTCCTCGGCAACTAACTCCGCACTGACGGTCGGTTCCTCCCCCGACCTCCCTCTAACCCCTCTCTCCTCAGGACCCCTGGTCTCCTCCAGACTAACTGTTTTCCTCAGGACTGCTCCCGGCTTCCTGCGGCCTCCTCTCTCCTCAGGAGTCTCCCGGTTTCTCCCTCACTGCTCTGGCCCCTGGTTTTTTCCCCTACTCCCGCGGGGCCTCGGAGCACGCCACCTACATAGTCCCAGATAGGCTGCGTCCCTCTCCCACTAACCGGTTCAAACCACCATTCATGCTCCTCCCCCAAGCTTCCCCTCTCCAATCCCAATCGGCAGCTCACCATGGGGGGCCGATGCCCCACCCCTCAGTGGCATACCACGCCCTTCAGTGGCATGCCCCGCCCCCTTTCAGCAGCTTGGCCCTCCCCTCCGGCCGTGACGTCAGCCTCTCAAAGCCCTGCCCTGTCTGTGGAGGTGAGGCTCGCCTCCTGACGCAGGCCCTGGGCCCCCCGCTGATGATCGGGGCCCCACGGGTGATTACAACACCAGTACCCCTGATATTCATAACGCCCCCATATGATGCACTGGTGTTCCTCCCTGTCTTGCATGTATGACCCCATTTCAGGGAGCTCTTCCGTGACCAGCTAGCAGAAGAGACAACAGGCACACTCACTTCCCGTGGCCGTAAGCTGAGACCAACTGTGGACTGCGCCGCAGCCACCCCATGGGCCAGCCATCGCCATGGAGAGAGGCGATCCCGCGTTAGAGCGGTCCACACTGCATGCGTCGCTTCTGCGCCAGAGGAGTGCCTAGCAAGGAACAAGGAGGCCTGAGCGCGGGGGCCAGTGGGTGAGACGCGGGAGTGGAAACCGCGCAGACCTTCGGGTCACACAGGAATCACCAGATAACATCGGCGGCGGAGCAAGCGATGTCAACCAGACAGACAGCCTGACTTCTCAAGCTGACATCGTGCAAGCTCTGTCACAGGCCACTCCAATGTTGGCACCATGTGGCTGCCATGACAACAGCTATTATGACTTGAATGACGCCTAGGCATGAGCCCCGTGGTTAGGGCAACCATTGAAGGTGATACAGTTAGTGTCGATGCCACCTGTGCAACCTCACAGCAGGACACACTGCACTGAGCCCCCAGCGGAGCCATCATTCACGAGATCAGCCAATATTCAGCAGACAGGGGAGTGTATTGGATTCCTTCCACCTTGAAGGGGCATCAATCCATCTTGATGCAAACTCAAAGGCACTACTGATGAAGATCTGCCTTTCTTTCCCACTAATGGAGAAGTCTGGTCCACAGATACTCCCTTACAATAACATCACCTCAGCCTCAGACCAAGTTAATACGGCAGCAGGCAAGTGACTGGGCTTCTGTCACATATTTTATTTTTAGAAACTCTGATCCTGGAAGACATGCCTGTGGAAAAACCATAGAGATGACACAGAGAAAATCATATGTGTGTATATATATATATATAAATATATATATATATATATATATATATATATATATATATAAAATACCTGAGACCATGCAATAAATCAGAAGTAGAAATGTATTTCTTACAGTTAGAGGCTTCTTCAAGTTCAGGATCAGTGCACTATCCTTGATGGTTTCTCTCCCCTTCTACAGTGAAACCTTTCTCTGTACATTTTACAGATGGAAGGACAAGAGAGTAGTCCTTTCTACCTTGATCCCTTTACAAAGCGCTAATTCCATTCAAGAAGGTGGTACCCTTACAACATCATTATCTTCCAAAGGCCACACCCGCTAATACTGTCTCATTAGGGATTAAGTTTCAACTTGGATTTGGGGGGGGAGAGAAAACCATCATTCAAAAAAATATGACCTGCTGAATATATATATATATATATATATATATATATATATATATATATACTTGTATTATATAACCCATGTGTACAACTACTTGAAGATAATAAAAAAGTAATTATATACTGCCACACCCACAACACAGTGGGACAGAATGGCCAAAAAAATCTAAGAATGAGTCGCAGCCTAGATAAGTGGCAGATCAAATACACAAAAAGAGAACACAAGAGTATTTAAGTAATATAATTAAAAAGCAAACCTTAGCGGGGCGCAGGTGGCTCATGCTTCTCAGGAGGCAGAGATCTGAGGATCACGGTTAGAAGCCAGCCTGGGCAGGAAAGTCTATGAGACTCTTATCTCCAATAAACCACCAGAAAACCGGAAGTGGCGCTGTAGCTCAAGTGGTAGAGTGCTCGCCTTGAGCTGAAGAGCTGAGGGACAACACTCAGGCCCAGAGTTCAAGCCCCATGACCGACAAAAAAAAAAAAAAAAAAAAAAGCAAACCTCAACAAATCTCATGGAGAGAGATCCATATGCTACAAAAAATTCTCTGATTAAATGCAAGTATTCCAAGTATTCTTCAAAAATAGGAAAAGAATTCATAATTTCCATACAGTGAAAGATTTGAAAGCACATTAAAGTAATTAATAGCACATACAGAATCATAATAGAAATGAGAAAATTTTAATAACTGAATTGGCAGTTAAAATGACATATCAAAACTTTTGAAGTGCAGTGAGAAAAATACTTATTAGGAATATATATAACTAGTCTTAAATGGGTATTTAAGGAATAAAGCTTAAAAGTAAAAGAATTCCGTTTAATTAGGAAACCAAGTCCCCAGGAATTCAAAGTTAACTACACATTAGAACATGATTAATTTACTCCATTGCACTAACTAATTAAAAGATAAAATCATGTGACCCATCTTAATGGGGAAAAACAGAACAGGATAAAATTGAAGATCAATCTATATTAAGTGATGAGCACACAAGAAGGAATTTTCTTATTCTAACAGCAAATATCAAAAAGCAGATACAAACAAAAAACATGACCACAAAGATTTTAGAGTGATAAAATGTTAGAAAGTATTCCATTTAACATTTGATCTTAGACATCACCATTACCTTTCAATTCAGTAATGAATAATGGATCCTATCCTGTGTTTGAATGTCTGAATCCATTTGTGCTACTGTAGAAAAATGCCTGAGGCTGGGTAAATTTTAAAAACAGTTTCACAGTTCTGGAAGCTAGAATTCTAAGACCCAAGTGCCAGTGGACTCAATATCTACTTTCAAAAAGGCATCATTAGTGCTTGCACTAATGGCTCATGCCTGTCATGCTACCTACTCAGAGAGCTGAGGATCAAGGTTTGAAGCTAGCTCTGGCAGACAAATCTGAGAGACTCCTCTCTCCAATTAAGTAGCAAAATGCCAGAAGTGGAAGTGTGGCTCAAATGGTAGAATACCAGCCTTGAGCAGATACAGCTAAGGCTCCAAGTTCAAGCTCCACCAGTGTTGGCACACAGACTTAACTGGTATCTTGAACAGTGCATGTTCAGAGGAGAAGTGTGTTCTCACATAGCCAGAGATAAAAGGGCCAAAAAAGGACCTAAACCACTTCTCTCCATCCCCTTTATAAGACACCAATCAATTCATAAGGACAGAGTTCTAATGACTTCATCATTTCCCACAAGCCCTACCTCTTCCATACTTTCACAAGGGAGATTAAGTTTATAGATAGATAGATAGATAGATAGATAGATAGATAGATAGATAGATAGATAGATAGATAGATAGATAGATAGATAGATTATATAGCAGACAGACAGACAGATAATAGTATATAGATGTATGATGAGCAAAAGAAAAAAATGTTACTTCAAGATTACATTACAACCAACAGAACAAAATCAAAATAATCTACAGATTATTTTAACTAACTAAGGAGTTAAGAAATTTCATCATAGTCTTGTAATGGAAGGCCAATGCTTTCTCCATAAGCCTTCCATCTTGAGATAATTCATTAAAAAATGGATCTAGAAACTTCATGTCCCTACCCTTCCTGAGGGTAAGTCATGTCAGGATAAGAAGTGAAGGTTTTTGGAGTTTGAGACTTTTACTCCATAAAAATCCCATTCCATTATTGACTGGCTATGTTCTTGGCCTGGAACTAGCCACGGTAAGACCAGGGACACTGAAATTTTATAGGTGGCATGGAATCTGGTACTTTTGATCTTGGGAATTTGCTCTTCCTTTCTTTGAGTCTGTCATGTTCTTTTTACAGGATAGTATTTGTGATGAAGTAGAACTCAGGAGGAAAACCATTCCTTTAGAACAGCTATGATTTTCAGATTAAAAGGGGTCCTAGAGGTCACAGGAAATGAAAACTGTGTTTAAATGATAAGGTCCTGATTTAACCTGCACTCAACCTGGAGATTTCCAACTACTTAAACAACATTACACGTAAAGAACTACCCAATTAGCATGGGAAGTGTCTTATGCAGAGAGACACTCTGGAGAGACGCTCTGCAAAAGCAGACATCTTTGATTTATCCTGAGTTTTCTCCCAGGAGGAAAGACAAGACTAAGAGCATAAACTCAAAGGAGGGGGAAAATATAACTTGTCTTTTGTTGTAGCTATTCTTACATCATTTAGTCAATTCTAAATCAGTCTTTTAGTTAGCATCACTATGAAATCTTAGTTGTGGGGGGAAAAAGTCAGCGATACATAAGAAGTCTAAGTTGCAACAGTCAGACCAAGACCTGTTTTCCAGGTGTGAAAACTAGTCACGAAGACAACCTTCATGAGCAATATGAACAGGCTAACTGTAGTAAACTGGAAATAATTTGCCCTAACAAAAGGGGCTCATGGTAATCAGTTCCCAACTATTAGCAAACACAAACTGTTGCTCAAATTGGCTCAGCTGACTAGCATATTCAGCTGGTACTCTACTACTTGAACTATTCCTCCAGCCTCGTATTTTGCTAGCTAATTGGAAATGGAGGGGTCTCATGGACTTTTTCTTCCCAGGCTAGCCTCCTGAATAGCTAAGATTTTATAGGCATGAGCCACTACTAGCACTAGGCTCAGTAACTTGCTGACTGTACACACAATAAGGCCACATTTTCTAGATTTTTTTTTTCACTAGAAGCTAGAAATCCAGATTTTTCAAGTTTGAAATCTCTTGATTTTTAAATGTTAGCTCATACGGATTACAACAATGACACCTATCATCATCTATTTACTAGATTTGGTACCATTTATTTAGCTTTAGGAGAAAAATGATGGCTTCAATTAGGGACAAGCATAGAAAAGAATATTCAGTCTCCCAGAATCTAGAACAGGGCTCCGATGGCCTCTCAAGAACATGCTAGATTTTGAAGTCATTATTATTTCCTTTATTATGTTATCTAAATGAGATACACCTTTCTTAGTTATCTATATTTAAGAGGAAAAATCTACAGCTGAGCAGAAAAGGAAAATGTTGAAGAGCAATACTGCACTGAATGGCAATTAGCAAAGCAGTGTCTGACTTAATTTCCCATGTATTTAGAAATATGGAGTATTTATTTCCAAAGAATGTTTTGTATTTACAGCATGTCTGTCTAGTTATATGGCTGCAATATAATTGTTTTCCTGCTGAGAATTATAGCAGTGAAGTTACTCTGGGTCCTATTACAACTAATTATAGTCTTGCTCTGGAATTTAAGAGCTCCCCTACGAAGCTCCCTTGCCTCTCCAGCTACACACAATGGACTTAGAGAGCAATGTCATTCTACATTTGATTGTTGTTCTCAGGTTCCTGCTCAAAATATGTCATTTGGATACGTAGGGGTATAAATTAGCAGCAATGAGCCCAAGCTGATTGGAATGATTCTGACTTTCAATAGTATACAAAAATGGAGCCTAGAAAAGAATATGCACAGATATATATATGCTTCATAGACACATATACATATATGTACTATATTTGTGTACATATATATAATTTACATGGTCACAGATACATATATATATACATCATATACACACATAATTTTCTTTTTCTTCTTTATAAATTATATTTTTATTCTCTTTAAGTAGTTGTGTAAAGCAGTGACCATTCAACAAACCCATTTGTGAATACAAAGCATCTTGGTCAATACCACCCCTTTCATCATTCTTCCCCCATTCTTACTAACGCTACCCCTTCCCCTCAACTAATTTTCTTTTTCTTTCTTTCTTTCTTTCTCTTTCTTTCTCTCTCTCTCTTTTTATTTTTCTTCCCTTTCCTTCCCTCCCTCCCTCCCTCCCTTCCTTCCTTTTGTCAGCTTTGGGACCTGGGTACTGTCACTTTGCTCTTTTGTTCCAGGCTAGCACTCTCCCATTCTAGGTTTTGAGTGGTTAATTGGAGGTAAGAGTTTCACAGACTTTTCTTCGACGGCTGGCTCTGAACCATGATCCTCTGATCTCAGCCTCCTGAGTAACTAGGATTACAGGCATGAGCCACCAGTGCCCAGCTACCTTTCTTAATTTTGTAAGATATGCATTGAATTTTATAACTGTTAAATTATAGTCTTACCCTTTTCATTAATCTACACTATGTTCTGAAACTTGTGCAGAGATAGACTCTCCTTGTGTAGATAGAGCTTTAGAAAGGATAGAAGGTGTTAGAGATTCATCGTGAGTTGAAAGATGGGGGCTCTTGCCCAGAATGTCACTTTTTATCCCTAAGATGGTAACAAATCATTCTACTTTATTCTACTTTATTTCAACTTCATGTTTCTCATCTGTGAAATGGAGAAATGAATTCCCAACCTATGTTCATTCCAAAGTAATTTGTGAAGATCAGATTAGATAGCAAGATCTAATGAGATGAGAGGATCTTGACTCTTTCCTGTGAATCCCAGTGGAGCTAGGGGGCACCCTGAAGAACAAAGGATGGAGAATGAGATATTTAGCCACTCTGGGCAGCCCTCATTTGTGATATCTGGATCAACTTGCCTGACTAGCTATTAAGGGTTAACTGAGATGACTGATAGAAAGTGCTCAATATCTGCCTTAGAGAAAGACCATACAGCTTGTCTCTTCTGCACTTCAAGTTTTATTGAGTCACTGCATCTTTTTTTTTATTGTAGTGCCAAATGGTCATTTGCATCTATAGGACCTTGAGTCAAACCAGCACTTTTAGTTTCATGGTTGTGATCAGTGATTTTTTTTAAATCAAAAACAAAGATTTTTTTTAAGTTGGGGAAAAAAATCAAACTGCACAAAAAGTTTCACGGGTTTTAGAAACAAAGGGAAAAGGCTAACTTCAGAACTTTTGATCTTGAAAGTGTCTGTTTTACTACTTTCCCAGGATGAAGATGAAGGGGAAGGAGTAAGGAAACCGAGACATTTTACCTTGAATAACCCTTTACACAAAGAGGCATCTTTCTTTCCTCATTTTTCTAATCTATGCCTTTTATAAAATTTATTTTTAAACTTTCATCAAAGTAATCATCTATGTGCTTTAAAAAGGAAAGAAAACTACAAAGCTTACACATGAAAAAGAGCTGTCCCAGGGGTTCAACTGCCCTTCCCCAGTTCCAGTGGCCTGTAAGGTAGCCACTCTCTCATCTCTTCTGTTTCTTGTTATTTGCCTTCTATGTTTCTAAATAGCAGGCTTATACTGCTATTTCTTTATTTACTTCCCATTTCTATTATGATTTCTTGATTTCCTACTAGGGAGGGGAAAATATTTAGCTTTTGTATTCGGTCTTTCTTCCCAAGCCAATTTCTCATTGCTTCACCCTGCCAAAAGTATCACATGATACTTTTTAGGATAACCAAAAATAGCATCCTGTTTCCTTTCTATAACCAGTAGACTTTTCCAATATTCTCCTCTCTTTCATATTGTGGTCAATAATTTCACTGTTTTGTAAAGCAGTTCCCATGTTTGCCAAGATGGCTATGGGATATTATAGAATGTAATTAATAAAGATTGCCCAAGCCGGGCGCCGGTGGCTCACGCCTGTAATCCTAGCTACTCAGGAGGCTGAGATCTGAGGATCGCGGTTCAAAGCCAGCCCGGGCAGAAGAGACCGTGAAACTCCTATCTCCAATAAACCACCAGAAAACCGGAAGTGGCGCTGTAGCTCAAGTGGTAGAGAGCTCGCCTTGAGCTGAAGAGCTGAGGGACAGCACTCAGGCCCAGAGTTCAAGCCCACGACCGACAAAAAAAAAAAAAAAAAAGATTGCCCAAGTACCTCCATACCTGAGGAAAGAAATTAAAAGAAATAGTATGTTTCACTAAAAAAAGAGTAGTGTTCACATAATAATAACTAGTTATTTGTCAACAGCTGTACCACATAGTGTTTTAAAGTTATCATTCCTTCCTGGTTTAAAAATTTTATTTCCATGAGTTCATAATTGCTTATCACATTTGCTTAGCTTTCCATATAGTTATTTCTATATAGGACCCAAAATTTTAGATACTCTAAATAGAGTCTGAAACATCAGAAAATTAATTCACTGGGCTACTACCATGATTACAGGACTAAAAACAACAGGGCCAACCAGCCAGGGACTAGGGCCTCCAAAACTATTCCAAACCTTTTTTCTTTACAAGCAACCTCAAGTATTTTGTTATAGCAATAGAAAGCTGACCAACACACACTCTCACATAATTTCTTAAGTTTATAAACCTTTTATTAGATTTTGATCTTTTACTTTACATGAAATCTAATAGTTTTATCTTCAGATTCTACTAAAAAAAGAATTCCTACTATCCTATTTACATTTTCAAAGAGATATGTTTTCATAACTAAATTTTTAAAAACTATTTAGTTTCCTTCTCTTAGCCAAGAATTCTAGTTATTATTGAGTCCATTTAAATTTTATTCCCTGACCTTTCTCTGCTTTCCCTTCCCTTCTTATGTCCTGTTTTAGCTTCAGTGTTTTCTCATCTGGTTGGCCTTGGTTATTCAATCATTCTTAAGAGAGAGGCATTACAAAGCTGATAGAAAACTTAGTGTGATTTTAGAGGGTGAATATACTGGGGGTTAGGATTTCCTTGGTGATCATTTCATGTCAACAAACACTTTGATTTTTCATGGACAAGTTTTGTCAGGAGAAAGCCCACAAACTCTTACCCTGGTGCCAATATTCTGGGAATCTAATAGTAAAAGGATAGAAAAAAGAAAATTAAGTTCCTTAACTTCACAGGTATCTTGTTTTGCCTTGGCTGTTCCTGATGCCCCAGGGACTGAGAACCTCTCTGATTCCACTTCTCTGGAAGCTAAACCTTTTTCCTTCTGAGGAATTAGGATACACTAAAATTGTTCTTTAATTACACTCTGCACCGATTCCTTCTTTTTAGACCCAGTCTAATCTCCAGCTTGAGAGACACATGGCACTCCCAACTCTAGGCATTTTCTAGAATCTTCAGTTCGTATCACATGCTGCCCACTCCCCACACTCTCACCCTTCTCCTGACAGTGCGCTTACAGCTTTTTTCTACTCAGTCACAACTCGTTTATCTACTTTCTGTCTTCCAAACCATAATTGAAGTCTGTTGAAATCTCCTCTGCCATTCTGATTTTTTTTAATTTAATTTAATTTTATTTGTGAACATACTGTACAGAGGAGTTACAATTACATGGGCAGGATAATGCGTACATTTCTTACCATGCATTGCAGCCTCCTCCTTTGTTTACCCTTCACATCCCTTCCCAGCCTCCCCCCTCCCCCCCAATCCCAATCCTTCCCCTTCCCCCCCCCCCCCCCCGCCCCCTGCACCAACGTTGTAAAGCTCGTTTTGGACATGACAACTTGTACTTCTCATTGTTGTAACAGGTCCACCTGTATCCTTAAACAACTGGTTTTTCCCCATCTCCTCCACAAGTTATACTGACATCAAATATAGTGAAAGCAGGGGTTATACTGTGGGGGAGGGACATACAAAGCAACAAAGAGATAATCTTATAAATGCGTTAGAAACACATGCATGAAAGAAAAAAAACATTAAAATACACGTCTAAGGGTTCATTTTCCTGACATCACATTATCTGACCTTTTCCGCTTGACTCATACATATACTAGATATTACAAATAAGGGAAACCATGGGACCTATGTTTCTTTGGGCCTGGCTTACTTCACTTAATAATTAATTTTTTCCAAGTTTTTCCATTTCCTAACAAATGGTGCAATGTCATTCTTTCTGATGGAGGCATAGAATTCCATTGTGTATATATACCACATTTTCTTGATCCATTCATCTACTGAGGGGCATCTGGGTTGGTTCCATATCTTAGCTATGGTAAATAATGCTGCAATAAACATAGTTGTGCTGGTAGCTTTAGTGTGGTCTTGTTTGTAAACATTTGGGTAAATGCCCAAAAGTAGGATTGCTGGGTCATAGGGGAGTTCTATGGCCATTCTGATTTTTTAAGAGACTGAAACATTGTTTATATGCTGCACTGGTTGGTATAGGCCCAGGTCACTGCTTGAAGGGCTTTCCATAGGACTCTGGTCTCAGTGTAAATGATAAAGCCGGATCTGAAGGTCTCCACTGCTGATCTCATGAGCCACTTACACTTTCAACATCACCTCCCCCTAGAGAGGTCTGAGGGGCATACTTCCACTGCTGTTCCATTCAGTTTACCTTAGTCATTGTACTTGGGGTTTTTGTCACACAGAGAAAAGTCTCTGTGTATGATTTACCATATTTTCCTCCAGATCATGTACAAAGGTCCTATGAAAGGATTTACTGTTTCCAATGTAAAAACAACTTTCTTTTTATCAGATAGCAAACTAATGTATTATTAGTTTTTCCTTTCAGCCATTTCCATGAGAAGACAATGCCAAGAGGATATTTGGTGCCGAGAGGAAGGCTTTGTTTTTATGACAATATACAGTACAAGACGTCTAGATTGATCTGTGGCTTCTGAAAAGTGAGGTATTAACTTCAACACAGGAAATAAAGTAGTTTTTAATATTAATTTTAGTTCTTCCTACCAAAACCACACAATTCCCAGGCATTGGTGGCTCATGCTTAAAATCTAAGGATGAGGGGCTGGGAATGTGGCTCAGTGGTAGAGCGCTTGCCTTGCATGCATGAGGCCCTGGGTTCGATTCCTCAACACCACATAAGCAAAAAAGAAAAAAACTGGAAGTGGCGCTGTGGCTCAAGTGGTAGAGCGCTAGCCTTGAGCTGAAGAACTGAGGGACAGCGCGCAGGTCCAGAGTTCAGGCCCCACAACCAGACCCCCCCAAAAAAATAAATAAATAAAAATAAAATCTAAGGATGAGGTTTGAGGTTTGAAGCCAGCCTAGGCAGGAAAATCCATGAGACACTCATCTCCAACCAACCAATAAATGAGCAAGAAATGAAGCATGGCTCAAGTGGTAGAGCACCAGCTTTGAGCAACATCCAGGCTCTGAGTCCAAACCTCAGTTCCAGCACATGTGCATACACACACACACACACACACACACACACACACACACACACACACACACACACACACATACACACATACACACACACACACACACACACAAACACACACACAAAATACACAAAAAACCCAGAACAAAACACACAGATGAAGAACAAGGTCTCTTAACCCTCTTTCCCTAACACCCTAGGGGCAACTATATTCAGTGTAATTTTCTAGACTATTTTTTAGTTGTGTCTTTCTGTCTGTCTGTCTCATCTATCTGTATATATACATGCATGTGTATCTCTCCCAGGAATGGAGGCTGCCAAGGGCCATTTAAATACTTACAGCATGATTATGGGCGATACAAAATCGTAATACAGGCAGAGGGGCCTCAGGCAAACAATGAGAAGCTGTCCCTTCATGTACCACATTTGGTACATGAGTCATTACTCAAGGGCATATATTATGGATACTATTGTTTTTCTTATTGTTTTCTTTAAACACTATTTCCACTGTAAGTACTTTTCTTCTTGAAAATAAAACTCTCTTTGAAAACCTTAATACATTATTCCATATAGATTTTCCTGTCTTTCATTTCCTACGAAATATTCCTCTACTTGTACTTATTTTAACATAGATATTTAATGATTTTCCTATGCAGACCATTTCCATTGGGTTTTTTGTTGTTTTATTTTTGGCTATAACAACATTGGAAAACATCTCTTTGAATATATGACAAATGTTTTTGTGTGATAAGTATCAATATGTAAGATTTTTGGTTTAATGATTTATGTACTCAAAACTTTAAAATTGAATCCCTGTCCCAAGTATTCACCAATTTATATGGGATAACACATCTTATCTTCCTTAGCAAAATTATCAAGGTATTATTAGTCATCTTGCATATAATGTAGTAAACATTCTGAAATTTTATTATACTATGGTAAGAATACACCATGAGATCTACCCTCTTACCAAATATTTAAGTATACAATATATTACTGGAGGCTGTAGATTCAGTGTTGTACAGAAGACCTTATTGTTTTGATTGCGCTTTAAGCCCATTATGTACCAACTTCCTGTTTCCCTTTCTCAGTGTCTGGCAATCACCATTCCATCCTGTGAGTCTTTCAGAATTTGTCCTTTTGTAACTGACTTATTTCATCTATCATAATGTCTTCAAGGTTCATCCACGTTGTTAAATTGAGTATAGGAGTAAATGAATGTATAAATGAATACCAAGAATGGACTGTGCTATTTTGGAAAGGTAAACTACATTATTTTGTCACAGGAGTTGATGCCAATAATATCATAGGACCCACAGGCACAATTTCTCATTTTTATTCCCTACCATGGAATGAGAAAAATATTCTACTATATGAGATATAGTAGAATATAATAGGGTAAGCAAATCTATATTCAAATCCTAGATCTTCCAGAACATTGGGATATGAACTTAGGCATGCAACCTATCTTTCCTGTGAACCAATTTGTAATGGTGACAATAAACCCCAAGCTCAAAGGAAAGAAGGTATGCAAAATATTATATAAAGTCTAACCCATTTTTCCAAATGTTAGTTTTTATTACTTCCTACGGTACCATATTTATAAAAATAAAATAATAAATTATAAAGGTTGAGTTCTAAAAGACTTAATTCAACCTGGCTAGAGCTACATCCATGCTGTCTCCCTACCCTGATCTCTTTTGCCTGCCCTCTTGTTACGTTCTACCTCCAAATGACCACATTGCAACATAATACTGTCCATATTTCCAACAGGAAATGTCAATGTGTTTTTCCAGATTAAGCATTAAGTACATTTGAGGAACTACTGGCATAGAAAAAAGCTAATAATAGTAGACTCCTTTATATATATATATATATATATATATATATATATATGCATATATAAATATACATATATGTGTGAGGCTGTTCACTCAATAACAACATGTATTACTATAATCAGTAAAAATGGTTCTAATATCTCCTGTTGGTACACACAACAGGGAACAAGCATCTTAATATTGATCTCAATTTTTATGTGCTGAAGTACAACTGTGATTATTCTACTAACATATTGCTCTACTTTAAAAAAAAAAACAAGTGAAACCCACAGTACTAGCTATAAGCCAATTTATAATATGGAAGTTTCACAGTGCAATCATTTTCTTTCAAATGCCAGCTAATATTTGGTGGGAAAGTGAAACTGTCTCCGTAAAAACCTTCCAACAGTTTTACCTTCTTCTTTGCTGCTTTGTCTCTGCCCACTCTGCTGCCTCAAGAGCAATATTCTATCCTCTTGTTGGCCTCCCTGCTGGGGGAAAGCACGTCGGTTACAAGATGCTAACTTCAATTCAGAGCCAGCCCATCACAGCACTGCTTTGGGCAATAGATTTTAACCCCAAGAAGCAATCATCAATCCCACATTATACAACTTTTCATAACAATTATAATCACTGTTATGGTTCATGACATCTTACACATGCCTCTGCAATGGTTAATGGCTGGCTTTCTGAAATCACACTGCATAGGCTTTGAAATATGCCTCTTCCTTGGACAGGGTACCAAACCTCTCTGTATGTATCTTCTCACCTGTCAAATTAGACTGACAACTCTACTACCTTTCGGACGCTTGAATGGGATAATCCATAAAGTGGCTTAACTCATTGCCTGGTACACAGGTGGAGCAAAATGTTCATAATAGTAGTAAAAAAAAAAAAAAAAAGGGTGTCAACCCTGTCAAAAATGGGATTTTCCCTTTTTATCACCTGCTCAAGATCTTACCACCATTAAAAAGTAGAGGCCAACCGATTCCAAGCTAAATGTGTGCTTGATTAACAATTTATGCTCTCCTTGTTTAAATGTACCAGTTCTTAACTGGAGATCACTCTGGCTTGATGGTGATCATTCTGCCCACTTTTTCCCACCCAAAAATGTTACTTAACCCTGGAAGTCTCTATTTACTCAACAAAATGCACAAAAAATGCTTTTGTGGAGGATTTGGGTCAAGAAAAAGGAGCCCAGATAATGAGCCAGTAGCAAACACACAGATAAAAACATATAAATTCAGAGAGTGACTAGTGCCATGGAGAATATAAAATGTTGTGCTGTGATCTTGAGTTGAGACCTGAATGTCTAGCAGTAGAAACAGCCTGATGTCAAAGGTAGGAACACAGGTTCTGGATCTACTATCTGTGACCTTGGGCTTAACCTTGACTTTGGGATGTCAGCCTGTGTTTGTCTTGTTTTGCTGCTCTCATCTCCATCTTCTAAGCTGGCAACCCATCAAGTTGCTTGGAAGGAGAGATGAGGGAAAGAATTCCTATTATTCAGCCATGCAAGACTGCACACTCTCTGTGAACACATCTCACTTTGTCTTGCTTGAGATGTCACTTCTCCTCTAGCCTCCCTCTGTCAATATCCTCTTGCTGGGCTGGGAAGGTGGTTCAGTGGTAGAGTGCTTGCCTTGCATGCTTGAGGCCCTGAGTTCGATTCCTCAGCACCACGTAAGCAGAAAAAAAAAGCTGGAAGTGGAGCTGTGGCTCAAGTGGTAGAGAGCTAAACCTTGAGCTGAAGAGCTGAAGGACAGCACCCAGGCCCAGAGTTCAGGCCCCACGACCGGACACCCCCCCCCCCAAAAAAAATATCCTCTTGCTGCCTTCCTTTTCTCAACATAGAAAGGAGAAAAGCTAGCCCTAGAAATTCCGACTCGGGCCTACAGAAGACTCATCCTGAATCAGGAATCACTATTGGTAGGCTGAGAGTCTGCTCTCTCTCACCTAGGCCAGCAGTTATTCATCTCAAGGGAAATGTGCCTTACCTTGTACTCATAGAATTTTGGAGCCCACAGCTTAAAAATATAATTTAAACTCTTACCAACACCTAGGAAATATCTGGTTTACCTTGTAGAGACAAGAAGTATTCAAAACAAAACACTATCAGATATAATCACTACCTTCAAGGTCATACCAGGGAGGAGAGTAAATTATTGTTATTATGATAATAATGAATGGTTATTAAGCCCTGAATCAGAAACAAGAGTAAGAGATTTATATAAAATAGTCCATGGAATCCTAACAACGTATGAGGTAGTGTTTGTGATTGTCAAATAGAAAAGGAAGTAAGGTGAGTAAGATGTCATGAGATAGTATGGTTATGTTAGAAAGAGAACTGGGAGGTTGTGTTAGTGAGAGCTGGGAGCTGGTGCAGTTTGGAGACTAAAGATAATGTACATCCCTTACTTTCTGCATGCCATCATACACCCAGTCCCCACCGTCCCCCACCCAGTCTGGCCTTTGTGCTATCCTCTGTATGTGCCAGACAACACTTCAGTCTCAGAGCTTTGGAATATACCCTGGCTCTCTCTCTCCAAGATTCTATCCCATCCATTTCTTCCAGAGTCTCTCTCCCCCTATTTCCCCTTTCCTTGTACTTTCTCTAACTCCATCCTGCTATGTAGCCCAGATTGGCCCAGAACTCTCTATCCTCCTGCCTCCAGATCCTAAGTGCTGGGATTATAGGCATGTTATACCATTCCCAGCTTTTCCATGTGCCTATTCAAATATCTCTTTATGAGGAAGGCCAGTCCTACCTCAAAATCTCCATCCCTTTATCTGCCTAATTTAATTTCATGCATCTGCTTTTCCTTCATATTATACCCATCATATCATTTATTGATGTGTTTACCACTTTACTGTCCATCTGCTCCTAATAAAATGTCAGGTAAATGAGGTCAGACACTTTGTCTGACTACATGATTCTTATTCTGTGTACCAGAAATACTTTTTAGCACATGACACATCCTCAGTAAATATTTATTAAATTAATAAATGCATTTTAAGGGGTGTTTCAAGAAGAGTGATTCCCTACATGCCAGGGTGCTCTCATGGCCAGTCCACAAAGGAATATTTTTAGATGATCAGAGATTGTTCAAAACAACAAAGCAAAACAAGTAACAGTCTTGCTCCTGCTGGAATGAGAATTAACTAGGGCAGGGTATATCTTTGGGACACAAGACTCTTGCTCTACAGTTTAGAGCCAGCAAACTAAATATCTGGAAGTTAGGACCCAGAAGCTACACTTTAATAATGCATTCCAAAGTTTATAAGCAACCTGGCAACTCCATTTTTTGGCAAGATGGATCGTGTCCTTGCTTTTCGTGTTTTCCTTGTGAGATGGCTGTGTTTTCCTTCACCTCTTAGGAAGACAAGATTCAGGTTTGCAGGCATTAATAAACATGGGATTTTCCAGTACAGAACATCTTGAGATCTCATAATATGCCTATCAAAATATAAATGTCACAGAATCCTGACGTAGATCTCAAAAGCCTCATAGCCCTTTTTAATACACACAGCATTTGCATTCAGAGCTCTTTCTGTTCCAGTAACCTTCTAGAAATACAGGGTGGACATATTTTCTTCTTTCCAATGAGGCAAGTAAGACTCAAAGATGGGAAGCAGTTGTGGCTGGAGCCACAGCTGTACAAGACTGTACCTACCCAGTATTAGGCGCTCCCCACCATTCAGCTGATCTAATATGGTTGAGTGAAACTCACCAACGCCAAGTCATTTACTGAGTACTCTAACAACCTTACCAAATACATCTGGGTAGAGAGTAAGTTCACATCTTCATCAGAGCACATGGGGAGTTAATGTGTACTCACCTATGGTTCAAGTTCAAAATTCCAGACTAAATCTTCTAGTTCCTATACCTGCTTCATCATTGCAAATGAACTGCCTAACTTGTGTGAATCTCAGTTTCCTAATCTGAAAGAGAGCACCATCAATATCACCTGAGAGAGTTGTGTCGTGAGGACTCCGTGTCAAAGCCACGCAAATCCATGAGGCCTGACCCAATCTCAACAGATGTCAGCTATCATTATTCGTAATTCAGTCTCCAAGGTTAATCAAAGCAGGAGGGATGTCTCATTGCCATCCTGATACTTTTCCCCAGTGGATGTTACAGCAGAAATTCAATATATATTCACTCAACCAAATAATAAAGAAATGGATGACAGAGGCTAAAAGTTTCTCAGGTTCAACTAGCAAATGCACAAATGGTAGAAGTGAAAATGGTCACATCATTATTCATAAATACTAGTCAAGATACAACCTCTTGTCTTCTAACTTGTGCCCTATTCCTCATCACCAGTGATCTTCCAGCTTTTCCATCTAACCAATGAGGAGAGGGCAGAATTTGTCTCAGGATGCACATAAACCTGGTCTTAGAACAGTCTTCAGTCTGGAATGTGGATTTGCAAACTATTGGCCTTGAAAAAAATCTCCATAGGCTCCAGACAGCCAATCCAGGCTTTGTCCTTATCATTCTGCTTCCCTCCTTCGTGCCCTGGTTCAGGAATGGCTTCCAAATATATCTGTATTCCCCTGAAACTACAGCAACACCACTCTGATAGTCTTTTCTGCATTAAACATGTGGTCTCTGCACATCTCTGACTCCAGAAGTGGATTTGGAAGTGAATAGCTAGCTAGCACATTTAGGTGAACAACAAGAGAAGGGCTGTCTAACCGTGATTGCTCTGTCACATGGAGTCAGTAAATCCCCATCCTTCTAACCTTCCTATCACCCATACTATCTCCTCCTCCTCCTCCTCCTTTTCCTATCTACCTCTGGTTACATAACCCACACCTTTGAACTGTTCTAATGCCTTTCCCATAACTTTTGATAGGAACCAGTAGTCCTCCTCACTCTAGTTCAAGCTCTGTATAAAATCCAACTGGATCGTCACCACTCATCATTGGTCACTTATTGATCTAGTTTCTTTGTAGCTAGGCTGAGCCATGCAACAAAGATTAGAATGTTCCTTCGCCAATTTACAAGTGATCGTCTTTATTTATTTTTGCGAGGGGCGGGGAGGGAATCTAGAATACAGAATCAATATTGATAACTCAAAGAATCTTTTAAAAATAACAAAAGTGAAATTATGTTTATGAATCAGAACCTTGAAATATTAAAGCTCGAAGGGATCTTAGACATAATTCTGATTTGGTTCCCTCAGTTTATGATATCTGTTTTGGGTTTTTTCTACAACTGTGAAATTTGGGGCCAGGGAGACAACAGACATGTCCAGGGCTATGTATCTTCCTTCCCTATAGCTAGCTACTTCATCTTCACAGCACAGATGTGTTTCTAAACAAATCCTAACAAACTCACCGGGAAGCTCTATTTAACCCAATTCTCAAGTGGCAAGCAGACAGGGCTGTTAGAGTTGATTAGCAGATAACAGGATGGCTCAAGAATGGACCCTCAGCTGCTGCCTGGGGAGATGCTGTTGCCTGAGAGACAGCAGGTGGAAGGGGGCTTACCAGCTGAGACAGGATGGGGGAGGGAACTGCAGGTTAGATGGCAAAACTCACAGACAAGCTCCCCTGTCACCTCAAGCCATTAGCCAAGGCCCAATCAAGGATCCCAGCTCCAACCATTACGGATTATCAGCAATATCTGGCACTTACAAAGGAAGCAGTCCTGGGCTCTCAGTACCAGTCTGTGGTACATAAGAATTTGATTCTCAGTGGTTTAAAACCCTGGCCTGTGTGGCTGTGAAATACTGACAGGGGAGGCTGGAGGATTATCACGTGTACATATTCACATATATTAATTCTCTCTCTCTTTCACACATACACATAGACACACACAACACATACTGAGTAGCAACGGTAAATCATATTAGCTTTTGCAAACCATTTACAGAGCAAAGATGCATGAGATTCATCGGAATGCGTTCTCTTAATGTATTATACTGTACCTACTCCCAAGGCTAAGTAACAAGGGAACCGCAGGAAGGAAAGACTAGGAGGAACTGAATCAGCCCTCCTGGACATGGTAGGGAGAAGAGTGGCTTTTGCTTGTTGAAGACACTGGTGAGCGACAATGTGCCTTTATGGCAGGGAGATGCAACTTCAGAATAGAGAGTATCACAGAGCTAAGAGTTACAGAACTCTTAAGTTCATGCTGGTGATGGGGGAGCAGAGCTAGAGCTGGTGCAAGGTGGGTCTGTCTGAAGACACTAGAGATCCAAGAAAGCTCTTTTCTTAAAAAACAAAAACAAAAAACCAAATGTACAGGAAAAATTGACTTAATCGTGTATAACTAGAAATTATAACACATGTACGGATTCTTGAGATCACCACAAGACAATCCAAGATAGTGCCACCACCTTCATTATTTATTTTTGTTGTCCTTTTGTTGTAGAATCCCCTCCACACACTCTGGCTTGGTTCCAGTACCAAATGCCGAGTAGCAATGCTCTGCTTCAGCCCTAGAGTTTTGTCTCTTCCAGAATGCCACTATGTAAATGAAGGCTTCTTTTATGCAAGGTGATGCTTTTGACATATATCCTGAATGTACTTGCCCTAAGTGTGTGTTGTTTCTCTCTCTCTCTCTCTCTCTCTCTCTCTCTCTCTCTCTCTCTCTCTCTCTCTCTCTCTCTCTCTCTCTCTCTCTCTCATTGTTGAATTATAGTCCCTTGTATGATATGTAGTGTAGCTGGTTCACCCATTCACTCACTAAAGGGCTCTGAGTTACCCTCTGCCAGAAGGGAGAGTGGAAATTATGAATATAATTTGTAAGAAACTGCCCGGGTTGGGCTCATTTGCTTTCCAATGTGGCTACATGGGAAGTGGCTCTAGTTTCTCCTAGATTCTAGCCGGCCCTCATTATCACCTTTATGCCTATCTCATTGGGGTTTTGAATGCTATTTCCCTGATAGCTAACAGTGCTTTTCACATGCATGCTGGCCATTTGCATATCTTCTTTGGAGAAATGTCTGTTCAGATCTTTTGTTCATCTTTAAATTATTGTACTTTCATTATTTGAATGACACTGGGTTCTGAACTCAGGACCTCACGCTTACTAAGCAGGTGCTCTACCATTTAAGCCATACCTTCAATCCTTTCTGCTTCAGTTATTTTTCAGATAAAAGCTCACATTTCCCCCCCCAAGGATGACCTCAGTTTGCGATCTGCATGACCTCCCACAGAGCTCAGTAAAGAAGGGTGTGCTGCCTGGTTTACTGATTGAGAGGAGGGCTCCCTAACTTTCTTCCTGGGCTGACATTGAACACTTGCAAGTCAATAATAAAAAAAAATTTCAGACTGGGTGATGGCATCTGACACTTGAAATGCAAACTGTATTTAACAGCATGCTTAAAAATATGTAGGGTGTATAACTAATATATGCTAATATAGAGATTCACAGCTAGCCAGATTTCCTCTCATGATGGAAATACACACAATATTGCCACTTCTCCTTTACCCTTCGGCTATGCCTTTGTGAACTGAGTCAAATGGACTCTGGGCTGAATTGTGGTGTCAAATTCAAAGCATTCCTTACTACAGAGACCAGCTGTCACACAAGGAAAATGAACCCCCTTCCACCTGGCACACACCAAGCATCAATAGTGAGCAGCTAGGCCACTAATCGTGAGATCCTGGTGGATGTACAATACTTGCCCACCCCCTGCCTAGCTTGCACCATGGCATTTATCCTCCTGCCATCTTCCTTCTCAGGAACTGCACCCCGCATGTCCATACTCGCTGTCAATGTTTACAGGTAATAAAAAGGCAGGTGCAGAAATAGCACAGGATGGGGTGGATGATGCAAGCCATGGACATAGACACAAATCCCAGCTTTGCTGCTTACCAAATGATTATCTAGCCTATATGTAGTTCAGAATTCTCATTTATGCAAAAGGACCCAGACCACCTATCTAACTACATTGTATTCATTCAGCTAAAATTTACATTCTACCTATTTGAACAGTAACGGTTGGCATGTATCAAAAGCATCCAATGGATTAAGCATTGTTCAAGCCACTTTAGAGATGAGGATGCAGGCTCTCCAAAACCCTATGGTTATAGCGGCAGAGGCAGGCTTAGAATTAACCTGAATCCCTTCTTCATGTTTAAAGAGTTCTCTCCAAGAAGGCTGGGGTTTTGACAGATTCCATGCAATGCTAATTCTCTGGTGCTAGGAATTGACATCTTGCATCAGTCAGTTGGTTCTGGCACAAAGTGTCATCGTAACCTCAGAGATGATACATGACATTGTTTTAAGCCACAGGCTAAGCACCCCCCTTTATCCAAAGTATGATCAAAGTGTTTCCTATTTTTTTCTTATTTTGGAATATTTACATTATGAGATAACTTGAGGATGAGACCCAAGTCTAAGGATGAAATTCTTTCACTTTTTCTTTTCCAGTCCTCAGGCTTGAACTCAGAGCCTGGGCACTGTCCCTGAGCTTTTTTATTTTTTTTTCCTCAAGGCTAATGCTCAACCACTTGAGCCCAAGTGTCACTTCCAGCTTTTTCTGAATAGTTTATTAGAAATAAGATTCTCGTGAACTTTCCTGCCCAGGCTGGTTTTGAATCATGACCCTCAAATCTCAGATCTCAGATCTCAGCCTCCTGAGTAGCTAGGATTACAGGCAGGAATCACTGATGCCTGACAACTTTTGTAATTTGAAGCTGTTGAGATGATTATATTCAAGATGCTCACCTTGAATCAAGTGTGTATTAATTTCCTCTACAGCAACACAAGACTAAGTCAACATTCATGAGGATATTTAGGAAATACAATCATTAAATAAAACAAAATAAATATCACCTATAATCTCACCTCTCAGCATTTGGCTCTAGTATTTATAAATTTATGACTCAAACTGGTAATAACCTGCTAATAAATTTAATTAACATTCTGAAAGAACATTTCCTTTATTATCAAATATTCTGACAAACAACTTTTAGCAATTACTACACAGTGCTGTGCAGATAAACATTTATTTAACCATGCCCTTTGGGGGGAGGGACAGATGGCTTTCATATTCCTTTTATGATAAGCCTCATTTTGGTGATTATTCTTCATATAAATCATTGAGTTTATCCTTTTGAGCTTTAAGGCAGATTTCTAGAAGTGCAATTAATAAAGCCAGAGTTTTTAAATTCTCCAGTATTGACACAGATCATCTCTTCACTTTCAGAAGTGTGACAGAAACACTGTTCCTTCCTACAATAGTCTGTGATAGCATCTGCCTTGGCTGCTTTTAACACAAATGGTACATTATTTCTCTCAGTAAGTTGTGGCCAATCATATAAGCACAGTAAGTCTTCCTTTTCTTGTCTGCTGTTTCTCTGTGATGCGATCTCATTTATTATATCTTCCTGGCATCTGTAATACTTCCCAGTATCTGTAATTATTTGCATATTTATTTACATTGTGGGCAGTATAACTGCTTATTACTTGTTTGTATTTTTGGCAATACTGAGGATGAACGTAGGGCCCCATATACTATGCAAAATACAACTCTCTCAACCCCTATCATTTTTAGTTTGTTAGAGTTCCAGATTTTTGCCCAGGCCAGCCTCAGACCATGTTCCTCCTATCCTTACTACCCGAATAGTTGGGCTTACAGTCATGTGTCTCTAAACTAAGTAGTCCCTTTTTCTAATTGTATGAAGTGTGTGTGTGTGTGTGTGTGTGTGTGTGTGTGCGCGCGCGCGCAGGGGCACCTGAACTCAGGGCCTGGGTGCTATCTCTAAGCTCTTTTACTCAAGGTTTGTGCACTACTGCTTTGAGCCACAGTGCCATTTCTAGTTTGTGGTTAATTGGAGATAAGAGTCTCGTGGACTTTTCCTCCTCTTGCTGGCTTTGAACTACAATCCTCAGATCTCAGCCTCCTGAATAACTAGGATGACAGGAAAGAGCCACCAGCACCTGGCCTTTAAAAAAAAATTATTGTAATTTCAATCCATCTGTTAGACAGGCTTCTCAGCTCGTGAAGGGTGACCTGTCTAATGATAGACTACAAAGTGACTGTCACAAGAACATGACCTATACCTTGTTCTCGGGTCTCCAAGGGGCCCAGCTCCCACATATACTCCTCTGGGCCACTGAAGAAAACTGACTGACTCAGAATTGAATTTCAGAAGGCTCCAAGTTGTCATACAGAAACAGAAAATCCCAGGACGCTCACAGGGGGAAAAAATGCACAGAAAGCTCCCAGGATAGCAATAGGAGGAAATAATTTTAACAAAATCATTTATTTCAGCATTTCCCAACTCAGTGGCAGATGCTTCTGGTTCCAGACCTCTTGCTTCCTGCCAAATTTGTCAGATGAAGCAGAAGCCATGAGAGGCTGTTCCCATTTCAGGATCAAAAAGGGGCACTTACACCTGCTGTCATATGTCTTATACTAAACAGGCACCAGGTGATTGGATATGACAGCCATTACATCCAACACAGAAACCATTCCCAGTCACCTGAGGGCCACCCCTCCCTTCAACCTGGTGTTCAAACCTAAGAGGATCTAGGCCTTTCACAAAGGCACAATTCTGCTCTACCATTTTCCCTACCCTCTCCCCCCTCCCACATTCAATCCGGAGCCAATGTATGTAGAGTGCTAATGATAAAAGCCAAGCAAACACCATTAAGGAAAAACAAAACAAAACAGAAAGCTATTGAAAACTTATTAACCAGTGGCCTCATGGGTAGCTCTTTAGTAATTTATTAGCCTAATTCAGACCATGTAACTTCCTGAAAGTCGATTTCCTTAGATAGTATTGATTGAGGTTGGACCTGGGGTGTGGGGGGAGAGGGAGGATGTATGCTGAATGCACACTTTGTTAGTCTTTTGTTTTATTGTTTTTTAGAGAAAATACTTCCTCTCCTTATGGGAGAAAATGGCGGACCTGTACTAACCTCCCAGATGAGATCATTCATACTCTATCTTCAACTATGTCCTGAATATTCATGACCATTCCTTCCTTAACCTAACTACTATCTTAGGTCAATGCTCTGGTTACAACCTTAAATCTCAGTGGCACAAGATCTCTTTCTATTTTATACATGGACTCTCTAGGCCAGGAATTCAACAGAGACAGCTTGTCCCTACTCCATGATATCTTGGAATTTAACTTGGAAGACTGGAATGGCTAGAGTGACCAAAAAATGCCTTCACTCAAATGTCACTAGTGACATCAGTGACAGTGGACTCCCAGAGACACCCCCCTCCCCAACTATCATCATGCAGTCTCTCCATCATGGTACCTGGTGGCAGCTAGACTCTTGACAGACTTGCTCATACATCAGAGGAGAATTACAAATGAATAGGTGTTTTGTTGTTTTTGTTGTTGTTTTGTACCATGAAGCCCTTACTAAAAAGCAACATCCCTTCATCTTTCCCAGGCTTTCTCAACCCTGACAAATAAAAACCAACTGCTATGAAGCCTCAGGCTTACAAATAGGAAAAAAGAAGCCAAACACTAGTAGCTCATGCTTGTAATCCTAGCAACACAGGAAGGTGAAGATCTGAGGACTGCAGTTTGAATGTGATGCCAACAAAAAAGTCCAAAAGATAGTCTTATCTTCAGTTAACCAGTATAAAGCTAGACATAGAGCTGTGGCTCAAGAGGTAGAGTGCCAGCCTTGAGTGAAAAAGCCAGGTGAGAGCCAGAAGCCCTGAATTCAAGCCCCAGTACCAAGACAGACAGACAGACAGACAGACAGACAGACACACACACACACACACACACACACACACACACACACACACACACTAGCAAAGAGAGAAACAGTCAAATCTCCTCTCAATGCACTCAATGAATCAAGAGAAATATATAATAATTCATTCATACCCACCTACCAGATTGTCAATAAAGCATGTAAGAGAATATTATATTCTCTAAGATATTTGCCTCCAAATGACTCTCTTAACTCAGGTGCTGATGATGGTCCCATGGTCTTGAAAGAATAGAAGGGAGGAACCTCATGTACCTGCCTGGAGGGACTGAGATCCAGGCTGCACCTTGGACCCACAGTGTTCACTATCAGCAGGTTTGGGGAACAGACAGCTTAGAAGACAAGACTTCAGCAGTACTATGAGGTGGCCAATTAAACTGAGCATTGGAATGAATTGAATTTGAAGCTAAAGTAATTTATATTCATTATCATAATACGCACCTAAGTATAGTGAAGAGCTTTCATTCATTATCTTACTTAAATGGCCCACTCAGTCTCCTAATTGCTATGAAGAGTCTTTCTACTCTAAAATGCTTCTACAATTGAGCATCTCTGATCTAAAAATCCCAAATCCAAAATGTTCCCAAATCTGAAACATTTTGAGTGCCTGCCTCCCTTTTATGCTGACCACATGGCTTCTTTCTTTCTTTCTCTTCTCTTCTTTCTTTTTCTTTCTTTCTTTCTCTATATCAATGGTATGTTATATTTTTCCTGCTAACTAGTTATACATAAAAACATTATTTACCTGTTACAAATAAATTCAGAGTCAGGCCAGGTGCTGGTGACTCATGCCTGTAATCCTACTAAGGGGGCTGAGGTCTGAGTTGTGGCTTGAGTGGTAGAGGGACAGCCTTGAACAAAAAAACTAAGGGAACTCAAGCCCCAAGTTCAAGCCCCAGTACTGACACACATGCACGTACACACACACACACACACACACACACACACAATGATTCTACCATAGACTGTCCCCCTTGGGTAAATAAGAGAGAGTGACATCGTTGCTTTCTGAAGATCTGATATACAGACACTTTGATTCATGCACAAAATTAATTAAAATGTTATATGAAATTATCTTGAGGCTGTATGTATAAGGTATATATGAAATATCAATTAATTGCAACCTATATGGGTCCCATTCCATAGACATCTCATCATGTATTTGTTAATATTTCAATTTCAAGGGGAAAACAAAATCCTAAATCCTAAACACCTCTGTTTTCAAGCATTCTGAATGAGAACACTACAGTATTCTGTACTTAAGCTCTTTATACATGAAAATGACTGAAAAGCATCTAATAAGACAACCTGGGGGAAAGGGTAACACACTAAAATTATGGAACAGTCTTTTCTTGCACAATAGTTTAGTAAGAAATAGTGCTCTTAATAATGTAAAAATGAATTAAACATGTAATAAAAGTATACCAAGGCACAGAACCTTTAAAGCTAGTAGGGTGATTTTGGATTTTGCTATAAATGTGACTAGAAACCGTCAGACAGATAAGATGAGATTTCTGCTGTAATCCTAGCTACTCAGGAGGCTGACCTTGGGCGATCACAGTTTGAAGCCAGGCCAGCAAGGAAAGTCTGTGAAGACTCTTACCTCTAATAACTATCAAAAGCTAGAAATAGGGGTGTGGCTCAAGTGGTAGAGCACAAGCTTTCAATGAAAAAGTCAATTGAGAGTGTGAGGTCCCAAATTCAAGCACCAGTACTGACACACATGCACATGCACACACACACACACACACACACACACACACACACACACACACTCACTCACCACTTAAAAATTGCTGTTTTCTCTATAGATTTGGTTCTTTGCAAATTTTCTACACTAAATATACATTTTTTAAGCTGAAAACAAAAACAGGCTGAAAAATAATTTTGGAGACCTTGCTTTGCCATCTATTTTGCAACTCCCTAAAGCAATTCCAAGCTAGAAAAAAGAAAAAAAGAAAAACAAACAAACATTAGGAGCAAACTTCAGGACTTCTAAAGGAAGGTACTACAGAAAGGCTTGAATAACCCGGCTCATGCCCTTCAACGCAGAGGGTCAAGTTATTTTTATGGAGCAGACAAATGAGCCAACAAAAATATCTCTTGCTTGCTTGTAAGTTGCTCAGGAACTTGCTAAATAACCTCCTGTCCATGGTGAGCTTGCCTAATGAGGAGATGGGAACAGACAGCTGACCTCTATCTACTCCCTTTCCTTTTCTGGATCTGTTCACACTATGCAGTGACCCTTGTCGTCCTAGAAGAAGAAGCACTAGAATCTGCCATGCGTATTCAAACTGAAGGCTGTGGGATGTGATTTATGGCTAGAGGCCCATGGCGGCTCCCCCAGGACCAGGCAGAACTGTATATAGAACAGGTCAGGTCTGCCTGACCTCTATGGGGGGCGCTGAGTACAGGAAAGGCCACATACCCCAGTCCCTTTGCCCCTCCTGCAACAGCTATACCCTAGTCCTAAAAAAAATTAACTGTATTAACATAAAAGCTACAGGCAGGCAGGCAGGAGGCAGGCAGGAAGGCAGGAAGGCAGGCAGGAAGGCAGGCAGGCAGGCGGGAAGGCAGGAAGTCAGGTAGGAAGGCAGGAAGGCAGAAGGGAGGAAAGGAGGGAGGAAGAGAGGGGGAAAGAAAAGGGTAAAAACAAGAGAGGGAGGAAGAGAGGGAAGGATGAGGAAAGAGAAAGCAAAGGAAGGAGAAAGGATGGAAGAAGATAGGAAGGAAAGGAGGGAAGGAAAAAGGGAGGCAGGAAGGAAAGCAGGAGAGAGAACGTGGGAGAAAGGAAAGGATTAAAAGGAGGACAAAAGGGAGAGATGGGAGAGAGAAAGGGAAGGCAGACAGGCAGGAAGGAAAGAAGGGAGGGAGGGAAAGAGGATGAAGGGAGGGAGGGAGGGAAGGAAGAAAAATGGGAAGGGAAAGAGCTTAAATCTAAAGAAGCACAAAACTGTAGCATCAATAATTTTTTTTAAACAAAACTACAAGGGCTAACATTCCCATTTCAAACACACAGCTGGAGGAACATCTCAACAAAGGCTGGTCTTGGATTCTCTCCCTGTGGCTGGATTGCTGCTCTGTATTCAGACCCGGGAAAGACTCCCCAGGTATCAGGGAAGGCTCGTGGCCAGAGCAGTGAGCCCAGAGCGCATAGGGCAACAGGGCTGAGAACTCTTCATTGGGAATCCCATGGAAGTTGACTAGTCATACACGTCCTAAATTTCATGTTTGCCGACTACAGAAAGGAAGTTTAGTAAAACAGAAGCAGGCTCGTGTGACTGTTGTCTGCACATTGTTCCAGCCATCTGTTCCACACAGAAAAGTTCTGCTGAAGGAGGAAAGCCAAAGGAAAACTCCTGGTGTGCCATTCTGGAGAGCCCGCTGGCCAGCCCACTGTCTGGCAGAACTGGCTTCCTCCTTGTCTAATTGGGTCAGTCCCTTCGACTCCACGGAGAACTTAGACCAGAGGTGAGCTCATTTGGATATATTGGCAGAGGTGATAAAGAGGGTTGGATTAAGAAAAGTCTGATTTATAGTCAATCAAACAGTTTGTGACTGAGAACAAGGCAAAAAAAATCTCATGAATTTTTAACATAAACATGTTTTACTATACTTTCATTTACTCTGGGAAGGAGAATGGAGTGAAGGCAGGTGCTACGGAAAACAAACAGAATCATGAAGCAAGGAAGAGTAAGGGAAGTCCAGTGCTGGTAACTCACACTTGTAATCCTAAATACTCAGGAGGCTAAGAGTAGAGGGCTGGTGGTTCAAGGCCAGCCCAAGAACAGTTTATGAGACCCTATCTTGAAAACAACCAGCAAAAAGCAGAGCTGAAGGTATGGCTCAAGTAGTAGAGCATCAGTCTTGTAAGTAGGAGGTTCTGACTTCCAATCTTAATAATGCCATCATTGTCATCATGGTAATGAATAATTATTGATAAGTAATTATTAATAAGTAATAATAATAATTGCTAATCTTATTAATAGACTAGAGAGTAAGAATAGGAGTAAGAAAATCCAATCCTAGCTCTGGATGGGATACTACCTTGCTATGTGACATGGAGTCAATCCTTTTTCTCTGTCACAAAAATCATTTTACCTTGCCATAAGTGATAATAATTTAGGCAACACAACGTTGATATAAACAGAACAATGGAATAGAATAGAAAATTCCTAAATATACCTCTACATGAGTAATTGATTGGCAACAAACTTACCAAGTAATTAGTGAAGAGGAGATAAACTTTGGAACAGTTATTGGATAGTAAAATAGGAAGCCATAACCTAACACAATTGATTGATTGACTGATTGATTCATTTTCAGTACTGGGGTTTAAACTCTGGGCTTCATACTTGCCAGTCAAGTACTCTACTACTTGAGCCACATCTCTAGCCCTACATGAAATTTTTGTTGAAATGAATCATAAACCTAAATATAAAAAAATAAAGCTATAATATTTCTATAAGCAGTCTTAAGTTAGGTTACTTTAAAAATAAAAATTAGGCCGGGTGCTGGTGGCTCACGCCTGTAATCCTAGCTACTCAGGAGGCTGAGATCTGAGGATAGCAGTTCAAAGCCAGCCCGGGCAGGAGAGACCGTGAGACTCCTATCTCCAATAAACCACCAGAAAACCGGAAGTGGTGCTGTAGCTCAAGTGGTAGAGCGCTAGCCTTGAGCTGAAGAGCTGAGGGACAGCGCCCAGGCCCAGAGTTCAAGCCCCACGACCAAAAAATAAATAAATAAAAATTAGGTAACAAAATACACAAAGATCAGGCACAAAACACGAGCCAATGAGGCGTCATCAAAATTAAAAAGCTCACCCCTAAAAATGGAAATGTTATGGCACAGAGTAGGAAAAATATAATTCCAACACAAGTGTCTGCTAAAGTACATCTTTTGAGAATGCTGTAAATGCTCTCACAATCCCACAAGAAGAAAAAAAAATGCCAGGTAAAAATGGGGGCAACATGTTTAAACAAACTACTTCACACAAGTAAACATACCAATGGCAAATAGATGCATGAAAACAAAACACCATCACTCATCCTTCAGAAAATGCAAATAAAAGCCATAATATAGCTAGGAATAGAGGTGCATTCCTTTAATCCCTCCCTTGGGAGGCAAATACAAAAGAATCACTTCTCTGATAGGCCAGAAAAATGTTAGTGACACCCTATCTCAAAAAACAAAATAAAAATGAAAGATCACTCAAGTGGTAGAGCAAAAGCCCTGCAGTCAACCTCCAGTATGGACCAAGGCAAGCCAATCACATACTACAATGCTCCCTCAAGAATGACTAAAATTTAAGAATAACCACCCCAAGTGTTGACACAGACACAGAGCACCTGGAACGTTCACAGTTGCTAATCATGCAGCCCCTGGAACCCGGTTTTATTACCTTTTCACTGAAATTAAACATATGCTCACCATACGATTTATCTAGTCACATTCAAGAGTTTTCCCAAGACAAAAGAGGAAAACTGCATCCATAGAAATACACTGGTTTACAATGGTAGCAACTATATTCATAAGGGCTGACACTGGATGGAGATCTATATCCATACAATACTAATCACTGATACTGATGATGATGATGATGATGATGATAATGATGATGATACATATCTGATGGGCACAACACGAATGAAAGGCAAAAGCTCTATGTTAAGTGAAAAAGACCAGAAGTCCAACTCCACTGATAGAAAATTCCAGAAGCACCAGCACAGTGATAGAAATAAAGACATCCTGTGTGCTTGTACATCAGTACTCAGGCAAATTCAAGCACTGGTCCTTAGCTTTTTCCTCAAGGCTGGTGCTCTACTACTTGAACCAGAGTTCTACTTCAGCCTCCTTAGCAGGTAGGTCTACAGGTGTGTCTACTGGCACCTGGATTCTTTTTAATGCTCCAGTGAAACAACCCAGGAAGGGAGTCACATCGGCCACTCCTGCAGTCTGAGTGACAGCAGCACCAGGTGTAGAAAGAAAAGCACTCAGCTGGAGCATCTCCTGTGAGGATGGATGGGTGATGGTGATGGTGGTGGAGATTTACCCTGCCGGCTGCAGATACCCAGCACAGAGGTTAGAAATTCAGTGCATCAGGTGGGTAAGAAGTGTACAAGGCTCCTGTCAACCCTTGCACAGTCTCTCAAGAGACTCAGTAGGTGGTGTTTGTCATATTGGGTACCAAAGTAGCATCTTTTTTGTGTGTATACCATGCCAGTATTGGGGTTTGAACTTGGGGCCTGGGTGCTGACTCTTTAACTTTTGCTGGCACTCATGCCAGTTGAGCTACAGCTCAACTTCAGGCTACTTTTGGATGGACATAAAGAGTCTCATGGACTCTCTTGCCTAGGCTGGCCTTGAATCTTAATCCTAAAACCTCAGCTTCCAAAGTAACTCAGAAAAAAAAGAACACAGAAACAAAGTAACTCCGATTACAAGTGTAAGCCACCAGTGCCTAGCACAAAGTACAATCTCTAAATGAAATGTTACATGCAACTGACTACCAAATGGTGAGCCTGGCTTTCAAGTCCAGGTCATACATTCTTCAACCACTGCATTTATAAAAGGCAGAGTCTCTACAAGAAGCTCACAGGTGAGAGCCCAGAAACCTCCTGAAGCAACACAGACTCCCATCGCCCATCACTCCCCCCACGCCGACATTGAAAGATGAACAGCAATCCCTCCCACTCCCTCTCCTCTTCTCCAAGACAGCCAAGTCTGCCTCAGTTAAACAGGAAGGCCATGACATCCCGCTCTAATTTTCTTTCTTCACGTTTTTTTCATTTTCATTTCTTGTTTGATTTACTTTTGTCCTTATGGAAAACACCAGACCTAGCTACAGATTCTCCTCGTCTAGGGTATATCTCAGATGGATACAAGAGCAGATCATAATAAGTCTTTTTCCCAGCTCCATGATTAATGTACTCCGGGCTCAGGAAAGAGGCAGTAATTGGGAAGGTTTAGAAGTACGTCCAGTGAATTCATTGCTGTCAGAGACAATTCACCACCTCACAGATGGAGCCCCAAACAGCCCTTCTGAGAACAAGAAATAGCCATAAATCTAAAACAAGGAAATATCCGAGTTTTGCTACCCATGTCACATAAAATATTTCTTCTCAGAGCTAGAGATATTTTTCAAAACTAACTTGGAGCCAGGGTTGCAAATAAAACCAGACTTCTTCAAGAATGAGTAATAGAGACAACATTTTATGAGACTCCAAATTTGACCTTTCTTAGAAATTCTAATATCCACTAAGAACTTGTCTTTGAGATCGTAAGTATATAATTTGTTTGATTTTCCTCTAAATTTCCATTCAACTAAGATTGTACTTGGAGGTCATGCAGTGGAACACGATGAATAAAAGAGGAACACATTATTCTTCACCCTCTGTGGCCTCGATGAAGTTTGAAAACAGTTTGAATCAAAAGAAATGAAGTTTTTACCCTTAAACAGAAAAATCCATTCCCCTCCACAAATTATACCAACATCAAATACAGTGAAAACAGGGGTTATACCCAAAACAAATTGTTTAAATAGGGATACAGGTGGACCCATTGCAACAAACAATGAGATGTACAAGGTGTTATGTCAAAAAATGAACTTTACAACTTTGGTGCGGGGAGGAGGGGAGGGAGAAGGGAGAGCGGGGTCTGGGGGGGGGGGAGGGATTGGAAGGGGAAACAAAGAGGCAACAATGCTTGACAAGAAATGTACTCATTACCTTGCCCTTGTAATTGTAACCCCTCTGTATGGTATTTTCACAATTAAAAAAAGAAAGAAAGAAAAAGAAATATCCAAATTTCCAGCTTCTCTCTGAACAAATGGAATGGTGGCAATCTAGGGCTCACATCACTTCTCATCTACCTCAGCTGAATGCGGAAGAATGGCCACTGAGATCAAGTAAACACGTGACATTTAGCTCCAGTCCCCACTGCTCCCTCTTATCTCCCAGACACTATGTACGAGACTGCTATTGTTTTATATAATAACATGGTCAGAAGAAGCAAAAAGTTTTATACTTATATATGTACCCACCAAAGAGGTGTAAGAAGCGAGAAGAAAGAAAAAAGGAGGGGAAGGAAGGGGGACAGGCAGAGAACACAGAAAGACTGAGACAGAGAAAAACCTTGCTCACATATTCACATGATGTAATTGAATTCACAAATATCTGGGTTGGTAGCCACCACTTATAGAGTTCATTGTTTACAGAAAGCATGCCCTGTTGAACTGAGATTCTATCATTCCAAGTGTTCCCTACCAGCAGGTTCTGTTTACATGCCGAAGCCACAGGGATTTTAAAGACAACATTTAAATGCTCTTTGCACAAATGATTTCAGAATGATTAGCCTTGAAGGGAACCACGCCAAGTCCCCTGGGAACGTGCGGATGGATTCCTGGAGACGGGAGCATGCTCACAGTTCCCTAGCCACACTGACAGTCTCCTCTGAGCTGCCCTCACTGGCCATCTCAGCGCTAGGGAAAGGGCAGAGGCCCAGGCCCAACCTCTAATATGCAAAACAGAGTGCCTAGAAGGGCAGGTTTGCCTGCAATGAGATAATTATGTAGTTGTTGCGATGGAAGATAATTCACCTTGCCACCCCAACAGAAAAACTAATTTTTCTCTCCTTATTGAAATGCTCTGACTTCTACAAGGCAAGAGAATAAAAAAAAAAAATAGGGAACGAACATGGCTTTAAGCATAGCCACAGAGCTGAAATGATCTGATCATGGAAAATGTTCAGAATGTTAGATGGCTCTAAAACCACAATAGAATTTCCATATTTAATATGCATGTATATATATATATATAGAGAGAGAGAGAGAGAGAGAGAGAGAGAGAAAGAGAGAGAGAGAGAGAGAGAGAGAGAGAGAGAGAGAGAGAGAGACATGAGATAGGGCCCAGGCCCTGAGTTCAAGCCTTATGACTGATACAAAAAAAAAAAAAAAAAAGGGAAACAGGGATGACAAACTTTTCTTCTGCTTTCAGTTAATTCCTGGGCCCAAGTGAAGAGTTCATGCTTTTCAGTAAACACTGTTTATGTATTTGTTACACCTGCTCTGATCATTTCTGTAATACCTCCTACAAAGTGTGGAGGAATTCCTTCCTTTTTTCTTTTCCTTCTTTGCTGAGGCCCAGGGCTCTGACACGCTCAGGTGGCGACAAGGTCTCAGAACTGACTAAGGTCACTCCAACCTCCCCCACAATCATCTTTGATCCTCTGAAGAGCTGGAAGACGTTTCCTTAGAAGCGCCTTCATCTGAGGCACGAGACTCCTCTTAACCTAGCTCCCTAGGAATCCCATCAAATAACCAGGAAAGACGAAGTGCGGGAGAAGAGCCAAGACTACAAGTCCTCGCTCTCCCAGGCAGGCTTTCCTCTGTTCCTCCGAGGGGAAAACCATTGGGGAGCTTGTCTAGCAGATAAGATGAGCTCTCTGCACAGTGAGCTCCACCAGGCCCTGCTTGTAAAACTCCCTGCCAAAGCGGCCACAGTCAGCTATGGGAGCACTCAGTCTTTTAAAAAATTATTTGTTGCTCCTCTCAACTGGCCTGCAGTGCCCTCTTCTATGGCCCTCTCCTTAGTGAAGCAAGGATTTAAGCTACAACCATCTGACATTTCCTCTGTGCTTGGTATTTTGTCTGATTCCCATGTTTATGCACTTTAAATGAATTCACATGCCTTTTCCCCTGTTAATCTTTCTATTGTCTGATGATATTTGCAAACTTTAACAGGGCAGGAGATTTCTTACCTCTCCTTCCTTCCTCTTTCCTTTCTTTCCTTCTCTTTCTCCCTCTCTCCTTCCCCCCCCTCCATCTTTGCAAAACAACATGCAAAAGCAGGCCACAATGAGACATCAATATATACCTTCAAAGGTGTCCAAAAATTAAAACAGGACTATATCAAGCATTGGTAAAGATGTACTTTGTAAAACAACTTAAAAACATGTTCATTTCATTAAGTTTTAAAAGTTAAAGATCTATCAACTATGTGATACAGTTAAATAACTCCTGTGTATTTATTCAAGAGAGAAGCAAGTCAGGGGTCACACAAAGACCTTATACACTGTCCACAACAGCTTCATTTGTAACCACTCAAAATTGAAAGCCACTAAATGCGTATCGACAGGAAAACGATTAGCCAAATGACCATCTCTCCGCACAATGGAATATTGCCAAAAAAATACTGAAGAAACAAACTACTGATCATCCAACATGAATGGATCTCAAACCTCTCAAACCAAGCATGCTGAGTGGGCAAGAAAAGATGGGAGGAAACAATGTTAGATAGGATATGAGTTCCTCTATAGGACTCTAGAAGATGGAAGAGTGTGCCATCAGGGTTAGACTTGGATTTGCAGTTGCCTGTGATGGTGGTGAGAAGTTGGCACAAGGAGAGTCAGAAGGAGAAACATCGAAGGTACACAAAAGCTTTCTGTGTTGACAGGCTCACAGATTTTTCTTTCTTTTTTTTTGCGTCCGGTCGTGAGGCCTGAACTCTGGGCCTGGGCGCTGTCCCTCAGCTCTTCAGCTCAAGGCTAGCGCGCTACCACTTGAGCCACAGCGCCACTTCCGGCTTTTTTTTTTTCCTGCTTATGTGGTGCTGAGGAATGGAACCCAGGGCCTCAGGCATGCAAGGCAAGGGCTCTACCACTGAGCCACTTTTCCAGCCCCCGGTTCACAGATTTTTCTAAGTTAACATTCATCAGAGTATGTGCTTTATAAGTCAGTATATCAATAAAATTGTTAACAGTGAAGCCATATAAACTAATAAGAAATTGAAAGAGAATAAACAGATTAAAGTAGTTGAAATCTAAGGCCTGACCAGAGCATGGCCCCATTGACTCCCCAGGGGCTTTCATGGTCATGGCTTGAAGTGCTTAGCTTTTCTTTTTTTTTTTTTTTTTTTTTAAATTTTATTTTATTTGAGAACATACTGTACAGAGGGGTTACAATTACATTGGCAGGATAATGCATACATTTCTTACCAAGCATTGCAGCCTCCTCCTTTGTTTACCCTTCACCTCCCTTCCCAGCCTCCCCCCTCCTCCCACCCAATCATACCCCCCTCCCCCCCCCACTCCGACATTGTAAAGCTTGAAGTGCTTAGCTTTTCTAAAATGAATTTCTTATCTAGCACATGGGATAAGTATCTTTTAACGTGTGTGTGTGTGTGTGTGTGTGTGTGTGTGTGTGTGTGTGTGTATTTTTATGTGCCAGGTCTGAGTCTTGAACTCAGGGCTTAGGTGCTATCCCTGAGCTCTTTTTTTTTTTTTTTTCCTTTTCCTTTTGTCGATTATGGGGCTTGAACTCTGGGCCTGGGAGCTGTCCCTGAGCTCTTCAGCTCAAAGCTTATATTCTAGCCACAGCGCCACTTTTTTTTTTCTTTTTTGCTCAAGGCTAGTGCTCTACCACTTGAGTCACAGCTCTACTTGCTGAATTTTGGTGGTTAACTGGAGATGAGAATCTCACATTCCTACCAACAGTGTATTAGGGTTCTCTTTTGGCCACGTCCTCACTGGCATCTGTTACTGTTTTCTTGATTATGGCCATTCTAATTGAGGTGAGGTGCAATCTCAGTGTTATTTTTGTTTGCATTGCCTTTATGGACAGAGATATTGAGCATTTCTTCATGTGCCTATTGGCCATTTCTAGTTCTGAAAAGCAGTGTGGAGATTCCTCAGAAAATTAAAACACAGAACTATCCTATGATTCAGCAATTCCACTCCTGGGCATTTGCCCCAAAAATTACATACCAGGATATATTAAGGACACCTGCACAACTATGCTCATTGCAGCACTGTTTACCATAGCCCAGATGCCCCTCAGTGAACAAAAGGATCAAGAAAATATGGTATATATACATAATGGAATTTTACCCATCCATTAGAAAAAATGATATTGTACCATTTGTTAAGTGAAGAAAACAAAGGATGCATGTTTTCCTTTACATATAAAAGCCAGATTTAGCTTACAAACTCCTAAGTGAATGTGTTGAGTGTTATATAATTGAAACACAGCATATTCAAGGAAGTACTCTGAAATCATATAATTACTTAGAAAGCCAAAATCAAAGTTCAGCAGAATAAAACACCTGGAAGTAAGTACTCAAAGGGAGTGGGGTAAGGTCAAAGGAAAGGAGTAGAAGAATGAAGAGGAGGAAAATGCAGACAAGAATACAATGTGTATCCCACCAAATTAAGAAGAATGAGAGAAGGAGTGGAGAGGGGAGGGAGGGATGAGAATGGTGAAAGGGGTGACATTGGCCGACATATATTATATTCATACACTGCTTTGTTAAATGGAAACGCCTTTGTACAAGTATATAAGGATGAGAAAAATACATTGATGTTTACCAAAAAAAGTCTTTCAGACTTTTCTGCTTGGGTTGCTTTGAACCTCAATCCTCAGGTTTCAAACTCCTGAGTAGCTAGGATTACAGGCGTGAGCCACCAGCATCCAGCGTGTACTATGAGGTCATAATGAACAGGTAATGCAAAGGGGGCTTTGCAAAATTTTAAACCATAATGTGCTAGGTGATGGCTGTCCTCATTGGCTGAGGATTCATTCTTCTACAGAGACTGGAAATCTCCCTGAGGACTGGTCAGATGACAGAAGACAGGAAGTTAGGAAGATCCAACACAGCCACAGGGATACATGGATCCTCCACAAAGAGAGAGACCCTGGAGGATGGAAGGAAGGCCAGAGAGAGGAGCTCAGAGCACTGGAAGGTCAGCAAGGAGAGAATGCAGAGCTAAAAGTGGCAAGCATGAACTGAACCACCATAATGGAGAGAAAGGAAGCCAACAGGTTAATGAAAGGAAAACAAGCAGAGGGTGGAGCTTGGTCTCAGACAGAGAAACAAAAGAACTCTGAAGAACACAGGCTTGTGGTCTGACTGTTTCCTTCCTTACTGGTCAGTGACCCACCTCCTCCTGTTATGAAGCCCACACACACACACACACACACACACACACACACTATTACTATGGTTTCTGTCAGCTCAAGTCCGGCCCTACCCTATTTACCTCTCTACACGCCTTACCTCCTAGGAGCTTCTGGCAGCACAGCTGGCAGGCACAGCTTGGAGATTCAATGTCCCATCTTCTGTAGTATTTTTCTGTTTCCATGAACCAGCAGACCATAGATCAGCAGCTAAGACATCTGCCTTAGCCTCCAAAGTCAAGCAGACTCCTTGTGATGGAGGAGGCTTTGTTTCTCCACAGCATGAACTGTGCTGTTTGCACTGCTTCCCGAGATGATGGGACGGGGTCTATCTCCCCTGTACCCCAGCTTCTCCATGAAGGTGGAGTTCATATTTCTTTTTTTTTCTGGGAAGCCAGTTCAGATGGACAAACAGGTAATGAGTGAAGGGATAAATTAAAATTGCGCAGAAAAAAAAGATTATTTTTAAAGCCTAGGCAATTAAAGATCCATCCGTATCTATATTCATGAAACTCATATATATGGCATAATCTATAGTGTATTTATTTACCTGTTTATTTTGCTACTGATTTACTTAGGATGGAGTCTCACTATTTTGCCCAGTCTCATCTCAAGCCATCTTCTATCTCTATCTCCTGAGTAGCTGGGACTACAAGTGCCACCATATCTAGCTCCATAAACATTTTTATTATCCCCCGTCAAGAGGCATACTGTGTCCTAAAGTCAAAGCCTGATCTCTGAGCCAGCTTGATCCTTCAGATAAAAAAAAAGGCTGATTCCTAAGGCTCTGTCCAGCTCTTTCTCTGATCCTATAATCTTATGAAAATTAGCTGGCGGGTCCCCCCCAACAAGGCAGCCCTCCTCAGCGACCTGCATTAACCCCGTGGATGACAGGGTCGCCTGCCAACTCGCTACAACACGGTCCTCCAGTTCCAAACTGAGAACTGAGAAGAATTACAATCCAATTGACTCCACAGGGCTAAAAAAAAAAAAAAAAGAGCGACTGTTTAGCTTACATCAGCAGTGCTGACTCTATATTAATATTTTGACATCCATCTTCATCCAGTGTGCAGTGGTTCAGAGCTGTGTCCTCCTTGGGAGAGCCTAGGGCAGCTGGCTCCAGGGAGGCGGGAGGGTCAGAGGAGGCCCGACCTCAACCAGGTCTGATGGATTGCTGTGCGGGATGGGAACTTGCTTCTCAAAGAGAGCTCAAGTACACAGACTGTGTCTGTCCTTGCTACCTGACTTTCTAATGGGGGTGGTAGGAAGGTGAAACTTAAACCATTAAAGAGGTATTTGGGCACCATTCAGACACTCATTTAAAAAAAAACACGCACACATGTTTGAGCTGGGCACTGGTGGCTCATGCCTGTCATCCTAGTTACTCAGAAGGCTGAGATCTGAGGATCAAAGCCAGCTGGAGCAGAAAAGTCCATGAGACTCTTATCTCCAATAAGCTATTCAGAAAAAGCCAGAAGTGACACTGTGGCTCAAATGGTAGAACACTTTGAGCAAAAAGAAGTTCAGGGACAGTGCTCAGCCCCTGAGTTCAAGCCCCAAGACTGGTACCAAAAAAAGTTAATTTATAGGGGGGTCTCCCAGCCCCAAAACATGCCTATCTGTTGACTTGCATCCTGTCAATGGCTGCAGGCAGACTTGGTGTTAGTTCATTCTCTGTGTGGTGAGGTGGAGGAACGAGGAAATAGAATCAACCAAATGCTTCACATGCACCTCTGCTTATCTGAAAGCATTCTCATAGTCACACATCCAGGTAAATATCATTTACCTCATTTTAATGATATTAGAAGTGAAAGCTGGAGAAGTTAAGTTACTCCAGGTCACACAGACAGGAGAGGCTGGCTTAGATTCGAATCCAGACTTGTCTGGCTTCAGATCTGCATCATCTCTATAGGTTTAATAACCAATAGCTAGAATGAAGAACCCTATACAAATTTTCACAAAGAAACAAAAATACACTTGTACCTAGACATATGTTTAAAAAGATTCCATCCACAGCCTCATAGACACAACATTCTACCAGGTATTGGTTGTCAAGATCCCAATTTAAGCATAAAACTTAAGAGAAAGTATTCAAAGAATTGCAAAGCAGGTTGGCATTGGAATGGCCTCCAAGCATATGACCCTGTAGTCCACTGTCAACGCATTTCATAGAACCATTGGTGCATAGCAGAAACAATAAAATTCCTGAGTGCTGCTACTCTACTTTTTCAGAAGCACTGAGTGGTTGTCACTGGAGAGTAGTATAGTGGTCAGCACTGTTAAACTCAGGGTGAAAGGTCATCAAGCTGAGTGACCTTGGGCAAAGTCTTCAACCTCCATGTTGGCAAAGAAAGAGAACAATTCAGCCTTTGTAGGTTTGCTATGAGAATCAAGTAGAGTTATCTATTGCAAGAAGGTACAAAGCACAATGCTAGTTACCCAGTAAGTGCTCAGTGAATGCCAGCTGCTGTGCCTCTTGAGTGCTTCCATTATGCCAAGGAAAATTATTATTAGCCTTATTACTCTTCTTCTAGCCACTTCCTTTGGGTCATAGTAGTAGCCTTAACTTGAAATCTTCATGCTCCCTCTCCCACAGAAGGAAGATGTTTCACTGCATCAACTCCACATAGCATTTTAAGGGTGATTGTTACTAAGTCAATGATAATGAAGAGATAATGTTGGGGATAGGAGTACTCCCGGAAGTCATGGGCGGTGTGCGGGGAGAGAAAGGGAGTGTGCTCAGAAGCTCAGTAGGAGAGTATCATACAATGTAAACTTTCTGAAAGCCTGAGAGATGAGGTGAAATGATGGTTTAGGAACTACCTTGAAGAGGATGGAGAGGAGAGAGAGCTATTCAGATCAGCAACGCAAAATCTAGTCAATAATCAGCAATCTGGGACTGGACTCTCTGAATTTAAATGCTGTGTTTTCCCATGTAACAATGGTGTGCCTTTGGGTGAGCCACATCACCTTTCTGGGCCTCAATTTTTCCATTTGTAAAACAGAAATAAAAAATCAAGCTCACATGGGGTGTCTATGAGAAACCAGTGAGAACATGTGCCACATGTGTACGTGCACATAGTAAGAGCTTTGTGGGTTTCACAATAATCACAAACGTCATCAGGGGCAGTAATCAGCACAGACCATTCTAGCATGGTCGGCTGTCCCTCACAACTCCCTACTGTAATTTCATGGCACTACCAGGTGAAGGTGTAATAGTGACTCCCCACAACCCAATGTCCTGTCAACAGATCACCAACCTCAGCTCTGCAGAAATAAGAATCGGTCTTCCCAGACCAGCCACTCCTAATTACTCTCTCAGATCCCTCGGGGTTATGGCCAGAGACTTTGGCAGGCAGGGAGTCACATTTGCCAAAGTGCAACTTTGGGCCCTGTGCATCCAGACACGCTTTCCTTTGCTGCAGGACCGACCTCTCCGTCATTCTGCCTCTTCCCCAACACAGACAGTGAGCAGGTCAGCTGACACCTGGGCAAACATGATGAACTCAACAGCATCACCCTTAAAATGCACTACAGACCAGGGGGAAATACTCGTAGTCTTTCAATGACCTATAAGGCAAAGCCTAAACTCCAGGAGAATGCCAAGAGCCAATACTGCCAGACTTGCAGCAAATCTGGTGCCGGAATAAAGGAATCAATCAGGTTCAACCTGGTTGACTTTATTAAGGTCAATGCAGGCAAGTGATAAATCTAAATTTCTGAATTTTAGGCTGGAATAGAAGATATGTTTCAATGAAATAAGTGATTTAAAATAAACTACATATAATGTATTATGTATGTGTATATAATATATATATATATATATATATATATATATATATATATATATAATATGAAAAGGTTGAACATCACTGTAGAAATTTCCAGGATCCTATAGAAAGCAGATATTTCAGAATGGAAAAGGGAGACTTGTTAGTAGAAGATTATCCAGGTGTTTGTTAAATGGGCTGGTAATCCTTGCCTCCAATTTATCAACACTGTCACATCACAACCAAGTCACGTGGTGACCTCTGCAGGCATCCTCTGAGTAATACAAACTGGAGCAGGTGACTCATGAACACTCCTAGGAAAATACTTTGGAACCATAATATATCTTTGGACATCTATCACCAAGAGCTTTTTTATATATATAAAAGGAAGCAAGAATCATTGAAGATGTGGCTGATTCTTAGATTTAACTGAGAAAGTACAAGATGACCATGGAAAATAAAGATATACTCACGAAGAGCAAAAACGTGAAAGAGACCCAAGATTCAACCTCACCTGACAGAGCTCCAAAGAGACAAAACAGGGACAAGTGAAATAAATACCATGAGGCCTTGCTCTGCCTTCTAAAATCACACAACTTTCTTACACGCCCCCCCCCCATTTCTTTTCTATTTAACATACTACATAGTCTACTTGTCTATCACACTGACTTTTCTGTCTCCAAGTACTGTAATCACTTCTTGGAGGAAGGGATTGTTCAATGCTCTATTCAAGAACCTGGCACATAGTAGGTACTCTACCAAAATTTGTTGAATACTTTAATGGATTCATTGAGCTTCCTTCCCCCATATCACAGGCACCATAGCAAGTACTTTGGATATTCCTCCAAACATTGTACAGTACGTATTGCCATTTTCCATCATGGAGATCAGAGAGATTTGGCAGTGTGGCCCCAATCACACAGGAAACAAGTGGCAATCTCAGAATATGAACTTGCCAAACTCGGCCGCTAGCCCTAGTCCTTCAGCTGTGCCAAGTGAATAAAAGGCAGACCTTGTTAAGAGGGAATCTTTTACATTTATTTTTTGATGACACTTTATTAAGGGAGCTCCATGTGGTGGGTGGGACGCATTTAATTCAGGAAAATGATGCTCAGCTCATCATTCTTGGGATGCACTGAATGTCACTTTGCAGATGTATGGGGCAGAACGCAAGTGATCACTCTCCACAGCTCTGCGGACCCCTGTCCTGTATCAAAGCTGTCTCCATTCATTTGCCTCCTTTCAGTCCAGGCACACATTTGTTAAAATTGTTTCAAGAAGTCTCCAAGGTGCAATTTTGTTTTATAGTCACTGTCAGCCTGAACTATTTAATGTTAATTTCCTACAACCTACTCTTCTGTCAGTTTTCCTCATCGCTAATATTTATTTCCCAGCTAAATGTACATTTATTTGTTGACATTTTTATTAAATTGGACTGTCATCAATCTGTCTGCGCTTATGTCTGTGTCTGCTTTCCCTCAGTGCTCAAGAATCCACAGGAAGCTGATGTGTTTATTAACTGGGTGACCAATTGCCCAGAACAACGATGAAGGACAAGGTGCTGTGATGTGAGAAGCTGAGTGCTGTGGTGGGGGATGGAGCTCATAAAGCTCCTTTCTGGTGTCTTGGTGCATCCTGAAATCCAGGGTTGGCTATGATACCTACATTGTTCTGATAAGCACCTCCAGACAGACAAAGGAGATATTGTTAACCACTAAGAACATAAAAAGGGGGTGCCAGGATGCCAAGAGAAAACCTTGAAGAGTGAGGTGGGAGATATCAGTCTCCCATTGCCTGGGCAGCAAGCAGCAATAGAATGCTTGATAACCCAGGATTAGGAGTCAGAGGAGAACTGAAATCCCAGTTGGCCGGCATGCTGTCTAACTTGTGTGAGTCACTTAACCTCTCTGAGCCTGATATGTCTCATCCATACAAGGGGGTGATTATGATACCAATGCCAGATGGTGCTTACGAAAATCCAACAACAGGCTCGTGGATAGTGAGCATTGTACCTAACACACGGTCCCCTAAAAAACCATGTTACACATCTACCACTGTGATCTCCTTCTTCCATTCTACAATCATTTCTTCTACTTGGCACTATCTGGTTTTGACTGCTATCGCTCATTCTGAGTTATCTGCCTGAGACCCATAATTCAAGATGTCAGCCACACAGGAGCTTCATTCCTTTAGATTCAGGCCTACTCATTCCTGGTTCAGAAAACCCTGGAAAGCTCCGGCCACAGAGCCATAGAGAAAGTCCCAGGTCCACAGCCAAAAGAACTCAGACAGCATAGCGCTTTTGCCAGGGTTTCAACAGCTTTGGCTAGGCTGCTTTTTATATCCCAGAGACTTGGTATACTCATCTGTAAAATGGGGATGTTGTTTAGCCCTCTTATCTCCTGTGGCTAGATAGATGTTCATGAATTATCTTTTGTCTTTTTCCAGAATAAACTAAACTTTTAGAGAAATAAAGGGAAAGAATGGCAGAATCCAAAGCTGCTGAAGACAAGAAGACAGTACATTTTGTATTTATTAGGAAGATCTTGGCAGGCTATGGCTGATTTTGGCTATGGCTGTGGTTGTTGGAGGAAGCAGGGAGAAAGAACTGATAGGGCTTGAACCTGTAGACCTGGAACACATTATTAAAGATCTCTTCAAATCTGACCCAGGATGAAAACTAGAATTTCTAAGCAGTCACTTCCAAGAATTTGGTTTTACTTTAATTTTCTACTAACTAAACAATATAATAGATTCAACTAACTAAACAATATAATGCACAATCAAAAGTTGATCAGAAAAAAAGTTAATCCAATTAACATAGCTAAAGAAGCATACTACTGCTCCATTAAATAGACCATATTAATCTACCTTGCACCAACAATAAGAATAATTAATTGCAATAAAATATTGCTTCCTTGACTATACCTAAGATTTAAGCCATTGATCAGTAAATTACCTGCTTAAATTACTCCTGACATGTGTGTCCTGGAATCTAAATTGATTTCAGTACAACAAGTATGAAGAGAAAAGAAACTGCAAAATACACAGCTTTGCTCCTGTGCTTGCAGCATATCAGAAAGAACACTACATTCAGAGTCAAAAGTTCTGCTGCCTGGGACCTCACACAAGCTCGGAGCCTTGGTTCCCCCTCTGTAAAAGGGATGCTATCCTTTTACAGAATTAGTGCAAGGATCAAATATATATGTAACAGAAAATTGGTTTGGAAAAATCCATAAAAACAAAATGTAGCAAGTAAGGATCTTGGGTGAGATTATCAACTCTTCTTCCTTTCCTACAGGCAATCTTTTCTATATAGTGCGAACACTCCTGGACTTAAGTTCAGAATGCCAGACATGAAGTCTGTATCCACTAACTAATGAATGTGGGTTTCGGATCTCTCCTGTGGGCAGGCAGTCTTCCTATGGAAAATGAGGACAACTTTTAGCTACCTCACAAGGTTTGGGTAGACTACCCTGAGAAACGGAGTGTAAGACATACTTTGTAAAAGCGGCAAAGCACTCAAACACATAAGAAAGTATCCTGAGGAACATCATAGATACTTAGAAAAATAAATCCAGGAGAAGAATACTTCATCTTTCTCGTCCCCATTTTTCCCTTTCATTTCTTCCTTTGGCTCTTTCATCTCTTCCCTTTTGTGTCCGTCACTTTAGCTCTGTACGCAATCTATTATAATTTGTGCATTAAGGCAAAATATTCATGTGGAATTACTGTGCCTTGCACCGACAGTGGAGATGACTCTGATAATCCATGCCAATTTTTCTGAGAATTTTTCTAAGATTTTTCCAAATTTCTCAAAGCTTGTATTGTAAAGATGATAAGGAAAGCTTAACGTCCTTTATCACTGGAGTTGTTCTTTATTTTTTACTCAGATTGAAAGCCAGATTCCTTACCATGACCTTCCAGCTCTACAGGGAAGGCCCCTGTGTCCACACTAGTGTCTTTATTTTCTTTTTTGTCGGTCGTGGGGCTTGAACTCAGGGCCTGAGCGCTGTCCTTGAGGTTTTTCACTCAGGACTAGTACTCTACCACTTTGAGCCACAGTGTCACTTCTGGTTTTCTGGTGGTTAATTGGAGATACGAGTCTCATGGGGCGGATCCTCATATCTCAGCCTCCTTAGTAGCTAGATTTACAGGTGTGAGCCACCAGTACTTTCTATCCTGCTATCCTGATTCCAGGCAATCTATCCTTCCTTATATCTATCCAACCATCTAACTATCCCTGCCTCCCCCCCACACACACCCTTCACTTGTAATTCTCTTCTATAGACTGCTTCTTTTCCATCTTTCAGCCTCACTTCAGATCTCACCTCTTACACACAGAGTGTGAAAGAATCCCAGGACTTCAGTCACTCTGTGCTGTGTCACTCCATTTCAGGGTCTTCCTGCAACCTTATGCAATCCACATGGATGGTTCCCATACAAAACAATGTTGTGCCTGAAGGGATATTTGAAAATGTTTTGGGACAGGTTCTGATTGACACGATGAGTATAAGCCATCCGGGCACTTCATCGATGATGCAAAAAGATTCACGACATTCAGTATAGCCTGGAGGAGTTGGCAAAAGGGAAAGCATCTCCAGAAATAGCCACAGCTTCCCTACTGAGAAATATAGACTTAGTTTCTTATAATGTTGCCTCCATGTCAATGATAATCTCCTGTATTTGTTCCCACTGCTGCTATAAAAGATTAGTACCAACTCCATGGCTTAGAACAACAGTATTATTCTTTTACAGTTCTGATGGGGAGAGGTCTAAAATCAAGATGTTGGCAGAACTGCCTTCCTCTGAGGGAGTAAGTCCATTTCCCAAAGAGTCCACTTCAGCTTCTGGAAGCCGAATGCATGTACAACTCACAGTTCTTCTTCAAATCATTCTAACTGTCAACCACTTCAAGCTCCTACTGCTGATTTTACCCTCCTAGCATAAGAACGCTTATATTATGCCAGGCCTGTTGGATAATCTTCTTGTCTCAGGATCCTTATATTAATCATGGCCACAAAGTCCCTTTTTCAATGTGAAGAAACATTCACAAATACCAGGGATTTGGGATGGAGACATCTAATGAAGGGGCCCATCATTCATCCTGCCATAGCTGGAAAATAACTGGACTTTGCTGCCCAAGTTCAAGGTTACAGGCCAGAGCTCAGCACACACCCTGGCATACAGCAAGTACCCAGAAAACATTTGATGGTTGCTTAATACAAATCAAGTTTACCACACTGTTTACTGTAGTCTCTCATAACCCTGGTGGTAGGTGGGCAGGCTCTCATGCGAATGCTGGCATATAAAAATAAAACTGCGGTTTTAAAACAGTGCGGTTGCTCCTTGTGGAATAGGGATTTATTTGTGTTGAAAACTCCTTTGCACTGTTCTTTTTTTTTTCTCAAAGATCAGTAATGTGACTCCATCAGCATCTGCCCAACCCTGAACTTTCAGAGTACATCTTCCCACAAGATACTCTCAGCCATAAATCTTTCCATTGACTATTTTCATAAGGAATTTCACCTAAATGAGGAGGGGAAGTTTATCCTAAATGCTCACATTTATAGCTAAATAAGGCCTCATTCTTTTAAAAAAGATATCACTATTATTAATTTTTTGGAAACTGATTTTTTATAAGACTTCCCCTTGGGGATTGTATGTGGAGGAAAATGACATATCTTAGTCCATTTGCAATGGTCTAATAAAATACCTGAGACTGTGTATAATTTATGAGTAGCAGAAATTTACTTCTTAGAACTCTGGAGATTAAGAAGTCCAAGGTGCTAGCAAGTTCAGTGTCTGGCGAGGAACCCATTCTTCATAGATGGCACTGTCTACTTGTTCGCATAAATCAGGGAAGATAGATAGGCAGGGCATGCCCAATGTTTAGTGACAGCTGCTCTGTTTCCAAGATGGTACTTTGTTACTTTGTCCTCCAGAGAGGACAGGAACAAATAGTGTATCCCAATATGAACTAGGTAGCTCTCCCAAGTCTTTAAAAAACAGAAAAAGGTGGGGGGGCATTAATCTTATTCTTGAAGTAGAGGAGCCATTATGACCTGATTGCCTCCCAGAGACCCTGTCTCTGAACAGTATCACCTCCAGGGTTAAGTTCTAGTATATGAATTCTGAAGACACAGTTCTGTTCAAACCACAACTGGACAGTAGAATAGACATTCTTTGGTAAAGACCACGTGAATGAAATGCCATCAGCTTCCTAACACGTTGGATTTCTTAAACACACCCTTGGTATTTGCAGAGCCTTGCTATTTTTCTTGAACACTTTCTGTGCTCAAAGGAAGCTGGGGCTCCATGGTACCGATGAAGTCAGCAGCTCTGAGAGTAAGGACCAGACTGCAGAGGCAGCATCACTGTTAGAAATGCAATCCATTGGCTTTCCAGCCAGGACTCTTCCTTTCCACTTCACTGTAGATCCACTGGGCCATGTTCCTTCCAGGAAATGGCTCTCTGAGCCTTGAAGGCATCAGAGAAGGGCTCTTTGCTGATAGGGAGTTTACACATCTCCACTATAGGGTAAATCTCTGCCTCAGATTCCTCAACTCAGCAAAAAAAAAAAAAAGGGGGGGGGGAGGAAGGGATACTATAGTTTTGCTGATCACTTCTGATCTAAATCATTCAGAGATGCCTTAATAACAAAAAAAACAGCTGGCACTTGAGGTGTTATGGGGTGGGGAGTAGACCAACAGAGACAGAAAGGGTGGAAGAGATGTAGCCATAATATTCAACATATGTATGTGGAAACAGAATGAAGAAAATTGAGGGGATGGTTGGGGCTGGGAAATATGGAGGAGAATGAAGAAAAGCATACCATTGATCAAGATGACTTGTGCTCACAAACTGGCATATTAAACTGAACCCCTTTATAATGACTATTTAAAGACAGTAAAGGTATAATAAGAAAACAAAAACATTATAATTGTATCAATACTAGTCACTTTTGAACAGAAGAAATACTGTTTTGAATGTTACAGGTACCAAGAGATACCTGATTTAGCAAATAAAAATATTATCATGAGCATTTGAACACAGTCTTTCATGATGTCTTTTAGAGAACACAACGATAACTATCTATCATCTTAATGCACCCCCGTGATGCAGAGTCACTATCTTCCTACATTTGCATGTCTTGTCACCCCCTCTGAAAGGGCCTTTTCTTGTTCAGTGATTGAATAAGACTTTTTTTGTCAGTCCTGGGGCTTGGACTCAAGAGCCTGGGTTCCGTCCCTGGGTTTTTTTTTACTCAAGGATAGCACTCTTCCACTTTGAGCCACAGTGCCACTTCTGGTTTTCTGGTAGTTAAGTGAAGATAAAAGTCTTGAGGACGCTCCTGCCTGGGCTGGCTTCAAATTGTGATCCTCAGATCTCAGCCTCCTAAGTGGCTATGATTACAGGTGTGCAAAACCAGCATCCAGCTAAGACTGCTTTCTTTAAATCTGACATGCTTTTGCTGAAACTCTATTAAGGGATGAAAGGCTCTCAACTAATCTAATAAAATGAATATTAAATGGCTTATCACAGCAAAAATAATAGTAAAAATAAAAGTGGACGTGGCAATGATATGGAAAGAGAGATGGTGCAGCAAACGTGGATCACTGTCTTTGTCAACTACCACTTGTACAGAAGGGAAAAGCTCACTTCAGTTGCAGGTTACATCTGCCTGGAACTTCAAGCACAGCATCTGACAGGCCAGGGAAGGAGTACTCCTTTTTTAAAATGGAAACTCAATCTAGTTTGATGCTGGGAAGTAAAGGCTCATTTAAAATAGTAAATGACAAGAACAGCAGTGTGTCAAGTGTCTTACTCAGGCAGAGTGCAGACCACTTGCTTCCCTGGGTGAACACACGGCGGTCAGCTCTCTCCCGCAGTCACCATGGAGGCAGCTGGAAAGTGTGAATGTTTTTACAGACACTTCAGCGTAAGGGGGATGGGACGTAGCCTCTTCTTATGGTGTGCTGGAGACCCGTCAGGGTTTATTCAGACCTGGGCATTCAGCCGATGAGGACTGAGAGCCTGTGCATCACCACCTCCCACACACACTTGCAAACACAGGTGTTTTGCAAGGCAGCTGGAATCTAAAGGAGAACATGTTAGGAACTGAGCATGCTGTCTGGACTGTAAGATCCTTTGGCTCACAAAACCCCCTTGGGAATCCACTTGCTGTCAAGTGAGAAGTGTGCTGAACTGTCCCTGGTTATTATTTCCTGGCCTTGAGGGGGCGTGGATGAAGAGTTGAACTCTGGCCTAATCACCATGCTCACCCCAACTCCAGTTGGAGAATTCAGAGGGAAAAAAATGACCCTGACTGTGCTACTGAGAGCTGTCTAATTGCTGACTTTCTCTGCCACTTGTTAGCTCTGTGAATTGCATGCCTTATATAACTTTAAGTCTTAGTTTTCTAAGTACAGATAATTATAGTACTTTCCTCATGCAATTACGTAACTTGACACCAAAATATGCATAAAGCCAGAAGCACAAACTAAATCCTCAATAAATGTTAGCTGTAACTACTTACTATTATTAATTGCTGGTATTATTATGGAAATAGTGACAGAGAACTCTGTTTTAGGAGATTACCAAATTGAAGGGTATGAAGTGGGAAATGCCAGTATTGCTTTCCCTAGAAGAATGAAATAGTTTTTACCTGCAACAGGAAGAGAACAAAGACAAAGGAAAGAAAAGCTAAGTGATCAGATGATAGAGACAGAGCCCTTGGTAAGCTCACGTGAATGACTTGATCCAACCACACCTGAATCTAAGCTTCTTGAAATGCTTGTGTCATGGGCTAATTTAGTCTAAAGTCAGTTTGAACTGGTCTCCTAGAACCTTGGAATTAACAAAGAGGACTTGATTACATAATTTCTGAGAGGTCTCCCATTTCTGAAATTATTCAGCCACATTATTTTGTTATTTATTCACCATACATTTCTCCAAAGTGTCTAGGGAGATATTTGGAGGAAGAGAAGAATACTGAAATGACTTCACTGCAATATAATTATCTACAAATGCCTACAGTAGGAAAAGGAGAGGGGGGTTAGGAAAGTGATTTGGATTAATAAGAAAGCAAAAAAAAAAAAAAAAAAAAAAAAAAAAAGACCAATTCAAGGAAACGCATTTAAGCTGAAGCCGAAGTTTTGGAATTAAGATAATGAGGAATGGATAGATTTCATCCTCACTGGTGACTGACAAAATACAAACCAAGATCATGAGATACAAAGCAAAAATAACTAACACTACTGAGCTTGCTTTTTCCCCTAAAGGAGTATAGAGCCATAGGCTCTCATACATAGGTGGGTAGAGTAACTTTAGGTAATAACTATTATATTATTAATACTTACATACTCAGCACAAGTTTCCTCCAAGGCCATGCACCAAACACAACAAATACTTGCATAAGCATGCTCACAGTGGCACCGCTCATGAAATCTTAGTGCCCATTCACAGCAAAGTTGATGAGTAAATATAGTCAATTTGTTCAATAGAATATTATTATACAGTGTTCCAGATGAAAACAATAAAAAATGACTATAATAAAAGAGGTAAAGGTGAACCATGTTAAACCAAGATAAATCACTCCAAAAGATCATGATCAGGATGAACATCTCCTTAAATAAAAAACTACAATTAGCCGGGCACCGGTGGCTCATGCCTGTAATCCTAGCTACTCAGAAGGCGGAGATCTGAGGATCATACTTCAAAGCCAGCCTAGGCAGGAAAGTTTGTGAGATTCTTATCTCCAATTAATCACCAGAAAACCAGAAGTGGCACTGTGGCTCAAGTGGTAGAGCACTTGCCTTGAGATGAAAAGCTGGAGGATAGCACCCAGGCCCAGAGTTCAAGCTCCATGACCAACAAAATAAACAAACAAAAAGACTATAATTAAGTTGTCTATGTTTTAGGAATGGTGGGAGGAGGGAGAAATCAAGTCAAGATGCTGACAAGAGTTTTCTTTGGATGGAGAGAATCAGGAGGTAAAAATGGAGAATCTCAAGAGCAAATATAAGCTATTGTCCACATTTTAATTTCCACATTAGTACCAATGCATGATGTTTTACAAGACAAACATTATATGACACAAGCCCTCTTTTTTTTTTAGCCACTTTTCATGGTTTCAGTCAGAAACCATGGAATATTCCAGAATTCACCAAGTTTTAAGCAGCATGCCGATCTAAAAGGTGTGATGAAAGCTTGTGCCATTCCATTCTGGCCGCCACCTGGGGTATGAATCACCCCCTCTTCCAGCATACCTGCATGTGATCCATTAGTATCACCAAATTCACTATCCAAACAGCCACGGCATTGCTTGTGTTCAAGGAATCCTTTCCTAACCTACCTTAACCCTTCTTTGCTTCCTCTCATCATGGAAGCCCTCAACTAATATCACCACAAAGAATTTCAAGGATGAGTACATACAGTACATAGAGAGTATGGTATTTTGAGAAGGAACCACAGTCACCAAACTTGTATTACAGCATATTATTGCTGTAATATTTTGTTAGTAGCTATGGTCATTAATCTCTGTGTTTAATTTATACATGTAGCTTTGTCATTAGTATGTATATTTAGGGGAAGAAAACACAGTGTATATATGTGGGGGGGGGGTTGAATGGGCAGGCACTGGGTTATTTTACAGCCCTATTCCCATGAACAAAGGGCAGAGGATGAAATCTAATTCTGTGCATTTGGGTTTTAATGCAAACAGTGTTATAAAGAGCATGTACGGGGGTGGGGAGAGCACAAGGACATTCTTGAAAGCTTTTGTACTCTTCCCCTTCTCCCCCTCCACCATTGCCAATGGCCAAAGCTGCACACAATGTGTTTGCTCCTGGCTGAGCATGTATATAGATGAGCATACTTTTTATTTCATTCAATTTCAAGGGACATTGAGGAAATATTCTTATGTTGGAGTTAAGCCACAAGGAAAGTATCACTTAGGGTCTTCAAGCCAAAGGACTTGGGCTCCTTCCTAAGTACCAGCAGTAGCAACTATCTCTCTTGACTGCTGGATGAAGCATGGATGAGGGGTTGGAGAGCAGCAGGAATGGAAGCGGAGAAGGAAGTAGGAACCTCCAGCACTCTACCTGACAGGGGAGATCTTGGCACCCAGGACCAGGGGGCAGCAACTGGGGGATGGAGAGGAGAGGATTTATCTAAGACAATGTTCAGGCACATCTTTCAAAGACTCCCATTCTCCTCCAGACATACAGAACCCAAGGTGTTTGTTTATTCATCATTCTCTTATTTACTAGGTCCACTGATAAAATTCATGCACTCAGTCATGCAACTACTTCATCTCACCAGAAGCCCTCATCAGGGAGGCAGTATGCAACACCCAGGCTAGTGCTTGTCAGCTAAATTGTTACAGCCATAATTGGGAAAGAGTTGACTCATGCACTCATAAGAAATTGTAAAAAGTGTCCTCCCACAACTCTTACCCTCTACTTGGTAAGATGGAAACCCAGACCACAGGAGTTGTCAAAAAATTATCCCAAAATGATCAGAAACTTTGCCTTCTCCATCCAAGGCAGGAAGAAAGCCTCATCGGCTCTGCTTTTATCCAGCCTGCCCAGAATGCCTCACAGTTTTAATTTTGTATTCAAAGGTTTTTGTATATGTATGTGTGTGAGAGAGACAATTAAATCAGACCTTGATGAATTTGGAGGGAAAAAACACCCAGCACAGTGATTATGAGTACTAATTGGAAAGGAAAATAGTGGCTTTGATGAATCTGTGCTTGGTTTGTCTCTTAATTAATTGACTGGCTGCTATTCCACTTGATGGTTGATTGGTTGAAATATTTTGGGAGAATCTAATACAGTCTGGATCCTTTATTGCAGGGAGCCTTCTGAGAACAAAGAGCAGGAAGTGGGGATGTTGAAGAGCACATTTATTTATTATTTCCTTTGCTGGATGCAGAGGCAATTCCTTCAGCAGGTTCTGAGCATATGTCTTCATCAGAGTGCAAAGTAACCTATGTAACAGTGGGGAAATTGGCCTCAGAGGCAATTGATGGCTTGTTCACTTTGCTAAATGAAAAGGGGCCCCAGGAAGTGATCCAGGCCTGACCACTTAACCATGTCTGACTGTGGCACTGCCATGCTGAATGCCATGAGCTGGGCTTTGCTTCTAGGGAAAGGGCTCTTACAACACATTACCAGGGAAATGCTTAATGAAAACAACACAAGTGTAGTCCCTTCTTCACCTTCTTCAAATTGAGCTAAAAAATGTAAGCCAAACTCATTTCTCCTTCAAAGTCTTTGGACTTTGATCAAAACAGCAAATGACAGTGGCAGAGATCAAGATTTTTTTTTCCAACCAAGACTATACTCTTCCTCCTTGATAACAGAAAAACAATTGTAAAACAAGTGCTTAACTGATTAAGCAGTAATTTTCTGGGAGCCATTATGAACAAACTAAAAATGTGATTGGAATTAATACACTATTGTAGTTCCCCTGTTAGGAATCCTACCTCATTGTCTCAGCCTCCTCATCAAAACTCTCACCTCACAATTCTATTTGGACACAGGTACCCCATACCCAAATATGAGGCCTAATCTTGACTCTTTAAATAGAAAAGAGAAAGTGACCACTCGTGGCCAAATACACAAATGTTCCTAAAATACAGACAGGATTCTTATGGTAATATTTTCCTTATTATTAGACCATTTTACTGTAAATTTATAAATCCCCATTAAAAAAATCAACATTACTCAAGGTGTTAAAACTCAGGGGTCATCTTTCCTACCAACTCTTTTGCATGTTTGACAATGGATTGGTGATTATTCAAACCCACATTGCTATAATACATGGCAGTACACAGAAAAACAGACAGTTACAGGATCACATTCCCAACTACTTAAGATCTACAAAGGGATTCTTAGGCAAAGCTACAACACTTTTGAGTTCTGAAACAGAAGAGATTAATTATTATAGTGGCTGAGTCAGTCATGTTATTGAGGACCCTGCTGGCAACCCTCTCTCACCAAATCTGAAACTGTCTGACTCTGTCATCAGAGATCCAATAGCTTATTGACTAAGAGTGGGCTCGCCCTAGAGAACACACACCCGGGCCTGCAGGCTGCCTCCTATAGTATCACAAGTTGGATTTACACTCTTGCTCTTGGGAGTACCTGCTCACGGTTTTATTTTGGAAGGACCTTCTTGTCCCCACCTGACCTTGTGTACATTTCCTGCTCCAGGTCACCTGATCTATGGCTCCAGATTCCTAGCTTTCATCAGCATACTGTGTGAGGTCATGGTGATGCCAGGAAGTGAGAGAGAAAACGTGGTCCACACTTTATAATCTACCTTCCTTTCAAGTAGTTTCTGGATAGAAATCTGAATTTTTGGAGTGGTCAAACACCCATCTCTGTCTGAAGAACAAATTCCACCATTTGAGGCACCTCAGGTGCATCATCTTCCTAAACAAAACTATCTTCCTTTCCTTTGAAGTCTGGTGACTAATTTCATTGTATGATTATTCTGTAACATTACTTTCTACTGGGGTGACATTTCTGCATTCTAATCATACATAACACCCAGAGCAGCCAACCCTCTTTAATCTGTGGAGCGAAGTCTATTTCCTCTCACTTTACTCGTCTAATAGAACCCAAAGTTAACTTAAACTACCTAGATTGAAATGCAGGTTTCCCGATGGAATAAAAGACTTAACTTTTGGGGACCTTGGTTTCCTTAACTAAAAGGAACATGATTCAGGACTTCGGGTGGTGTTAAATGAGATGATGCATATGAATCTGCCATGTCTTGCCTATGACTTGAATATTCAGTAAGCGGGAGTATTAAAACTCCAGTTAGGGCTGGGAAGGTGGCTCAGTGGTACAGTGCTTGCCTTGCATGCATGAGGCCCTGGGTTCGATTCCTCAGCATCACATAAGCAAAAAGAAAAAAGCCGGAAGTGGTGCTGTGGCTCAAGTGGTAGAGTGCTAGCCTTGAGCTGAAGAGCTGAGGGACAGCGCCCAGGCACAGAGTTCAGGCCCCACGACCAGACCAAAAAAAAACAAAAAACAAAACTCCAGTTAAATTAAGCCAAAATTTACCTTATGTGTGGCTTTTTTCCTATTGCAATGTCAGTGTTTAGCATTCGGCTTGATCGAGGGTAGGTGCTAAACAGTGTTTCTGGGAAAGGCCCACATTTCAGATGTCTGACTTGCAACTCTGTCCTTCTGTTGACCGGAAGGTTCCACTTTTGGTTCCATTGTTGAACAGCAGAAAGACAATGTTAACTATCTGGGTAGTCTACAGACTTGTTTGCAAGAACTAGAGAATACTCATCTTCATTCAAAGGCATAAGGTTACTCTTTTTCTATTTTCAGCACCTCCTTCAACTCTTCTTATTCAAATAAAACAGAAAAGTGAAAAGGGAGAAAGAGAGAGAAAAAAAAACATCAACAGTATTATATTGAAATGCTAATCTCACTTCATTAAATGAATTGTGGAGGATGAGATAGAAATCTGCATCTTCAAAGAGCAATTTCTTTAAATACCTGGAGGACAACTTTTAATCTTCCTTCTTTGGGGGAAAAAACATTAAATTATTTTAACGCAACCCAATTAAGCCTGGTGTTCAGAGCATCCACACTTACAGGGATATATCCAGTGGTAAAGATAAAGCCCAGATACACCCCAAAGCTCCTCTTAAAAACAGCTCTGCCCTGCATTCTCCAGCGGGCTTATCTTGCCTGCCTCCTCAAAGCTGAGTGGTGCTTATTTCGGGAGCTAGCATATAAACACACCATCTCAGGTCAAGTCCATTACAAAGACCATCCAGGCCCCTGCAAGCTTCTCTCAGAGGCTCTGGCCCCAAAGCATCTGAGTTTATTGGGAGCACACTTCTCTCTAACAAAGTGCCCATGTTTAATTCTCTAGGGAGAACAGCCTCCCATCCAAGTCACATCTTTTATAATGAACTTGGAGTTGAATTCAAGAAACTCTTCAGGGGCTGGGGGTTTAGCCCAGCGGAAGGTCACCCGCCCGGTGCGCGCAAGGACCTGGGTTCCGTCCTCAGCCCTGGGGGGGGGGGGGGGGACTCTTCAAGGCTATGTCTGCTCTTGCCGTACCATGGTTTGTATCGGAACTTGTGGGATTCAGATTCAAGGCTTCTATCTATCATTTATCTACCTATATTTTTGTTTGAACTCAGGGCCTAGTGCTCATTTGGCTTACTTGCTCGGCTTATGCTCTACTACTTATGCTCTATGAACTTGACCTTTTCTGGGCTCTACTATCTGCACAGCTGGATTTGAGCCATGACCCTCCAGATTGCAGCTTCCTGAGTAACCAGGCTTATAGGCATAAGCCATTGGTGCTCAGCTCAAAGATATTTTTAATTACAATTTTTGAAAAGACACTTAAGCCAGTATGAAAGAGTTGAGAGCACAGAAGAAAACAGGGACTCTCCGAAAAGAGGGGAAGCCACAGAAGAAATTTAACAAATTTCTGGTGATGCCACCAGGAACGGAAGATGTTAGACAGACAGAAGAGCTTCAGTACCTCTGATGACACAAAATTTTCACTTGGAATGGCAAAGGCCCCTAAAAAAATGTTTGGAGATCAGAAGAGGGAAAAGGAGAAGTAGATGAATATACCAAGACCATATACTCTGTCCACTCTTCCCAAGAAGGTTCTAGTTCCTTAACACTAGGGTAGAGAATAAGAAGCCAAGCCATCCTCTCTAGAAGTGCATAACTAAATGAAGACTTTTGGATCTAGTTTGGCAAACATTTTTCATTAGGAGGACCTCTGGCACTTGTGAATGATTTAATAACATTGGACAAGAGACGCAGCATGCCTTTGGTCATGGACAGAACATACACAGTGCGTCTGTCAATATCTTCTTCTTGTCATGGCCAGGCCCTGGGAGATCCAGTGTGCAGGACTGTATCCAGCCTCAGGACAGCATGTGGCTAGCAGTTTTATTTGTAGAGCTCTAAGGTGATAATCTTATTATTACCACCTCTACTGGCAGAGAGGTGTCCACTAGCTCTTACTCAAAATCCAAAAGAGTATATGTTAGAACTCAGCCCTATATGCCTAGGGGTACGTGAGACTCATGTCTGACCAATCACTATACACCATTATCACTGGCCTCAGTGATTGGCTCAGGGATGGGGTATGCAATTGAATCTGGGCCAATCAGAATCCTGCCTGGAATCTTTATCCTGGAGATGCTTGTAAAGGCTATTTCCTTCCATTTGAGCTGCTATATTGATAGACGAGTCTGGCTCTGCAGAAAGCCCTCTTCCCTATGTCTTAGAGAAGTTCTACCTAAAGGGGAGGAAGGGGAAGAGGGGGGAAAGGGAGAGAGAGAGGGAGAAATAGAGAGACAGAGGGAGACAGAGAGAGAGGGAGAGAGAAAGAGAGAGAGAGAGAGAGAGAGAGAGAGAGAGAGAGAGAGAGAGAGAGAGAGAACGAGGGAGGAAGGGAGAGAGGGAGGGAGAGGGGGGAAAGGGAAAGAAAGAGACCTAAAAACATGAGCTGTGTTCCTCAACCCAGCTATACTGAAAGTCAGTTGTTGGCTCCTTGGTTATGGGAATCAATATCTTTCTTTTTATGTTTAAGCTAGTTTGTATTGAATTTCTGTCACTAACAACCTACAGAGTCCTAAGAAATCCAGTTGTTGAAAGAACTACATTGAAACATATATTAGTGTGCTTATTGGCATATCTGGTGGCTGTTTGGTTCCTGATGTCCCTCCCAATCAATGCAGGTGGTAAATTTCACTCCATTAAGACATGTTATTTGTCACTTTCATTGTTTAAGACTTGGCCATCATCTGCCACTTGTCACTCTTCAGGTGAAAGGCATATCACAAATTCTATTAATAATATCTTGTCTTTCCTGAGTGTGTTTTCCTTTTCTTCATTCTACTCAAGTCTTAAACACTGCAAGAGCTAAGCATTGCTATCTGGAATAAAACGGAAGCTTCTCAACTATTTTAGTCTTCATCCTGGTCCCTCCTCTGTGACTATGTGCACAGAGTATACAGAGTATACGAAGGCATTTGGTGATTTGGTTTCCTGTGTATGTTATCATGTCATCACAACCACTATTTTGAGTGTATTTATCTCATATTCCATGCTGCATTACACCTTCGTGAGGGTAAGAATGAACTTTACATCTTCCTGGTAAACATCACCGCACAAAAAAGGATGCTGTATTACTCTTCTGTGCCACGCAAGGGGCCATTGACCAAGAAACTTTATAGAAGTTTGATTTTGTGAGCATAGATACTAAGGAAATACTTATTTGTGGACTGATTTCACAGACTGAAAACAATGAGTTTTTGCGTTCTGTCCCACAGATGGTGAGGGACATGACCAAAGTTCACATTTGAACTGACAGAAAGAAGACTTGACCCCAAGTCTCCTAACTTGCATCTAAGGAGCCTTTTGTTGGTTTAGTAGGTGAAATTAGTTACTTTAAGTGGAGACCAAGGGCAAAGTTAGTGGTGTTTACTATTGCCTGGGTCTTGTGCATTCCTTCACTACTCTGAGGTAAATATTGTGGTTTTTCATACTTTGCAGTTAAGCACACTAGGTTATAAATACATTATAGATGACCAACAGCACAATGTTATTGAGTGTGAAAATTGGGATAGGAGGCTGGATTCTCTCTGACTGAATGCTCTTGTCTGAAAACTTCAGGATCATTATGCAATCTCGATAAAGAGTTGACAGAAATGCAGAACCTCAGTGGCATTGCCACAACACCTTGCTGCTCAAAGGAACTGTACTTCTGCCGTTCCCACACTCCAGATGATATGGTCTCTTTTATAGCCAGATCCCACATGATTGCCTATTTTTAGTCAAGTGCTAATTTTATATGCATTCTCCATACCCAGATTTAGATGCGGTACCCAGTTGAGCATACTTAGTCCTTATCTAAATATGCCATATCCCAGGTGAGTAATGGACTATCTGCAATGAATTATGCATTCGGAATAAATACACATGTCTTCTAGGGGACACATAAATCAATAGCTTATTGTGCAATACATATTGTCCTTGGTTTTTTTTTTTTGACCATAGACATATTTGAGAAAAGAAAAACGTGCCAATTGGTTGCACATTAATAATGAATCTAAGACCTGGTTATGGAAGCAGAATAAATCTGGGTTGACATTTGTTGACCAAGAAGACTGCCATAGCTTTCTCATCTTTCCAATACACCCATGGCCTGAGTAATGCCTAAAACGAGTCATTAATGACTGAGTAAGGTAAGGCCAGTTGCTTTGGTTCTCTAAACAGTCATTTTCTATCCCATAAACTTTTTTTTGGGGGGGGGTCCAGTCGTGGGGCCTAAACTCTGGGGCTGGGCGCTGTCCCTCAGCTCTTCAGCTCAAGGCCTTAGCGCTCTACCACTTGAGCCACAGCGCCACTTCTGGCTTTTTACTTTTTGCTTATGTGGTGCTGAGGAATCGAACCCAGGGCCTCAGGCATGCAAGGCAAGCGCTCTACCACTGAGCCACCTTCCCAGCCCCAATATCCCATAAACTGGAAGGTGAGAAGGAAGTGGCTTTGTATGTAAATATTGGAGGGATAGGACCAGTGTCTGCCTAAGGACAATGCATGTGCAAAGACAGAATGGGTACAGAGGAAATAAGGCCAGTGTGACTGGAAAAGAGTAGAAAGCCAAGGGAGCAATGAGTATAAATGACATCAGACAGGCAGGCAAAGGGCTGATGATGTACAACCTTGGCAGCTCATTGTGAGCAACTTGGATTTTGTTTTAAGCCTAGAGCAAAGCCCTTGCAGAGGTTTAAGCCAGAGAATGGTGTGATCTGATTTATAAGCTTGCCACCACTCCAGTCTAATTGCATGTAGTTATTGCAAATTTGAAGTTCTGGAAGAAAACATTAGCTCCAAGTGAGAGCTGCCTGTGTACAAACTATACTGAACTCTATAGATCAACTCCACCACCCTCCACCTGCCCCCTTGCTGGGAGAATTGGGAAATTCTTTCTCTGTAGTGACATTCTGATAACTAAACGTTTTCTGCAAGGGATGTCACAGTATGTAAATTGCCAAAGACCCCTGGAGAAGTTGTCCTTGATGTTAGGAGTTCTCTGAGCAGCTTTGCTGAGATTCACTCTATAAAGACTACAGCCAGGAAAGGTAGATAACTGACCTTCCCTTGTGAATGGAGACAGGCAGATGCATCATGAGTGTGAAGAGCAGTGGTGGCCACAGTATGTGTCACCCAGCCATTCACATCCTTGTGCCATGAGAATGAGTAAAAGCTGCGGTCACCGAGAGACCACATTCCAATTTCAGCTCTGGATTTTCCTCTGCTGTAGAACAATAGCCAAGTTATTCAATATTGATGACACTTTAATTCTCTCATCTGAAAATATGGATTAATAGGAGTACTACCCTTCTTTGGTTTGTCATGTGAAATTAAATGAGGGAACTTGGATAATGCATTAAGACGAGCGTAAGTACTTTCTATCAGAGTCCATCTTTGAAAGATGAGTACCAAGGTTAAGAAGTATAAACTATGGTACAAAAGGTTCTGCAAAGAAAGGCAAACTAAACCATTCACACAAGCATAGGCATTCAGAAAATGGTGTTCAATGTCACTGCCACCTCTGTGTGTGCGCGCACGGGCAGGCATTCGTGCTGCCAATTCTGGGGCTTAAATTCAGGCCCTGGCCATAATCCTTGAGCATTTTACTCAAGCCTAGTGCTCTACCACTTGAGCCACAGCTCCACTTCCAGATTTTGTTGGTAGTGAATTGGAGATATGTCTCATGAGCTTTCCTATCTGGGCTGGCTTCCAACCATGATCCTCAGATATCCTGAGAAGGTAAGATGACAGGTGTAAGCCACAAGCACTTGGCTCTACCACCTCATTTTATAGCCTGCAAGCTAGGCATGGTAAGGATTTTTTTATTTCTTTTGAATGCAAGACCTTATGCTTGGCTAGGCAAGTGCTCTACCACTTTAGCCATACACCTAGACCTTTTTGTGCTTAAGCTATCTATTTTTTTGCATAAGAACTTGTGATTCTTTTTTTTTTTTTTGCCTGAGCTGGCATCACAATTCTCCTACCAATGCCTCTCAGATAGCTGGGATCACAAGAGCACACCATTACATCTGGCTAATTGGGATGGGTGTCTCATTAACTTTTTACCTGGGATGGCTTCAAAACATGATCTTGCTAATCTCTGCCTCTTGAGTAGCTGGGCTTACAGATATGTGCTACCATGCCCAGCCCTAAGAATGCTTTTACAATATTTGATTGGGAGAAAAAAATCAAAAGAACTAGTAACACACAAAAATGATAGGATATTCAAATTTCAATGCCCACAGACAAAGCTTGATTGGATGTAGTCATGCCTATCTGTATATGTATTATGTCTCTGGCTTATTGCACACATTTCTCTCTCTCTCTCTCTCTCTCTCTCTCTCTCTCTCTCTCTCTCTCTCTCTCTCTCTCTCTCTCTCTCTCTCTCTCTCTCTCTCACACACACACACACACACACACACACACACAAAGCAGTAGAGTCAAGTAGCTGCGGAAATGACTGTGTTGCTGCTGGCAAAGCTGAAAGTATTTACTGCCTGCCTCTTTCATAAAACATTTTGTGACCCCCCTGCTCTAATCAGTCGAGCTGCCTATATTGTAACCAGCTACATTGTCCTTCTAAATCATATTTCTCTCCACTTACACTCAGGACCCTTTGACAAGATGGGAAATTTCCAGGTAGTGATTTATTTTTTTGCTTCCTGGATATGTGGCCCATAGTTAGTGTGCACGTGACCCGGGTAAACTGTAGTATATCAGGGATGACTTCATGGTCATCTGGACTGGCCAGCCTAAGGGAAAGGGAGCTGGCAGGATATAGCACATTTACTTCCCTTCTCAATAAGAATGCAGAGACAGGAAGTGGTGCTGTGGCTCAAGTGGTAGAGCGCTAGCCTTGAGCTAAAGGGCTGAGGGACAGCGCCCAGAGTTCAAGCCATACAATCTAGAAAGACAAAAAAGAATGAGAGACATTCTTATTTAAAGTGCTGACAACGCTCATCAGTTATCTCTGCTTCCACCAAAAAAAAAAAAAAAAAAAGTGAAGATCAGCCTTTACTACATATTCCGGCTGCCATGGTGTTCTGTCCATGTTCATGAGGCCAAGCAACCCAGGACTGGACCCTCTGGAATCCTGACCCAGAATAAATCACGCCTCTATTTAAGTTGTATAAGTCAAACATTTGGGTCAGAGCGACCTAAAGCTAACAAAGAAAACTGGTACCTGAAAAGTGGGGTTGTGGCAGTCACTACACTTGACCATGTGGTTCTTGGACCTTTGGATTTCATTTGTGAGAGGAATTTGGAAAGTTTGGAGATTGAAACTAGGTAAGTCCTAGAATAGTGTAAGTTGAAATGAGTGGATCTGGTGGGAACTCCAAAGATCAGAGCATGAATAGGAATGCAGACAGTGAAGACTGTGTTCATGAAGTTTCAGATGAAGTGCCAAAATTCTACTGAGATTTGGAATGAAAGCCATTCAGGTTACATTCTGGCAAAGAACTGGCCAACATTTTGTCGATAGTGCTGAAACTTTATAGGAGATTGACTTTAATGATGATAGGTTAATTAATCTGGTCAAGGCAGCTGTTCTCTGCTTTCATACTGGGACTTAGAAACCACCTTTGCTGAAAACCATGGTTGCTTTACCTGGGCTCCTGAATTAACTTTAAAAGCAGGGAAAGAGCTTTGCATCTCTGCCTCCATTTTTGAATCTGTGTCTTTTGCTCTAGCAGTTCCTTCTGCAGTTACACAGAATCTAGGAAGGAACCAAAGGATAAATGGCAAAGGCTTCTCAGAACAGTATACCTTCCAGATTGTTCCTTGCAGGTGATGACAGAGATGACTACTTCTCCATGACTCCTCCTAACATAAGAACTAAAATAATATTCATTAGAACACACCTGTGACCTTGCTACAACCAGGAAAGTTTTAATAAATACATATACCTATCTCCCCCTGTACCCAATTCTTTGTCCATTTAAACCAGAAGCTCCTATCTGTACAGCAAAGATAGTTTGAAGAAGGGCTGAGGTGCTTACTAAGGCATGTCTTACAGCTACCCATGCTATGTAATGAATCTCCTACCTCTGTCCTTCTCCTTTGCTTATATTTGGGGTGTTGAGTCTAGTGGCTGAAACTGACATGTGGGACCCCGCCAAGAATAAGGGCCTGGGGCATCAAACTCTAGTTTTACTTTTAGACAGATTTAGAATGAAAATCAGGAGCCAACAGCAAAAACAGAAAAGAGCTGAAAGTTAGAGGCAAAGAGGGCTGGCTGTTAAAGAGATTATTAGAACCATTTCTAAAAAGCCAAGTACTTTGCTGGGAAAATAAGATGTCTTGAGGAAATCTCAGGAATTAGCCAGACCTCACACATGGTAGGCTCCAGAGTGTAAAACTGTATACTCCTTTGAAATATGTTCATTTGAAGAAAGAGAAAGAGAGGGAGAGGAAGAGGGAGAGGAGGAAGGGGAGAAGAGAAGAGGGGGAAGGGGAAGAGGAAAGGGGGAAGGAGAGAGAGAGGGAGAGGAAGAGGTAGAGAGGAGAGACAGAGAGCGTGCACCTACTAGGGTCACTTGCTTGCACAAGGTCATTTCCTTCCCAGGGTTTAGCCATCCAGGTTACTGGAGCCCCCAGACACCGGTAGAGTTGGTAGAAGTACCTTTTGCCACCATGATATCCTACCCAAGTGCAAGGAGCCAAAATCAACTACAGACTGGACACTCTGAAACTATGACCCAAAATAAATCCTCTCTCCCTTAAAAAAATCAATTGATAAATTATGATATATGAATAATAATTATTATATAATATATAGTATATATAATATATAATATGCATGTTATATATAATATGTTACTATATATAAATAAATCCTCTCTCCCTTAAAAAAATCAATTGATAAATTATGATATATGAATAATAATTATTATATAATATATAGTATATATAATATATAATATGCATGTTATATATAATATGTTACTATATATAAATAAATCCTCTCTCCCTTAAAAAAATCAATTGATAAATTATGATATATGAATAATAATTATTATATAATATATAGTATATATAATATATAATATGCATGTTATATATAATATGTTACTATATATAAATAAAGAACTACATCTAGTGGACCTAGAACAAATCATGTCAAATGAGGTAAGGTCAAGCTCAGAGAGACAAATGGCTGCATGATTTTTTCCCATGTGCAGAGGCTAGATACATGAGGACATAATAAATTATACAGGACTCTAGGCAAAGGAGGATACGCTTAGGGGAAGAACACAAAGGTGCAATGCCTTTGAGCATCTGATCATACAAAATAATACTTATCAAAATAAACTCCAGGAAATGGAAACAACAGTTTTTTTTTCTTTTTTGTTGTTTTTCTTTTCTTTTCTTTTTGTTCTGTTTGTTTATATGTCTTTGGGAGGCACAGAAATGGAGGGACAAAGGGAGAACAAATGCAGCAGTGGTACTCACTAGACACCATGTTGAAAGTGCTCTGTACAATTTGTGGTTGGGGACGGGAGGGGACAAACTGGGAGAGAGCAAGGATAGAGGTGACACTGTCCAAAAAGAAATGTACTCTTTACCTGACCTACGCAACTGTAACCCCTCTGTACATCACCTTTATGATGAAGTATTTTTTACAAAGCAACAAAAAAGAGAAATACATCCAGATGTGTTTGCAGAGACTTTTTTTTTTACTAGAAATAAGATTTTCTTACTCATAATTAAGAAAATCTTGATCATCTCTTCACACCTGAGAAGAAAAATTCCATCTCAGACAGATGGAACCTTGTACTTAGAGAAAATTAAAATCCCCATAGGATTTCCAGACCATTATCTACCAAAAGCCTTGGCAGGCAAGTTTCTTCCTAGCCTTTGATCTTCCTGTCAAAAGATGCCTGTCAGTGAGCGAATTATCAGGCAAATGTCCTCCCAATTCCTTGCTCTAAATCTGCTTCTCTGTCTGAGGCATTCAGAATTCTTTGCTTTAAAAGAGGGGATGGTTCCATGGAAATGTGTGGGTTGGGGCATTTGAAACCTAGCCAGCCTTACCTTGATCAGAAAACACCACTGCTGGTTCGCTTCCTCTATTTTCCCAAGGTTTTACTGTTAGTGTATAAAAGATAGCTCTGCTGCCACATGACACAACCATACTGCCCATTTCAAAGCTATCATCCCCTTCATCCTCATTCAACACTGGGACTGTGCATTTGGTTGCCACTTAACAGTGTAGAAATTGACCCTTAGAGAAAGTAAGGGCCCACCTGTTTTGTAAGCCATATATCTTGGATTTGAATGCTAGAGCTTTCGAATTCCTCTTAAATACTACTGCTCTTAAATACTACTGTCCCCTGGAGAGTTAACTCTTTGGTTTACTTAAGTCTCACTTATAATATTGTTTATGATCCTTCCTCAAAGATAAATAATCTAAATCACATAATAAAAACACTTGGTCCCCCTAATGTGAACAGAAACAGTATACTAAAAAAGCAAAATGTTCTTTCCATGAGACCTACTTTGAGCAATATTTCACAAACTCTGCAAGCCAATAACATATGCTTTATCTAGGATGAGACTGATAGATTTGGGACACTGTGAAGGTATTTCTTATTCTGTAAGCATTTGGCAACCGCTACATCTATTTTATTGGAATACAGTACAGAGAGAAGTCGTGGATTATCTTCCTTGTTTCTCCCTTCCAATTTATTCTGATCTACAGTTAGAATCTGTGTTTAATAACCCTCCCATTATCCAACCTATTTAGTGTCTGCTAAGAAATGTATACTAAGTAGAACCATTATTAATTCAAAACTCATGCTACTCTGTGTTTAGAGGGTCTTTGAAACTGTTTGGCTTTTTATAACAATTTTGTTAAGATAGAATTTGCATACGATAAATACAGTCACTTAAGAGCACATCTTGATGCATTTTTGACACATACGCCTTTGTAAACAACACTTCAGTTAATAGAATATTTCTGTCATTCTAAACATGTTTCCTCATGATCCTATGTAATCAATTTTCTTGTACCCACTTAGCTCTGCACTCTCTCTATAGATATATAGATATAGATATAGATATAGATATAGATACATAGTCAATCATGGGTCTTGAATTCCAGACCTGGATTCTGCACCTGAGCTCTTCTGCTCAAGGCTAGCACTCTACCACTTTGAGCCACAGTTCCACTTCTGGTTTTCAGGTAGTTAATCAGAGATCTAAGTCTGACAGACTTTCCTGCCCAGGCTGGTTTCAAACAGCGATCCTCAGATCTCAGCTTCCTGAGTAGGTAGGATTAAGCCATGAGCCACTAGCATCTGGCCTCTGATCTCTATTATGGATTAGTGGAATCATACAACATGTAGTCTTGTGTTTCAGAATATTTTCCCTTTATATATATATATATATATATATATATATATATATGTATGTATACATACTTCTTTTGAGGTTATTCAATGTACCAATAGTGTACTCCTTTTTTTCACTCTTAAGAATGTGTATGCCACAATTTGTCCACTAATTTCTGATGGACACCTCTACTGTTTCCAGGTTGGGGCCACTATAGATAGACTGTACATCAGTGTACATGTTTAGAGTGGGCATATAGTTTTCCTTTTCTATATAAGAGAAGACAAGATGGATCAATGGACTATGTTGTTGTTATTATCATTATTTTATAATTATAATTATTATTGGTGGTGCTAGTGTTTGGACTCAGGGCTTCATGCTTGCTAAGCATTCATTTGAATACTTGAACATACTCAGCCATATGAAATACTGATTTTTATAAGAAATTGCCAAATAGTTCTTCAAAGTGGTTACACCATCTTATACTTGCACCAAAATACGTATGCCGTACCATGTAGTAAATGGGTTTTTGTTTCGTGATAATCTAACCTATTCTCAGGAGAAAAATGAATTTTGAACCAGTAGATAAATTGGTGCCCAGGGAACCAGCCCCTGGGCTGCCATAGAAGTGACATCACCTCAACTGTTAGAAGACTGCTTTTACTGACTAATTCTGAGAAAGAATGCTCATAGATTTTAAAAGAATATGACTTATATTCCAGCATGTGAAAATGAAATTAATGTGTACTCTTTGTGGTTTAGAGACAGGACATTAATGAGTATCTACTATCTGGGCACTGGCCATGGAACTAGACTCAAGATTCACAATGACTTCACAAGGTCAGGTTATATGGTGCCTGTCTAGAAAGCATGAAGCCCTAAGTTCAAAACCCTAGTACTCTCCCACCACTAAAAATTATTTTCCAGAAGCTTCTCTCTTAACAGCATGAATGAAAGAGTCATTAACTAAACATATTGAACCAACCAGCCTCAAATACTAGTGAGTACAGGATCATAAGGTAGCCGTAGCAGAGAGAGAGAAACCCAAATGGACAGCAACCAATTTCAGATAGAGAATATCAAATAATGAAAATGGGAAAATTAATGATATGTCTTAAATCTAAGAAATGAGAGCACTGTCTAACTGTGCACACAATTCCTTGTCTCATTGCCTGCTAAAGGATCGGCCTTTTTTCTCCCTCAAAATGTAATTTTCATTTTAACACATGTAGTTAGGCCTTGGTATAAATCATTTGGTTCCATATTAAACAGTGGAGAAGTAGTTTCTGATTTTTGAAGCCTCGATTTGGAAGGCAAATGTAGGAATCTCCAAAGGATATCATTTACTGAAGTCATTGCTCAAATGATAGCTACAGATTTCCCAAAATGTAAAAGCTCAACATGCAAATCAGAGGTCTATAGGAGCCCAGGATAGTAGGACAAGAAATAGATGGAATACAAACGTGGCAATTATACTTAACACTTTTTAACATTTCCTGTTACTGTGCTAAATGCTTTATGGGTATTATTGTAACAACAGTTGCAGAAATTCCATGGAAGAAGTAATTTTCCATCTCACTTTACAGCTAAAGGAACTGAATTAGAGAAATTTGTCTAAGTTCCTCCATCTACGAAGAAATAGAACTTTCCAGACACAAGATTGACAGAGCAAATATTATATCTCTCGTGAAATCAAAACATAATGACTATGGTCACCGGGAAACAGTCTCCTCCCCACCCGCTTTATCTCATTCTCTCATTTTTCTCTGTCTCTCTTTATCTCTTCCCACTCTATCTTTCCCTTCCATCCATCCTTCCTTCCTTCCTTCCTTCCTTTCTCTGATTCTGTGTCTCTAGTCTCTATTTCTCCCTGTTTCTCTTTTTCCCTCCCTCCTTCCAACCTCTTCAGATTGTATGTGTGTGTGTGTGTATATATGTGTTTGTCTGTCTGTCAGGGTCTGTCTGCCTATCTGTCTCTCTGTCTGTCAGTCTCTGTCTGTCTGTCTCTGTCAGTGTCCGTTTCTCTCTGCCTCTAATTTCTCTCTTTATTTCTTCCTGATTCTCTGTGTTTCCTCCTTCCTTCTTCCCTCTCCCTTCTCTGTGTATATATTTCTCTGTCTCTGTGCTTCTGTCACTGTCTGTCTCTTCCTTTCTTTCTATCTCATCTATGAGACAATCACTGATCCTGAAGGAAGCAATGCAGTATTAAAGAAGCTCAAGTTAGCAGAACCACTTGCAGCCAGGCAGGCTTTTTATATTCCTATAGCTCTTTCCTGACATTAAAGCATTCCACATACATCATCCAATTTACCCTTCATAATGTTTTGGATGGAAGAAGGGAGATTTAATTACTTTTGATAGTTGACAGAGAAGACAATGAGGTTCCAAGTAGTTAAAATGCTAGTTTTCATGAGGAAGCTGGGAGCTGATAACTAGAAGCCTCATCTCTGGTTCCCTCTTCTGCTTTTCAGATTCAACTCTTCTTCCTCCCATCAATAGGTCAACCAGGTAACAAAGATGGCATGAGGGAAAACTTAGGAATATCATAACACCCAGCTCATTTTTTTCCCTAATATGGGCATCTTTCATTTTATACATTTTTACCACATACTACTTGATCAAACTCTGATTTCTAGTCCTAAAGCAGAGAATGCTAATTATACTGTAAGCAGCAATAGCTGTTATAGTCTTCTTTTTGCTTTGTTGTTTTGGGAGGATTTTTTGTTTGTTTGTTTCATTTTCATGTGATCCTTTACCTGCTGAATCTAGTAGTAAGAAAGACACATCATTACTTGCACACATCCTAGGTAGCATGTGAGGGTAGCATGGCAGTATGAGATATAGATATAGTTAAATAATTATTCATTGTTTATATAAAAATTCATATTTTACTTATCATCCTGCAATTGTTATTATTGATGTTGTGGTTGTTGCAGTTTTGACATCTGAACTCGGGATGTGCTTGCTAAGCAGAAACCGAAGTCCTCTAGTCCCTGTTTCCATTGGTTATTTTCAAAGTAGGATCTTGCATTTTGCCTGAGCTGGCATGGACAGGGAGCCCCCTACTTGTGCTTTGTCGGTGGGATGGAGCTGTGCATAGCCCCATGTCAACCACTGGTTGACAAACAGTCTATCAAACTTTTACATCTGGGCTGGTCTAGAACCTCAATCCCCCATTGTCATCTCTCAAGAAGGTGGGATTACAGACTTCAACCACAGGTCTCATCTTGTATTTTTTTAATTTACTTCAGCTAGCAACTGCAGTGAGACAGACCAAACTGCTTAGTTACATTATCTACCAGCTATATCCTGGAAGTTAGTTATAAACACATTCAGTTATTTAGCCCATGATTTTTTCACATATCTGTAAAACAAGATTCATGCCTGGCCTAATTTCATAATTGTTTTGAGAAATAAGTTTAAAAAATACCAAATCTGTACTTGAAATAGAATCAACACACCATCGCTGGTTATTATTATTACTTGCTCCCATTATTACCTGCCATATTTAGAACCACAAAAATCACTGTCAAACCTCCTCAGAATAATAATAAAACTGTCAATCATCTTTCCAGGAAACAAATGATGTGATGAATCAATGACACTTGAATAATAAACAATGATTAGCTAAATTCAGCTCAATAAGCATCTAATAATTCCCTAATATGTGCAAGCCAGAAAGCTAAAGACTAGAAGTACAAATGTCAGCAACTATCAGGACTGAAAGAAAACTTAAGAGGTAGTCTCCTTTAATGTCCCTCACTCACCTTACAGATGAGAAACAATGCAGGTAGGTTGAGGGGGGCGGGCAATAAATAACTTACTCAGTATCCTAGGGTAATATATCAACAGAGCCAAGACTAGTGTCCCTGACTCTGAATCCCCTTATTAAAGGACTGAGCCCCACCCCCACCCCAGGACCCTCCACTCTGATAGTGAAACACCAGACCAAGTTAAACACTGGATGTGCCATGGTGCTGTGAGTCCAGTGAATTAGAATCAATTTCTCCTAAGAATGTGACCCTCAAATAATTCAGTAAAAGTTAACCAAAAGGAAATAAAGAAGAGACTGCTGCCATGGATTTTTAGAAGACCTCCAAGTCCTGAGAAGCCAATTGACTGGCATAACATAATAACATGGGTGTGAGACTAGGTCTGAAGAAGACATCAGGCATCTTGGATTAGCCACTAGAGCTGGCTCTACCTCCAGCCATGAAACGGAATTGAAACACAGCGTGAGGCAGAGGAGAATCAAGCAGGTGTTTTCAATGAAGACATCTCTACTAAAAACTACATGGGAAACTGGAATGAGTCTGGAGACCCAACCAGAGGAAAGGAACCAACAGAATATGTCCAAAACTCAAACAATCTCCTTCATAGAGCCCAGCCCACTTATCTGAATCACTAGGAAGAAAATCCCAATTCAGGCAAAAGAACAGAAGAAAAGGCTAACCAACCCAACTTTGTCTACTCACAGATTTCAGAGATGTGGACTGAGGATGTGTCTGAAGATGATGCTAACTTGAGTCTAGGTCTCCTGAAATCCAGTTCACCAGCCATAGAACGGTGTTCTCTCGTTTCTTCCCCTGTAAGACAGTGAAGAGAAAGATTAGTAAACCAGTCAACACTGTGGATCCTGTCCAGTAATAACATTTTATGATTCTACTCTCATCTGTTTTGTCCACTCCATTTTGGTCTAATCTCTTCTATCCAATATAGTTCATTCATAAAGTTGTATCTGTTGTATTGCTGTAGTGTTCAGCAGTATGACTTGGTGCACTGAAGGCATTCACCAAGTTGTGAGTATTCATTTCCAGAATGCCTTCTCCATTCCACACAGAAACTGTACCCGGGAAACATAAATTCTATTCTCCCTCTATACCGTCCTGCTAACCTCTGCTGTACTCATATCTTCATGAATTTTTCCTTTCATAGGTTCTTCATGTAAGTGGCTTGTACAATGCCTGTGTTTGTGTGTCTGTTTCATTTCACCTGGCACGTTTTCAAGCTTCGCCATATTGTAGCATGTGTCAAGTTTCATTTGTTTTCAAGTACATCACATTCCATTGCATGTGCAGAACATGTTTTATTCATCTATCCATCAGCAGATGTTACTCCTGGTTGTTTCTGCATTGTGACTATTCTGAATAATAGTACTAGCTGTACAGAAATACAAGTATTTGTTTGCACTCCTGCTTTCCAATTGTTTGGGGATATATTCCCAGAAGTAGAAGTATTGGATCATACAATAGTTCTATGTTTAACATTTTGTTAAGCAACCAGCTTCTACATAGGATGCAGTGGCACATATCTGTAATCCCAGCTGTTAGGGTAGGGGAGATCTGGGTGGAGTCAGACTCAGCATCTCAACAGATAAGGCAGGTATGGTAAAATGTATCTATCATGCTAGCTATGCAGGAAGTGGTAGGTAGAAAAGGAGGCCAGGCTTAGGCAAAAATACAAGACAAGAGCTGGAAAGTCATTAAAGCAAACAATGATAGGAGCTGTTGGTGAGGAAGGCATTATCCCTTAAAAAACAATGTTGGGGACATGTCTCAAGTGATAGACCTGAATTTTCCCAAATCTTTATTTTTCTTATACCTCAACTTTTGACTTCTGATAGGCAAAACTAGAAATGTTTCCCAACTATATTTTTAATGTAAAAATACTGTACAGAGGAGTTACAGCTACATGAGTAAGGTAATGAGTACATTTCCTATCAACCATTGGTACACCTCCTCCTTTGTTTTTCCCCTACCATTCCTTCCCTCCTCACCTCCCCAACTCGTTGCTCCCTCCTTCCCCAAAATTTTAAAGTTCCTTTTCAACTTAGTGTCTTGTACATCTCATTGTTAAAATGGATCGAACTGTATCCTTAGTTAAGCATTTTGTTATATCCCTTCCCCTCCCCAAATTATAAAAATGTATATACAAGATGCAGGACACCTAACATAGATACAGTGAAAACAGGGGTTATACCATGGGGGAAGAGCATACAAAAATATATAAGAGGAAGTTAAGCAAAATGAACCCAAGACAGGGACACAAGTAGTTTTTTTGTTTCTTGGTATTGTTTTTAATGTACATATAATGCACTATGTGATTTTCTTGTTTCTTTTGTATGTTCTTCCCAAACTAGAATTTTTTTTCTTTTAGTCTTTTTCTTTTTTTATTTTTCAGGTATTCCTACGGCAAAAATCTTTCTGCCATTTGTATTTTTTTTTATTGTGAACATACTATACAGAGGGGTTACAATTACATGGGCAAGATAATGAGTACATTTCTTATCAAGCATTGCAGCCTCCTCCTTTGTTTACCCTTCACATCCCTTCCCTGCCTCCCCCCCCCCGCTCCCCTTTTAGTCTTTTTCTATCCTCTTCTGTGTCCAGAGAAGTTATACAATTTTATAGCTGCCACATAAATAGAAGTCAGGCTCTAAGATAATAGAATATGCCACCACTCTTTCCTTATGCCACCTGTCTGAGGCTCCATCTGAATTCACCCTCTCCAAGTTCTGTTAGTCTGTGTGACACCCTACAAAAATGGAGTCCTCAGAAGAATCTTTCTAATTAAGAACAGAGTCTTGGCACTACTGGTATGTGGGACTAGATAATCGCTGTGAGGGGCTAGCTACTGTATACCAGTAACACCATCCATTTCTCTATGCTGCAACCAAAACTGTCTGGAAATATTACCAATGTCCTTTGGGGGATCGTGGCAGCCCCTGATTAACAACCACTGCTCTAGCAGAAGAAAAAGGTATGTAAATAGCTTATTATAATAGTGAGATCAGTGGATGGACAGAAACACATGGGTTGGCATGGATTTCTGATTAATGCATCTAACCTCACCTGGGGTTGAGATAGAGTGAGGAAAGGCAGTCGTGTCTGGGTAAATAATGCCCACTTAATATTCTGAACCACAGCCTACGGTGCTGTCTCACCATTCTGCCCTGCCACTCACCATTTGATTATTCATTCAATAAATATTTCTGAGAACTGGTATTAGGAGTTAGACATTGAATATACAAAAAAAAATAACAAGATATGGCTCCTGCTTACATGGGTCCTGTGTGTAATTACAGTTACAGCTATGAGCTGCAACATCAAACAGCTTGATATCTGGGTTTTAGTCTTACCACTCACCAGCTCTGTGGCCTCAGACAAGTTACTTAACCTTTCTGATCTGTCATCTTGAATCCTGTACAATAGGGATAGAAATGGCAAATACTTGTTGGAGTTAATGGGATTAAGAGAGAGCATTCCTGTAAATCTCTTAGCATCAGGCCTGGCAGATGGGAAGCTTGGGGTAGATGGTAGATTTTATCAGTGGTTGTACAAGTTATATATTATTATTAGAAGGTCCTGTTCAGAATCATAGGCTTTCATCAGTGCTAATCAAATTAACTGAATTATGCTGGGTCATATCCTGAGATGTAAAAGCATACTGAGATTCAATATCATGTCATCACTGGATTTCCATTAAAACACCATTACAATTAAAAGTACTGTAAAATTTCAATTAGGACATTTCATTTCCATAATCACAAATTAAAATTTTCCATGTCAGTCAGCAATGATAATTTTGTTTCCACAATAAATGAAAAAGAAAGGAAAAATATCCCAAAACTTCCAAGTATCAGATTTTTATTCTCATGTCTCAGTTGATATTTGCAGTCAAAAAATTGTTTTCTTTCCATTTTAATACACAAACATTAGTTTGGAGACTCTATCTTCTCCCAGGCCTAGCGCATGTGTGAGCATATCAATTACCCAGCAAAGAGAAGCTGGGGATGGTTTAATAACAGTCTTCAAATATATGAAAAGTTATTACACAGAACATGATGACCAGCTGTTCTCTACTTCCACAGAGGGCCAAGCAAAATAAATAAGCTGAAAATCACAGGAGCCAACAATCTGAGGTAAATTCACTGAAGAAAGTCTTTGCAGGGTAGCAAGTCACTGCAGAACCCCGTTTTTTAAAAGGCACAGGAAATATGGATAGCAAAAAAGAATATCTGACAATGATTCAGATCTGTGTGCTCAATGGAAACTCAGCATGGCATGCCAGTCACTAACCCACTCAGGCTATTTTCTAACCTCTGAAAATCTTCCCCAAGTCCATCATTATGCAACAGGGTCACAGTGTCACCAGAATTTCCTCACGACTCAACAGTCTGTGGGTACAGACAAGGTCACTCTAGAGTAGTAATTTTCAACCAGGGACAATTCTGCCTCCCAAGGGAGATCTGGCAATGTCTGGAGACTTTTTTTTATTATCATCACCACTGGAGGGGAAAAGATGCTGCCATTATCTAGGGAATAGAGGTAGAGGTACCACAAACTCCACTTCACTGAGGAGAACTGAACTCCACAAACAAAACTATCTCTCTGAATATGTGAATAGTACCAAGGTTGAGACACAGCATGGCAAATTGAGAACCTATTTTATTATACATTGTGTAACTATTCCTATAACATCACCTCTCAGGGCCCAGAATTAGCCTAGTAATTCAAGCATTCTTGAGTATGGGAACTATTACTATTTGTGGGGGTATTTTAAGCTCTCCATCTCTGGGTTAAGTGAATTTCTTCTTTACCCCCTTTGAGGTTAGGAATGGCTATACCTAACTGACTTCAGCTAACATGTGTGAAAGTCATATGATTAACTCAAAGGTTTCATGGGGTTCCTTCCCACCACCACCATTGGGTGCACAGAACAGGGGTCACAATGAAGTTCTTGTTCATTTGGTCCCCTGTAGCCTGTCATGTTGGATGTATGATGTTGGAAGTGTTATTTATTCCCTAAAAGTATGGGTTTTTAGAGCTAGAGAAATATGGTTTTAGTAAAGTATCATGACAGGATGGTGAGGTGTCAAGTCAAACCTGATCCACCACTTCCTAGCGGCATGAGCTCAAGTAAGCTATGAAATTTCTCTGCATTCTGCTTTTGTCACAGGCAAAATGGAGGTAACTGACAGCATCTGCCTTTGGGGTATAATGGAAATGTGCATGAGATATCAAGAATTTTATAACTATTGATGAAACCGATTCTAATATTAGCTTTGTGAAATAATTACTATCATTATCCCTATTGTGTAGATGAGGAAACAGGCAAGAAGAAAGTAAGTTGTGTAAGCTCTAAAAATGGCAAATAGCAGAGGTAATATTGAACTCCAGATGCCTGGTTACAGAATCCATATGACTAAATATATTATGATATGATGATGATGATGGTAATGGTGATAATGATGACAGAGATGATAATGGTAACAGAGGTATTGAAACATTAACAATTTATTGTCACTATGAAGACGGTGATGAAGGAGGAAGAGATGATGACAATGATAACAGACCTGTCATTCTTTAAAATATGACTTACTGGAGTAAGGTGCTGGTGGCTATAATTTCAGCAACTCAGGAGGCTGAGATCTGAGGATAGAGGTTTGAAGCCAGCCCAGGCAGGAAAATCTGTGAGATTATTGTTTTGAATTAATCACTAAAAGTGCAGAAATGGAGCTGTGGCTCAAGTGGCAGAGTTCTAGCCTTTAGCAGGGAGTGGGGGGGAGAGTAAGAGGCAGTGCCCTGACCCTGAGCACATTGGGTCACATGAGTCATACAAAAGTAAACAACCAGACTATCCCTTCAGAGAGATCACAACCTATCAGAGAAGCTAAAACAGGAACTTCCAAAGTGCCCAGGCTAGGTAGAATGGGATAAGTGCCACCAAACAGATAAAGATAAGTACTGTGGCAATTTAAATTAAATCTCCCATTTAACCCTCAGTTAACCTGAAAAACTCAATTAACCAGAAGCACTACCCATATGTTGCCATGAATCAAGTTTTTATAGTATCGGTTGAACTCATTTAACCTTAATAAGCAGATGATTGCATATAGATTGCAAGAGGATTTTAGGAGCACAATAACTCAGAAATCAGCTCATGGCTAAATGCTTTCCTATAAGACAGGAAGGGGATAGAAGGGAAAGGGGAGAGAGGGGGGAGGAGAACCAGGTGATGGAACAGCACAACATGGTAAGGAGGTAAGAAAGTCTGAGTTTGTGGAAGTTGTAAGTAGGTCAGAAGAGAAAGAAAATGTGTTTGGCCTCACTCATGTTCTCTGGGTGACGTCTGTCAGAACAGATGGCCCTGATTTTCCAGAAGACAGTACAAAGAATAGAAACTGGGGAGGCAAGGTGTGCCTATCTATGTGAAACCAATTGTGTGGATGGATGGATGATTGCTTAGTGTCATCCTGCCCTCACCCACCACCACCACCACTGCAGCATGATCTGAAGGTCTGGCTAAGAAAGTCAAAAGGCCATGGCACTGGGAATTGTGAAGTGGAGATATTGGAACAGCAGTTTCCTTGTTCAAAACAAACCTTCTTTCCTTCCAACACCAGAAAATCCAATTTGCCCTACTATGCACACAACTCAAGTACCCTATTCTGTAAATTCTCTAGAAAGAATTAAATTGCTGCATTTTCTATATGCTCTTTTTTTTTGGCGGGGGGGTCTGGTCATGGGGCCTGAACTCTGGGCCTGGGTGCTGTCCCTCAGCTCTTCAGCTCAAGGCTAGTGCTCTACCACTTGAGCCACAGCGCCACTTCCGGCTTTTTTCTTTTTGCTTATGTGGTGCTAAGGAATCAAACCCAGGGCTTCATGCATGCAAGGCAAGCGCTCTACCACTGAGCCACCTTCCCAGCCCTTTCTATATGCTCTAATTTTTATGTCTTCTCTACACCAAGATTCACATCACAATGTGTGCCATAGGCTTTTCTAGATAGGACAACCCAACAGTGTCTTAAATAATTACAGAAAGTTCTGTAAAGATCAGTATGTGCCACCACAAGCAGAGGGCTAGAGCATCTATCTCTTTCTAGAAAAGGAGGTCATTCCTCCTGGTTTATTAGTTATATGTCCAGGCCTGTGATTCAATGGGGAGTGATAAGTATATTTATCATGGAGAAAATTAATTTTATAGTGGTTTCTGTTTGATTTTTGTCCATTATGGGGCTTGAACTCAGGGCCTGAACATTGTCCTTTAGCTATTTTGCTCAAGGCTAGTGCTCTACCACTTTGAGCTATAGCATCACTTCTGGTTTCCTGGTGGTTAATTGGAAATGAGAGTCTCACAGACTTTCCTACCCCACTGGCTTCAAACTACAATACTCAGATCTCAGCCACCTGAGTAGCTAGGATTATAGGAATTGGCCATAGCACCTGGTTTTTTAATAGTGTTCTTTCTGTGGTTTTTGTAAATAATAATAAGATTGTTCTTTAAGAAAGAAAAAAAGGTGCAACCTCCCAATCAGAAAAAGAGTTTGGGTTAGGGCTATCAGAAGAGGGAGTAAAATGGAAGAAATCAGATTTTACTTATATGTAAGCATAAACCAATCTACAGATAGCAAAAATGAACCAAAAGGTAATCAGCTGAGCCAGTTTCTTTTCATGTGCCACCATGCCAGTGGTACAATTGGAAAAGACTCCTTGAAGATCTTTTTCTTAAATCTTACTCAGCTAGAGTTTATCTTCTCTGTCCTTATTCTTTCAGAATATTTTGTAATTATGTTCTAACATGATAGGATCCTACCATGCTACTTGTGTACCTTGAACTAATTGAAAAATTGTCGTGAACTATCTTGTTTTGTTTTCTTTATTTTTGTTTGTTTGTGCTTGGGGATGTATTGGGGCTTCAATCTATGGCTTCACATTTGTGGGACAAGTGCTCTGCTGCTGCATGCCTCCAGCCCATCCATCAGGTTTTCTAATGAGAACTTTGAGAAATGAGTCAGAACCACCATCTTTTGGTAAAGCAATGAAGGCTCTAATTCTGAGACTAGAGGGAAACATGTGACCTGTCTTTTCATTAGATTTCAGAGTTATCATCTACTGTGGTCATTTCATTGAGCTCTGTATCCCCTAAAAACAATTTTATCCAGAACACTTAGAGAAGCAAAAATCCAAAAATTTACACTAGTAAATCGGGGGTCAAACCTTCACAGTCTGTCTCATTTTCCAATCACTCTCTTAAGTCAACTTCAACCAAGTAGTGAATATCTGATATAAGGGAACAGCTGAGCAAATGAATTCCTGTGCTGGCCTTTCCCTCCTGAGATTTGTAACAAGCTTATTTGAATGTTGCAGATAGAATCTGAAGCCAATCAATGATTCCTTCTGGTGTGTGTGCCTGTGTGGGCATACACAGGTGTGCAGCTCCAGTCACTCTAATTAAGAGTTGTTTCTGCTTCACACAGTACTATCTTCACCTTTTCATCAAAAGGCTCTTTATTACCAAGTGTCCATTTCAGTCTGTTAGGCACTTAGTGATGTAATTGATATGTAAGTTTAGGTATGACAGATCTCATATTCCCTTTCCAGTCAATGTAAATGAAATTCAGCTTCAGAAATGCTGTACACAGCATGACCTTAAATTCTAAGTTATCAGTGGAAATGCCTCCCCTAGTATATCCTTTCAACGTGAACCTTTAAGTGTTACATGTTACCACCTCACTCCCACAATGGAGAGACAATTGAGAGATATGAGCTAGAATTCTCAGGTTGGCCCTGGAGGTCAGGCCTGCTGGCTCTCAGAGAATAGTAAGCCAGAAAAATTTCATTTATAGGCTAAGAACTTCATTTACAGGCTAAGATGTTCACTCCCCATTCACATGTATTTACTAGGGTACTATTATGTAAAGAGTGGAACATGCAGAAAGTCCTGGAAGAGGTTTCTGTTCTTATCCTGTGGTGCTCACAATTAAATAGGAGTTACCAACTTAATCATTCTTTCTCTAGGGTTTTACCTCAGTGATCACTAGGCCCAGCTAATATGACTTTTCCAAGTGACTGACACCAACAAAATAGTTTACACAGAGAAGAAAGAAATAGCTATATACATTATATATATATATATATATACTATATATACTACAGAATAGCTATTCATACTGTACATACTATATATATTATACACACTATGGATACTATATAGTGTATGTATACACTATATACTATGTATTATATATACTATAGATACTATATATATATATATATATCCTAGTGTTATATCCTATATTGTGTGTCTATAACTACTCTCAACATATACTCTATATAGTATCTATCGTATACATACACTATAGAGTATATACATTCTAGATATACTATATTAGAATATATAATATATGCATATATTGTATATAACTACATATAGTTATATAATATATACTCTATATATGTACTATATACATAGCATATATAGTATTAAATGCTGTATGTAGTATAGTCTATATATGTGCTACATATACTATATACATACTATATATACTATATACTGTATGTAGTATTTAATACTATATATGCTATATATACATAGTATGTCCATTTCTAAAAACATTCTCCAAGACAGACATACTCTTGTCTCTCCAGATTGGACAGGAATGACTGGATACAGAGAAAGGACAAAGATAGAATAAAAATAGTAGTATAATAACAGCCTCAACTCTGGGGCCCAAGAGCCTCCTGAGGAACCTGAGAACTACTGTGTGAATGGGACCTACTGAATTTCATTTTCTTTACCACAAAAGATAGATATAGGACCACTGATAAATACCATTAGAATTCTCTCGAAAACATGGAACTATACATATACTATATATATATATATATATATATATATATATATATATAGTATACTATATATAGTATGATATAACATAATACTGTACCAATTATAGTATTAGTCAAAACTTGTTAATACCGTACACCCTTTGTATACATGGCTGCATGGTTCCAAGGAGAGCCCAGTTGTGGGAACATACAGGCAATCTTTTTTTTTGGTCCGTCATGGGGCTTGAACTCCAGGCCTGGGCACTGTCCCCCAGCTCTTCAGCTAAAAGCTAATGTTCTACCACTTGAGCCACAGCACCACTTCTGGTTTTCTAGTGGTTTACTGGAGATGAAGTCTCACGACTTTCCTGCCCAGGCTGGCTTTGAACCATGATCCTCAGATCTCAGCCTCCTGAGTAGCTAGGATTACAGGCATGAACCACCAGCGCCCAGCTCAGGCCAATCTTTTACTGTGGACATTGGGTTCATTGTTTTCTGTAATGCCACCAACTTCTACCAAAGACATGCCATCTTTCAACAAATCTCAAATTTTTACTTCAGCACATTCACTTGGTACTTTGTGGAGGCAGATTTTCATCAAATTAAGGGCAGTAAAACATTCAGGATAATACAGGAGACTGTGAACTCTAAAGAAATATAGTACACATCACAGAGGAATTTTACCATCATAATCATGAACTAAAGAACACACCAAATTATTCCACTTAAATCAAGCTTGGAAACCACATAAAAGCAGCCTGTAATATTGGAAGATGCATATACTCTGAGTAAAAATATAAAATATTGGTGTTGCCACAAAAGTCAGAGCAATCATTAACATGGGAAGAGGTCTCTGAGGGGTGTTCTCCTGAGAAGGGCTGTTTTATTTGTTAATCTATGGAGTTATTCATACAGTGTTGCTTTATGATAATTAACTCCGCTGTACATTTGTTTTATGACTTCCCTCTGTGTAATTTATTTCATAGCAAAATGGCTAATAATAAAGTAATCTCTTTTCAAAGAAATTATAAAACATAGTTGCTGATGATTTATAACCTACAGGTGCTACTGATAAGACCTTGACATTCATTAATTCTCTTAACCATCCAATAGCATTAGTAGGTACAAATTAGTATCCTTATTTTGGCAATAAGAAGATAGGGAAGTGGGCTTCCACTTTGGCTGCACATTTATACTCTTTAGAGTATCTCTGTAATTTGTTTATTTATTTAGTCAGTTGTGGGGCTTAAACTCAGAGCCTGGGTACTGTACCTGAGCTCTTTTGCTCAAGGCTAGTGCTCCACCACCTGAGCCCCCGTGCTACTTCTGGCTTTTCGTGAGTAGTTAATTGTAGATCAGAGTCTCACAGACTTTCTTGCCAAGGCTGGCTTTGAGCCACAATCCTCAGATCTCAGCCTCCTAAATAGCTAGGATTACAAGCATGAGCCACCAGTACCCTGCTTTCTTTGTAATTTCTAGTAATATGGCAACATCGGTTAACCAAAACCTCTAACATAGGACCCCAACATGGTATCCTTCCCAAATATCACTTGTATTTCCAAAGTGAGGCCCAGTTTGAGTAGCAAGAGATGGAATCATAGGAAGCAATGGCATTTGCCTACACTTACATGTGATGGAGTTTAACTCCAGTCAAAACTCAGTCAGCTATTCAGGAGGCTGAGATCTGAGGATCATGATTCAAGACTAGCCATGGCAGGAAAGTCCCTGAGACTCTTATCTCCAATTAACCACCAGAAAACCAGAAGTGGCGCTGTGGCTCAAGTGGTAGAGCACTAGCCTTGATCTGAAGAGCTCAGGGACAGCACCCAGGCCTAAAGTTCAAGCCTCAAGACTGACCAAAAAAAAAAAAAACTTTACTCAGTTGGGTCCTAGGGTTCATATTCTTAACTCTTAACACCACACCTCACTAAATAAATGAGATAACTTGCCCTCAAGGACCAAGAGATACTGAAGAAGGACATGTACCTCTGGGAATCCTGTGGGAGGAAACTAGGGTTTGGGGGCTCATCTTTCAATGACACTGAATCATATACCAGGAGACAATTATTCTTTTATCAGTTTCATTTCCATTCTTCTGGATATTTTGAAATCTTAATTTGATACTCGTATGTTCTTTAACAATTCTCAGACACCTGTACCCATCCCCTTTCAAATAAAAAAAACAAACAGGCATGAAACACAGTATTTAACTAAAACTGAATAGCATTATTCTATTCATTGAGTTCATCTTCATAACTGCCTTCTATTTATGTCAAGTGGGATTTTTTTTAATTTGAGGTAATAAGTTTCTTTTTAAGGTAAATTTATGTTAAGAAAAAAGTATTTTTTTAATTTTTTTTATTGTGAGTTACAATTACATGGGCAAGAAGAAAAAAATATTTTAAAAAGAAATGTTACAGAAGTAACAATAAATATTGAATGCATCTATTGTCAAAAATTTCAATGATCGGGAGTTCCGGGAAGATGGCGGAGGAGAAGCTGGAATCTGAACAAGCTCCCGCATAGAAAGTAGTTTTAGAATTCCAGTGAACAGTCCTAAGCCAGAGAATCACACCAAGTGTGCCATCACAGGACAGAGAGTTAGACAAGAGAGGGGAAGCCAAAGAAACGCATCAGCTGCCGCTTTGGCGGCAGGGTCGCGGCGGCGACCACCGCCGCGGAGTCATACCTGAGACACAGAGTCGGGGACGAAGGAGCCAGACGCAGCGGACGAGCGGATTCTACTCAACACCAACAAGAACCGACAAGGAGCGAACATCTTCATCCTGCTGTTTGCAGACCAGAGACGACCCAGGATCCAAGACTCGGCGTGAGTACAAGCCCCACATCCTCACTCCTCAGGGAGCAGAGGAGGGAAGGCCACCCCTCCCCCCCCAGCACCGGTGATCTCCATCTTGGATACCAACAAAGCTCAGAGGAGCTGCTAGCTCCAGCTCAGGCCTTGGAATAAAATGAGTCATTTAGCAGGTCACAAGAACTTAACGGCGAAGTGACCTGCCAGACTCAGCTCCATCCAGGGAAAAGTCATCCAGCTCAGGCGCCAGCCATCGGAGTGCCTTGCCTCACTGGGTAACCAGAGCCAGAGGCTGCCCCTCCCTCTAGCAGCCACCACAATCAATTGAAAAACAGAAACCCTGAGAATGGCTCCAGGCTGGGCGCTGTGAGCTTTATCACAAAATAGCCCCAGGGAAAAGCTACTGTTTGTTGAAAGGCCTCAACTCTACCCAGAACCTAGCCTCATCACCACATCCCCCTCTTTTGTGACTCTCAAAGCAGACCACCCTCCCAGAAAACTAACCTGGGAGGGGGATCTCAAAATCTTGGGTAAAGCAGAGCATTTTTCTGCCTCTTCCAACCAACCGACTTAAGAAACCAATCAAGCCACAGGACCTCAAGCTGACCAGAGACTCCAACAAGAGACTGGTTGCAGACAAAAGGGAGATACAGGATTCTTCCCACTCCTCCCCCCCCCAAAAAAAAAAATCAAAAGACTTTTTTTTTCTTTTTTTTTTCTTCTTCTGCTTCTTCTTTTCTTTTTTTTTTGCTTGTTTTTTGTTTTTTGTTACCTTATATATATATATATATATATATATATATATATATATATATATAAATTTTTTTCCCTTCTAAAACTTTTATTAATCTTTAATTTTTGCCTCTTCTGAAAAAATAATTGTTTCCCAGTAACTTTTTTTTTTCTCATCTTATAATTTTTATTTTAGGAATACGTGAATGAGAGTTTTCCTTTCTTTTCTTGTCTTCTTTCTCTTTTTCTTTCTTTCTTAATTATCTTTTTGTTTTTTATCTAGCTCTACTGAACTTCTGATCTTTTCTTCTCCCTTTCCCATCCTTAAAGATTTTCACATCTCCTCAATGTCCCTCCCCTTCTCTGAACATATTCACATTCCTCTCTAAATAGACGGTCTTTTAACCTCTATAATAACATCAATTTTTACGTTTCTATTCTTTTTCTGGTCTCTCTTTATTCCCCTTTCCGTCTCTTCTTTTTCTCTCTCTCTCTACTTGCATCCTACCCAACCCATTTCCTGCACTGTGATTAGGACATAGTTAACTCTCCCTGTGCCTCCCCACACCAATCTATTCCCATTTTTTACCCACATCTCTCCCTAATCCTAATAATTTCTGGTTTTCCAAATTCTTTTCTGCGGTTCGAAGTCCTTTAACATATAGTCGTTTGATGTTGAATAGATGTATCTGTTGAACTAGATTGTATCTGTAGACTATTGACGGTACAAATGCAAACTTTGGTTGATGGTTGCCTTAAGATAGTGTTCCAGCACAAAACTGGTGCAATCTTTATCTCAAATGGGCCGAGTAAGCCGGAAAAACACAAGAAAAATGGCAAATTCGGGTATCTCAATTCCCAACCTTGATAATCAGGGATTAGAACAGATAAAGAATAATCCAGAGGAGAGTTCCCAAATAGCTCTACAAACACTAATAGCAAACATGATAAATGAGAAGTTTGACAATGTACAAAGGACTCTGTATGAGCGTGATAGGGAGAGAGAGGAGGCATCCCAGAAGTTTATACAGGAATATCATAAGCGTGAGGAAGCTTCTCAAAAACTGATACAGGATTTGCGTGAACAACTTGAGAATACTCAAAGAGAAAGGGAGGAATGGCGTGAGCAGGCAGAGAACACTCAAAGAGAACTGCAGGAATCCCACAGAAGGGAGGAAACTAATCAAAGAGTAATTCACGAATTAAGAGACCAGGTAGAGAATACACAAAGATCACTAAAGGCATTCATGGAATCCACTAACAAAGTGCTGAAGGAAGTCAGGGAGACCACAAAGGGAATGCTGAATGGAACCCAACAGAAGGAATGGGAGTCCAAAGAAAACATAACCAATCAACTAAGTGATTTGAGAACAAACACTGAACACCAAATTAAGGAAGTAAAGAAATTCATACAAGACCTAAAACAGAGCTTCAACAAAGAACTTGAAGCCATCAAAGCTGACCAATTAGAAGGAAAAGAGATAAAAAACAAAGTAGAGAGTCTTGACAGCAGGTTAGACCATGCAGAAGATCGAATCTCAGGGATTGAAGACAGCCTAGATATTATAGAGAAAGAACATACAACCATCCAAGACAAGTCCAAGAAATATGATAGGTCTATCCAACACCTGGAAGACACCATCAGAAGGCCCAATCTAAGGATAATGGGTGTAGAGGAGCACCTAGAAACAGAAGTTAATGGTCTAGGAAATTTGTTTAACAGGATCCTAGCAGAGAACTTCCCAAACATACAAAAAGATAGGCCTATTCAGATACAAGAAGCTTTTAGAACCCCAAATAGACCAGACCAGAATAGGACATCCCACCGTCACATTATAATCCACACAGGATCAACCCAGACCAAGGAAAAGATCCTTAAAGCTGTCAAGGAGAAAAGGTTAATCACCTATAAAGGGAAACCAATTAGAATTACCTCAGATTTCTCAGCAGAGACAATCAAAGCAAGAAGAGCCTGGAATGACGTATGCCATGCCCTAAAAACAAACAACTATCAACCAAGAATACTGTACCCAGCTAAACTCTCCTTCATAACTGAAGGCCAAATAAAAACCTTCCATAGCAAAGAAAAATTGAAACAATACATCTCCACCAAACCAGCCCTACAAAAGATTCTTAAAGATGTCCTACACATAGAAAACCAACAAGAACGCAACAAAGGCCAAGAAACTGCACCCAAACTGAGAATCCAAGAACCTTAGGAAGAACCCAGCTTTCACAGCCCCCAAGAAGGTGGATAACATGGCAGGAACTCCCAAATACCTCTCAGTCCTATCTCTTAACGTTAACGGACTGAACTCTCCAATTAAGCGACATAGACTGTCTAATTGGATTAAAAAACAAGACCCTTCTATCTGCTGCCTGCAGGAGTCACATCTTGCCCGTAAAAACAAACACATTTTCAAGGTTAAAGGCTGGAACAAAATCTACCAAGCAAACGGCCCTCATAAACAGGCGGGAGTTGCAATCCTAATATCAGATAAAATAGACTTCAAATTAAAATTCGTGAGAAGAGATAAAGAAGGTCGCTACATACTAATTAAAGGATCTCTCCTTCAGGAGGATATTATTCGCCAAACAATGGAGCACCCAAATTTATCAAAGAAACACTACTTTCCGTCAAATCCCATATAGATCCAAAGACATTAATTGTTGGGGATTTTAATACACCACTCTCCCCACTAGATAGATCAACTCGGCAAAAACTCAACAGAGAAACTGCAGATCTAAACAGCTGCATAGATCAACTAGACTTAACAGACATTTACCGAACATTTCACCCAGCAGCATCAGAATACACGTTCTTCTCAGCAGCACATGGAACGTTTTCTAAAATAGATCACATTTTAGGCCACAAAGCAAACTTGTCTAAATTCAGAAACATTGAAGTTATACCTTGCATTCTCTCTGACCACAAGGGAATAAAATTAGAACTCAACACCAAAAGCCACCAAAGAAAGTCCGGTATCACATGGAGGCTGAACAACACACTGCTGAATCATGAGTGGGTCATGGAAGAGATTAGAAAGGAAATTCAAATGTTCATGCTATTCAACAAAAATGAACACACAAATTACCAGCTCCTCTGGGACACAGCAAAGGCAGTACTCAGAGGCAAGTTTATAGCTCTGAGCTCCTACATCAACAAATTGGAGAGATCGGAAACTAGCAATTTAATGACACATCTAAACCTCCTTGAAAAAGAGCAGCAAGATAAACCCCAATCCAGTAGACGGAAAGAAATAATCAAAATTAAATCAGAATTAAATGAATTAGAATCCAAAAAAACTATAGAAAGAATCAACAAAACAAAGAGTTGGTTCTTCGAAAAACTTAACAAAATTGACAGACCCTTAGCAAACCTTATCAGAAAAAGGAGAGAACACACCCAAATTAATAAACTCAGAGATGAGAATGGAAACATCACCACGGAAACAACCAAGATTCAGAACATTATAAGGGAATACTTCTCAAAACTTTATGCTAATAAGTTTGAGAACTTGACAGAAATGGACCTTTTCCTAGCAAATATTGACATGCCAAAACTAAACCAAGATGAGTTAAACCAGCTTAACAGGCCCATATCAAGCATTGAAATAGAAACAGCAATAAGAGACCTCCCAGCTAAGAAAAGTCCAGGACCAGATGGTTTTACAGCAGAATTTTACAAGGCCTTCAAAGCAGAGCTCACACCAATACTCCTCCAACTCTTCAATGAAATTGAAAGAGAAAGCTCACTACCGAACACATTCTATGAAGCCATCATAACCCTCATCCCAAAACCAGGCAGGGACTCATCAAAGAAAGAGAACTATAGACCCATTTCTTTGATGAACATTGATGCAAAACTTCTCAACAAAATTTTGGCCAATCGACTGCAACAATTCATCCAAAAAATCATACACCATGATCAAACAGGATTCATTTCAGGGATGCAAAGCTGGTTCAATATACGCAAATCAATTAATATTATTCATCACATCAACAGGAGCAAGAATAAGAACCACATGGTTATCTCAATAGATGCAGAAAAAGCATTTGACAAGATCCAACACCCCTTTATGATGAAGGTTCTGGAAAAATTAGGAATCCATGGAACATTCCTCAATACAATAAAGGCTGTATATGACAAACCTACAGCCAGCATTATACTCAATGGTGAAAAACTAAAGCCATTTCCTCTTAACTCAGGAACAAGACAAGGATGCCCACTCTCTCCACTTCTCTTCAATCTAGTATTAGAATGCCTAGCTACAGCAATAAGACAAGATGCAGACATAAAGGGGATCCAAATAGGGAAAGAAGAAATAAAACTCTCCCTCTTTGCAGATGACATGATCTTGTATTTAAAGAATCCCATAGACTCCACTCCCAAATTACTCAAGCTGATTCAAAACTTTGGCAAAGTAGCAGGTTATAAAATTAACCCCCAAAAATCAATGGCTTTTCTGTATGCCAACAATGAGAAAAGTGTGGCTGAAATTAGGAAAGCAACTCCATTTGTAATAGCCCCACAAAAAATAAAATACCTAGGAATTAACTTAACCAAAGAAGTGAAGGACCTCTATGATGAAAACTTTAAAATCTTGAAAAAGGAAATCAACACAGAACTTAAAAAATGGCAAAACCTCCCATGCTCCTGGATTGGCAAGATTAACATCGTGAAAATGGCAATACTTCCCAAGGCTATCTACAAATTCAACGCGATACCTATCAAAATTCCACCCTCATTCTTCAAGGAAATAGAGGAGGCAATCCAAAAATTCATATGGAACAATAAAAGACCCCAAATAGCAAAAACACTCCTCAACGGAAAGAACACTGCTGGAGGAATATCAATACCAAATTTCAAACTCTACTATAAAGCCATAGTAATCAAAACAGCTTGGTACTGGCATAAGAACAGACCTCAGGACCAATGGAATAGAATTGAAAACCCAGAAATGAACCTACAGACCTATAGCCATCTAATCTTCGATAAGGAAGCTAAAACAATAGAATGGAAGAAAGACAGCCTCTTCAGTAAATGGTGCTGGCAAAATTGGTTAACTACATGTAGAAAACTAAAGCTAGATCCTTATATATCACCCTGCACCAGAATCAACTCCAAATGGATCAAAGACCTTGAACTCAAAGCAGACACTCTGAAAACATTACAGGATGGAATAGGAGAAACCCTAGGTCTCCTTGGCTCAGGTCGAAATTTTCTGAATAGAGACCCGGAAGCACAACAAATCAAAGAAAGGTTGGACAAATGGGATTGCATAAGATTGCAGAGCTTCTGTAGGGCAAATGACATAGCTGGCAAGATCAATAGAAAGCCCACCGATTGGGAGAAGATCTTTACTAGCCATACAACGGACAAGGGTCTCATATCTAAAATATACTTGGAACTCAAAAAATTAAACCACCCAACAACAAATCCTCAAAGAAACAACTGCCCAATAAATAAGTGGGCGAAAGACTTAAAGAGAAGCTTCTCTGAAGAAGAAAGAAGGATGCCCAATAGACACATGAAGAAATGTTCAACATCCCTAGCCATAAAAGAAATGCAAATCAAAACAACATTGAGATATCACCTCACTCCAGTTAGAACAGCAAAAATCAAGAACTCTAACAACAACAGATGCTGGAGGGGATGTGGACAGAAAGGAACCTTACTTCATTGTTGGTGGGAATGTAAACTTGTTCAACCACTTTGGAAAGCAGTATGGAGGTTCCTCAAAAGACTTCACATAGAGCTCCCCTATGATCCAGCAATCCCACTTTTGGACATTTACCCAAATGTTTACAAACAAGACCACACTAAAGCTACCAGCACAACTATGTTTATTGCAGCCTTATTTACCATAGCTAAGACATGGAACCAACCCAGATGCCCCTCAGTAGATGAATGGATCAAGAAAATGTGGTATATATACACAATGGAATTCTATGCCTCCATCAGAAAGAATGACATTTCCCCATTTGTTAGGAAATGGAAAGGTTTGGAAAAAATTATATTAAGTGAAGTAAGCCAGGCCCAAAGAAGCATAGGTCCCATGGTTTCCCTTATTTGCAATATCTAGTATAGGTATGAGTCAAGCGGAAAAGGTCAGATAATGTGATGTTAGGAAAATGAACCCTTAAATATGTATTTTAATGTTTTCGTTTCTTTCATGCATGTGTTTCTAACGCATTTATAAGATTATTTCTTTGTTGCTTTGTATGTCCCTCCCCCACAGTGTAACCCCCGCTTTCACTATATTTGATGTCAGTATAACATGTGGAGGAGATGGGGACAAACAAGTCGTTTAAGGATTCAGGTGGACCTGTTGCAACAATGAGAAGTACAAAATGTCATGTCAAAACCAGCTTTACAATGTCGGTGTGGGGGGGGGGGAGGGGGGTATAATTGGGTGGGGGGAGGGGGGTAAAATTGGGTGGGGGGAGGGGGGAGGCGGGGAAGGGAAGTGAAGGGTAAACAAAGGAGGAGGCTGCAATGCTTGGTAAGAAATTTATGCATTATCCTGCCCATGTAATTGTAGCCCCTCTGTACAGTATGTTCTCAAATAAAATAAAATACAATTAAAAATAAAAAAAAGAAAAGCAAGGGGTGGGTAGGTTGGGATATAGGTTGGGAAGGATGGGTAAGAACTTTGAAAAGAGGGACATTGATCAACATGTATTGTACTGATAAACTGTTTTGTTAAATATTCAACAAGAAATGTACTCATTACCTTACTTATGTAACTATAACCCCTCTGTATATCACAATTAATTTAAATTAAAGTTAAAAAACTGCTGGGTGAAAAAAAAAATTTCAATGATCATGTGCCAAAGTCTGGAAGTCTGATTCTATACCCTTCAAATGTCCATATCTGCTTGGATCACAGTGTGATTCTGCATTGGTTGGTCCACAGTGCAACAGTGTGTTAATTTCTAAGAACATTCCCCAAGACAGACATACTCTTGTCTCTCCAAATTGGGCAGAGAATGACTGAACACAGAGAAAGGATGATCAACGATAGAATAAAAACGGAAATATAATAGCAGCCTCTACTCTGGGGCCCAAGAGCCTCCTGAAGAACCTGAGAGCTATTGTATAAATGAAACCTACTGATTTTCATTTTCTTTACCACAAAAGATACATGTAGGACCACTGATAAATACCACTAGAATTCTCTAGAACACATGGAACTTTCCTCTACACTAAAGCATCCACAGGGAAAGGGTTGTGGCAAGAGAACAAGTCTATGACTTAGAAATCCTCCCTGGATTCTAGTCCCCTCTTCTCTCTCCAGTAGAGTAGGGAGAAAAGCTAGATTCTCTGTGTTTATGTTCCTTATGTGTGAAATTAAAGAGTTGGACTGGAGGAGGGAAGAGAAACGTGCTCACCTTGGCATGAACACTGCTTTGTGTCTACTGCCTGAAACTCCTCAGAGAGAACAATTTTTAGCCCCCATTCAAACTTCGTGGGAGGAAGGGCTGAAGGACTAATAATTAGTAGCATCTGCCACAGAAGAGAAACATGCAATGCCACATTTCAGATTGCTGTGAACTAGACAATCATTTAGAACCCTCCCATCTCAATAACACAATGTCAAATGCACACAAACTCACTGCATTTGCAAACAGGTAACACATCCAAAGTTGGGCTAAGCCCAATTCCTAACCAGAAAGGATTGCTACTCCATGTTTATTTTTAGTGTATTCATTAGTATTAATTCTTGTTTGTGGATATTAATACCTTTTTATTTTTATAGAATTATCCTGAAGGTCACAAGCCCTAGCCCACTTGTATTATTTAGTACTCTCAGAAGCCAGCTGGTATATCTCTAGGACTACCATTAACAGGAATGACATAATTATTCAAAATGTACTTGTCATTTAGGTTTATAAATAAATGTGCTGGTGAATCCAGGGATGTAGCTCAGTAATAGAAGGTTTGCCTTAGCAGGTGCAAGGCTCTGGATTCAACCCTCAGCACCATAAGATAACAAGTGCTATATTGGTTGGTCTGGCTGTTTAATAGGGAAATTCTCTCTCCACTCATCTAAGACTGACGTGCATTTCCAAACTGTCAAAGTCTTCATTCCTGTAATGATATTTTTAACAAGATGCCCTCTTACAAGGGGACTTCCTCTCTCAGACAAACCATGATGAGTATCTAGTAAATCTGCCTTTACGACGATTATGTGAGTTCCATTTCATTTTATTCTCTCCTCATACAAAGCATGCAGGATAATAGATGATCCGGTACTCAAGCACCATGGAAGGATCTAAAAGAGAACGCATTTGTCAGGGGCCACAGCAGACTCTGCTGACTGCGAGTACGGCACGATTGTGACCACACTTCATTTTTCATCAGCATTCCGTTTAATTTACCACAACGCGTCATCGTCCCGGGGCTGTCAGCTTGGAAAGATGATGCCCTTGTTGTGTGGGCTTCATGGGCACTGACTATGAGGGGTTCTGGCTCTAAAGACAGGACCATCATTCATAATTTCCCACTCTACTTAGTTGAGGCAGGCAGCTGCCTTGGGAGCCTGAGGGAAAGTAAGACATGCAGCTAAGCAGATGGGCAGGAAGATATCTTAGCTGCATCTGCTGCTGGCAAGCCTTGCTTCTAGCTACTTGTCTTTGGAGGGGAGAGACTCTGTGCTACTCAGGATTTAAACACATAGAGCCTTGCTGTCCAACATGGTAAGCAGCCCCTAGCCAGGTTGGCTATTATTGAGCACTTGAAAGGTGGCTAGTGCTAATGGACCTGTGTTGGTTGTATGAAACCCATACAATAATTAAAAGATTTAGTGTCATGTATGGTATATGCAAAGAAGAATCCCAGTGGTGTAAGTCTTTTGAACAACTAACCTACAGTCTAACAAAATGAATACAAGGAAGCTAGAACTTAAGGTGTGTGAGGGGGCGCGGGGTGGGGGTGATCAAGAGGAATGGATAGAGAGAGGAAGGGTGGGAGAAGGCTGTCATAATATTCAATGTACATCTGTGAAACCAGAACTAGGAAAATCAAATGGATAGATTGGATTGGGAGAAATGCAAGAAAAGGATGAAAGCGTGGCATGAACCAAGACGCACTGTACTCCCAAAGTGACACATTACATTGGAATGCAACCCCTTTTTGCAACTGCTGAAGTAATTTTTAAATTAAAAAATGTTTTAGAAATTGAAAAAATAAGAAACAAAAACTGCAAAAATTACAATAATTGGTATGTTAATTTTTGAAGTGATCATATACTGGGTTTAATTATACACATATACATATATCTATTATGTATGTACTATTCATATATATATATAAATAATTCATATAAAATTTTGGTTACATTTTTGGAGACAGAAGCTCCAAGTGTCCCAGAATGATTTCAAACTCACAATTCTCTTGCTTCTGCCTACTGGGTGCTGAGATTATAGGCCTATGCTAACCCACCTAGCATCTTCAATTTTTACCCCTTTGATTTGCGTAATCCTAATAGCCTTTCTTCATATTCAGTGCAAGATAAAAATAACTTTTTCCTTCCTCACATTTCTCTGCAATGCCTTAACTTTTAGTTAGTGGTTTTAGTATTCTCTCAGCTTTTCCAAAATATAAAGAGTGAAATATTCACGGATTCTTTGCACTGTATTTTAAGTCTAGATTTGAATTCCCACTTCATACCTTTTTAGCTATCCAACCTTGACCAGGTTGCTGGGCCTCCCTGAGCCCCAGATTTTGTATCAATAAAAGATAACTGTTACACAGATTCAATAAGACAATAGATTGAAATATTTAGTCTTATCTTTCCTCTACCTTGGATATCTGACAACTAAATCTCTACATATTCATCAAGACTAATTATGCATGGTGCTTCTTTTTCTCCTGACATATTAAAAAAAACACTTATTCGATGCCAGGCAGTATTATTATTATTATTACTACTACTACTACTCCATATGTAACTAGTAAAATTAACCTGTAGATTTTTTTAAACAGGGGTAGTAACTCATCGTGACTTAGAGATTCCAATGAAATATTTCCTGCATCTGTTCATACTTTTCCATTTTTCATCCCTACAGTTTCCTCCAGGCTTTTATCACTTCGTAATAAATCTGCCTTCAATTTCCAACTATGTCATCTCCTTCCAGTCCTCCTCTCCATTCATCTCCTTTGTCAGACTAACTGCCCTAAAACTGTACCATTGGAAAATCTTCTGTGGTTTCCCACTGCCTCTCTGCAGCAAGGGAAAAAGAAGGTAATCACCTCTAGACCCTCTATCATCTCACATTAAATTGCTTTTCTAGTCTTTGCTCCCATTGTTGCCTGTAATACCTTCCTTTGGGCCCCAGTGGTCTAATTACTGTTCTTTGAATCAAGTTTGTGTTCCCAGTTCTAGGCCCTTGTTAGCAATAGATCTGTGCAGAAGTTGTTCCATGCTCCCCTTTTCTTATCCTTTTGAAACTCCAATTCCCTTGCTTTCCTAGGTTTTTCCAACTACCAGTACTCTGTGCATCATCTCTATCCACAGTGGTATGGGTGACGCCCATGAATTATGCAGTGCCCCAGAGCATCTTGCATTTCTATCTTGAAGGAGTCATGGTGAACAAGTTCATGAGATGTGAACCAAAGATTAGGTTTTAATCTAACTCCTGCCTTAACTGGCTGTATGACTTTGAACAAACTATTTAGTCACTCTGATTCTGCATCCTCTGACTTAAAACAAGAAGTGTGTACTTCAAAAAGATTCTATAAAATTCAGTAAGACTGTATTTAATATACCAATTATCAAGAAAGTGAAAAACTCATAGATACAGAAAAACAATCATCTACTTGACTACAGGTAATTATCCAGAATATTCATCAACTCATAAGACTCAGGAATAAAATGGCAACCAAGTCAATACAAAAGCTGGTGGAGATTAAAACAGACATCTTCCAGAGAAGATACACAAGTAGCCAATAAGCACATGGGAAGATACTCCCCATTACTAGTCATTAGGGAAAATCAAAACAAATGTAAAATGAGGTACCACATTATATCCACTAGGAAGGAATTTTTTAATTAATTTACTGTATTGTTATTACAGAGGTGATATACAGAAGGATTACAATAACATGAGTCAGGTAATGAGTACATTTCCTTCCATACAGTGTCTTCTATTCCCTTACTCTCTCTCAGTCCCTCTCCCCCGTCTCTACCCACAAGTTGTATAGCTTAGTTTCATCAGTGTCCAGTGAACTCTACTATACTTTTTCACTCTTTCTCCCTAGAGTTTTGTACCCTCTTTCCAACCCTTCTGAAGTTGTACACTTGAATACACATACACAGTGTAAAGAGAATAAAGTCTCATTGCCATATGTTGGGGTTCATTTCAATATGTGTATTATTTTATATAAATATGAAGAGGCACTTAGGCATTGCACCTTTGAGTTTCTCTCCTAAGAGCAACCTCTTTTGGTCTCATTGTATGTGTGTGTATCTAGTATCCTGTATAATTTATATTATCCCAGTGTATTTTAGACCTAATTTCTGTATATCAAAGAGAACATGGGCCATTTGTCCCTCTGAGCTTAACTTACTTAACATGATTTGTTTTAGTTCCATCCATTTCTCTGCAAATGACATTATTTTATTCTTTCTAATGGCTGTGTAAAATTCTATTGTGTATAGGTATCCAACTTTTTGGATCCACTCATCTATTGGTTAAAAAAAATTAAGAAGGAAAAATGACAAGTATTGGTGAGGATATGAAGACATTGTAACCTTCATATATTGCTCACAGGAATGTAGAATGATATAGTTACTATGGGGGAAAGTTGTGTCACTCCTCACAAGCTTGAACACTGAGTTACCATGGGATATATTAATTCTATGACTAGATATGTCCTAGGAGAAAATAAAGCATTCTCACTATGAATGGTTCTGTAATAGTTACAATGGCTCCAAATGGAAACAACACAAATGCTCAACCACAGGCAAATGCTTAACCCAAAATGGTATATTCATATGGTGCCATTTATTGAGCCTTCAAAAGAAGTAAAGTAGAACTGAGAATCAGCAGCTCACACCTGAAATCCTACTATCAGGAGGTTGAGATCCTGAGAATCAGGGTGCAAGGCCTGCCTGTGCAGAAAAGAAACAGTATATAAAAATCTGGCCAGGACGCATGGCTCAAGTGGTAGAGCAACATCTGGGTGAGTGTGAGACTCTCATATCAAATGCTAATAAGGCAAAAAATAAAGAATGAAGTAGAATTAATATATGCTACATGAACGAACCTGAAGTCATGCCAAGTGAAGTAAGTCAGTCATTAAAAAGAACCCAAAACATTATACATTCCACTCAGGTGAGATGGTGGAGTAGTCAAGAGTCACAGAGAAAGAAAATAAAATGGTGGTCACCAGGGGTACTGAGGAACGACTATCACAAGTCAAAAGTTTCTTTTTGAGATGATGAAAACATTCTCAGGTTTGATCATAGTGATCCTTGCAGTTTTGTGAATATACTAAAAAACACTGAATTACATTATTTTAAATTACTGGCCAATATTATAGTGTGCAATCTCAAAAAAATAAAAAATAGAGGAAGTGGAAGATATATATAAGATAGTGCCTTAGCTTATATATAAGAAAAAAATCTAAGTTCCTCTTACCCCTTCACATTACAAACAGAAAATCTAGGATTCACAATCAGGTCATTGTGATATGACCATATTAATTTTCTCCATCCCAATAATTTTACATTTCACATGAGCTAAAGTGGAGATTTAATGAAAAACAGGGAAGTACAAAATGAGTTTTTTCAGCTGTTTAGACTAAAATGCTATTTGTTCAATCATAAGACCAACCAGTGGTCACTAAAGGAAATATTTATTTGTATTCTTAATCCAATTAAAGGCATCCGTTGAGACTATATTCATAAATCCAATCAAAAATACAAAAAAAGTCTATGTACGAGTAACTTGGAGTAGGAAGAAAAAGAAGCAGGAAAGCCACAGGAAATATTAGCATTACTTTTGCCTAAACAGAACATAGTATTGCCCAAGAGATCGTGAGTAGAGTTAATAAAATTAAATTGAATCTGAAGAAAAATTGGTTTGACAAATGATAGTTCAGCTAGAGACTCTATTAAACCAAGGACGCAAGGGAAACAGCAAATACTCCTGGAAAGTCAATCATGATGAAAGAAAACAGATACCCACGGCTTCACCATGCACTGGAAATTTTTCAACCAAGTAGACTTACAAAGTTCTTTCATTCTTCCAATCATCTTCTTTCTCTCATGTAAAAGGCAAATAATAATGAAAAAATATCCTCATGGGGTACTATTATATATATATATATATATATATATATATATATAAAGGATTGATATAGGAACAATAAGTGATAGCTTTCATTATTAGCACATAGGCCAAGAATGAGAGAAGCCAAATGACCAAACCCACTTTGCAGAGAGAGTGAAGTTTCTCAAAGTCAAACACAGCCCTTTGGTTATAGACAGGTCATCCTTGAGGACCTGTATCAATCAGGACCATTTTTTAAAAATTATTTTATATATTTCTATATATTTTATATGTAGTTTCAAAGGCTTACAAGGAAGCACTTTTTGTTTATTCTTGGTGAAGGAAAACATAATATGCATAAAAATGGGATTTCTTTCACAATGCCAGACCAAGCTGACATAGCAAATTACCCTTCAGACAGAGGACATATTTGAATATTTTACTGTTATTAGCAACACAGTTATACGGGGAGTTTTCACTGTGTCTATACATGTATAAACAATGTATCCTGATCAACATTACTCTATCACTCTTCCCTATTCCATTCCTCCTCCTTAAAACAATTGCAACAGATCTCATTGTTCTATTTTTTATTTTTAAAAATGTCTCCCTTAATAAGATTTCAGAACTATGATTTCTTTGAAAGGGATTTTTTGATGCTCAAAGAATATTTAGTTTATAGATTATCTAACCTAATCAAAAGATTATTAAGAGCAACTCAGTCTATGAAGCTAAGACATATTCAATACCAAATATAGACAACCATAGTATCTGAAAAGAAAATTACTGGCTAACCTGACATATAAACATAGGTTCAAAATCTCCCTGGTAAAAAATCCATTCGTTAAGTCCAGCAGCATTTTAAGTATAATAAATCAACTGGTTTTTTCCCCTGAATGTAAGTCTGTTTCAAATTAAGAGTATTTAAAAAATTACCACATTTACAAACTAATGATTTAAAAGATATGGTCATCCCAAAGCATAACATTCTTAATGATATTCCTAATAATGTTACCCTAATAAAGGTCTTTTTTACCACACCATGAATAACAAGAAAGCTTCTTGCTCTTACAAAACCTTTATCAAATACAATGATTACTGATGAAACTTCAGAAAAATTCCTATTAAATTCAGAAACAAGACAAATAGTCCCAGTATATTTTCTATGATTATTTCACCAAAGGCCTTACCCAAAGAAACAAGACTAAATGTAAAGGTTAGACTTTATCATTTGCTACCAGGCACTGGTGTCTCATAGCTATAATTCTAGCTACTCAGAAGACTGAGAACTGAGGATCATGGTTCAAAGCTAGCTTGGAGAAGAAAGCCCACGAGGCTCTTATCTCCAATTAAATCCCAAAAAGCCAAAAATAGAGCTGTGGCTCAAGTGGTAGAGCATTAGCCTTGAGCAAAGAAGCTCACAGACAATGCTCACACCCTGAGTTCTAGCTCCAGGACTGGCACCAAAAGAAAAATTATAATTTGGTTATAAACTACATATCTATTTTTAGAGGAAAATCCCCTCAAAAATATCAAAGCGTAAGAATTCTATGAGACAATTTGCAAGGCTTGGTGGGTATAGAACTAATAATAAAAAGCAATAACTATGTATAGAGTAATATCAGAAAATTTAAAACTACTGCCATTGAAGACAGTAATTCAGTGAACTAAGAGAATCAAGAAATATATTTAAAAAGATGTTTAAAATATTAGGAGAAGGATTTCTAAAATGTTGCTGAAGGTCACACACAAACATGATCTTAATAAATGGAGATAACCAGGTTTGTAGAGAAGAATTAAATATGAAGATTTTTTTCCAACTTAATCTACAAAATTCAAGAGCACTGTAACAAAATCCAACTAGAATCCTATAAACAACAAGGGAGACTCTAATAGGAGTGTATGAGTAGCCAAGCAGATCAATGAAGAAAATTCAGAGTCTAGGAAGTTTTGCTTATTATATAAACAACTTAAAGAGAAAAAATGGAATATACTAAATCTGTACATCCAATTTAAAGTGCTTAAGAGAATTTAATTAACCAACTTGTAAAATCTCCCTTAAAATGTTACTATGTATCAAGTAAAAAAAAAAAAAAACAGAAATAAGGAATAAAAAAAAAGTATCCAGAAGCAGCCTAAAGCCTTGACAACTTAGAACATAAGAAATGCAGCATCATAAATCTTAAGGAAAAGTAGACTGTTTAATAAATGGTGTTTTCACTTTGACTAAATAAAATTTAAATTATCTTATATATCCTACAAAATAAATCTTGATGATTTAGAGTTCTGTTGATTTTTTAAAACTATAAAAATATAGTTGTAAGTCTTTCCACAGAGGATTGGAAAACCCATTCAAGTTGTTGGAAGAATTAATTTTGTTGGTTTTTATCTGTTCATTTCTTCTTTGGGCTGTAGAGCTTAAGACATCTGGCTTCTTCAAAGCCAGCAAGAAGAGCAAGACATGCATTATAACATAATCATGGGAATTCCAGCCCAATACCTTTGCCATGTATGAAATGTGCTTAGAGGGTCCTGTGCCATCACCACTGGGAGGCTGGTTAGAAGCTGGTCACTGGTCCAGTCTACACTCAGTGGCTAGAAATCATTCAAAGACATGTGAAAGTCTATATGCTACCCTCAAGTTCTCTCTAAGCTCATAGAAATGTTTCAGAAGTTAGCACATGTCCAGCTTCACATTCTGACTACAAAATAATAGGGAGATTTCCTCCACACCATTGCCCCTTGTTTTATTCTGATATTAAGTGCATCATTACTGGAGTCTGGCTGGAAGGAAAGCTGGTTGCTAAAATTGAAGGAAAATGTTTAACAAGAAGTGGAATAAACAAGCCCACTCTGTCTATTAATGTTCCAGACTTTGCTTTTCTTCTACATCTGCCACATCACATTTTCCCAAATGTTCAAACTTTGAGCTGCAAATGTAGCATGGAACTCCTTGGAAGCAAGACCACCAGTCAAGAGCCTCGAGTTCTGCACTGACATGCTGTCTGCTCTCTACAGAAGACAATAGAAAATAGGAGAGACAACAAGGAAAATGTTTAGCTCTTCAGCATTTTATCAGTAGGGCCAACAGGAGAATCTAGTCATTTTAAATTTGAAGAGCAAAATCTGGAGGCTGGATACCAGTAACTCATACCTGTAATCCCAGCTTCTCAGGAGGCTGAGATCTACAGGATGGCCCTTTGAAGCCGGCTTGGGTAGGAAAGTCTACAAGATTCCAATTTGTGCAATACCTATATTACCTATAAGAAACAATTATAAAATTACCTATAAGGGTCAAGAGTTTGATGTATTCTTAAAACAAGCAATGTAAAACATGAACACTAGGAACTGATACCATCCCTAGACAAGAAGCTGTGTAAAACATGAGAGGGCACTGGTGTTCAATCTGTCTCTGAGTAAGAATCAGTGAATTATTGAATTACTTCCTATGCCCACAGATATACCTTTTTTTAAATAAAAAAAAAAGACAACATGCTACACATAGATATCACTCTCATTTACTCTGGCAGATATTCCTAAACAGTCCCTACACATGGTAGATAAGGGTGGCAGACCATATAAAATTGTGCCGTTGGCAGGAAAATGACTGGACCTAAAGATCATCACATTAGCCCAAATAAGCCAGACTTATGTACATGGAATCAAGGTAGAGGGGAAAAAAGGACAGAAAAGTTAGAAGGACATACTAAAATGCAGAAAAAGAAATATGATATTAATCCATTACCAACTCCTCCTATATATAGCAAGAAGGAGCAAATCCCTAAATGTATTTGATTATATCTTGATACAGAAAAGGAAAAAAATATGGCTAAAGTGCTATTATAAGTAAAGCAAATAATATATATATATGTATTTTATATACATATATGTGTACATATATTTCATACATATGAATATATACATATATCATATATCCATGCATAAATATATATTTCATATATATGAAATACATTTCATATACACAACATATTTCATGTATAACTCATATATGATACACATATATCTACTTGAAATCTTCAGAAATATTTGAAAAGTATAATCAGATTGAGAGCCATTCTAGTAACACAATTTTGATTGAATAAAAAAATCCCATTTTACTTTTGACAAGTATTACCACTGTTTCTCTAAAATCTCAGCCTTCAAGAAAGCTGGTGAAAGCATATGGGAACCTTCTGTGCCATTCTCCCAACTCTTCTTTAACAAAAATTATTCCAAAATACAATTCAGTATAATCCACACTAACCAGATGAGTCAGAAAAACATATAAATATTTTTACTAGTGGTGAAAAATGTATCCAATAAACTTACAGATACAATCATGATTTAGAATAAAAAGACTAAAGAATAGAAATGATTGCCTTTATCAAATCATGATTATCTTTAAAAACCTTGCATCCTTTTATAAGTGAGATACTGAAAGGCAGGAACTGGTAACTCAGACCTGTAGTCCTAACTGCTCAGGAGGTTGAGATTTAGAGGATCCTGGTTTGAAGCCAGCTTGAGTAGAAAATGCCACGAAACTCCATATCCAAAATGACCATTTAAAACAAAAGAATTTGTTGAAAGACTGGCTCAAGTGGTAGAATATCAACTGAGCAAACAATTGAAGCAAATGCAAGGCACTAAGTTCAAACACTGGTATCCAAAAAAGGTAAAACATTTTAATTTGTCACTAAGATGTGGTGTTCAAAAAGAATGTCCAGTGAAGATGTCCATTGCCATCCTTTCCACAATTACAGGTTCTCTTGGAACAGTAATGCAAGAATGAGATATAAACCAAGCAGACTGATAAAGGAAGAAACAACATTCATTTGTTCATGAACATATAGAGAAAATACAAAATTTTTATAAAGAATAGCAATGAGCCAGTGAATTTTGCCGTATTCCTAGATTACAAACCCATTACTTTTGTATGCATCAGGAGCAAAGTCAGGAAATTAAAAAATAAATACCCAGAAATGGAAGGCTTGAGGGGTGTCACAGCTTAGTGGTAGAGTGTGCTTCGCCCTGGGTTTGCACTCCATTAAAATAGCAAAAGCCAAAATACCTAGAAATCTATCTAACTGAAGAGATATACAATTTCTTTACAGAGCAAGAATCGCTGTTTATACAAATTGCAGTGCTATACAGATAGCACTTTCATCAAATCATGTGCAGATTCAAAGTAACTTTAATCAAAATCCCAAAGGATTTGTTCAAGGGATTGTGAGGCTGGTTCTGGAAGGTGGATAGAAATGCAAAAGATCAGCTGGGTGCCTGTGGCTCACATCTGTAATCCCAGCTACTCAGGGGGCTGAGATCTGAGGATCACAGTTCAAAGCCAGTCCTGACAGGAAAAGTCCATGAAACTCTTATCTCCAATAAACCACTCAGAAAACTGGAAGTGGCGCTGTGGCTCAAGTGGTAGAGCACTGGCCTTGAGCTGAAGAGCTGAGGGACAGCGCCCAGGCCCAGAGTTCAAGCCCCATGACTGACAAAAAAAAAAGAAAAAAGAAATGCAAAAGATCAGCATTAGCCAAGGACGACAAGTGTCTAGAAGACATTGGCGGAGTCAGGGTGGGATGGCAAATTCAAAACGGCCCGAGTTACTTGCCCCATGAACACAAATGCCTCACGGGCGTGATACCCAGTACCAGACCCATCAGGAGACATCCAAGAACCACAAGTCACGGTGGGGAACCGGAGACACACAGAAGCCACCAAGGAGGAGACATGGCAGTGAGGAGAAAGCCGCGCGCCCCAAGCAGGCCGCGGCCAGGGCCTCCGGGAAACCCAAACCCGGGACCCAGGGACCCAGGCAGACCCCGGGGCGGGAAACACCCCTGACCGGAACTCAGGGAGGCCCCGGGGCGGGAAACAGACCCCTGACCGGAACTCAGGGAGGCCCCGGGGCGGGAAACACCCCTGACCGGAACTCAGGGAGGCCCCGGGGCGGGAAACAGACCCCTGACCGGAACTCAGGGAGACCCCGGGGCGGGAAACAGACCCCTGACCGGAACTCAGGGAGACCCCGGGGCGGGAAACAGACCCCTGACCGGAACTCAGGGAGGCCCCGGGGCGGGAAACAGACCCCTGACCGGAACTCAGGGAGACCCCGGGGCGGGAAACAGACCCCTGACCGGAACTCAGGGAGGCCCTGGGGCGGGAAACAGACCCCTGACCGGAACTCAGGGAGGCCCCGGGGCGGGAAACAGACCCCTGACCGGAACTCAGGGAGGCCCTGGGGCGGGAAACAGACCCCTGACCGGAACTCAGGCAGACCCCGGGGCGGGAAACAGACCCCTGACCGGAACTCAGGGAGACCCCGGGGCGGGAAACAGACCCCTGACCGGAACTCAGGGAGACCCCGGGGCGGGAAACAGACCCCTGACCGGAACTCAGGGAGGCCCCGGGGCGGGAAACAGACCCCTGACCGGAACTCAGGGAGGCCCCGGGGCGGGGGTCTGACCGGAACTCAGGGAGGCCCCGGGCGGGAAACATAACAAACTGCCTGCTCAGGGTTTTTGTTTGCTCTTGGGAAATGGGTGGTGCATACGGTGAGAGCCAGGACGGAGACGGGGCAGAGCTGAGGGCTGAGGGCTGCCTCAAGGCCCCCCAGGTTGCCTGACTCAAAGAAAGACAGACGGGAAACCGTCATCTTGGGAATGTGCCGCTCGGAAGCGCGCCTCTCCGGAAGCGCGCCTCTCCGGAAGTCCGGGAGCGCGCCTCTCCGGAAGCGCGCCTCTCAGGAAATGCTCGGCACCACTCCCAGAGCACGCCTCTCCGGAAGCGCGCCTCTCCGGAAGTCCGGGAGCGCGCCTGTCTCCGGGAGCGCGCCTGTCTCCGGGAGCGCGCCTCTCCGGGAGCGTATGTTTTCTCCCTTACGTGGAATCTACATCTAAAACACAAGCACACACGGTAAGGAACCCAGGGCTTCAGGCGCACGGACGCACGCTGCCTAAAGGACGATAGGGTCCGGGAGGACGGAGGAGCAAATGCAGTCAGCCCGCCCGACACTGGGACAAGCGCGGGGACGGCGGGAGGGCGCGGGAGCCGGTGACAGCGATCAGGAAGCACTGAGCTCGGAGCCGGACACAAGGACTCGCCACCGCTTCCTTCACCTACATTAAAAGCCAAACCCAGGTTAGAAAACACGCACCCGCGGGCATGGCCATTTTCGGCAAAGGCATCGTGGATCTGAGCATGGAAACACGGCGGGGACCATCTCAGCGTTAACCCCGCCGGCCTCCACCCTTGCCTGGCCTTCTCGGCCCCTCTGGCATTGCGTGGCCCGAGGCCCTCAGCCTCCCGCAGGCCTTTGCCGCAGGGCTCCTCTGCTGAGGAGACTGGACGTCCACGCTGGCCCGCACGGGTGGCGAGGTCACGGTGGCCTTCGCGATGCATGGTGCCAGAACAATTGCATCGCCGTGGGTTTGGAGTCAAACGCGACCCCCAGCTTATCCTTCATCCGCAAATAAATTCACTTTACACAGGCAGTAGATCTGAATGGGAGAGGTGAAACGATAAAACCTGGAGAAGATAATGTGGAGCAAAGACCTTCATGGCCTCGGGGTACAAGACTGTCAAAAGAAAGCACACTGTCATCACAAAAACCTTAAGCAGGTGGGGGCCGGTGGCTCACTCCTGTAATCCTAACTACTCAGGAGGCTGAGATCTGAGGATTGTGGTGTGAAGCCATCCTGGGCAGACAAGTGTTCAGACCTTTATCTCCAATTAACCAGCAAAAATTTGGAAGTAGAGGTGTGGCTCAAGTGGTAGAGCACCCAGCTTGAGCAAAAAAGCCAAACAAGAGGATGAGGTTCTCAGTTCTCAGAGGTTCTTGGTGCTCTGGTATCAACACACACACACACACACACACAATCTTGATAAATTTGGCTCTGACAAAAGTGAAGAATATCTGTTTATCAAAAGACATCATTAAGAGGACAAAATTTCAAGGTATGAACTAAGAGAAGACACTGACAACACATATAACCAGCAAAGGGCTCTCACCTAGTTAATTAAAGTAAGCCTACTAAATAAACAAAAAGAAGAAAAGGACAGAAAATATGATTTTTAGACAAAGTTATGAAGACTTGAACAATCACTTCAACCAAAGATATCCAAAATGTTGACTACTGGGAAGAATGGAGAACAGACGAACTGTCCAATAGGAACATACTTGCTGAGACCACTTTAGACAAGACTTCTTAAATTGTACATATGGGGGCTGAGAATGTGGACCAGTAGTAGAGTGCTTGCCTCACATGAATGAGGCCCTGAGTTCAATTCCTTAGTACCACATAAGCAGAAAAAAGCCAAAAGTGGTGCTGTGGCTCAAGTGGTAGAGCACTAGCCTTGACCTGAAGAGCTGAGGGACAGCACCCAGGCTGAGTTCAGGTCCCACCACTGAGAAAAAAGTCATACTTATGTATGACTTATGATGTAGCAATCCTACTCATAGTAATATATCATTAGGAAACATACGTTCATGTGCTCTGATGCAAAGCTGGAAGATTTGTCTTCATCAATATTATTTTAATAGGTCCAAATAAAAAACAACCCCAAAAGTTTATCAACAAGAGACCAGACAAATCCATCTTTATGTATTCACCCGATGGAAAATGGCAGTAAAAATGAAAGCTAGCCAGGCGCTGATGGCTTGTGCCTGTTAGCTACTTAGAAGGCTGAGACCTGACAATTGTGGTTCAAAGACAGCCCCAGGCAGAAAAGTCAGTAAGACTCTTATCTTCAAAGGTGGCTCAGTGGTAGAGTGCTTGCCTTGCATGCATGAGGCCCTGGGTTCGATGCCTCAGCACCACATAAGCAGAAAAGCCCAGAAGTGGTGCTGTGGCTCAAGTGGTAGAGTGCTTGCCTTGAGCTGAAGAGCTGAGGGACAGCGCCCAGACCTAGAGTTCAAGCCCAGGACTGGCAAAATAAATAAATAAACTACTCAGAAAAAGCCAGAAGTGGCACTGTGGTTCAAGTGGTAGAGAGCAAAAGAAGCTTAGGGTAAGTGCCCGAGTCCTGAGTTCAAGCCCCAAGACCAGCAAAAAAAGAAAGCACTGTAGCTCAACACCCTAGGGATGTCTGTCACAAACAGGATGAACATACACACGAGTATGAAAAGAAAAGTAAGAAAGTAAGGGTGGCAGACCTAGTAGCACACACCTGTGATCCCAGCTACTCCAGAGGTAGAAATCTGGAGGACTGTGTTCTGAGTCCAAACCTTGGCAAAATGTTACTGAGATTCAAACTCAATCAATAAATATAGTGGTGTCCTTCTTGCTATGTGTGTTCGTGTGTGTGTGTGTGTGTGTGTGTGTGTGTGTGTGTGTGTGTGTGTGTGTGTGTGTGTGTGTGTGTGTGTGTGTGTGTGTGTGTGTGTGTGTGTGTGTGTGTGTGCGCGCACTTGGGCTTGAACTCAAGCCCTAATGCTTTCACATGGCTTTTTGCACTCAAGGCTGCCACTCTCCCATTTGAGCGATACCTCCACTTCTGTTTATTTTTGATAGTGAATGGAAGATAAGAGGTACTATGAACTTTTCTGGCTAGCTGGCTATGGCCTTGATCCTCAGATGTCAGCCTCCTGAGTAGCAAGGATTACAGATGTCAGCCACTAGTGCCCAGTGCTTGATTTTTCTTGATATAGATTATAGTTTCATAGACATTCACTTTATAACGATCCACTTAACTACAGGATTCCCTCCCCCCACCTCAGTAAATATGTTACTGTGGAGGACCCACCATGAGTCCTCTCTAAATCTTAACCCTCAGTTTCCAGGAAGAGAACATTGCTTGAGAAACGGAACCACAGACATGAGACCTGCAAAGGTTTTAGTACTAAAGAGCTTTCCCATCACTCATATGGCAGTTTCCTAAATTCCTCCATACATCCTGGTGTCTTTAGGATAATGAATAAACTGCAGCGCGGATTAGTCAAGTGAGGTTTCCAATGGCAGAAAGCTATTAAATGCCTTTCTCAGGACTTGAACTTGACTCTTCTCCCCTGCACTTCCTTCTTACTCCAGGAAGCCAACAGGAAGGAAGAATAAGAAACTCCGGTGGAAATGAGGGAAGACCAGACATACTGACGATCACTCAGCCTACTGCATCCTGAGGACCGCTAGTTATTCTTGTGTTATCTGTTCTTGTGATAAGGGTCCTCTGCTATGGTTTGAATACAAGTTTTCCAAAGTCAAATATTAAGAACTTGATGCCCAGTCAGTGGCACTACTGGGAGATGGCACTGAACCTTCGAGGGGCAGTAGGGATCTCCCTCCTTCTCTCTCTCCACTCCTGTCTGCCATGGTGAGAAGCTTCCTCTGCCACACATTGGCACCCCTCCAAGGGCCCCAGTGATCATCAACTAATACCTCCAAAACTATAATTCACAACTTTTTTCTCCTTTTTAAATTGATTCTCTCAGGCATTACGTTACAGTAAGGCACCACTTCCAAAGCTATAAGGTTGCACTCATTCTCTGAGATTTCCAGGAAATTTCTGTGGCTTATCTATGAATAAATTACTCATCCTGAATGTACTTCCAGCCCCCAGAATAATATGATTTGCCCTGACCCCATTAGATTACAACAATGTTAGGACAGGAATGCTAATTGTAATACTCTGTTATTTGCACACCAAATCAAGGGGCAATGTCCTGCCTTAAGAGTTTAATGGCTCTAAAGCATCAAGAAGCAGACTTGGTGTCCCTCTCTGGCTTTTGCAGCAGCTGGTGGCCTGTGCAGGAGAATGCAAATGTAAAATCAGAGTAGGTGAACCTTGGAAACTCTTCCATTTGCACCTGCTAATTAAACCAAAGGAAACATGTCTTCCCTGCTGAGCACCTTCTAACCTAAAGACAGACACCGACACAGCCAGGAGACACATCTCATGCAGAGCAGCAGTGGCCAATGGAAATGTCAGTAAGCAATATCAAGAACCACAAGTGTGACTCTAAGGCAAATTAGACATGCAAAATCAGTTTTAATGATGAGTTATATCCAGCCTGGCATATCTAACGTAGAATCATTTCAGTGTATTCAATCTAACTGAGGAGCTAGATATAGCTAGATATAGATATATAGATATCAATATACAGATATATAAATAGTTGTGGGGCTTAAACTTGGGGCCTGGGTGCTGTTCCTGAGATCTTCGGCTCAAGGCTAGCGCTCTACAACCTTGAACCACAGTGCCATGTCAGTTTTCTAGATGTTAAATGGAGATAAGAGTCTTACAGACTTTCCTGCCCAGGCTGGCTTTGAACCGAGATCCTCAGTCTCAGCCTCCTGAGTAGCTAGGATGACAGGCCTGAGCCACCAGCACCCAGCTTGCCAAGGAGACGCTTTATGTGTCACTATATTCATATTAAGTCTTCAGCATCAAATATGTACATGGAGTACTATTGGTTTGGATGTATCACAGTTCAATAACACTAATGTTGATCGCTACACATTACCAAGTCTCAGGTATTATGTATTTATGCTTAGTCTAACGTCAATCCCAGGTTTCATTTGTCCTTGGAGGAATGCACACTTCTAGAATGCCAACATCCAATACCACCAGTAGTCACTTGTGGCTACTGAGCAGTTGAAATATGACAAGTCTAAACAGATGCATACCATACTGTAAGGGAAGATCATACACGTGTCCGTGGCTCTGCTCTGTTCAAGTATTGTGGTTTGGCAGATTACTAACCCTCTCTGGACTAAAGCATTCATTGTCTTATATTTAAAATGAGGACAGAAACAACATGTACTGCCTGAGACTTGATAAAATGCAAGATAACACACATGCCTGACTTTACTGAACACCTCCACTAAGAAACATCAGCTTTCTCTTGATTATAGTTGATCCACACAGTATCCAATGAATTTCCTATGCATTATTTGCATAGGAACTCCCTGAGCAACTCAGTAATTATCTCCTACATTTTAGATGAGGAAATGGAGACTTTGCAAGTTGCCTGGAGTTACTGGCCAGCCTGTATAGTTGGGGGACTCCTCACAAGCTATTTGCTAACCAAGAATTCCAGAAGCTAGACTTCCTAGGCATGAAAACAGACGTGGATGTTCAGTATAGCCTAGTCAAAGAGGAGCATTTACTAAGCAATTATGGTGAGAATACTGCACGTTTATTTCAGGGCAGAGAGAGAGAGAGAGAGAGAGAGAGAGAGAGAGAGAGAGAGAGAGAGAGAGAGAGAGAGAGAGAGAGAGAGAGAGAGAGTGTTCCATGAGTAGGAGCAGAGTACACCCAGGCTCAGATCAAGTCCCTTTCCCATCATCAGCAGAGAGAGAAGGCAGAGATATTCACTTCAACTTCCCTCTTCCTTTTATGTCTGCCACTTCAGTAAGTGAGAGATCTAGCTTTCACTTTCTCCACCAACAAGTGGCTGGAAAGGAACCAAATCCTTTGAGCCTCAAAGCTGACAACACAGTACAGGAGAACTCTTGAATGTTCTCCTTCCTCCATCATGAAATTTTCAACTGTCAACACCAAGCAAGCCTGGAGATGCTGTGAGGCTACCCCAAGACTGTACACAAGAAAGATCCTTCTGGAAAACCAACTTTATTTGTGATTAAAATCAAGAACTAGAATGCTGCATGGATTCTTGTGTGCACAAAGAACAAATAAATCATTTGTTAATATGGCTCAGGAACGAGCACCAAATGTAGGATAATATCTATCTATTGAGGAGATGCTAATAATAAAAGTGAGATTTCATAGAGTCATGTCATCTGACTCACAGATAGGAAGTAGCAATGCTGGAAGTTGAAGGGCATTTGATTGAGTCCGATTCCCTTTCTTCTCACAGTTCAAAATTCCTCAGGTGAAGAGCCAAGACGTCATGTTAGAAGCACTTTCTCTGTGACTTGGCATCAGAAGAGCCAGAAGACAGCTTCTCAGTAGGTGAGGGACTGAGGGAAGCACCTAAAGTTCAGTATTGAAGGACCATGCAGGTTTCTACAGTCACAACCATAGATGCAGCTACTACACCAACAACACCTACACTAACAGCATCAGCCCAAGTGAAAATAGCAAATGTACATGGAGTTCACCATAGGACAGGCACGATGTCACCTTGCCCAGATTAATAGAGCTAGTCCTCAATAAGGCACTGGAAAGCAGCTATAGGACTGTAACATGTAGTGCTTTAAGTAACTTGTCCAGTATTAAACACCAGCCACAAGTACACTTGAAGTTTGGATAAAATCTCATCAAATGATTGATGTGGAATCTTCCATATTCTTCATTTATATATGTATATATAGCACATAGATTGCATACATCTATACTGTATATATATTGCACAAATATATCTATACATACACACACACACACACAAAATAGAAACTTATGTCCTGTCAATAATTACGTTCATCCACATGAACAGTAAAATAAGTGTAAGCAATGATTAAAACTATGATAGCTGGCTTGAAAAGATATACCTGAAGTTAGAAAACAGTTTCCAAAGCTGAAATGAAAGAAGTCTTGTGGAGCTGTGTATGTGTGTAAAATTTCTACCATTTCATGTTCAGTTACCCATCTCAAATGTGGTGGGCATTTTCTTAAGCTAGAAATGATCATCAGCTCTTAGAATTACAGGATGCCAATAATTACCTGATAATCTATGTCAGCTGGGATCTTTCCTGCTGTTTTTTTTGCATGTGTGTGTGTGTGCTTATTTTTTTATAGAGTGCAAAAAATAATTCTTAGTAGGTGGGTTGAGTTTTCTGAAGGAAGATGGATTTGGGCTAATCACTTCGTGCAAGACTTGGTTAGGAAATAAGAAACACCGCTGAACAGCAAGATAAGTGCAATTAGTGACAGCTATGTAGGAAGTAAAGAACAGGAAAATATTACAGAGAATCTAGGCTAATGGCATGACAAATTTAAAAAAAAAACCTTCCCACTATTAAGGCACTCTCCCTTGCCTCCTAGCTTTATTTCTTGAGACTAGCTTTATTTCTTGAGACATTTTCAATCTGTTGCAAGCCACAGAAAACAAAGGGAAAAAATAAGTCTATCATCCATCTTCAACTCGAAGTGGAGAGTGCAATATGAAGCAGAAATCCATTATTTTTTAAAGTTTATTACATCAATAGCACATATAAAATATTAACAACAATATGAATTACAATATTGTAATAACTAACACTTCCTGAGACTCTCTGTGAACCATTAGTTGATCTGCATGCACAAGTATTCCTTCATCCAGTCCTCAAAATGATAAAGGCGATTTCTATTAACAATGGAGGAAGACCATGCCTCAGTGAAGCTCAGTGTGCATTTATCAAAATGAACATAATCAGTGGTAAGGCAAGATTGCAGCCCATAGTCATCTAACCAAAAACCTGCTCTCTTCTTGACCTCTGCAGATACCAGCTTCTCCTGTTTTTCTTTCCTCCAGGCTTTAGCAATTCACTTGCAACAGCAGAAGAACCTGCTAATGGCTCTATTATTATTTGATAGAGGAATAAATTTGTGCTTCTTGAACAGGAAGCTCTGGGCCACAGAGACATACTCAGGGTACTGAAGCCACAGGGTTTAAAATGTCATCTCTTCCTGGAATATTCAAGCTAGTCAGTAACCAAGAAGTAATTTATAATATTAAAAGATTAATTTTTTTACAGTAGATTACATATGAGAGAGTCAAATTCACATGAAGTTTTCTTTTTAATTTAATTCTAATTTTATTGTAAAGGTGTTGTTCAGAAGGGTTACAGCTACTAAGGTATCGAGTACATTGCTTGCCGAACAAAGTTATCCCCTCCCTCGTTTTCTCCCACTTCCTCCCCAACTCCCCTCCCCACCCAGTTATTAAGTTCATTTCTGACAGTGTCTTGTGAGTATCACTGTTGCATTGGTTCACCCTTTGTCTTTTGTCTTGCCATTTTGTTATTTCCCTTCCTTTCCCCAAATTCACATGAAGTTTTTTTTTAACATAAAATATGAGGCTTGATTCAGTTCAGTCTGATCTCCCAAAAGAACTGAGGCCACGCCTAGAATCCCAATTTTTCCACTTCAGGTCACCATCACACCTTATCACAGCCACCATCCCTCTGCTTCGAGGCAGCACTGTGACTTTCCCTCTAGGAAACCATTCCGTCATGATATTCTCTCCTGTGATTCCCACAGGCTCCCGCGAAGGCCTGTGATTACATGCCTGACCGATGGGACTCAATTACAGGTGACTGGGAATGAGAAGTTCTTTTTTGCAGGCAGGGATGATGGCTTGGAGCTACTCGAGGCCATCTGGACACTACATGGGCAGAGCTTTTTTGAATATGACACCAGCAGGGAGGAAATCAGAGCCAAGCAACGGAGCAAGACCATGTCCTGCTGAAACACTAGGCCCCAACAGTGCCTGCATCTCATGGTGAATCTCATTTGTTTTATTCAGGCCATACATCTGTGTGCATGTAAACATGTTCGCACTTCTGTCACTTGCAACCAAAAGTATCCTAATTTTATGTCCTCAATCCATTCTGTCTTTTTTTTGTAAAGTCATGTTGGTAGCAACAGATAGAGGGAAAATCCACAGCAGCTGAGGGTGTTTCTATAATCTAGTTCATCTCCACATCATGAAAGAATTAGAAGAAAAAAAAAAGGATACTTGTGGAGAGATGAACAAGCAGAGCCCTCAACTTACACAAATACACAAATCAATCAATGAAATTAAAATGTTCTATTGAGAAAACAGGCTGGTTTCCCAGTATAAGTAATTCTTTCTTTTCCCCATGTTCATGCGATGGTTGGTAAGGTTAGGTAGGTATAACGCGCATGCTGAATTGAAGAAAATGAATGTGAACTCTCCTATTCTCTAAGAAAAACCATTTACTGTTTTTACAAAGGGGAGAGAAAAATTTAAGAAAAAAATATGTGTATATGCGTGTACATATGTAACTATTTACATATTTATTTGCATGCATTTACGTACACCTATTATATCATTTGAAGGCTCCCAGTCTAACGTTCACTATTTTTTGGTTGAGTCTTCTAGCTTTGAAGCTTCTTTGTCTTCTTATTTTACAAAAGCAAAGGGGTATCAAAGGCCAGTGGCAATGAAGGCCAAGCCCGCCAAGGCCTTGTCCAGCCCTACTCACACATAACCACCCAAGCAAACACTGATCTACTCAGGTTAGATCATAAATCCTATCTAAAATGCACAGTTTCAGAAATTCAGTATCTATGTAGTTTTACTTAGCATGATTTCAACTACTCATATATGTGTGTGAACTCTGGTGAACTTTTCACAAGAGAAAGCATATTTAAGTCTGCTATATTGCTCTAACTGTTCTGTATTGCTTTTGCCACTGTGGTCAATTAAATTTTATCTTAAGTATGTATATATAGGGGGAAAAAATCAAAGTTACATAGAGAGTGGTACTATCAAGATGTCAGGCATTCTCTGAGTGTCTTCGAACATGAACCCCAGGTACAAGGGGAGATAATGGTATACTAGGCATTGTATTTCCTATTCCATGCTATTTCGGCTCCATTTGAAAACCTTTTTAGGAAGCAATAGTCTTGGCTGTATTAGAGAGTCCTCAACCATCTCAAATTTTGCTTGTGCCATTCCACAATGGTTTTGAATGCAGGCATTTGTCTTATTTCCTGTGATTGACAAGACCGTGGAAGGCAAAGTGGAGTTGAATAGTAAAGCTTAGATAGGAAGTCTGACTGCAGAGATGGCAAGAGTTATGCATTCCAAGTTGAGTCTTGAGTTGATGGCGACAAGTGGTGTGCATGGCGGCTTGCTTTCATGAGTAAGAGAACATCTTGCTTGGAGAGAACATTTTGGAAGCCAGTGTTGGCAAATGGCAAGCGAAGCGGTGATGCAATTAAATCCAAAATGTCCACCCACAGAATCTGAGAAGGGATCTCTCAGTGTTCCCAGAGATGTCAATTGTTGTTAATTGATATTGTTGTTGTTTTGTTTTGTTTTTCTGTATCTGGAAAGTAAAAACCCTCCAAGCACTCATTACCCAGCAATTACACACGAATGTTGCAATTAAAGTGGGTTTTTTTCCCTTCTATTCAAGTTGATAAGTGTTAGGAGGGGCGGGGGGGGGGAGGGGAGGGAGAATTGAAATGCAGAAGAAGAAGAAAAAAATACTTCAGTGGGCCAAAATGTTGTCAATGGTTCTCGTATTCCAAAGTAGGGAAGCCACGGTTCTTTGAAGGGTGTTTCCACTATTTTCATCTGTTTTAGAGATTTCCTCACTGAGGCCATTGAGCTTACACTGTACCAAGGCTCATTTAGCTCAGTGCAGCCACCCCGAGCCAAACCCTGCGCAGCTCAGAAGTCACAAGCACTCAGAATAAGCCAACCATGAAGAAAAGCACGCCTAGCCCTCTGTGGCTGAAAACCAGAGGAAGGAAGCTTCATGGCTTTGAAATGTCCCTTAAAGATAAGTGGCTGAATCTGGTAGGCTGAATCTGACAGTCACGTGATTGCCAGAGTTGACCTGTGAACACGCCGTGTGGAAAAGGAATATTGAATGAGACACGGCTAGAGTCTTCCCTGGAGAGCACACAGGTGGGTGATTAGTCTCACCGTCTTCCCACTCCACCCCACCCTTACCATCACCTTGATCTTCAAGGGGTCTGGCGGTGGTCCACGAATCCAGGAAAGAAGCTCTTTCCATCAATGTCTCTGCCAGGGATCCATCTTGTCCATCCCCATGATGGCAGTTTTTGCCACTCTCTCCCTGCTCCACAACCTCCAGCCACACGGGCCTCTCTTCAGGTCCTCAAGTGTCTCAGGCCCTACCATGGTCAGAATGTCTTTTTAATTGGTCCACTCATCTTCAAAATATTGTTTCCAATGTCTCTTTCTAAGTGTGTCCTTAGCCTTCCTTGAGGTCTCAGAAGAATTACTCAGTCCATTCATTCAATTCCCAATGCATGATCATCTCCCCAACCTGGTCCTCCATGAGCCACATGAGCAGTCCTACAACCCACTGAGATAAGCATGCTAGAAGCACCTGTCTGGACCTGCCAGGGATGATCTTGTCAACCCTATATGTAGAGCTATCTGCAAGCTAAAATGCAAAATCCCTGCTTCCAGGTATGACTAGATTTTTTTTTCAGGTAAGTGTGAAGATGCAGCTGCATCTCTTAAGCTATAGTCTGAGTACTGTTTCTATGACTGTAGCCAAATGAGTCCAGGTTAACGTATTTACCATTATAATCATTCTAATCATCACAACCATATCTGTTGTTATTACTGCTATGTATTTTTATAAAGGTTAGAAGCCTCATCTCCCACCCACCCCCCAAGAGGTGTACGTGAGATCTCACTGGGAGGAAACAGCCTAGGCCTGATGACAGATCACAGCTTTCGCCAGAAAAATGGAATAGGAGCTGGAACATCAGAGGTGAGCATCTTGCTCAGGTTTCCCTGCCCTTCACCTTCAGCTGTCCTCATTTTTCACAGTCACCAAAACCATTTCACAAAACTTTGAGTACCCATTCATCCATCCAGCTGGATGTCACCAAGAGTGATTTAGAAAGATTACAAATCTCCTCTGCCTTTCCATTGTCCTTAGAATAGATGAAAATCGAGTCTGAGATCCCAGCAAAGCGTGGACTAGGAACACCTACACATGGAGTCTTTTGTTTCTAGGGTTGGATTATGGATGGTTTCAGGATATAGGGAAGCTAGGTGGAATGAATGATCTAAATGAAGTCATCAACATCACTCAATCCTAATGGCCACAGTGACTGAATCAGGATGAGCAGGTAACCTGAGCCGGTGAGAATATTTGCTAGGTATGCTGGGACAAAAATTCTCCTTCCCTGTGGGTATAAGTGAGTATGAATCTCAAGAAGTTTATGAAAACCATCCTAGGTAAATCAGCCTTAGAAGGAATTTGAACCTGGGGAAGGAGAGCAGAAACAGAGAAGCAAGAACTCAGACTGTGACTTTGAGTTAGTAGATCAACCCCCTCTCCCCACAGTCAGATATTATAAGCTTTTTGATTACTTGAGTCAATAAATTTCTGTTATAATTTAAGCCTGTTGTCAAAGAGTTTTGTGTAATTTGTAATTAAAGCATTTAAGAGACTAATGGTCACAGACAGTTTTTTTTCCTAAAAAGGTCAACATAACAAATCTCAAAAGATCCTACAAAAATCCATTCATCTAGATAAAGCTCTGATTTGTCATGAAATCCACCCCCACTTACTGCCAGACTGCAGAAGATCTGTTACCCTAAAGAAGTACTGAAAAACCTTAGGCTGATGAATTTCTAAGGTTTCTTGCAAACTTAGCATTCAATGTCCTTCCAATTGATTTTGTTTTAAATTCAACTCTAGCTTGTTGGGCGTAAGGGCGAGTGACAAAAAAAAAATGTTTTTGAAATAAAATGGAGCTTTTCTCCTCTGCAAAGAAACATTTTCTCATTAGGGAAAAATATTGAAAAACATGAGAAAGTATAAGATAATAGAGAGACGGTTTCTCTTAATACTTGGTGGCTATTTTTCTATGTATTATTCATTCTTATGGGCATTTTTATGGAAGTTTTAATGTGATTAAGCCCATACTACATATATACAATAATTTTGCCTGGCCTTCTTTTTTCCATTTGAAAATATAACATAAGCACTTCTCCAGATTATTAGAAAGCTTTTGTAAGCATCCTTTAAAAACGACTAGGTAACTTTTTACTGCGTGCTGTAATTTCCTTACCACTAAATAAAGTGAAGTGGTTGATTTCATGATGTTTCTTTACTTGGAAAAAGAATTCTTGCTCAGCTGCCAGTGAAGGGGTCACCAACGGTGGATCAATGTTCATCCTTTTGGCAGATCAAACAATAGGGAGACTTGGGAAAGGGTTGGGTGCAAACTCGGATGCTCTAGGGAGCTCTTCTCTCTCTTTCTTACTCCTGTTGTTCATCTTCACCCTTCCACAGATGCAGAATATCTTTCTCTGGTCCTCAGGTTGCGATGAAACAGAGATCATTGACTCATGCTCCAAGAGAAGATCGCCAAATTATCCACCAGGGCAGTAATGGCTCACAAGGGTCACACCCCACTTCCCCCACTCCTCAGTTTCTATACTTTTCTTTGCACTAAATACCACCCCTCAAAACAGACTTTAACAACCACCTTAGGCTTTCCTGCTGGGTTATACGTGCCGATCAGAGAACAAGATCCAACTTGTTATTTCCATGGCTTTGCTCGCTTACTTTCTGTCTGACTTACTCTAAGAGCTGATTTCTATCAGGCTGGCCTCTGCTAATGGACAAAGGCTCCATGAAACTTTCTCATTGTTGATAATACAAGAGATATTGCCTCCAGGATCTGCCTTGACAAAGAACAACAAGAATGTGCACTTTTCCTACATACTAGATTTACTAGGCTTTGATGTCTCCAACCTGCCTGTTGGCAGGGTTAAGAACTGGGGGTACAGCCAGTGTGTGGGGTGAGGGGAGGTGGAAAAGAAGAGGTGCAGATGATTTAAGGAACTCCTCTGGGTTCCCCTGCATGTCTTGTAAATATCCACTGAGAACTCTCTGAAGTTTACACTTGTTTGAAGGGCACAGTTAATAAAAGTGGATCTCTAAGGAGACATAAAAAGGCCCATGTAGCCAGTTGCTCATATCTCATCTATGTTAACCCTACACAGTCTGAAGGACATTTGGCTGAAAGCATTCCCTGCCTTGCACAATCTTTCTAACCAGGAAACTCAACCAGGAACTCTCCTAGGTACCTTAAGTGACATCATCAGAAATAAGATCCCAGATCTAAAAGAAGTTTCTAACAAGGGTGCACAAAAGGCTTCAGTCAGGTACAATTTGTACTCAGAGCTTGGGCAAACCATGTCTCATTCTGTATCCTCCAAAAGGCTCCTGGTGAAAACAAAAATCTACACTAACTCTCTAAAAGTGAACAAGAGTCAGAGGTGGGACGGAGGAGACTTTTAGGTAAAAGAATAAGGCCAATGAAAATGAAAGACATGGTTTAAAAGATTAGGACTAGTGCAGAGACTATTACCTATTCTAGTAAAATCTCAGTGGAAAGACTGAATGGTTCATTGAGAAGAAGGAAAGCATATAGGACCGATTATAGCCAGTCATTTGCAAAATCTAAATGTTAGGGTTTATTCCAGACATTGTGGAAAACAGTATGGAGATTCCACACAATATTACAAAATGGAACTACTACCAAGAATGATGGCTCATGCCTGAAATCCAGGCTATTTGAGAAGTAGAGATTGAATGACTATGGTTCAAGGTCAGCCTGGGCATAAAGTACCATAAGATTCTCAACTAAAGGCTAGACACAATGAAGCATACCTGTCTCCTAGCAATGTTGGGGGAGCATAAAGAGAGGTGTTTAGGCCAGTCTAAGCATAAAGTGGCCTATTCCCAAAATAAATAACACAGTGGCGCACACCTATAATTCCAGCTACTTAGAAGGCTGTGATCTGAGAATTGCAGTCCAGAGCCAGGCCTGGGAGACAAATCTCAGAGACTTTAAATTCCAATTAACTATCCAAAATGCCAGAAGTGGAACTGTGATTCAAGTGGTAGAACATTAGTTTTGAGTATATAAGCTCAGGGACTGTGCTCATGCCCTGAGTTCAAGCACTAGAACCAGCCAGCACACACAAAAAAAGTCGATCTCTGTAGCGTTGGATAGTAAAATGGCATCTACCACTGGCTAGGAGGATGCTGGAGGAGGAATGAAGAAGAGATTTTGGTCAAATGATACATAATTACAGTTAGATCAGAGGAATAAGCTCGAGAATGCTACATAGTGACTGTAGTTAACGATGATACACTTGGAAACCACAGAGAGCAGATGTTAAAACTGTTCTCAATACACACACACACACACACACACACACACACACACACACACACACACACACACACAAATAGAGATAATTGTGTGTGGCATCAAACCATTCCGCAGCATATATGTAACACCATGTGGTACCTGGCAAAGATACACAATTTCATCTGTCAAAAAGTTAATTTTATTGTATCTATCATAAAAATAAGTATTTGGCTAAGGCATTTAGACTTCATCTGATAGGCAGTGGCAGAGTCATGAAGTTTTGTTTTTTTTGTTTTTTTAGTTAAAGAATAGGGTCTTATTTTCTTCTTCCTTCCTTCCTTCCTTCCTTTCTTCCTTCCTTCCTTCCTTTCTTTCTTGCTTTCTTCCTTTTCCTTTTTTGCAAGTCCTGGGGATTGAACTCAGGGCCTGGGTGTTATCCCTGAGCTGCTTTTGCTCAAGGCTAGCACTCTACCACTTGAGCCACAGCACCACTTCCAGACTTTTCTGCTGATGTGGTACTGAGGACTCAAACCCAGGGCTTCACGCGTGCTAGGCAAACACTCTACCACTAAGCCACATTCCCAGCCACATGATCCTATTTTCACTGAAAGAAAATAACCACACAAGCTCATGAAAAGATGGATTGAGGACAGGTTGATTTTTTTTTTAAATATACAATGATCTCATCAGTTCCTCCCAAGAACTCTATGCAATTTTTTTCCTTCTTCCTCAAAGAGAAAATATGAAGGCTCAAAACAATAAAGAGTCAAGTCTAAGACCACAGAGCTGCTCACTGACTGGTATTTCAGGCCAAGCTGGTGCATGCCAGAGTAAAGTCACGTGACTTCTATTCTGCACTACCTTTCCAATAGCATACTTCCAAGCTGTGCTCAAGGATGAACTGACAAGGATAATTTCCTTACACCATGGGCAGATTTGTCTTTCAAGGTCACACCTAGGGCTTGGCTTCCTCTCAAAACACACGCACAGACCAGTACCAGGGTGTAGAAGGCAAGAAGATGGGAGGACTGGAAATACCCATGCACAGTAAAAGGAAGGAGACACAGAATGAGTATAACACATCCAGACACCAGGGGCTCACGCCTGTAATCGTAGCTCTTCAGGAGGCTGAGGTCTGAGGCTAACAGTCTGAAGCCAGCCCAGGCAGACAAATCTGAGAGACTGACTCTTAACTACAAATAACTTGCAAAATTAGGAAGTGAAGATATGGCTCAAATGGCAGAGCTTTAACCTTGAAGGAAAAAGCCAGGCAAGAGTTCAAGCCCCAGTACTGGAACAACAACCACAACTAAAAACTAAAGTGTAGTATGAATACATAGAGTAGAAAACTAGAAGAATCTATTTGTGATACAGGGTCATTATTTTTAAATTCCCCTTTGTTTTATAATAATACTTAGAACAAAGACTTCAGAAGAGAAGACTCCCATGAGTAATGGATGATTTTGTAGGCTCAGAGCAAGTGTCCAGAAGCTAGTCCTTATGAACTATAGCTAGAGATAGATAGATAGATAGATAGATAGATAGATAGATAGATAGATAGACAGACAGACAGACAGACAGACAGACAGACAGACAGACAGACAGACAGACAGACAGACAGACAGACAGACAGATATCCTTTTTAAAATAGTTGTAAAAAAGGGTTATAATTCATAATTCATTACCTCATAAAGTGTATTATTCCTGGTGTGGTTGATGCAAAGTTCCCCAACTACAACAGTTACATTCTGTCCTTAAAGTCCACTGTGGAAAAGCTCAGCCTTCCAGCCTTCCAGAAAGAAGCGTCCAGGGAAAACATGAATAGCCAGGTATTCCCATGGGCTCCACCATGAAGCAACAAGTGTCACGCATGGGGCCTGTTCCTGAGTCTGCAATGCTTTCTGTGTATTCTGTGCCCTCGCTGAACACACCTTCTCTTCTCGGCGCTGCTTTCATTATTAGCTCATGTCTGGCTCTACCACTCATTATTGTAGGATCCTAAGAAAGTCACCTCCCTCTTTACCTCAAATCCCTGACCTATAAAATGAGGAAAGTCAAAGGGCTTATCTCAAGGATTATTCTGAAAATAAAATGAAGTGATATATATAATATAATACATGATACATAATATATAAATTATGTAATCATAAATTGTGTTATATAATATATAAGCATGTATTATATATGGTACATATAATAAAATACATAATTATATAATATAAATATACTGGATATAATTGGACATACAATTTATATTTTGTACATTATATATTATATATACAAAGTGCTTTGCATGGTGTCAAGAATACGATCATCATCCACAACTTAACTGCTTTATAATTATTCCTGCTGTCCAAAGCCATCCATTCCCAGTGGAAAACTTTCCCAGTCATTCTCCAAGCCACAGAAAGCAAGTGATTCTCCCTATTTTATAAATGTTGTTTCTTTAAAAACAAAAATCAAAGCAGGGAAATCTTCTTCTTCTGTCATTGCTTTATCCAGAGCATAAAATAAATAAATAACTTTTTACATCTGATAAAAGGAACGCAATGCCTCGTGACTCCTCCCACATTTAGGAATCAGAGGTGTTCCAAGGGCTCGTATATAGTAACCCTCCTAAGATACAAAGTAGAATGACGTCAGCTAAATTGCTGGAGACACAGAGGGCACAGGTGGTAGGGGTAAAAGGACTCTGTTCAGAGCATTTGTCTGTCCCTCCGGGGGCTCTCAGCTCCCCACCACACAGTACAATTTATCCTGGCATTGGGAACACATCCTACTGCTAACACATCACTTAAGACTCCAGTTTCCTGTGGCTTCAGATGCTTTTTCCTCTTGGCTCAAAGCTATCATCCTTTAAGAAGAAGAAAGATGTCTCATTTCATCGCCAATTCTTTTTGGATCCAAGAGATTCTTAAGAACGTGAAGCCATGTAACTGATCAGACAGAGGGTCTGGCTCTGAGTGGGTGCTATGGTCCAGAATGACAGGATTAAGATGAAACAGAGTTGTGCTTCCGTGCAAGGATTTCCCTGAGTCTCTCGAAACACAGACCAGGAAGGGAAAGAGATTCTTAGCCATCCTGAGTACTAACCTTAGCATGATAACTCTGTAAAGCTGTTAGGACTCTTTTCTTTTTTTATTCTAAGTTGGCAAACTGATGGCAGTCAAATTAGAACAAGCTCAAAGCAAAGTTCTGCTTGGCCTATGGTCTTTCAGATTCATTTGAAGAAGATACTAATAATTGAATTGAAATTTTTAAAATGTGGATAACTATCATCTCTCTATCTCTTTCTCTTTTTCTGATACATACACACACTTCTGAAGATTTTGATACCCAGGGTTCAGTGGCATCAGTCTGGGTATCAGATGCCCCCTTTCCAAGGATTTGCCATGGCCCTCATTTCTTTTGAAGTCCCCTCCACACCGAGGCTAAGGGAGATCCATCACTTACCACTCAGAATGTGTTGCGAAAGTTCCTACACACACATTCTAATCAAAAACAGGAAATTATGAGCAAGACTGACAAAGCTCGGTTGTCCATGTTTCAAGAAAGACAAGAGAGAGCACCAATTCATTTCCCAATACGAGGGCGATTTCTCTGTACTTAACATCCAAAGAAAGCATGCCTGTGCAGAAAGACTCTGACTTGAAACAGGAAGACAGATGTCATTTTGAAACACCCTAGGCCTACGTCAGTCATTACACTTACCAGATTGGAACCTATACCAGGACCAGAGTTTGTAGAGCTGGGATTATTTGCCTCATCACTGCACGGGTAGAACAAAAACAGGAGGCCCAGAGAAGGACCAAGATGGTAGGCAGTCACTTGAGCACACTGGCAACGGGAGAATAAAGTCTGAAGAGATCAGATTCAAAGTCTGCAGAGAGGCCTATGCTACTCCTCATGCACACTGTTATCAAAGTCCTTGCCAGTGACCATGAGCTTTGTGACGGCTCCAGGCAGCGGCTTAGGGTCCCCACGTGCTGTAAGCACAGGGGTGCGTCACACTCCTCAAGAAAAATGCTTGGCAGCAAAGGACGGATGCAGACAGCTAAACAGACACAGCCCCGCCTTCCCCCAGCCTTACTCTTTCCAGGCTTCTGAAAATATCCCACCAACAAGATCTCTTACTCCATCTCCAGTGTCTTAGTCAGCTTTGAGCTGCTGTAACAAAAATAAAAAAGTGCCAGGTGCCAGAAACTAGGCAACTGAAGTAGCAAGCATTTATTTATGCTTCATAGTTCTGCCAGCTGAGCAAGAAAAGATGCCAGCAGACCTGGTGCCCAGTGAGGCAGGGTCGCCTTCTCGCGCGCCTCTCAGCCCATCCTCAGAAGCAAGTTCTCTTCTTACAGGGGAACTAGTCCATGTATGAAGATTGTCTTTGTCTCGTGTGTGTGTGTGTGTGTGTGTGTGTGTGTGTGTGTGTGTATGTGTGTGTGCGCGCGCGCATGCATGACCCGGTCCTGGGGCTTGAACTGAGGGCCTAGGTGCTATCCCTGAGCTTTTTTTTTTTTTTTTTTTTTTTGGCTCAAAGCCAGTGTTCTACTGTTTAAGCCACAACTCTATTTCCAGGTTTGTTTGTTTTTTTGGTGATTAGCTGGAGATGATAGACTCACAGACTTCCCTGGCTGGGCTATTTTGGAACCACGATGTTCATATCTCAGTCTCCTGAGTAGCTAGGATTACGAGCGTGAGCTACCAGCACCCGTCCAGGACTCCATTCTCAGGGTCTAATCACCTTCACGAGACCCTACCTCTTAACATCACACTGGAGATGGGGCTCCAATCTGTCCATTCTGGAGAGACATGCCATTCCCATTGCCCCCAGTGAGCCTAACCAGTCTCTGGTAAGTAGACCACTTCTGTGAAGCCTCTGTCTCTGGTTTGCCAAGTAGAGACTGTGGTAGTAGAATGCAGATATCACTAAAGACAGCACAGCAGGTTGTATTTGGGGACAGAACCACATCTGTCAAGGCAAAGCTGCTTGGCAAAGGAATATCTGGGAATAATTAGTTTCTTTGGTATGACATCATACGAACACGGGAGTTTTAATTAAAGGATATCAGAAATGGCCTCGGAACGCCCTGTTCAAGGACTCATTGCCAACAAACACTTGAAAGAGAGTTGCGAGCTTCCAACTGCTAAGATATTCAGACTGAAGTTTGTTTTGGTTTTGGCTTCAATTGAACACTTAATTCAAAGTATTCTGGAAGTGTTCCGTTGAATGTTGAATCAAACAGCCAAAAAATTTTGAACTCTTTCAAGATGTGTCTAAATGCGCCAATGTATGCCATTATTGGAAGCATAATATAATTATCCTAATTATGATATACTATGTTTCCATATATTTTTATTTTAAGTAGATTCAGTTCCTATTGTCTGTTTCACTTTTTTTACTTTTCTTTTTTTTTTTTTTTTTGTTGCTCATGGGGCTTGAACTCAGGGCCTGGGTGCTCTCCTTGAGCTCTTTTGCTCAAGACTAGTGCTCTACCACTTTGAGCCACAGATCCATTTCCCGTTTTCTGGTGGTTCACTGGAGATAAGAGTTTTACAGACTTTCCTGCCCAGGCTGTCTTTGAACCACAATCCTCATATTTCAGCCTCCTGAGTAGCTAGGATTACAAGCATGAGCCACCAGTACCTAGCTCTTGATCATTTTAAGGAGCAAAGTCCGGACTATTCCATTTCAGTGCTTTTGGGGTAAGATTTAGTGTTATTTCTAGAGGTCCAGTGCTAGGAAAATGTGTGTATGAACTGTTTGAAAATAGATGAAGACAGTTTTAGTCTGACAACTATTCTTAGCTTAGCTGAGTTCTTTTCCCTCTTCTCAGTTTCCCTGTTTATAAACAAGAGACCTGGGCCATAATGCTGGGAAGAAATAGACCTTGTGGTGCTCAGCTCAGCTTGAGGATGTAAATCCTTTATTGAATCCCCAGGAAATATCCCACTCCTTTCAACATTACTATCCCCAGTGAGCTGTACCTTCTAATGCTACAGATATCACTAAACCAGCCAAAGCGCCAGCTTGAAATTCTTACAAAAACAGGAAAACGGTTGCTTATTTGCTCACTTACGTGTTGTGGTGTCTTATCTTTAGCTGGTTTGCTCCCGATATAATTCAATATGTGAGCCAGGAGTATTGAACTCAGGAACATCCTCTTCCATGATTTCCCTGTGGCTCTTGGTCTTAGTTTCATTTGTTAGTTTAGAAATGTCTTCCCAAAAGCTCTTGGCTTCACAGTTTCAATGGCTTCTTGGGTCTAGAAGTCTGAGAAACATTTTTGTCTTCAAATGCAACGTGACTCCTGAGAATTCTGGAGAAGGCTTCGTCTGTCCGGCTCTAGAGACTCATACAGTAAGGCCTCAGCCTTTGGCTTTCAATCTACCTGTTAGTATCTAGCCTCAGTAGACTTAGGACTGAATACCCATTATTGTTGTTCATGAGACCTGACTTCAAAGTAAAGCCCCCAAAAGTCTTCTAGGAATGACAAGAGAGTTCTTGCCTGGCCCTGTCCTTGACTCTCGCCTCCAAAAGCCAGAAGTGAGACACTGCTCTGCTCTGACATTCCAAAACCCTCTCCACGAGGGTGACATCTGAGTTGAGCATCTGTGGGGTCCAGACCGGGCTGACATCCAGCTCTGTCCTTCTGGTGGGGCCTCTATATCCAAAATGTGGTCTTCCAGCTCACATCTGTCTGCCAGGCTGCTCACTCGCCAGGCACTCGCATTTTGGCAGACCATCCATGTACCACAATTACAGTTGTCTCTATGTGGTCCTATGCATCTGACCCTTGTAATCAGTTAATGTGCCTTTAAATTCATTGTTTGGAATCTTGTCTGAACCTCAACAGGCTAATACTGATGGTTTTATTTTTCTGGTTGTTTCCAGTTTATGGAAATACAGTTGGATTTTTTTTTCAGTGGAATCATGAAAATTTGGATAGAAAGCAGTTGATGTGTCTGGGTCACCCTGGCTGGCTCTCTTCTTTCATGGGTGTGCAGGTGGCAGTTTTCCTCCAGCTGTAGGAAGACACTGATGTGATTAATTATGTGTGGTGATCACAGATCTCACCTGGGTTGTTTTATAAGCAGTTGCATATGACATGTTTTGTTTCAGTTCTGTACCTTTCCTGTCCATACCAGAGGACTTTATATACTTTACTTTCTATTAATCCTACCCTACATGAACCCTCATATGCTACTGACTAAACTTTGAGATCCCACTTACAATGCTATTGTGAATATTGTAGAAATATTGATTTCTTCTCTAGCAGCCTTGGTCATGTTGGTTATTGCTTCTAAGAATTTGCTATAGTTCTTTGAAGCATTCTGAATCATCTACAGATAATAAAGTTTTGCTTCTTCCTTCCCCTTTTTTTCTTTTCTTTCCCTCATGTTAGTGACCAGAATCTTGGCTTCCATGAAGAATGTAATTGTTTTTCATGGACATCTTTATCATATAGCCAATGCTAAGGTGAAAGTTCCAGTATTTCATTATAACTATAATATCTACTTTAAGCCCTTTCTAGAAATTCTTTCTCTCAAATTAAGGAAGTTCCTAGTTCTTGTTTGGCAAGAACTTTTTTAAAAATTATAAATGTATCCTAAATTTCGGCAAACATTTTTCTTGCTCTACCAAGATGATCTCTAATTTTACATGCAATCTGTATTTACCTGGTTAAACAAAAGCATTACAAACATAGACATGATGTTTTTTTCCCAGTCCTGAGACTTAAACTTAGGGCCTGGGCACTGTCCCTGAGCTGCTTTTGCTCAAGGCTGGCACTCTACCACTTGAGCCACAGCACCACTTCCAGACCTTTTCTGTGTATGTTGTGCTGAGGAATTGAACCCAGGGCTTCATGCATGCTAGGCAAGCACTCTACCAGTAAGCCACATTCCCAGCCAGACATGTTTTTCATTTTCATAGTTGACTCAATTTGCTGGTATTATGCTTGGGATTTTGCATTTACTGTCATACTGAGATTTGTTTCTTAAACTATCATATGCTATCCTATAAAATAAATTGGATGCTCCATGCTCTTTTTCTAAACATGTTAGAACATAGCTAGAACTAACTTTTCATTTGTAAAGCTAACATAGTCTGAAGGTTTCTTTGATAGTATAACTTTTTTTTTTGGGGGGGGGTCCGGTCGTGGGCCTGGGCGCTGTCCCTCAGCTCTTCAGCTCAAGGCTAGCGCTCTACCACTTGAGCTACAGCGCCATGTCTGGCTTTTGTTTTCTGCTTCTGTGGTGCTGAGGAATCGAACCCAGGGCCTCATGTATGCAAGGCAAGCGCTCTATCACTGAGTCACCTTCCCAGCCCCTGAAGGTTTCTTTGAAAGGCCTGGAAAATCTTACAATTTTCAGATTTTCTGTATCTCCTTGTGTCAGTTTTGTTCATTGGTACCTTCCTGAGAATTTATCTATTTACTCATTTTTTTCCATAAAACTATTTATGGTATTTTTTGCTATCATTAATAAAATATTTAAGGTTGTACGAAGATGTCCCTATTATATTCCTGACAGAAGCTATTTGTGTCTTCTTTTTTTCTTGATAAGGTTTATCAGTTATATTGGTATGCATGTATGTGTGTGTGTATGGGTGTGTAAGTGTTCAAAGCAAATTTTATTTTTGTTGCTTTACTACTGGGTTGGTTTTGGAGGTTAGAGTGTTTTTCTTCATTCTTCATTTATTCTGGGTTTTTTTTGAAGATGCTTCTTTTATTTACAACAGTTACTGAACTCTTCAAATATAACCTATTTTTCTAGGTTTTTTTAAACTATTTCTCTTATCAGTTATGTAGCCCTGTGATCAAAGTTTCACATTGCAGATTTATTCATTTCTCTTTGTAGTCTGTCATTGTAAGATATTTTGAGGCAGGTTGTGAGAAGCAAACATATCTTTCTGCTGAATGGAGATCTTGTTTCATTGTGAACCAACTATTGCTAACAATGCTTTTATGCCTTAAATTCTAGTTTATCTGATATTACTATGATGGCATCTGCTTTTATAACTTGATATTAGCATAATACATCCATCTGCATCCATTTACTGTCAGTTATTTGCTATGCTCTATGTTTTATTGCTGTCTCATAAATATTATATGGGAGAGTTTTCTTTTTAATCCCATCAGATAGTTTGTTTCTAGTAGGGAGAATTTTCAGTTCACTTAGATTTATACAGTTAATGATATATTTAGGTCAAATCAACTGTCTCATTTTGGGGTATTTTTTCCACCTACTCTAGATTTCTCTTTCTTATCATTTTTGTGGGTTTGTTTTTTTTTTTTACATTCCACTGTTCTTAAACTCCTCTAGTTTAAGCATGAGTTTATACAAAGGAACTTTGTTTCTTTTCTAACGAAGGAACATTCTAGAAATTATGACATGAATGTTCAACTTATTAAAATGTAAAACAATGTCACCATATTTCTTGTAGACAACAATTCAGGTAATTTATTTAGTAACATCTTTACTTAAATGCATTTGTTACGCAATTGTTTACATACCTTTCACATTTTTAAAATATATTACTATTTGTTGATTTCATTTTGATTTACCCTCTTTATTAGTTTTTCTGAAGGGACACATAATTGACCATATTAATAGGGTATAATCCAATACTTGTATATATGTATATAATATGTAATGATCTTACAAGGACTCTCTCTTTCTCTCGGGTGGTATTGGGCTATGAACTCAGGGCTAGGCAGGTACTCTAAGACTAACTATACTTCCAATCTTTTCTAGCCTTGTTATTTTTTAGATAGAGTCGCACTTTCTGCCCAGGCATGTGCTTGGACCACAATCCACTTATTTTAGGCTTTCTATAATAGCTGGGATGATGAGCATGCTTCTTCTATTTAGATGGAGACTTGTAGATTTTACCTGCCCTGGCTGGTCTTGAAAAAAACCTCCTAAGCTCACAAATACCCTCCCTGAGAGAACAAGGAAACGATTAGAAATGAGAATCAATCCAAAGATCTCTATCCCCTCCTATGTCATACCTCTATCTCTATCATCAATGACTGGTCATTTTGGACTGTGGGCCATGATTATAGAGCATCATTCTTTATCTCCCTTCTCTTACAACTCAGCCTCCGGGGACCATTCTAGTCAGTAATCTCAACACAGGCTGAGTGGAAGACAAAGCCATGGGCACTGAAGGCAGAAATTCTGTCTTTTACTACCTAGACTGACGATGGCCAGAAGTAAAACCTTCCACCTGAGAAATACTAGGGGTGCTGGCTGACTGGTGGAGGACAACTGCGTTCCTTCAGAGTCTGTGCTTCTGCCACGGCAGAAATATAATAGCATTATCTGTAAAATAACAGGGTATTTTTTTTCTCATGGTGCCATGTCAGCAGGTCATCTGATTGATACACTGCATTGTTTTCAATCACGGTTTTATGAGTCTCCATTAAATATTGAAAGCCAGACTATATATTTAGAACAGTAATTAGTCTGAAGCAGCCTCTGTGTCTTGTCCCCGTTGAAGTTTTAAAGTAAACCAAGGATGATGAATATTTAATGTACTGTACCTCATTGTCATCTGATAATAAGATTTGTTATAGGGTTATAAAATGTTATGTTAGGTTCTTACAGCACATCATTAATATTGTAAAATGTAGCTGGGCTCCCAGGCAGAGCTGCCTGACAGAAAAACAATAGAAAGATAAGTGATATCAGCCATTTTCTCCAAGGGCTTAGAAGACAACCCGCCAGAAGATGAAAAGGAGTGTGTGAGAGATGGATGCATTTGCTACTCATTAAAGAGAAAAGAATGGAGAAGCCAGTGAGGGGAGAAGGAAAGAACAGGGGAAAGGATGAAGGGGGAAGCCAAGAAAATATAGGAAACAAAGAGATAAGATAAAGAGATAGCTGTGGGGACAATTCAAGGATCTGATGGAGAGCTGGATAAAAGGCACATTCAACTCCTTGCCCACATTTAGATTTTAAGATTTCATGTTCCTTCTACAGAATAACAGAGTAAGCTACCACGATAACATCATTTTGGTGCACGGATTATTTTAAGCTGAAAGCAACTGAAAAGAAATAGATACAAGAAAAAGTCTCCTCACTGATAAAAATGAATGCCAACTTCATAAGAGACTTACAAAAGAAATTATCTTATCCCAATCAGAACCCAGAAAGTTCGTAATCTGCATTAAATAAATATTTATTTTGCCAGGTGCCAGTGGCTCACGCCTGTAAGCCTAGCTACTCAGGAGGCTGAGATATGAGGATCGATTTCAATCCAAAGCCAGCCCAGGCAGGAAAGTCCGTGAGACTCTTATCTCCAATTAACTACCAGAAAACCGGAAGTGATGCTGTAACTCAAGTGGTAGAGCACTCACCTTGAGCTGAAGAGCTGAGGGACAGTGCTCAGGCCCAGAGTTCAAGACCCATGACTGACACGAAAAATAATTAAGTATTTATTTTTGTTATCTTAAATAAGTAAATAAATATAAACATTAAAAAAAGACAAATCTCTGTCCTATTCTATCTATAAAGAAGAAACGATTTCTTTTTTGCCAGTTGTAAACTCAGGGCCTGCCTTCTGTCCCTGAGCTCTTTTGCTCAAGGCTAGTGCTCTACCATTTTGAGCCACAGCACCACTTCCAGTTTTCTGGTGGTTAGTTGGAGATGAGAGTCTCACAGGCTTTCCTGCTCAGGTTAGCTTTGAACCACAATCCTCAGCTTTCAACCTCTTGAGTAGTGAAGATTACAGGCGTGAGCCACTGGAACTGGGCTAAAAACAACATCTTAAGAAGTGTTATAGCTGGGCACCGGTGGCTCACACCTGTAATCCTATCTACTCAAGAGGCTGAAATCTGAGGATCGAGGTTCAAAGCCAGCCCAGGCAGGAAAATCCGTGAGACTCTTATCTCCAATAAACCACTAGAAAACTGGAAATGGTGCTGTGGCTCAAGTGGTAGAGCACTCGCCTTGAGCTGAATAGCTGAGAGATAGCACCCAAGCCCAGAGTTCAAGGCCCGTGACTGACAAAAAAAAAAAAAGTGTCACTCTTTAACCCCATACGAGAACACTGGGGGCTAACTTCATGTGTTAGAAACTTAAACCTCCAAGTTATATCCTACTAGTATTGGAGAGGGCAAAGCTTTGGCAATGTTTGGGTCATGATGAGCCATGGATGAATCCACTCATGGATTAATGAGTCATCAAGGAGTAGCTTTGTTTTGGAAAGGAGCTTTCTCTGATCAGATTGTCTTCTTTCACCAAGCGAGTCACCGTGGCACCACCTCAGGTCTCTGTAGAGAGTTACACCAGCAAGACAATGCTCACCATCATCAACTTGGTCTTTCTCACCTCTAGAAGTATAAGAAACTACATTCTTGTCTTTATAAATTATCCAGTCTGTGGTGTTTAGTTACAGCAATGGAAAGCAGACTAAGGTGGAGAACTCTTACCATCATCAATACAGGTCATACAACAATAAGCCTGTATCAACCAAAGGAACATTCATCTACTATGAAGTTCCCTCCATCCATATCCAAGGTACACAGTTCTTTCATCTCCATGATTTATTATAGTTACTGTCTGGAGAAGTTTGAACCTTGACTCTTCTGCAGAGTATCCTGCCCTTTATTCACACACACACACACACACACACACACACACACACACACACACACACACACACACACACACGTTCACAACAGATATATATTGAAAACCAGAACAGTAATTAGTGTGAAGCGGCCTCTGTATCTTATCTGGATATCAATGTATTTCACTTTCTCGGTATTTCCAATGGTCAAGCAAGGAGGACATACCACAGTATAAGTGGAAAATGTTTTTGATGGAACAGGAGAAAGAACTTATTTGTAACTGCAGCACAATGCCCCCACGGGGTGAAGCACTGAAACCATTTTGAGGACAATTAGAAACTAAACAGGGTTATCTAGCATCATTAGTATATCCAAAGTGCCCGTTTAGAGATTCTCGCCATTGTATTCTAAAAAATTTAAAGCTGGCACAAATACTAGAAACTAAGAATGATATGTTATGGGTATGGTATTGTTATAAGAAAATCCAACTGATAATTTTTGTTTAGGTTACAGGATTTAATTTTAAAAGGTGGGAATGACCAGATTATAAACTAAATAAACAAAAAATAATATTTTTATTCCAAGCTCTAAGCTACAAAAATGGGAATAATAAATTATTTTATATTGCTCACAAGATTATAAAATATGGATACATTCAATAAGAAAGCCAAAAGATATAAATTAAACGCTGAGGTTTTAATAAAGAGTTTAAAAATAGAAAAAAAATATATAATATGCTTTTCAAAAGTAACCCTTCAAACATTAGAATACTAACAGGAACTTTGATTCAATTCAATGAGTAAAATTATCTTTAAAAAAAAAAAAGGTACACCAAATGCCTTAAAAAAATGGAATGGAAAGAAAAAAAGAACTTGTTAGAAAGTATTTTTCATGTCAGCATTTTTAAAGGCGTATCATCAGTTTTCAAATAATCTATTCACGGTCTGTATCACAGTCTGCAGAGTGAACAACCATTTTTACTTCTTAAAAATGCATACATGCTGGCAATGTGGCTTAGTGGTAGAGTACTTGCCTAGCATGCATAAAGCCCTGAGTTTGAGTCCCCAGTACTGCATAAACAAAACTAAATAAATGAAATAATTTCTAAATGAATACATGTCTGGTGGACATTCATTTCTCACTGAGTTCTTGTCTGCCCAAACAGCACACACCCTTCGGTTCTCTCATCAACACTGAGATAAGTAGCGATCTCCTTTGAGGGAGTGTGGTACCTTACAGGGGACAATACTACAGGTAAGAGAGAGCAGACATACAAACACGGCTCCCTGCTGAGTGTGGGACTGCTCAGAGCTGAGCAGAGGAAAAGCGAAGTACATTTTCCCTTTATGTATTCTGAATACTTCCACGATTTTATATGAGGTGTCTGTGTTTTATAAACAAGCTGAAATGTTTGCTTTCCAATTTAACCTGTACTTACCACACAAGTAAAGCAGTTTTACTTTTTCCAGACACTTTCTGCACTTAAATGCACGTTCCTACTCATTTCTATCATTTTTCTTCGAGTTTTATTTCTGACTCCTAACAACATTAGTCAGTTTCTTCATTTTCCCCCTCTAATTTGCAGCTTTCAAAGTAAGATAGATTATATTCCCCATCCCCCATGCATGCACACACGTACACACGTACACACACACACACACACACACACACACACACACACACACACACACGAGAGAAAAACGGAAAGCAAACTCCTCTCTAGTCAAGCTTATAGAGGATTACATGTGTTAGAGAAATGTACTTTGAGTTGAAATAGGTTTTAGAGCAAGCTCTCAGGAAAGCAAGCCTCAAGCATTATTGAAGGAAGGCGACTGGGCACTGTGCCTAGGGTACCACCGGATAGAAATTATTGTCATCCATGGTCAGAAGAAACAGAACAAAGACAGAGCTTGTCAAAGCCTTCCATGTCCTTATATTAAAGAGAGATTGGTAGGCAGTACTCCATCAGTAGCAAATCCTATGAGCGTCTGGAGAGGAAATTGGCTCCCAGAAAGCAAATCTCTTCAGCTCTTAAGTCGCCAGATCTTGCCTCCACTTAACCCCTGCTTTTCACATGTGCCAAGCTGCAGGTGAACATGGCCATGGCAAGAAGGAGTGGATTAAGCACAGATGTGCTTTCACACTTAAACCTCCAGCATCATAACGCTTCAGCAAACCAAGGTTACCCCATTGGAGTGACAACGCTCCCAAGGCCCAACTATTAGCAAAGCTCCAAGTTTAATGTGTCCGTAAATCATCAACCAGAGAGCAACATTATACAATGAAATCAGGAATCAGCCAGGGGGACAGATTGCCTAGGTCAGATAGATCGTAGTTGCCGCTTTTCACTAACCAAATGTAGTAATAAGGAAGCATTTACAAGAGGAGCGCTCTGGATCGAGAGATTCGTTTTGACTGTCTACACCTCTGGATGTGTGGGAGAGGGCATTTCCGGAGACAGATATGGAAGACTCTGAACCAAGGAACGGATGAATGAATCCCTTGAAAGATTTCGTATGGCTGCATTATTTAAAAGTGAGGAAAAGTAGGAAGTGGGGCTTAGCTGGAGGAGGTATGTCACTGGAGTGTGGCCTGGTTCCCACCTGTCTCTGCACTGTTTCCTGTCTGCTATGAGGTCAACATGCTCCTCCCCCACCCACCCCTGCCACCCTGATAGTCTGCCTACCCCCAAGGCCCAGAAGTTACAGAGCCAAAGCATCCCAAATTAAAATACGTAATTCCTAGCCTTAAGGTGTTTTCCTCAGGCATTTGGACCTGGATACACAAAGGTAACTAACATAGCCAGTAGACACAATTCTTTTTCTTTTTTAAAAACTCCACCAAAAGCAAAAACAACAATTTGTTTTACTGTTGTTGCTTTGGGTAGGGGGAGGAGTTTAAGTCCTTAGAGCCTGGATGCTATGCCTTAGGTTCTTTTCTCTCCAGGCTGGCTTCTACCAATACCGGCACTTCTGACTTTTCCTGGTTAATTGGAGATAGCAGTCTCATGGATGCTCCTGGCTAGGCTGGCTTTGAATCTCAATCCTCAGATCTCAGCCTTCTGAGCAGCAAGGATAACACGCATGAGTCACTTAGCCACTAGCACGGGGCAACAATAGTACCTTAGTCATTCTTATCATACATTTTCTAAGAGTTTGATCATTAAAGTTCAACTCATGTTATATTCTCTCCCATGGCTGTCTCAGTTTTTTTTAATCTTACTATAATTTGTTCAAAGGTGAGACTTGATTTAATCCTAGGTTAGGAAATCTAAGAACTCAGATTTCTTTCCCCCTTATAGCCTTTATTTTTAAATGTATATGAATTCTCAAAAGACTATGGGAAGTGGGACATAAAAAAAAAGGAAAAGCATTCCATGAAAAGAATTGCTAAAACAATCTACAATTGTTTCACTAGTATAAAGGAACGGCTACAAGGACTGCTAAAACCTTACATTTCTGTCCTATTATGAAAATTCTCCTAGAAATTCTCCCATAGCTTAGGTTCCCTCTGAGTGACATCTTCACAGCACAGGGGAGGGAGGGAGGGGTGACTAGAGAATTGAAGGTAAAGATAAATATTATAAGGCAGTACCAAGAATGAATGAAGGTAAAATTTCTTCCTTTCTAGATAGAAGTAATCATAGAAATAGCTACTAATTCTTAGGTACCACCTCCATGTGCTAGTCAGTAGGTCAAGTGCTTTCTTTGTAAATCTGACATGGAAATCCTTTTGCTTCTTTGAAGTTGAGAAAACTGGGCTTAAAAAGGAACTTGCCTTTAATGTCCAGCTAGAAGGTAGCAGAGGGGAAAGACTTCCTTGTGGTCTAAACATCTTCGTTAGAATGATGTGAGGGCAGTGTTGCTTCACATTAAGAGAAATAAACAGGGTAGGAAATGAGTGTGTAAGACATGAGATGAAAATCTCATGTCTGTGGATTCATTTTTTTCTATAGAGGTGATGGACAGAGGAGTTCCAGTTACATAAGTCAAAGAGTACATTCTTTTTTTTTTAAATGTCACCTCTTCCCTTGCTCTCTCCTAGTTTTTCTCTCCCATCCCTACCCACAAATTGTATAATTAGTTTTTAACATAGCACCTAGTAAGTACCTGCATTTGTTCACCCTTTGTCCCTTCATTATTTTATCTTTTGCGGATCCTGGAACATGAACTCTGGACTTGGATGTTGTCCCTAAGCTTCTTTTATTCAAGGCTGGCGCTCTACCACTTGAGCACCACTTCCAACTCTCTCTGTGAGTAACTGGAGCTAAGACTCTCATGGACTTTCCTGCACAGGCTGGCTTTGAATCACAATCCTTGGATCTCACCATCCTGAGTAGCTAGGATTACAGGAGTGAGCTACCAGTGCCTGGCTAATGGATATTTTTTAAAGAATTTTTGAAAATGGTGGGTGAGATGTTAAAAGGGGTGACATTGATCAAGAGGCACTGTATTCAAAAACTGCTCCAGTGTGTGGCAACTCTTTTGTACAAACTACTTAAAGATAATAAAAATATTTTTTTTAAAGAAGAGTTTTTGAGATGTCAAAACAAGAAGCTAAGTGCTTATCTGGTCCACTAATCACAGCTGTCACCTATAAGTATGGATTGTGGTGGATGCATGGTACTTCTGCTCACACATTGGCATACAAATCTGGAGGCGCAGTGGCATACAAATCTGGAGGCGCAGTCGGTGGAAATGACCGAAGGAGAGAGTTTGTGGAATTGGGAGACTGAGGTTTAGAAAGCACCTTTAGGCAGCTGCACACCTATGGCATGTAAACTAAGTCGGCCATTGTGGGAAAGCTATTTGTGGTCTATGCACCATAATCAAGCTGAATGAGGTAATCACCAAAGCAAAGTAAGATGGAAAGGCCAAAGGCTGGCACACACATGCCCAGGGCAGTCAATATGGAACAAGAGAGGGAGCAAGATTAATGGAACAATTGCCTTGATATCTTAGGGCCTTCTGAATCCATCTCCTGTCCCTCCAGGAGAATAATCAGATTTATAGGTGTCGGGTCCAAAACATACCCCTGATTCTTTATAATAAATCCCTCTTTACCTCAGCCAAAATAAATTAAATTTTGGTTTATTGCTATTAAATAATTCCAGGGGTAAGACAAATACCTTTAGTTAACCTAGAGGTAAAAATTTCATAGCCTGGGTCTAACAACGTAGGGCCTGTCTTCCAAACTGGATTACTTGATGATGAAAAGGAAAAAAAAAAAAAGAGGGCTTGACAAGAAATGCAAGCATTTACCATCTCAGGAGAATAATAAGCCAAGGTACAAAGCTTGCATTTCTGGCAGATATCCTATTGCAGCCCTTGGCCCCATGCATTAGGAGAATCATGACCCCCTTCCCCATGCCCCTCTGATGACAAGCAAAGCACCTGAGCGATGAGGAGACTCATTGAGACTTCCCACAGCACCTGAGTGGTGAGCAATTAGCGTGATGAGCAAGGACACAGGTCCATTCGCATGATGAACTTGCGGCTTTGGACAGTGAGGGATGATGGTGATTAGTGATCCAGAGCGATTATGAGTTCACTGGCTAAGGGAAAATCATCAGCGGTGATGGAGAGAGACATGTCCACCACCAGGGGAGTAGAGGCTGGCAGGGCCATGCACATGAAGAGCAGAGGATAGATAGACATCGATTGTCACTAACATGGCTGTAGCCACAATGACTCAATTAACTGAGCGTTCCCTGACAGACAGAAAGAGAGAGGAAAAAGCAATAATTAATAAATGGACATTATCTTGTTTGGGGGGGGGAGACGGGGAGGGAGGAAGGACTCAAATCTTCTTAAGAAAATAAGATTAACTTTTAAAAAATATCTCCATTAACTCTCTTTGGGCCAGATTCAAGGATGCTGAATATAAGAAATAAAAGTGTATAAATAGAAATGGCACAGGAAACTCATAGGCCAGTGGTTTAAAAGCTTTGGCTCTGGTGTTCTATACATCAAGGATAATCAGGTCCTTCTCTTTACCATCTGGGACCCTTGAAATTCCCTCTCCATCTGAGTAATGGGCTTAGTATCTGTGCCTCTCTCCACTGAACTGCACCAGATTTCTACTAAAAAATGCTTAGACAATGCTTAGAAAAGGGCCTAAGTATACCACACCCAAGAAATATTACCATTATTATTAAGAGCTACAGAAGCAAATGTGAAATCATTTTGTCACTCACTACAAATCCACGGGATTTCTAATCCAAGAGATTTGTGTGAGCCATAATGAAATCTCTCTCATCCACACCTACTTACCAGATTTAAAGCTGACAGGATAACTGAAGAAAAAAAAGATCTGTAATGAAATGCACAGAGATCCTATGAGCTCGTCAACCAGCCGAGACAACAATCCCACTCTAAGCTAATGAAATTGAATTCTGTGACTTCTACGGGATCAGGGGCTATGAGGATGGTTTAAGGAGTGGTTGCTACTCTCAATGAGCCCAGTCACCTTGGAGAGTGGTACTGAGACCTATGAAGAGCATCAATCTCCCTGTATGAACATAGCCACACAGCCAGATCCTGGGTAAGGCACAGATGATCGTCCCACAGAATGAGAGGGTGAAGAAGGCTGAAGGAACGTCCTCTCAGCTGAACTGAAGTCAGAGAAGAGAAAGTATGCAAAAGAGGGGACTATGGGATGCAATGGTGCAGCTGAGAATCAACAGTAGCGGAAAGAAGAAGGAGATGGAAAAAATACAGACTGGACAAGAGACTGAGAGAAATCAAGTGCCTGCTAAAGCGCTTCGGTTTTGTTCTTTATTAAAAATTACCTTTAAGTAGTTGTACAAAGGAGGTGCCACTTAACAAAGCAGTTCATGAATACAACGCATCTTTATCTGTGTTACCCCTCCAGCATCCTCACCCCCCATTCGACCTGCCCTTTTCCTTAATGTTGTGGTTTATACAATGAATTCTTGACTGCGTTCTCCCATCTTCCCCCTTTCATTTGTCTGCCTCTCTCCATGGAGCTCCACATCTCCTCTTGCAAATAGCTATTTCCCAGTGTTTATTTTGTTGGGATTTGACCTAGTCTTTCTTGAATAAAAATTATACTATTTGGGCTCTCCATAGTGTCTACTATACTTCAGTTAACTCATTTGTAACCATTTGCATACCACCCAAGGGATTTACTTACAGATTTATATGCACATTGTATCTATCACAAATGAGGAAAACCATGTAACCTTTGTTTCTCTGGGTCTGGCTTGCTTCACTTAATAGAATTTTTTTCCAAGTCTTTCCACTTCCTTACAAATGGTGCAATATCATTCTTTCCAATGGATGAGTATGTTGAAGGATGCAAAGGAAGAATTGTTAGCTTACTTATGAAATATATTTATCAAGCACCTATAATGGGCTAGACATTTTGCTAAGCACTAAAGATAGATGTAGTATTATCCAAAAGTTCCTGGCTTCCTGAGAATCGTATTTTAATGGGAAAATCACATTGTCTTGAGCTTAAGAGTATCAACTAAAGCTAGGCAGTGGTAGCTCATGCCTATAATCCTAGCTACATAGGAAGCTGAGATCTTAGGATCGTGGTGGAGCCAACCCAGACATCTGTGAGACACTTATCTCCAATTAACCACCAGAAAGCCAGAAAAGAGCTGTGACTCAAGTGGTAAACCGTGAACCTTGAGCACAAAAGTTTGGACAGTGCCTATGCCCAAGTTCAGGCCCCAAGCCTAGCATACACACACACACAAAGAGTAGTCAGCCTTCTTAGCTAGTAGAATAAGACCGCAAGAATGAGGGATCTAATAGCAAAGTGAAAATCACATGGTCCTTCAGGACCTAGCCTCAGATGTCATCTTGCCTTTTATTAGTCAAATCGGCCACATACCTGTCCACATTCAAAAAGGAGGGGACAAAGTCCCTGGCTATGACAGAAATGTAAAATGTAATGAACTCATTGCCTTACTCATGTAACTGCAACCCCTCTGTACAACTTCTTTACAATAAAATATTTTTTTAAAAAAGCACATGCAAAATTTGGATAAAAATGTTAAAAAAACAAAAAAACAAAAAAACCTGGCAGCTTCATGGTAAGGTTATCATGTGTCCTGTAGAATTTGTTTTAATTTTAGACACTAATAGGCAAAATATTTTGTGGGCGTACGTGCCAGTGCTGGGGCTTGAACTCAGGGCCTAGGTGCTGTGCCTAAGCTTTTTTGCTCAAGGCTGGGACTTTACTACTTATGAGTGCTTCCACTCCTAGCTGTTTTGATTGATTGGAGTCTCATGGACGTTCCTACCTGGTCTGGCTTCGAACTGCAATCCTTGGATCTCAGATTCCTGAGAGGCTAGGATTACAGGTATGAGCCACTGGTACCTGGCAATAAGCAACATTTGGAGAGATTTTTCCCTTGGATTTCTTTGACCAACTGAAATTTAAATAAGCTTAAAACAGGCAGTGGAGCTTTAGAGCATGACAGGGGAGAGGAGAGAGGCAACCACAGCTTCCTGTAGACATGAAGAGATTTTCTTAGGGCCCAAAGCAAATATTCCTTTGAAGTAGAACAAAGACAGACATCTTGGACACCTGCTACTTCCTTCAAGGACCCTAGAAACACCAAGTTTACATTCAGCACATTTTGAGCCCGAAGAGGATTTAAAAAATAAAAACATGCTCATATTCAATTCACTGGTCACTCACTGCCTTTTAAGCTGCTGAAATTTGAATGTGTTCTACAAGTCTCTGGTTGCTGGGTTTGAACTAACTGGTTACCTCCACACGTTCCACTGGTCACTTGGGGACTGTAAACCTGCCTGGACCTCTGTCTCTGGGCAGGGGGCTACAGAGAAACAGATGACTTGCTTCCCACAGAGACCCATCAAGTTCCAGTTGTGAGCAACAAAGGAAGGGAAGGAAAGCCACCTCAGCAGGGCTAGGGACTGCTAGAGGACCAGACCCCTGCCTGGCTGAGTGCAGAGCCATTCTCTGTGCCAACCACCAATTAATTTTCCTCACGGCACATCAGCAGAGGTTGATCTGATTAAAATCATAACTCAACTTGTCCTTCTGTAGGAAGAGTGCAGGGCTGGGTATGCAATGTCATCAAAAAGGGAGAGGGGGCTTCAGTCACATCAGGGCGTTTCCCAGTGTTAAAGGCAAGATTCCAGCAGTGGGGCTTTTGAGACACTGGGCCTTCCATTCAAACCCCAAACCATGAAAATCAAAGAGTTGATTACACGTTGACATCCTGTCTTTGATAGCAGACCCCACCGTCCAGGGCAGAAAGAAGAAATGAGAAAGTTACACCAACACAGACCAGTCTTCCTAATGATAATCAATGAGACTTCATTAACTGTGCACTTTCCATGCCTTTTTAGGTATAACATCTCACTTCATCTTTGTAACAGGCCCATTTTATACATGGAGAAACTGAGGTCCTGAGAAGTAAAGTCACCTGCCCCAAATTACAGTGTTTGGACATGATGGAGCCAGGATCGGAGCCAAGGCATCTTTGGTTAGACCTACTGCTTGAGCTACTAGGTAGAACTATTTGTGCCCATAAGCATAAGTTAGGCACTGTCCAGATGCTACTTGGCTAATCAAAAAGGGCCATAGAAGGGTAGTCGGCTGATTCTTTAGGGTAAGGAGAAAACAGGGAGTATGGGAAAGGGAGAAAGGATGCTCAGAGGACATCACAAACAACAGGAAGAGTGGGATAGATGGAGAAGAGGGGACTTTTAGGAAAGTGAAACAATTCCACATGATTCTGTCACCCTCTGGGCTGAGACCCATAGGATGCTCAACACCTACAGTGAAACCTTATGTATACAATGGAATATGGGGCACTGATAATACTTCTATGTAAGTTCTCCCATTGTAACAAAGTCTACCACTTTCATTATGCATTTACCAACTGTAATAAATCTACTACTCTGGTGGAGATGGTAGCTATGGACCGCTTTTGTAGAGGATATTATATAATGGTGGATGATGGTTGATGATGATGGTGGTGGTAGTGGTGGTGGTGGCTATATAGATGTTGGAGCATATCAATATGGGGAATTAGCTGGGCGCCTGTGGCTCATGCCTATAATCCTAGCTACTCAGGAGGCTAAGATCTGAGGATTGCGGTTCAAAGCCAGCCTGGGCAGGAAAGTCCGTGAGGCTCCTATCTCCAATAAACCACTAGAAAACTGGAAGTGGCACTGTGGCTTAAGCGGTAAGAGTGCTCGCTTTGAGCTGAAGAGCACAGGGACAGTGCCCAGGCCCAGAGTTCAAGCCCCACGACCAACAATAAATAAATAAATAAATAAATATAAATATATAAATAAATAAGAGGAATTGTCTGTACCTGTAACTCAGTTTTGCTGTGAACCCAAAGCCACTATAAAAAATCTTAGTTGGGCACTGGTGGCTCATGCCTATAATCTTAACTACTGAGGAGGCTGAGACCTGAGGATCATAGTTCAAAGCCAATCCAGCCAGGAAAGTCTATGAGAATCATATCTTCAATTAACCCCCAGAAAACCAGAATTGGTACTGTGACTCAAAATAGTAGAGTTCTAGCCTTGAGCAAAAGAGTTTAGGGATAGTGCCCAAGTCTCAAGTTGAAGCCCCACAACTGGGGGAAAAAAAAAGAAAGAGATGATGAAGAGGGAACTGAGGGTGTAAGGACCCAAAGACTGCCGAGAACAGGGTGGCAGCTCAGACAGCATGTTTGCTCTTGCTCCTCATGGAATCCCTAATCTCCTGGCACATCGTGGCCATAGGAAGAGCCAAGAGAGAACAGGAGACACTACTCTCGTTAACCTCTGTGGCCTTGAACGACCAAAATCACCCTTGGTTTTAGCAGCCATAAATTTGGACAGTTGTGATCATAGAAGCTGCACTGTAGAGCAGAGAGGAATCAAATGAGAGCATGGGAACTCAGTACACACACAACCTAGTGCCAGCTATAGAGTCAGAGCTCAGAAAATGATCCCTGTGGTTGTTTATTCTCATACCCTAGCGAGTGTCTGTTAAGACACTATTGGCCTGATGCACAGCACCAAAGGATTTCACCACAACCTGACGGGAGGGACAATTGGCACAAAATAGTGCTGAGGCCAACTGGACATTGCTGCCTTTCCTGATACTGTCTGATCCTGGTAGTGGGGAGGGTGAGGAGACAGAAGAAGAGACTCTCCTCCTATTTATACTGCATCTTTCACTTCTTCATACATTCCACAGTCATTTCGCTTGCTCTCCCAAATGACTAGATGATGCATACAAAATGCATGTGTTTTATTATTTTTTTTAATCTCCAGTTTGTCCAAATCTGCTGAGGGCTGCAGAGTATTAGTATCTGTTACAAGTCAACAGGCTTGTAAATATCAGAAAAAGCAAAACTCAATGATTCTGGCCCTGGGCTCTCTGTCCCTCTATCTAGAGAGACTTCTCTTGCAGAGCTTTTATGAAGATGCTTAGGGAATATCTTCAAGGCTAGAGAATCAGTTTGTCAGACTTGCTGGCATGCTGCCAACCCTGTTTTTTATTCCTTTACTATACTCACTGTATTTTTCTAATGGTTTCTTGAAATGTTTGTTTTCATCAGAACACAAGTATTGAATATTTTGGCTTATTAGTTTACTAAGCATGCTCTTCCCTTGAAAAATCTATTCAGAATACCTAATTCCTTGGGGAAAGAAACTTTAACTTTCAAAAAGAAAACTGAACTTTTTTTTTTTTTTGGTAGTGGTGCTTGAAGCCAGGGCCTGGGCGCTGTCCTTGAGCTCTTTTGTTCAAAGCTAGTGCTCTGCCACTTTGAGCCACTGCTCCACTTCTGGTTTTCTGGTTGTTCATTGGAGATAAGAGACTCACAAGACTTTCCTGCTGGCTCTGAACCGTGATCCTCAGATCTCAGCCTCCTGAGTAGCTAGCATTACAGATGTGAGCCACCAACATCTGGCTCTCTTGAACTTTTTGAAGGGGGAAAAAAAGCATTTAACCTTCTTTAGCTTGATAAATAAATGCCATCTCTAGGAATCATGAATGTGTATCATATGTTCATTTCCAACATTACCACATTTCCTGTAGCTAGGTGTGATCACATGACTGGCTCTGGTCAGCGAGTCATGTGGAGAAGCTATTGGTTACAGGTCTAGCCTGGTCTCTAAGATCTTCTCCACTCCCTTGAATAGCAGCATGAAAAGTTGAAGACGGCAGATCTGGGAGAAGGAACGTGTCTCCCCAAATGCCAGTTTTAGACAAAACAGCCATAATGATGTGAAATACCATTAGGAAAATTAGGTGACTGAAAAATATATTTCTCTCATGCTAAGCCACCGAATTCGATCTGTTTCAGCCAGTTTACATTACCTTAACTCAAGGACACCAGCAAAAGGGACATTTAATATCACAAAGCCCATCTCGAGAATTCCTAAGCTCTGGTCACTAGCAAATCCCTGAATCGGTCTCCAATCCTGCCAATAGCTGTCTAGAGATTATGATTGCAAGACAGTAAACTCTTTGGCCAGGGGTTCGAACCATCTTGGAATTGTCATGATCTCACATAACACCAAGAACCAGGTAGGTGTTCAATAAACAGAGACATAGAAACAATCCTAATTATCCTAACACTTCTCACCCCAAGTGACAGTTGAGTGTGTGTTCAAAGTTTAGGTTCTCTAAATGGAAATGGAGAGTTCCTTACAGAAAGCATCTTACAGAGCTGGAGGACCTTTGATGACTTTGCAACAGTTAAGGTGGTAAGAGATTTTATCATTCATCCATTAATACCTGCAAAACTATTCACTGAATACCCATTAGATGCGTGACACAGCAAAGAGGAAAACTCAGACACATGTTCGTGGCTCTTAGATGCTAATGAATGCTACATACACATTAGAACCCAACCACACAAACCTTGTTAGAACACATCGAGGTACTTAGTCCTCTCCGTCCATGTTCAAACAATGTGCTCAGGGTTAGCAAAGACAGGAGGAGACACACTTCACCATAACAGCCCAGTCTCTCAAAATGTGAAGGCAGCTCATCCAAAGACTTGAAAAAAACAAGCCATAACTGAAAGCTTGGGAATGGCTTAAACCAGATGCACACTCAAGAATTTAAATTATGCAAGGAATGCAAGTTACAGTGGCAAGTGACAGTGATAAAGATAATGGTCCAGTCATACTGTTGGGGATGATGATCAGATCAATCTCTTCCTTTCCTAAGCTTCTGTGTTAAAAAAAAAAGAAAGAAAGAAAGAAAAGGAAAACAAAAACAAAAAAGTTAATCACAGAGTTTGGCTGCAAAAACACCAGAAATGGCAGATGTGCCATCCAACTGACCAGGTTAAGAAAAATAAAGGCAGATGGTTTTAGATTGAAGTCTGGATAGCAAGACTGTCATTAGAGAATTGACGTTTTGTCACCAGGCCAACCTCTCTTCTATTCTCTTTCCTCTGCTGTCTAAATCATCTGCCGCCTGGTGGTCCAGAGAATAATTTAGCAGTTTTGTCATGAGTGGATTAAAAAAAAAATCATTCATTTGGACTCGGTGATTCATTTAATAGAATGTTTATTGAGCACCTACTAGGTGCACCACAAACTTCTGGGGAGGGGAAAATGTGCTGGGGAAATACATAGCAACAATCTCTGTGAAGTTCTTGCAAGGGAATAAACCAGAGTAATGGGAACAAGAAGGCTCCAGACCTCAAAGGGCTCAAGGAAGGCCTGAGATGATACAGGAGAAAGAAATAATGAGGTGCCAGTTTTCCGCTACTGTACGACACCCACACACTTAACACCTTCAAACACAGATGTCCTGCCTCCAGTCTCTGTGAGCCAGGAGCTGGGCATGGCTTATCTGGGTCCTGGGTCCCTCTCAAGGTGTGGGGCCAGCTATGATCTCATTTGAGGCTGACAGTGTTCCTCCAGGCTCGTTGGAGCTTGGCAGGATTCTTTTCCTCTTCATTATGTAACAACGTGCCCTGTTTTCTTGCTGGCTTCTTGGCTGGGGACCATTTTTAGCTGCTGAACCCCATCTTTTGGTCCTTGGCCACTGTCACGTGGTCATCTCCTCCCACAATGTGGCTGTTTGCTTTTGGTGAGGCCAACAGGAGAATGTCTCTCTGTTCCATCACTTGATCAGATAAGGCCCATCTCGGGGCTCTCTTGTGCTGAACCCAAAGCCGACAGATTATTAGTGTCATCCCAGGTAGGACCTGCATCTCTGCAAGTCAGAGGTAGAGGGTACAGGATGCCAGACACCCAAGGGAGGGAAAACTTCAGTGTCCTCTTAGAGTCCTCCCTATCATAAGTACAGACCAGCCATTCCACTTCAAGGCACAGGTTTGCCAGGCAGGGTCACCAGCAAGTACAAAGACCCCCAAGGTAGCAGTAAACGATACTTTCAGGAAAGGTAAGTTTATGGGTGAGTCAGCTTTCTATTCCTGACAAAACACCTGGGGGTAGGGGGAGGCTCACAGTTTTAAGGCTACATGTATGAGTCAAGGTTAAATGTCAGAGCAGGGAACACATGCTGAAGCAAACTTTCTCAACTGATGATGGCTCAGGAGAAAGGGGGAGGAAAGGGAGAGAGGGGCAGAGAGAGGGAGAGGGGAGTGAGTCAGAGACAAACAGAAACACAAAGAGAAACTTTCAGGGAAAGACCTATCTTTAAAAGTCATGTCCAGCTGGGCGCTGGTGGCTCACACCTGTCATCCTAGCCACTCAGGAGGCTGAGATCTGAGGATCGTGGTTCAAAGCAGGAAAGTCTGTCAGACTTTTATCTCCAATTAACCACCAGAAAACAGGAAGTGGCACTGTGGCTCAAGTGGTAGAGCACTAGCCTTGAGCTGAAGAGCTGAGGGACAGCGCCCAGGCCCAGAGTTCAAGACCCACGACTGACAAAAAAAAAAAAAAAAAGTCATGTCTAAGTGACCTACTTCCTTCCACCTTCTACTAACCCATTCATCAATGGATGTCTCCACTTATGAAATCACCATCCTGGTGTTCCAGACCAGTCTCAAGAGCACCATCAACTGGGACCCAGGGCTACAACACCCAAGCCTTTTGGAGCATTCTATACCCCAGCCATAAGTAGAGAGGGTAATGATGTGTTTGTTGAATCATGAAATAGGAAGAAAAAGGAGAGCTAAGGGCATAGAAGCCATGAGCAGACATCTGACCACCAGGGCCTTTGTGGCCATGATAATGAATACAGATTTCATTCTTTATGTAAAAGAAATCCAATAGTATCAACTGAGATTTCCTGCTATGACATGAGGCTTGTCTGTGACAGAAAAAAAAAAAAATCGATGGATCTGAAGTCAAGGAAATATGAGACGTTAATTTGCTAAGGCTACTTCTCATTTTGGGATATGGGGGGCTATGCTAAAGATCTTTTACAGATCTAACATTCTATTTATATTAGTTCCTTTATATAAAAAAACAAACGAACAAGGAATTGGCACTGTGGCCCAAGCAGTAGAGCACTGGCCTTGAGCTGAAGAGCTGAGGGACAGCGCTCAGGCCCAGAGTTCAAGCCCCATGACTGACAAAAAAATAAAATTAAAATTAAAATAAATAAAACAAAATGCTATTCGGGTGAAAGTAAGACTAAAATGAATGTAATCACTTTCTAGTTTTTGCTGGCCTAAATACAGAGGTATGTGGTCTTCACTACTTTTATGTACCTTAGGATGCATAAAGCTTGTGAATATACCCTTGAGCACCTTATAAGTTCTATAAATAATAATAATCACATTAACAACATGGAGCTAAAAAATGCAATTTGTCCTTTGGCCAGGGGAGAATTCATTAATAGTGTTTCTAGAAAATTCCATCAATGCAGATTTTCAAAATAATACTGAGACAAGAGTTTTATAGTTTGGAAATGCTAGCTCATCCTGGTCAATTTTTCTCCCCACCCCCAGGATGAGACAGAAAGGTAGTGATCCAAGTCAGAATTAAACAGCCTGTACAAATGTCACCATGTCCTAATTTCCCTGCAAGTAACAGGCATAACTACATTTTAGTATGTTCAACTGAAATATTAGCAGAATTTACTTGAGGCTTCCCTTTGGCCTCTACTTAATAAAGGAGAATTCAAATTTTCTTTTAAAAAAACTGATAGAATTCATATTCTAAAACTTAAAAAGCTACCAAGAGCTATTTGATGATACCTACATTTTGATAAGCGCCTACTCATTAATTTAATTTCCTTGAGCCAGGATTTAGATCACTGTTTTTTGTTTTGTTTTTTTAAGCAGCATAGGAGTTTCCTTTCTTGACATCCCTTTCTCGTTTCCATAGCTCAGACCTCACATTGTAAAAGCGCTTATTATATTATTTTTCCTCTCAGGAAGTATGGGAAATTTTATTCAGTGAAGCAATCTAAAAATAGCTCATTGGAGAACCAGTAGCTTCCATGGTTACCGAAAGACCCTGTTGATACTTCACACTGACGAGCGACCACAGTTGGATATCATTTGGATAGAAAACAACACACACCCAAAATAGCAAGAAGTGATCCAGAGCAAGACTCTGTATCCTTCTATTCTGAGAAGTGCCAGCTCCAACCCAGCTCTGTGAGAATCACATGTGGAAGGAGAGAATACACTCTGGAGAACTAAAGAAACTTCTCCTCACATCAGTTACTTGGTTTTGAGATTTGCACCATTCTCTCGGGCTCTGACAAAGCTCACAGCATTTCAGAGTACAAAATTCAACAACATCATATTGTCAAACAACAACTCTCTATATAATGACTATTGAAGGCATTAACCAAGAATTAGGTAGGATGTTTTTCTTGAGATAAAATTACATCACATAATACGACATATTCCTAATGATGATTTGAAATGGGATAGCTTCCTATGTGTATGTGTTCTGTGTGTTTAGACATATGGATTTGAAAGATACATGTTCATGTATGTATGCATTCCTTCATGCATATGAAGTCTCTCAGAATACCCGACTACAACTTATTTCCAAAATCAGGAATCCAAGAAAAATCTACATTTCAATAAAAGAAGTTTCATATTTTCAATCATACATTCTTGAGTCTAGCAAATGAAAAATGTTAAAATAGCAGAAAAGCTTCCAGGTACTCCTGGCTAATGCCTGTAATCCTCACTATTCAGGAGACTGAGATTCAAAGAGTCTTGATTCAAAGTCAGCCTTGGCAGAAAAGTCTATGACACTCTGTCTCCCAAATATCCAGGAAAGGTAGTGGAGGTATGGCTCAAGTGACAGACCACTAGCTTTGGGCACAAAAGCCAAATGAGAACATGAAGCCCTGAGTTCAAGCCCCACTACTAATGTACACACACACACACACACACACACACACACACACACACACACACACACACACACACACACACACACACACACACACACACACACACACACACACACATATATTAACCAGCAAGAAAATAGCCTGAAGGCATGGTTCAAGTGGTAGCACACTAACTGAGCAAGTCAACTGCATAAGCATGGGGCTGTGAGTTCAAACCCCAGTACAGCAAAAACCAACAACAAAATGCAAACAGAAAAACACACAAGAAAGTATTTTAAAATTGCTTCTATAGGAACTAAGCCCAGAATAAAATGCCATCACATACCTTCATATTTGGGCACTAGAAAGGTGTATAAGAAGCATAAGCAGTCAGATTTGGCATAGTTGTTTACTGTAGTTAAATGAGCTGAAATACTTTCTGACCAGCTGCAGTAATTGGATAGTTGGGAGGAGGCAACATTGCATACTGTGGTCGGATAGAATTCTCTAAGATTTTGAGCTCCGGCTTAAAGCAAGTCAGGGAAGCCCCAGTGATGAAAAGACCCACATGCAAAAGCAAGACGAAAGGGAGATAGAACCGATGCACACACATGGAGGTAAGAAAGAGCAAGGATTGAGAGGAAAACAGGGAGCCAGCCAGCGTGCTTGGAACAGAGAAGGCCGGCAACTCAAAAGGAGTTGGAAAGGAAGCCAGAAAGGCCGAGCAGGCCACCGTAAGGAGCTTAGATTTCACTCTAAGTGCTTTAGGAAGCCATTAGGAGAATTTAAGAGGGGAAGTAACAGGATCAGAAATGAGCTTTTAAAAAATGGCTCCAGCTGATTAGATGGACCATGAACTTCAGCAGGGCCAAGAGCCTGCAGGAGGTGATTACTTTGGGGATCACTGCAACAGTCCAAGTGGGAGAAGACATGGGCTTGGCAAAGAGGGAGAGGGAGAGAAACAGGAGTGGTTATCACGTAAGGCATTAGCATAGAAGAGACTAGAACAAACTAAGGAATCCTGAAGTTTTCCTTTTCCAAAGCTGTGGGTCTTAAAAGGTGAGGTGTCTCCTCAAAGCAAAGTTGTCTTAATATGAAAATACTGATAGGGAGAAAATTTCCAGAGTTTTACTCTTTCCTGGTCAGCCTCATCATCTCAATGCAGAGGTTTCTAAATGCCCCCACACGCCTAGAAGATGTGTGATATTTTTTTCTCATGCCACCTAAAAATTTCTTTAGACTCTAACTTTTATCTCTCTTGCCTTTCTAATAGAAAACAATCCCAGAGATATCTAATATTCAGCTACTGTGCCCTCCCAAAACAAATACTGAATCTATCAGTTGTCTCCTTCATCTTGGTTTTGCAAGAGCACATCAATCACAGAGTAGACAGCAGCAGACATCTCTTTTTCCTAAGAAAGCGTCTGAGCAAAATAGTAAAAAATGAAAAAGTAGAAAAAGAAAAAAAAACATATCTGAGAAGAAACTAAGGGAGGGGAAAAATGATATCTGGGTCCGTAAAATCTTATGAGTTTGGACAGGATGTGGCAGACAAGGGGACTCCTAAAGCCTTCTAAGATGGTGACTCTCAAGCTTGAAGATGCAGAAACCTTCAGTTTGGGCCATGGTGGTATGTGATGACTGGATGCACTCTCCTTCCTTAACTCCAAAAGTGGACAAAACAGGTAATCAGCAGGAAGTGGAGGTGTGGCTCAAGTGTTAGAGCTCCAGCTGTAGGTGAAAAAGCCAATTAAGAGCTCCAGGCCCTGAGTTCAAGCCCCACTACCAGCAGATAGATGATAGACAGACAGACAGACAGACAGACAGGTGTGCATGTTGGATTTGGATGTGAGACAGTAATCCCTATAGAAAGGAAAATAAATCATATGAGTCTTCTAGTTGCTCAGGTTAACTACATAAAAAGAAATCTACAAAAGGGTCACCTTCAAATCTTCAACTAAGCACAGATGAGTGCATCACATATGAAAGAAAACAAGAAGAACCTGGACAAAGAAAAATGGAAGAGTTTGTGCGCTCACCCCCTAGAGAGCGCAAGGCCTTCTAACACAGAGGGCATCTGATAAGGTTTTCAGAAGGGCATGACTCAAACTTAGTAGAATATAATTAGCCCTCAACTGAAGGTTCCTCTAGTTCCATTCATAAAACTTAAAAGGAAGCCATTAACAGGATGAAATTGTTTCTAAATAGTGTTCCAGAATAAAGTATATTTTTTAAAAGTCTACAATGTCTGGCACTTTATAAAACATTCCAGGTAGGCACGACAGCCAGAAAATGGTAAACAGAATAAAGAGAAAATTCAATTAATAGAAAAAAGACTCTTAAATAGCACTTATGATGTAATTAACAGAAAAGAAACTATGTTACTTACCATGAAGACTCAGAAATGACACACTATGATATTTAATAGAATAGTAGCTAAATATGTTATTCAACATCTTCAGACTCTCCTATTTTTTAATAAAGTAACTAAGTTGAACTTACAAAGAAATAAATATATAACAATTGAGATAAAATGCACTAGATATTTTTTACAATGGCTTAGATACTGTTGAAGGAAAGATCAGTCAACTTGAAAATAATGTAAAATACCCAAAAGGGGAGAACCAAAAAAAAAAAAAACTATAGCATTAATGAATTTTGTAAATACTTTGTAAGGCTAAAGTGGGTATAAGAGATCCTTGGGATTAAGATAATAGAAAAGAAGGATAAAGCCAAAAATTATTTGGGAGCTGAGGATTGGGGGAAGAGAATGATAGAAGGGGAAAATTATCAAAATCTATTACATTTATGAAGATAGAATGAAGAAACTCACTGAAAGCTGTTTGAATGATAGAGATGAAGGGAGAAATGGAAAGATTATTAAAGTACAATATATGCATATATGAAATACCTTGTTGAAAGACCTTTGTACAATTAATATTTACTAAAAATATATGACAGGAATATAAAACAGGTTCTGTTGGGGAACAAGGTATCATGGCAAGGTAGAAGGAACCTGAATGATGATCAAAGTACTTTATACGCATATATGAAAATGGAACAATAAAACCTTTGAAACTGTGTGAAGAAGGGAAGGGGGAAGATGAGCGAAAGTGATGGAGGAGGGGACTTAATCAGCAGATATCGTGTGCAAGTATAGAAATATCACAATGAAACTCTAATCACTTCCAAGTGATTAGATTTACGTTGCTCAGGTTTTCCTCCAAACTCCAAAAGTGGTACTTCATCTGGATCTAGCCAATCTGTTCATTCTATGTCCTACTCACAGTGATTGCCTTGAGGATGGGACACAGGGTCCTAATGTGTACAACTGGATTCATGAATGAACCATCAAGAGGGGATTGCCCTTCCACTTGAATCTGACATATACAAGCTAGATCACTTCCTGTAAAGGTGAAAGAACATAAGAATGGAGCCTGAGTTGAGCATTGGTGGCTCATGCCTATAATCCTAGCTACTCCGGAGACTGAGATCTGAGGATCTTGGTTCAAGGACAGCCCAAGAAGGAAAGATTGTGAGACTCTTATCTTCAGTTAACCACCCAAAAGCCAAAAGTAGAGCTGTGGCTTGAAAGGCGGAGTTCTAGCCTTGAACAGAAAAGCTGGGACAGTGCCCAGGCCCTGAGTTCAAGCCCTAGGACCAGCACACACACACACATGCACACGCACACACACACACACACACACACACACACACACACACACACAGAGTGCAGTGTTAAACCACACTATTTCTGAACTAAAACCTATTTGGGAGAGTCTTCAGGAAATACAAGCCAATGAAAAGTCCTTTTCATTTCCTTAAGCGAGTTTTTTTTAACTATTTTCCTCTTGCTGCACAGAAAGAACTCTCACAGCAACAACAAAAAAATATATGACTTAAATAAGCCTTTGTGATACAGCCCAGGAATTGAGTCAAAATTTATAACACAATTTCTGTGAAATGATCATGTGTTTCCACCAAGTCCTTGCTTCCTCGCTTGCCATTAACCAGTATGGATAGAGGAGAATTTAGATTCTGCTTGGCTGGGTCAGGGTGTTTTGTCAAAGAGTCCCTCAAATTTTGTGAGTTTAGCTCAACCTTCAACAACTCATATGGCACAATATCCTCAAATGTAGATGTCAAAAGATATCGGGGGAATAAAATAAAAGAGAAAGAGCAACGTCATGTTCCTGAACATCCTGACTGGAAACGAGGACACTAATGAACCAAGACAATGACTCGCTGATTTGTGTTCACCTTCTTTTGTCAATTAAAAAAATTATACTATATTAAACTTGGAGCCCCAGAAATTCTAAGAAGACAGAAACCCTAAAATTAAGCCCAATGCATTTCTACTAACAAGACTATAACTGATTAAATGTTCCAGGAAATAAATTTCACTGTCCAGACTTCAAATTTTATACATTAAGGGGATTGAGTTATATAATCTTTCCTTTTAGATTTAAGTCTCCATAATTCTGTTTTCTTTTTTTAAGAAAAAAGCTAATGAAGGCTTTTAAATCCTGAAATAGTCAGGCACTGGTTCCTGTCTCTAATTCCAGCTACTCAGAAAGCTGAGATCTGAGGATCACCTAAGCAGGAAAATCCATGTGACTCTTACCTTCAATTGGCCACCTAAATGCTGGAAGGAGAGCAGTAGCCCAGGTGGTAGAGTGTCCTCCATGAGTGAAAAAGCTAAGGAGCAAGAGTGTGAGGCCTTCAGTTAAAGCTCCAGTGGCAGGACAAAATGGAAGGAAGGAAGGAAGGGAGGGAGAGAGGGAAGGAGGGAGGAAGGGAGGGAAGGAGGGAGGGAGACTTTCACTAAAATCTGTCTTGAGCTTTATCATAGTGACCATTCTAATGTTCTATGAGAAACAGCCTCCAAAGGAAAGAAAAAAGAAACTAAAAATGGGTCTCCAAAGATACCTATTGGTGACATCCCAAAACAAGGAAACACAGTACTTCTGGTAAACAAAGTAAAACCTTTTCCTGTGTACTATATAAATTACCATGGAAATGGGAGGGGTGGTTCTCTTCTGTGAAGGACACTGGTAGAAATACCCTGAAATTGTGAATTGAATGTGCCTCACTCTGAGTCAGGATCTGCTCCCAGCATGGTGCATACTATGTTACTCAAGTTACTAAGTTCCCAGTCTTTGCCAGTTTCTAGTATCCTCATGACACTACAGGTTCAAACTGTCTGGATGCTGTCTGGGTCACTGCATTAATAGAGCTTTTCATTGACCAAGTTAGTTGCTTCTTTTGAATTAATTTGGATTCCCACACCCCTATCCTGGAACATAGTCGTTTTCTACAGAACTCAGAAATGGGGGAAAAAAATTTATTTCCTCCTATTATTCCACAAGTAAATACTAGTTCTCCCTGAAAAACAGAATCCATTGTAAAGATTCCAAAGAGCTATTGTTGTCTGTAATAAGCTCTTATTCACTTGAGACTTTTTCTGGGGGCATCTGGTGTTGGCCACTGGCTGGCTTCTCTCTTTACTTACAAAGAAAAAATAAAATCTGCAGCGAAGCCAATACTACCTGTTCCTAACAATTCTACAGGGAAGAGACAGTGCTGCCTTCCAGGACCGTGAAAACACACTTTCCACAGAAAGGCTCCATCATTACCCCAACTCAAATCAACAGCCTTGAGAGCTGGGCACTGGTGGCTCACGCCTGTAATCCTCGCTATTCAGGAGACTGAGATCTGAAGATCACAAGTTGAAATCAGACAGGGTAGGAAAGTCTGTGAGACTCTAATCTTCAATGAACCATCAAAAAGCCTGAAGTGGAGCTGTGGCTCAAGTGGTAGAGTGCTAACTTCGAGTGGAAAAAGCTAAGAGACAGGGCCCAGGCCCTGTATTCAAGCTCTAGGACTAGCGTGCATGCGCACAAGCACATGCGCATGCACACACACACACACACACACACTCACTCACACACACACACACACACACACACACACACACACACACACACAGCTATGGGAGAGATGGATTAAAGGATCAAATACCTGTCTATAGCTTTCTGAAAACAGAATATCATCATTCTCCATGTTCATGGGACAAATAAACCTAGACCCTAGCAGCTTAAAATAAGAGCTTTTTCCAGAAAAGACCACAGAAATCCCAATCCAGTCTGGTCTAACAGTAAGTAGTCTGAAAGATATCCTCTGGTAAGCTTCACAGAATATAGATTGATTATTGCCCAAGTCCTATGGACCAAACATTTCATCTCCTATCAGCTAACTGTGGTTTTACCAATGATGTGGGCACATTTCTCATAAGCTCAGAGATTTCCTGACGGAGGCTCTGAAATCTTTCCTGTGAAGGAGGAAAGAAGATCTAAGGATAATTCTTTCTCCTTGCTTCTCTTGTGTCTGTGCCTGGTAGAGATGAAGCTATCTTCTCTTTAATTCATTTGTGCATTTAACAAATATTTAGATACGTATTGTGTGCCAGACATATGTGGCATATGGATTTGTACTGGTGACTAGAGCCATTACCAGCTAAAGTCTTGTACCCACAAAGAGGAGGGTAAATACTGCAACAGCTGGCTTCAAGATGGTGATCCTCATGGGCTGGGAAGGTGGCTCAGTGGTAGAGCGCTTGCCTTGCATGCCAGAGGCCCTGGGTTCAATTCCTCAGCACCACATAAGCAAAAAGAAAAAACCCGGAAGTGGTGCTGTGGCTCAAGTGGTAGAGTGCTAGCCTTGAGCTGAAGAGCTGAGGCACAGTGCCCAGGCCCAGAGTTCAGGCCCCACAATCGGACCCCCCCCCAAAAAAAAGAAACCAAAAAAAAAGATGGTGATCCTCAGTCCTCAGCCTCTAGAGTAGTTAGGATTACAGGTGTTAGCCCCAGTACCCAGCTATCACATTGGATCTTTTTTCCAATGACTTCTATTCTGGACCTCAGAAGGCAAACTTGCATTCTTTATATCTACCTATAGCATAATGTTTGGAATTTAGTAGCAACAGAAGAACTATAGGTTGAATTGCTACTGGCAATTTAGTATAAGTAGGCAACTTCAATTTTGACATCCAACAGGAGAACTGGGGCAAGACTTGAATGTATTAAAAGTGATACTAGGAAAAGAAACAGATGAGAAAGAGATTACATGACCTCAACCATTCATTCATAGGAAGACGGTCCTTCTGCCCATCTGCAGCCATCCTCTGGCATTCTGCAGGGTGATAATCATTGGCCTCTGGTTCAATAGGGAGAATCAGGGGACAGGTACTGCAAGTCAGGTTAAGGTAGACTCACAGTCCATTGTCTCAGGAATGGTCAAGTGAGGCTTTGTGACACGAAGAGTCATTGATGTTCGGTAGGTGGCCTGGATTCCAAGATGGTGGCAAGGTGACTGTGAGAGAGAACAACGGCTCAGGAGCCTGGAGCAGAGTCGCTGTCCCAAGGGTATGAAGGTTCACTGAATTTCATTTGACCTTTAGGACACCATTTTACTGGGCTGGGTAGATAAGTTAAACATCTTTTGTTTTAGGATTATTTGTTAGCCAGCATTAGGCTGGAATAAAGGTTAGTATTAATCTTTAGATGGATAGAATACTTTAAAAAAAAAATCTTGTGACATTTTAACCACAAAGGCTGGTCACCTATAAATTAACTAAAATGCTTTCTCTCAAGAGACTTTGTAAATTCGTCCACCATTTTAGAAGATTTCCTTGGCATTTTCTATCTCCCCCAGCTACCTATCCAAATGAATAAAACTTGTTAGAAAATTAGAAGCACATACACGATGATTATATTTTCCCCCCAGTGATATGTCTCACACAGGACAATTGTAGGAATTCTGTTTCAGAATTTCCCAAGCTGCTCTGGGCCTGCCCTGCTGACATTGTCAAACGGTACTGACAATGTGTTCTCAGGGCTGCGTCAGCCAGCACAATCTACACTCTGCACTTTTATCTTAGGGCTGCAGAAAGACAACAAACCCCAGTCCCCTCCCACGGCTCTCCCAGCCCGATAAACACCAGAAAAAGAAAAATCTCCATGCTGAAGGAGAGAGAGGCTATGAGTCCCTACATTTTGGACTGGTGACAGGTAACCCAGGAAAGAAATGGACTCTGCTCTGTGGAGTCCCTACAAGAAGCAACATTTGTCTGCCAGAAAGGAGAAGGGGACATTGACTGAAAGGGACAAGTTCTCTGTTGAGAGCACAGTTGATTCTCTAAAAAATAAATAAATAAATAAATAAATACAGTTATAGGCAAGCCAGCCTGCTGTAGGCTGAATTGGAAAGGAGTTTAAAAATTATTTGATACCAGTAGCTAGAGTTTTATATAATGAATGGGACACAATTTGATGTCTGTTGGGGGATGGGGGTGACGAAACACTTTAATAGAATTTCAGCCAAAACCAAGATGGTATTCTCGATGAAGAGATGCGTTAGGCAGGGTGTTGGCGGCTCACGCCTATAATCCTAACTGTACAAGAGGCTGAGATCTGAGGATCCCAGTTCAAAGCCAACATAGGCAGAAATGTCTGTGTGACTTTTCCAATTAACCACCCCTCCCCAAAAGAGGCCAGAAGTGGAACTGTGGCTCAACTGGTAGAGCTAAGGGATAGCGCACAAGCCCTCAGTTCAATCCCTAGGACAACACAAAAAGAAAAAGAGAGAAAGAGGTATGTTGTCCTCAAAATATAACAAAATACATGTCAGGAATGATTGTTGCTGACATGCTAGGACATTTATTTATAATCGACCAGATGAATGAGCTGCTTTGCATTCTGACATTCTATATTCTTGAACATAATCTTAGAACTCAAAAACTATCCTGCAGATGAACACCGGTGGCTCACGCCTATAATCCTACTTACTGGGGAGGCTGATAGCTAAAGATGGTGGTTTGAAGCCAGGCCAAGCAGGAAAGTCTGTGAGACTTTTATCTCCAATAAGCTACTCAGAAAAAGCTGGAAGTGGCTCTGTGGCTCAAGTGGTAAAACACTAGCCTTGAGCAAAAGAAGCTTAGGGATAGCACCCAAGCTCTGAGTTCAAGCCCTAGGAATGGAAAAACAAAATCCCCCCCCCAAAAAATAATTATTATCTCATTTTGTCTTTTAATCTACCTTCTCACTCAGGAACTCTGATGTCACTTCAGCATAATATGATGTGATCAAGAGAAAACACTTTAGATAAACCTTTTCTGATGATTATAAAATAGGAGGACTGCTATTTATACATTTGGGCTAAGCAGCTTAAAAGAAAACGAAAGAAAAGAAGAGAAAACTTTGCAGCAGTACTCTCCAAATGAAAAGCCTTGGCATGGGCTCTCGGTGGGAGAATGCAGCCTCTCTCCTCTCTGTCCTCTGCCTCCTACCCCATTCAAAGGGAACCCAAGGGGCCTCTGCGACCCTGACCCATGGCTCTTTCCTGAATGCTCGGGAGGCTGGGCCATTGCTGTCTGTTCTTTTCTATGTGTGCTTTGCATGGATTTCTGGCAACCCTTTTTATGGAATCCAGAAAATACCTTTGCATAGGAACAAAACCCCCAGGGCTCTCTATGCATGCACAGCCAGTGGACGCCACGGGCAGCTCTTCCGCACACCCACTACACACGTGCTCACGCTGACAGGACATGCACTGGTTTGCATTAAATACCTATACAAACAACACCCCCAATCCTCCTAACAACAGCTAGAATAGACACAGGTATTCTTTCCTTCTCTTTTGAGCTTTTAAGAAAACTACACTGAGGTGGCTGAGGTTCCACCCCAACTAACTGGTCACCTATGAGTTGAATCCAACTCTGCCCACCCCTGTGAGCCACTCCACCAACACTTTTTTTTTTGGTCGGTCATGGGCTCTGTGGGCTCTGAACTCTGGGCCTGGGCGCTGTCCCTCAGCTCTTCAGCTCAAAGCTAGTATTCTACCACTTGAGCCAAGTGCCACTTCCAGCTTTTTCTGCTTATGTGGTGCTGAGGAGTCAAACCCAGAGCCTCATGCATGGGAGGCAAGCACTCTACCACTGAGCCATCTTCCCAGAATCATACACACTCTTACCTGGATTTCAACCTCCTTTCATCCAACCGCCCCCCCCCACCGCCCTCTGTGCCCAAACATGGTAAAGCAATAGGAAAAACTCAAGAACACTTGTTGATATTCGGTGAATCTTGAGTGAAGAAATGCACCCAACAAATAATCTGATTAATAAATGGACAAGGAGTTTTCCAAAGAAGAAGCAAATGCTGGTGAGAAGGCCCAGGGGGAACTCTTATACACTGTTTGTGGGAAGTGAATTAATACAAGCACTGTAGAAATCAGTATGGAGGCTCCCCCAAAACTCCAAATTTAGCAACTACAATATTATCCTGCTATATTACTCTCAGGTATATACCTGAAAGAATATAATCCACTTAAAACAGAGACACCTGCACACCTCCATCCTTGGAGGAAGAATGTTCACAGTAGCCAAATTATGGAATCAGCCTAAGTATCTAACAACTGATTAATGGATAAAGAAAATGGGGCACATATACACCGTGGTATATTACTCAGCCATAAAGAAAAGTGGAATCAATGTCATTTGAAGGAAAGTGGATGGAACTGGAGATCAGTATGTTGAGCAAGGTAAGTCAAACTAAAAAAAATTTTTTTAATGAGTATTGCATGCTTGCATTTTTTTGTTCATCTGCAAAATCTGGACTTTAGGGGGGAAAATAATATGGCATGCATATTAAAACAGGACTGCTTGGTGAGGGAAGCAAGCAGGAAAGAGGATGGGGGAGGGAGACGATCATGGAGGATAAAGATGAGTGGAGTACTTTATATGGATGGATGGACAGAACGTAACGAAACCCACTAAAAATGGTCAAAGGCAAAGCAGGAGGAGGAAGGGCTAAGTAAGAATATCCAGATGAACTGGATTCAAGTCCATTACATGCAGATATGGAAGAGCAGAAGGAGAGCCTGTTGTACCATGCATGTTCACTAACAAGAACAAAAGGAACAGGAAGGCAATGAGCCTCCCCTGAGAACATTCTCCACCCACCAGGCCTCCAGAGGCTGGCCGTCAGAAGCCAGGCACCAATAGCGACTCTGCTCCTCCAAGGCAGAGTGAAAGGACTTTCTCCCTGCTGTGTGTGGGACCCCCAGTTGGTCCAATTAGAGTTGATTTCAGAATGTGTACAGAGTGTCTAGAAGAGACTTAAAAAAGAAAAAAGACCAAAGCTACAGCTTTTACAGACATTCTTTTTACCAGGGGGAAACAACTAGCATGGGGATAAAGCCAACAGACAGAATGGGACCAAGGGACAAGAAAGAGTCCCGCAGCCCAGGTGAATTATTTCCCATTCCTGTTTCTGGATGGCCAAGAGCACCTGTGGCCATCAGCCCTGCTCAGACACGTGAACCAATTAAAGCCATTTTCTTTTGCCTAAGAAAAACAACCCGATGTCAAATCTTTCCTCGTGGCCGCCAAGAGCCTTCGATTTCTGGAGTGTCGATGTGATTCAAAGGCAGCCGAGGGTCTTGTTCAAGGTCGTGAAGTCATTTCATGGCTGAGTAGGTGCGTGAACGCGGATGCCCCAGGACCCAGCCCAAGGTGCATTTCAGTACAAACGCTGCCTCTTACCCAGCAGTAAAACTGCACTCCTCCCTTTCAAACAGGAGGAGTTTAAATACTTCCTGACCTGGAATCACCTACGCAGTGGCCCAGACTTTAGCTCACTGTGAGTTCCTCTGTTCAGGACAAGAGGGCCACTGGACAAAATTTAAAAATGGGCAGTGTCTCAGGGTCTTTAATTATCTCCCCGACATGCAAGAATGGCCCTCCGAGCAAAACCTCAGCAGCCAACTGTCCCTTCCTCGGTGGGGTTTCTATGGCCGTGGAACAGCTTCTAAATTTAAGCTCTTACTGCCTTTTAATTGGCTGGTTAAGTTCTATCTCCCGCCCACTCTTGCTACTAGCTGAGCCTCAGGCTACTAATTACCAGCAAGACAGGTCAGTTGTCCTGTCTGCACCAACTCCATCATTGCTGACATCCTCACACAATGACAGGCTTACCCCTTTCCAAAAAAAAAAAAAAAAGGAAATCTGGGTTAGCTAGAGTTTGGCTTCCTTCTCATGAATACAGGAAGCCAGTATCCCCATCCATCACGTCAATTATTTAGCTAGAATATCCTGAAGCTAAAATGGGTCCGTCCATTCAACAAACGGTATGTATTCAGAATCTTTTCTGGGCCCAGCCCTATGCTATGACCCTGTGTATACACAAGAGATTTTAAATAGACAAGTTCTTGGCTAATATCCAGCACGAGAGATGGGCTGCGACCCAGTGAGAAGTCAGACAAGTAGAGGAATAAATAAATTGTGTTCACAGCTTAAATAAATGAGATTAGGGGGATCGGGGGAGAATACTGTGAGGAAAACCAGGGGAACCCAATTCAGATAAAGCATGGGGGACGAGAAAAGTTATGGCAATGAAGGGACAATCAGAGACACAAATAATGGGAAGGTTCCTTGTAGGTCTGAATAGAGAAAGGGGGTCCACACGATGGAACATAAAGACCAAGGCAGAAGTGGATGGAATGCAGGGATTGAAAGAGCTAAAAAAAAGACTAGAAGGGAGGAACAGACAGACAGACAGTATTGAAGATAAACTGGATGGGTGGAAGAGGCCTTGTGTGCCAGGAAAAGATGTTTGGTTTTTGTTCTAGGTATGACACAAGCCAATGGAGGATTCGTCTACACCATTTACTCACTCATCCATTCATGCATCATTGCATGTGTCAAGAGTTTACTGATCACCTATCATTTCAGGGACTAAGAATAGGTCAATACGAACAACAAATTCTGGGGCTTCCCGAGGCTTCCGTTCTATGTGGGGACTTGAACACTGAGAGGCGATCTTTCTTGCCAAGTCATGAAAAGATCGTCGCGGTTTACTATGAAGAGTAAAGGGAGCGGACCCAAGGGGCATCTCTTGTTGTCAGAGGAGAGGGAGAGAAATGGAGGATCCCTGTGTTGGATACCAGAGGCCATCACTCCTGATGCTCCTTCTGAAAAGCATTTCTTTTCCTATTTCACTGGACTGACAATGGCTTTGCATGGCTCTATTCTCTCCTCTCCCCAGTGGTCCAAAGAAATATTGTGAGACTCAAACTGAACTACCATCTGTGGTTCAGAAAGGGCTGGTTCAGGGCAGGGCCCCAGAGGCTGAAGCAAGAAGTGTGGTACCCTCGGGCTGAAAGGGAAATAGAGAGACAGCGCTTCACTCCTCCCCTCTTCCTGACAACCTATCTTCCCATGGTTTCTCTGCTCTTTCCATCCCCCCAACCCCCCCACACACAGAGTCTTTTAAGACCGAACCAACGCAAATTGGGTCCTATAGAGAATGCATTCAGAACCATGACCATATAATCACAAGAGGTTAATGCAGCTTTCCTCAAAGCCTGTCTCCTGGCTCTCTTGTATTCGTGGTCCTGAGCAATCAATAAATGTCCAGGTACCTTTGTTACTCTCCACCTCCACCTTGCAGAGTGGACCCTGGGAATCCTCCGTTTTCATGTATTATCCAAGGTTTCTACACACACACACACACACACTTCACCATGAGAATTAACTCATTTAATTAAAAGTAAACTTATTACCAGGCACCGGTTGCTCACGCCTGTAATCCTAGCTACTCAAGAGGCTGAGATCTAAGAATCACAGTTCAAAGCCAGCCCAGCTAAGAAAGCCCAAACTCTTATCTCCAAACAACCATCCAAAAGCCAGAAGTAGAGCTCTCAAGTGGTAGAGCACTAGCAAAAAAAAAAAAAAGCTAAAGGTCAGGGCCCAGACCCTGAGTTCAAGCCCCAATAGTGGTATAAAACAACAACAACAAAAAAATGTAAGCCACTCAAACTATGAGTCCAGTCATTTCTCCATGATTGGGGACAGGGAAGATGTTTGATATCTAAGTCTTCCCTTCACTGGAGTCCAGGCGAGGCAGAAGGCCCCCTGGTGGAGAGGCTTCGGTATGACAGGCTCTGCCAGTCATTACTGAGTTACGTAGTCACTGTCTACATTTTTTATTCCATCATCTGGAAAATGGAAGCAATACCATTTCACTGATGATTCAATGAAAGCAACAAGATGAGGACTTTATAACAGATCTGGAAGGCGGATGATGGTGATGACAATTAATTATCCTATGAGTCTCCCCCTACACCATCCCCACCACCATTTTGTTATTATCAAGACCTCAGAAGGCCATTGAGAAGTTACAAAAGATATCCCAGCACTGGTGGCTCATGCCTCCTGGCTACTCAGGAGGCTAAGAGCTGAGGATCGTGGTTCAAGACCAGTTCAGGCAGGAAAGTCTGTGAGAGACTTTTATCTCCACTGAGCTACAAGAAAAGCCAGAAGTAGCATTGTGGCTCAAAGTCATAGAGTACTAGTCTTGAGTATGAAAGCTTGGGGAAAGTCCACAGGCCCTGAGTTCAAGCACCAGGACTGTCCATAAATAAATAAATAAATGGAAAGATTATAGAATAACAGACTATCTGGTATTTTCCCCCTCTCTCCAAATGAGTTTTTCTTCAGCAGAATCATCATCTGAGGATGACATAAGGAAGACTGGCTGGATGCCTTATATAAGTGAAGAGACCATTATTCCCAAGAGAACGAGAGGCACAACTCCCACACTCCCATCCTCCCTTGCTCACCCAGGGCTGCAGAAAACCTAGGCTTGTCAGAAAACATGCCCTTGATCCATCTCCAGAATCTCTCCAACAACCTAAAGTTAATTGGGTGCCATGGGGAGAGTGGGCAGCAGGAGAGAGAAGAGGTGAAGGTTCCATGTAATGCCATCACCAGAATTCAATTCTGTTTCTTCAACTTGAAACCTAATAAAGGTAGGAATCTCTTGAGAAATAAGGTGTGTGTGTGTGTGTGTGTGTGTGTGTGTGTGTGTGTGTGTGTGTGTGTGTGTGTGTGTGTGTGTGTGTGTGTGTGTGTGTGTGTGTGTGTGTGTGTGTGTGTGTGTGTGTGTGTGTGTGTGTGTGTGTGTGTGTGTGTGTGTGTGTATTCCCAAATGGCAGAAGGGAAGGGTAAGTCTCAGAGAAGCAATGCCATTTTTCTTCAGAATTGCTGATTGTGATATAATAAACTAAAGATCAACTCTGTTGCTACGCATCTCTCTTTTGATGGCTGACTTCTTTGTTTCATTCCTTTTGGATGTGACTCACTCAATCTCATGTTTACATATTCTGAGTTGGGAAACCCAGAGGAAAGTCAAGAGATAGAAATACAGAAGTGTTTTCCAAACAGGTCCTCAGTCACTAAGAGAAGAGCTTGTCTGACCATTGGAACTTCACACTGTACATTGTAAGAGCTTCACATGTGTTCCTGCAAAATTTTGCAATATGCCTGAGTTGCTCAGAGTCTAGAATACAGGATTAGAAATTAGATCATTAGAGTCTATAGAATTTGTCTATAGCCTGTAGTCTGGGGAAGATTAATTTGAACTTGATATATACTTAGTTATCATATCTTCTTGATATCTTCTTAGTCAAATCATAATTTAAAAGGGAAGCAACAAGCTAATTTACTGCTAGGTGCTGGTGGCTCATGACTATAATCCTAGCTACGCAAGAGGCTAAGATCTCAGTCTAAAGCAAGCTGGGGCAGAAAAGATGTCTTCTTATCTTATATTAGCTGCCAAAAGGGCTGGGAATGTGGTTTAGTGGTAAAGTGCTCACCTAGCATGCATGAAGCCTTGCGTTCGATTCCTCAGTACCAAATACACAGAAAAAGACAGAAGTACATAGCTAGCAAGATAAATAGAAAGCCCATGGATTGGGAGAAGATCTTCACTAGTCATACAATGGACAAGGGTCTCATATCTAAAATATACTTGGAACTCAAAAATTAAATCCCCCTACAACAAATCCTCAAAGAAACAACTGCCCAATAAATAAGTGGGCTAAAGACTTGAAGAGAAACTTATTTGAAGAGGAAATAAGAATGGCCAATAGACACATGAAGAAATGCTCAACCTTTCTAGCCATAAAAGAAATGCAAACCAAAACAACATTGAAATTCTACCTCACCCCAGTTAAAATGGCTAGAATCAAGAACTCTAATAACAACAGATGCTGGAGGGGATGTGGCCAGAAGGGAACCTTACTGCATTGTTGGTGGGAGTGTAAACTTGTTCAACCACTTTGGAAAGCAGTATGGACAATCCTCAAAATACTCCACACAGAGCTCCCCTATGATCCAGCAATCCCACTTTTGGGCATTTACCCAAATGATCACAAACAAGGCCATACTAAGGCTACCAGCACAACCATATTTATCGCAGCATTATTTACCATAGCTCAGATATGGAACCAACCCAGATGCCCCTCAGTAGATGAATGGATCAAGAAAATGTGATATATATATATATATATGTATGCATATATGTATATATTTATAGTGTGTGTGTGTGTGTGTGTGTGTGTGTGTATACACAATAGAATTCTATGCCTCCATCAGAAAGAATGGCATTGCCCCATTTGTTAGGAAATGGAAAGACTTGGAAAAAATTATATTAAGTGTAGCAAGCCAGGCCCAAAGAAACATAGGTCCCATGATTTCCTTTATCTGCAATAACTAGTACATGTGTAGGACAAGCAGAAAAGGCCAAAAGCTATGTACATGTGACCATATAAGATGATGTTAAGCGAAATGAACCCCAAGATAGGAACACAAATATCTTTTTTCTTTTTTGCTATTGTTTCTAACATACTTATAATGTACCATGTGATTTTTTTGTTTCCCTCATGGTATAACCCCTGTTTTCACTGTATTTGATGTCAGTGCCCTGCATCTTATATATACACTTTTCTAATTCGGGGAGGGCAAGGGAAAAAAACAAAATGCTTAAATAAGGATACAGGCTGACCCACTGTAACAATGAGATGTACAAAACACTATGTTGAAAATGAACTTTACAACTTTGGTGGGGGCGGGGGACACAGTAGTTGTGGAGGTGGAAGGGAAGGGATGGTAGGTGGAAAATAAAGGAGGCGGCAACAATGCTCAATAGGAAATGTGCTCATTACCTTGCTCATGTAACTGTAACCCCTCCATACAGCATTTTTACAATAAAAAACATACCAAAAAAAAAAAAAAAAGCCAGAAGTGGCATTGTGGCTTGAGTGCTAGCCTTGAGCAAAAGAAGCTTGGGGACAGGGCCCAGATCCTGAGTTCAAGGCCCCTCCTGCCCCCCTGGAAAAAAAGGCTAATTAACTACCAAAAGGTTGGAAGTGGAACTGTGAGCTCAAGTAGTAGACCACCAGCCTTGAGCAAAAAAAAAGAAGCTCAGAGACAGTGCCAAGGCCCTGAGTTCAAGCCACAAGAGCAGCATACATTTAAAAAAATCTTTCTTCTCAATAGCAGCGTTATGCTGGTACATTAGAAAGAAATCATAAATCACGAGACCCGAAGAGCACTAGATTCTGATCTTTGGAGAGCTCTCATAAAGACAGGTAATGTAGCTACAAAATAAAATCCTGAGTTTAAACCTACCTTGACTTAGACTGACTGAGTTCAATCCCCTTCACTTTCATTTCATAGTTTCAAAACGGTGTTATTCAGCATATACACGAGAAGATTTTACCATGAATGTGGGGTTTTTTAAAAAGCAATAAGGCTGTAATCCTAGCTACTCAGGAGGAATGAAAAAGTTTAAGATTATGTTGTGGAGATTACACATGATTCTTCCACTTGGGAAACCACCCACCTTCTCCTTTCCATATGTTCTCCTCCATCTCTTGTGGTTCCCCTGGGCCGCACTGAGAAAAACTAGTCTCCCCATTCACAGGTGAGCTCCTATTAGCCTGGCCAATCAGATTACCCCAGCCTGGCCAATCAGAATGTTTAATTCCCTCTGAATACAGAATTGGGTCAGGGATGGGCAAATGCCCAAGTTCATGGACAGATCTTCCTCATCTAGTACATTTACCAGATTATAAGAGGGGGAAATGCTGTTTCTTCTAGATTCATCAACCATCTTAATCCTGAAAGTCTAGGCTTTAGGATGGTCCAGACCCATTCATCCTAAGTATTTGAGATTATTTCCCATCAGTTATTTTAAGACCTTTAGGAAGAAGGAAGCACACTGTGGCGATGGTACAAGATCTCATTGCTGCTCTTTCTATCCTCTCTCAGTAAAAGATCATCATGGCTTTGGAGACACATGGAGACCTGGGTTCCAAGTTAAATCTCCACCCTGCCATTTCATGGCTGTGTGACTTTGTGTGACATAATCTCTGCTTCCCATTTCATAAAGTACCTTTCTAGTCTGTGGTACACAGTGGGCATGAAAGAGATGATAACTGAGCCGGGCGTTGGTGGCTCACACCTGTAATCCTAGCTACTCAGGAGGCTGAGGTCTGAGGATCACGGTTCAAAGCCAGCCCCAGCAGGAAAGTCTGTGAGACTGTATCTCCAATAAACCACTAGAAAACTGGAAATGGAGCTGTGGCTCAAGTGGTAGAGCGTTCACCTTGAGCTAAAGAGCGCAGGGACAGCACCCAAGCCCAGAGTTCAAGCTCCATGACTGACAAAAAAAAGAGAGAGAGAGATGATAACTGCTGATACCATTGTTACCACTAATTACTGTGCATAGTTTCGTATGTCTCCATTCATTCAGGTTGTTATGAGAGAAAATTCATAGACTAGACAATGCCCCAACCAAACTCTTCATCTTACAGATAGAGAAGCAGACTCCCTCAAAGGAAAAAGACTTGTCAGGGTCACACAATTGGCCTTGGGAATATTGAGAGCAAGAAACCACTTTGCAACTTCTCAGACTAGCTGTTTCTCAGTTTGGGGGGGGGGGCGGGGGAAGGGGTTATTTCTCCCGACAGGATCAAACCTCACTCTCAAATCACTTTTCTGTTAAGCAGCGTGAGGAACAGGAAGGATCCGTGGGATTTTCTTGTTTGGGTAATGATCTTGCTTCCTTTGGCGAGGATCTGTTCTAGGCAGATGCATCGTGTAACCCTCCTGGACTTCGCACTCCAAGACCTGCCTGCCTAGAGAGCGCCAAAGACTTGAAACAGAATTCCTACTACAGGATTAGCATCTCTGCCCAGGGGCTAGTCATGCCCTGATTTAACTTATAACTTCTTTCTGCTGAGGAAAACCCTGCTAGTTTGCTCAACCTGCCAATGCTTACTCTACTTACTTCCACCGTTCAGACTCTTCTTTTTTCTTCTTCTTATGGGTCTTTAAGTAGTTGTGCAAAGGGTTTCAATTCAACATGGTCAGTGGGGGAGCACAGTGCACCTCGATCCACATCACCTCTTCCTTTCATTCTCCCCAGTCTCCCTTGACCCCACCAATCCCTTAATTTTCCTAGCTCCATTTCCATGTGTATACATTGAATATATGATACTGCATTCATCCACCCCCACCTCTCTCCATTCATCTGTCCCCTCCCCTGGGTCTTTCTTCTCTCCCCCCACCCCACAGCACACCTCAAATTCCAGCTTCCTGGTGTTGTTTGTTAGGCTGTAAGTTGTTCAGAGGACTTAACACCACTGGAATTCTCCCCTGCATGTACCGTAGTCAGTATATGAGTGTGTATATGTGTATGGCTCAGTATATGTTTACATATATTTATAAATTAGATCTATCCTCCACATATGAGAGGAAATGCACAGTCTTTGTCTCTCTGGACCTGACTTATGTCACTTGACATCATTTTTTTTTCCAGGTCCTTCCATTTCTCTGGAAATGATGCACTATTGTTCCTCTGGACAGATGGATAAGTAAAATACCACAATCCATTACCATGCGATATCTATTACTTTCCTAGCCTCCCAATGAGTCATATAATCAAAAACATAGATCTTGGAATGTGGGATGGGGTGCCCCCATTCCCCCAATTAGTCCCATTGCACACTGAAAGCTGTACACACACACACACACACACACACACCCCTTCCCCAGACACACACACACACACACACACACACACACACACACACACACACACACACACACACACACACACACACACACACACACACACACACACACACACACACACACACACACACACACACACACACACACCCCTTCTCCAGACTCTCATAGCCTTCTGGCTCTGGGTAATTCTGTTACCAGCTGGATTATAGTCCACTAATGGGTGGGGGGTTCCAAAGAGACAGAAGGCTGTTTTCCATCCATTTGTTATTTTAATGACAACGAATTACCCCAGAAGCCTTGTTAAAACCTCATTTAATCTGGGGATGGGGGCTGTGGGGGGTGGGAGGAAGAAGCACGGAAAGACAATTAAGAAGGAATGTGGTAATATCAGCATTTATCGAACGCAAAAATAATGGAGTGGAAGGAAGCCGGCCAAGGCCAGGCTCAGCTGGCCCCAGCCAAGCCCAGCTATCTATGAAGCTACTCAGCATTAGCTACCTGTTTGCTTAACTCTCACTTGAGACAGAAAACCTGGCAGACTTATTCTCAAACTGTAGTGTACTCATGATTAGAAAAACTTGAACTCTGACTCGACAGTCAAGACCTAAGGAAGAAATGAAAGAACAGCACTCCTGTCCGGACAGATTTTTTAGAACATTTCACAATCTCTTCACCTAATAGATGTGCAGATCATACACTCAGAGTGGAGCAGGGAAGCAGGGCTTTTTTTTTTTTAACAGATGAGCCTTTGTATGTGGCCTTGATGTCATCTGAAACATCATTTGCCAATGCTCCATGATTCTAGTCTTGGCTCTGGCATTGACAGGCTGTGGTTCAGTTCTCTCATCTCCAAAACAGGGCTGACCAGTATTGTCCATCTCAGGATATTGTTGGAAGGTTTAGATGAGATAGAGACAAAAAAAGAAAGTGCTAAACATCACCCTTCATATTTAAGGTATGGAATTGTACTACAATGCTCCTTGGGGAGAGAGGTCTAGCCAGGGACTTCTGTCTTCGAATCCTGCTCCTCACTCTGTTCCCTCTCTCGCCTTCACAGCTGTGTCTTACAAACATGAACTATCAAGTCAGAAGACCTGGAGAGCTGTCCCGTTCCAGCCAAGCTCTCTGTTGCTGACGCTGGGGAAAGTGAATGTATTAATCTAGTCCTCACTCTCGTCATCTTTAAATGAAGACCTGAGATCAAGCGATGTCTTTGGTCCTAACCACCTACTAAGCCATACAACCCTAGACTCCAGACCACTGACCAGCTCCATAGAATATTTTCCTGTAGAGGTAAAATGCTCCCTATGATCCTCAGTGCTTGGGAGATTAGAGGATGCTGCTCAAAATCTCATCTCTTTATCCCTGAGTCTTTTTTTTTTTTTTGGTCGGTCATGGGGCCTGAACTCTGGGCCTGGGCGCTGTCCCTCAGCTCTTCAGCTCAAGGCTAGTGCCCTACCACTTGAGCCACAGCACCACTTCGGGCTTTTTTCTGCTTATGAGGTGCTGATGAATTGAACCCAGGGTGTCATGCATGCAAGGCAAGCGCTCTACCACCTGCCCAGCCCCCTGAGTCATTTTTTTTTTTTAAGAATTATTCTGAAACTCCCAAACAGTTGCCCAGGGTTTGAGAAAGCTGCCCTAGTCTGGCTTCAAACAGTGATCCTCAGAATCCCAGCCTCCTGAGTAGCTAGGATTACAGGCCTGAGCCACCAGTGCCAGGCTCATTGCTTATTTTCAAGACTGGATCTCAATTTGTATACCCAGGTGGGCCTGCACTGTGATCTTCCTACTTGTGCTTCCCTGGGTTGCTGTGGTGCACCACTGCAGCTGGGATCAGCAGGGAGCATCACGATGCTCAGCCACTTCTTGAGATGGAGTCTCACTCACTTTTTATGCACAGGCTGTCCTCAAACCACCATCCACCAATCTTCTTCCTCCAAGCAGCTGGGACGCTAGGCTTGAGCCACCACACCCAGCCAGAAGAGTGCTTTTACTTTTAAAGTCCTTCGTTTTCAGTAAATGAATGTCACCAAAAGAAAGTCACCTCTCTTGAGCATGAAATTCAGAGAAGCGATGTCTACAAGACAGTGTCTATAGCCTTAGGTTTTTCTAAGTTTGTTGTTGTTGTATTGTTATTTTTGCTTTGAGACAAGGTCTTCCTTATGTAGCCCAGGATGCCCTTGAGCTCTTGATTCTATTCCCCAATTCCCAGAGTGCTGGGATTACTGGCATATCCTACCATGCCTGGCTTTGATTTTTTAAATTTGTAAGAGGATGTCTTGTATACCTGGTATTGTCATGAGAGCTTCATTTAGATTGGGCCATTGTATCTTTGCAATAATCCTTAGAGACTTTATTTCATTATGGATATTTTACAGATGAGAATACTGAGGCAGAGTCCTACCAAGATCAAGCTGGTAATTTTCCTGGCCAATTCCACTAAGGTTTACACATATTTATCTTGTGTAGTTTTAACATAGATTTTTTTTCCGTGTGTGTGTGTTTGTGTGTTGGTCCTGGGGTTTGAACTCAGGTACTGTCCCTGAGCTTTTCTGCTCCCGGCAAGTATTCTACCACTTGAGCCACAGCTCCACTTCTGACTTTTTGGTAGTTAATTGGAGATAAGAGTCCCATGGACTTTCTTGCCTAGGGTTGGCTTCAAACTGTGATCCTCAGATCTCAGCCTCCTGAGTAGAACTTTTCCCTTTTTTACTCCCTGACAGGCATTAACTGAGCTCCTTCACAGCTATGTAAGACACACATGAAATCATTAAGAACTATTGAAAATGCTCCACAGAATACTTATTCTTCCTGTGCTTCTTCCCAACACAACCATTACTGACAATTTAGACTTATGCATGTTAAAATCTCTTAACCTGCCATGTGCTACTCAGTACGTCTTTCATTGCTTGATTTCATGTCCTCAGATGGAAGAACACACTTAGGAGCTGAGCATTCACTCTTCTCATCACAAAGACACCATAGAGACGCAGACTCCCTTCCCTCCCTTCTAAAATGTCTTATTCTTCCGTGTGTGTGGTGTGTGTGTGTGTGTGTGTGTGTGTGTGTGTGTGTGTGTGTGTGTGTGTGTGTGTGTGGTGTGTGTGTGTGTGTGTGTGTGTGTGTGTGTGTGTGTGTGTACTAGAGCTTGAACTCCGGGCTTGGGCACTGTCCCTAAGCTTCTTTTGCTTAAGGCTGGCACTCTATCACTTGAGCCCAGCTCTACTTCTGGCTTTTCAGTAGTTTATTGTAGATAAGGGTCTCACAAACTTTTCTGCCTGAGCTGGCAGATCCTCAGATCTCAACTTCCTGAATAGCTAGGATTATAACTGTGAGCCTGTCTCTAAATGTCTCTTTCAAAATTAAATCTCTTTTAAATTGGAGGGCTTTGCCAGATTCCCTTCAATGGATGAATGGATCAAGAAAACATAAGACATTTCCATCTCTATATCTATCTCTATGTCTTACAGAGATAGAGATAGAGATATGAATTTTGCTCATCCATTAGGAAAAATGATATTACAAGTCATTTGCAGAAAAATGATGGACCTGAAAAAAATTATGCTAAGTAAAGAAAGTCAGGCCCAGTGAACTAAAGGACACGTATTCTTTCATATGCAGAAATTCATCTAATTATAAAATACATACATAAACACATTCAGGGTCATACACACATAAACACAGATATATTCACTAAGGCATGGTATAAGCAGCGAGTCATCCAATGGTAGAACTCCTTTGAACATCTAACTTACAGTCTAACAAAAAATGAATACCAGGAAGCTAGAAACTGAGGAGATAGATGGGAGTGACATGGATGAAAAAAGGAAGAGGAAGGGCGGGAGAATGATGTCATGATATTCAATGTATATGTGTGAACATGGAACTAGGAAAATGGAGGGGAGGGGTTGGGTTGGGGAGAGATGGAGAGAATGATGGAAGGGGAGACATTTATCTAGATGGATTGTTCTTATAAACTGACCTGGTGAATTCAAACGGCCCCCCTTATACAACTACTTACAGATAGTACCAATATCCATAATAATAATGATAAACACATAAACTGGAGGGCTTTGGTTCTGCATATACACTTAAGAAGGAATTGGCTTCCAATGATGGAGGCTGGGATGTTCCATGAACAGCTACTTCTATGAGCTGAGGACATGGTTGTATTTCCAGAGGAGTCTGAAGAACTGAAGAGTTAGGATCAAAAGGAGCCAAGTCTTCATTGGAGGACAAAAGAAGACCAATGTCTCAAATCTACACCTAGACAGAGGGAGGGAGAAAAATTCTCCCTTTCTTCCTTCCTCTCTCTCTCTCTCTCTCTCTCTCTCTCTCTCTCTCTCTCTCTCTCTCTCTCTCTCTCTCTCTCTCTCTCTCTCTCTCTCTCTCTCTCTCTTTGTTCTACTGGGGTCTCAGTAAACTGAATGAGGCTCATCTACCCTGGAGTCCACTGACTCATACTACCTCACCCCTGCACATACTCATAGATTAACCAAATATCTGGGCACTCCATGATCCAGTTAAATTAACACACAAAATTTAGCCATGGTTCTTTCTCTTAAGTTAAATGCATTGTTTAGAAGTCAAATTGTGATTTAAAAAAAATAAGAAGAAAAATTGTTGTTTTTTTCTCTGATCCTTCAGGAAATGTGTTCTTTACATCTTTACAACTGTTGAAAGCCAAGAGTCACATGACCCTAACTTGTGCTCCCCTGGAATCCTAGATTGGTTCTTAGGTCACAGGGAGCCAGGAAAACTCACCTGGGGATGAAAATGAGAAGCCACTGCATGCTTGAAAGAAAGTGTGTGGTCACTCGTGTCCCCTAAAATATAACTTCTAGGTCAAAGGACTTCCTGATTAGAGGACCTACTCTGTGCGGAATCAGCACTTCATAGCTCAAATCATCGAAGTGGAATGAACGCTCCCCTCCCAGGAGTCTTCCCAACAGAATCCTCAGCTCAGCCCAAATTAAAAGCAACTGTGGCCAACATCTTCATTTTTCCCCCTTGCTAAATTACTATGGAGATGAATTTTATCAACTTAATCCATCCAGCTTAAACTAATTCTTCATTAAAGCATAGCTTTCTCCCATAGGAAAACATCTAAATCCAGAAGATAGAAGCATGAACACCTCCCAGTTTGTTTTAATTATTTTTCTTAAATGAGAAGCTGAGTACATTTTGCCAAGGATTAAATCACCTAAGGTCTCGGAAATTCAGTATTTGCAAACTAAATCTATGTTCTCATGGTGGAAATCTTTTTCATCTTGGGGGGAGGAGGGATCATGGCATGCTTATACAGAAAGAAGCATGGAAATGCCTCAGGAAAATAGCAGAGGGCTCAGGCAAGTCCAAAGTTCCTGACATTTCTGCCAAACTCATATTAATATCCTAAAAGGCTACAGAGTAAATTTCTCTTTAATGTCTCATAACTTCCATGTGAAAAAAGAAATTGAGTTAAAGCACTCAAGAGAATAAGAAGTCAAGCCACATCGAAGAAGCACCAAGGCAGATTGGAGATATTATCTGCAAAAGACATATCTTAGAAAGGGCTAGTATCCAAAATATATAAAGAACTCTGAAGATTTAACAATAAGAAAGCAAAATAATCCAATTGTAAAATGAGCCAGCCCAAGTTCTATTTAAGCAAAGAAGATACAAAATGGCAAACAGGCATAGGAAAAGATGTTCAGTGGCACACCATTATTAGGAAAATGCAAATTAAAATAATACAGAGTTGGGTGCCAGTGGCTTATACCTGTAATCCTAGCTACTCAGGAGGCTGAGATCTGAGGATGGCAGTTCAAAGCCAGCACAGACAGGAAAGCTTGTGACTCTCATCTCCAATTAACCACCAGAAAATGGGAAGTGGCGCTGTGGCTCAAGTGGTAGAGCACTTGCCTTGAGCAAAAGAGCTCAGGGACAGCGTCTAGGCCCTGAGTTCATGCCCCAGGACCAACAAATAAAAATTAAAATTAAAATAATACAGAGATACCACTGACACTTATTAGAATGATTCAAGTCCAGAACATTGATGACAACAAATGAGGGGGGACGATATGGACCAACAGGAGTTCTCACTTGGTGATGGCAGAAAGACAAGCTGATAAGCCACTTTGGAAGGCAGGCTGGCAGCTTCCCACAAAACCAAACATACTCTGACCATAACCATCTGGCTCTCACACCACCTCAGTTTTGACCCAAAGAAGTTGAAAACATGTCCACAAAAAATTGCACAAGGACATACTTACAATTTATAATTGCCAAAACTTAGGAACACCACAGGGAGCCTGTGGTAGGTTAAGTGGATAAATACACCAAGGTACATGCAGACAATGTAATTTTATTCCTATTAAAAAGACACAACTTGGGAAGGGGGAGGCTGGGAAGGGATATGAAGGGTAAACCAAAGGAGGAGGGTGCAATGCTTGGTAAGAAATGTACGCATTACCCTGCCCATGTAATTGTAACCCCTCTGTACAGTATGTTCACAAATAAAATAAAATTAAATTTAAAAAAAAAGACACAACTTACGTGCAGGAACCCTACATACATTATTAACTGAACTCAAGGAGCCAAGCAAGAAGACTAAAAAACACTAACCTGATTTCATCACATACAACATTTTGAAACAAGTTGAAAGAAGACAACGAAGAGATTGGGGGGCACCAGGAGTCACAAGGAAGAGGGATAAACAGGTGAAACAGAGAATTTTCTAGAGAAGTAAAAATACTCTGCACAATGTTACAATGGAAATGTGTGTGGTGATACACTTTTCCAAATACTAAGAACAAATAATGCCAAGAGTGAATCCTAATGTAAATCAAATACTTTTGGTCATTACGAAGTATCCATATAGCTCTGTGTGTGTCTGTGTGTGTCTGTATGTGTCTGTGTGTGTGTCTGTGTGTGTCTGTGTCTGTATCTGTGTCTGTGTCTTGGGACTTGAACTCAGGAACCGTCCCTGAGCTTTATTCACTCAAGGCTAGCATTCTACCACTTTGAGCCACAGCTCCACTTCTGGTTTTTTGATGGTTAATTGGATATAAAGTCTTCTAAGACTTTCCTGCCCAGGCTGGCTTTGAACCACAATCCTCAGACCTCAGCCTCTTGAGTACCTAGGATTATAGGTGTGAGCCACCGGGGCACAGTAACTATTTTTATCTCTAAGAAAGCTATACAAGACTGGAGGTCTGGCTCAAATGGTAGAGCAGCAGCTGTGAGTAAGCAATCTAAGTGAGAGCCTGAAGGTCTAAGTTCAAGTCACAATACTAGTACATAGGCCCACACACAAGCCTGTTTGCATCTGCATATGTGTGTGTGTGTGTTCGTGCACACGCGCACACACACACAGGACTGTCCATGACAACAGTGTTTACAGTGTGCTAAATTTTAAACAACCCAGATGTCCATGGATGGGAAAATAGCTAAATAAAACATGCTATCAAATCTATGACATAACGTGGAATGAAGGCAAACTATGCGAGAGAACATGACAGTTGTAGTCAAGGTATCGTCTGTATAAAAAAAAATCACAAAATAGTAATTTAGCGCTGTGTTTGTAAGAAATGCTAAATTATGGGGGGAGCAGGGAGGATTGGGCGGGGGAGGTGGGGGGAGGATGGGAAGGGATGGGAAGGGGAAACAAAGGAGGAGGCTACAATGCTTGATAAGAAATGTACTCATTATCTTGCCCATGTAATTGTAACCCCTCTGTACAGTATTTTCACAATAAAAAAAAATGCTAAATTAAGTCTAAGCCACATTCGTTTGATAAGTACCCGTATACAAACTCTCCTCTGCTTGCAATGGAGCTTTCTCCTCATAGCTTAAAAAAAAAAACATTGTCGTTCACATCTGCATTTGTTATATCCAACCTTGGAAGCTCATAGCTTGGTAAGACAGTGCGCTCTAAAACATTCTTTGTGAACCCTCGCGATCATATGGCTGAATGAGCTGTGGTTCGTAACCTCTGCTCAGTTCGCACAAAAGGTTCCTAGTGCATTCCACCAGCTCAGGATAAGATCACCTTTCCAAATTCCAGGTTCCACACTGGGGCTGGAGCTCTGGCTCAGGTAGGAGAGCGGTGACGTAGCAAGTGGGAGCCCTGTGTTCTATCCCCAATACCACGCAAAACAATCAGAGTGCGACTTCTCCTTCACCTGTATCACTTCTGCATCATGGCAAAAATCAGAAACTACAATTTAGACTCTCCTGGATTGGGGTCATCTGTAGGCACAGATTAATTGGGAAAGGTTTTTAGGAGTTTAAACCTCAAGTTGATATTCAACTATTTTACCTCTAGGAAGAGAAGTGGTATGAGGGGGGTGTCCACCATTATTTTACGCTCACTGCTACTGGTTTCTGTAAGAGGATATTCAAGTACTGCCAGTAATCAGTAAAGGATTGAACCCATTGTCTCTTCCGGTGCTACTTGTTTAGCCAGGCATAGTTTAACACCAACAATGTTAAATGTAGCCCTAGGGTCCAGAATGAGGCAAGACCAGATCCAAACTATAATTTTAAATCAGCATCTGCAAGATGGAAAAACTAGGTTGGGAGGAAAGCATTCTTATTAAAATTCTAAAAAAAAAAAAAAGAAGAATTTTAATAACCGCAATGAGCACATTGACCTCTACCAAAGCATATGTCTCATCACTGAAATATTCTTTTACATGTGTATGTGTGATCAAGTGTAAAAATTTGCTTTTAATTTACTTTATGAGACTTTTCCTATATCCTGCTTTCCAAACTAAACAAAGCATTATTAAAGCGATAAAATAAATTCAATTCTACATCACTCAGCACACCTAAATATCCAGTCAAGAAAGAGCTCAAATAAGATGGTGAGAAAAATTAGACTCCATTACCTCTGAGACTTGGCATAGACACCAGTGAACAAAGCAATCCTCAGCCAGCAGCTCACACCTGTCATCCCAGTTACTCAAGCAGCTGAGATGTGAGGATCATGGTTCAAAGCCAGATATGCAGGCTTGTCTGTAAGACTCTTTCCTCCATTTAACCAGCAAAAATCCAGAAGTGGAGGTGTGTCTCAAATGGTAGAGCACCAGCCTTGAGCAAAAAGAAAAAGAAAAAAGCCAAGTCAGAGGGAGAAGCCCCGAGTTCAAGTTCCAATATTGGTGAGCACACATTGCATGTATGCGTGCAAGTGCATGCGTGCGCACACGAGCACACACATATACACGGTGATCCTTTCCTTCAAGGTTCAAAAACAAGGTTGGGCTTGTATTTCCCACTAAAATGTCTAAACCACTACATCAACCATGTCAGAATGCAGACACCTCATCATCCACATATATTTTACAATGTGAAGTTTTCCAGCATGATTTGATGGGCACCTGCCTTGAGATTTCGGCTAATGCTATTAGAATTCTTGCGGGCAGAAGATGCTGGGGATAAGTGGTAACTTCTTGGAACCGTGCAGTTCAATTATTGTTCAGTCAGTGATCTAGATAACATGGCATGCGCAGAATTAGAACAAGTTTGCAATATGCCCGGGAGTCTGTCATCGACTCACCTTTCCAGCCTCTCACATTGACGTGCACAGTGCCGTGGATATAAAAATCGCTCTGCATCAATTCAGAGTAGGTTTCTCCAAGACTCGTGTGCTCCTGGGAACACGAGCTTTGAAGGGATCAACTAAATAATATCCGACTCTTCTGATGGCCTTTTCAGCTTTAGATAAAAACAAGACTGGTAGCTGGGTGCCATGGCTCACACCTGTCATCCTAGCTACTCAGGTGGCTGAGATCTGAGCATCATGGTTCAAAACCAGCCCAGGTAATAAAGTCCATGAGATTCTTATCTCCAATAAACGACTCAGAAAAATGTCCAAAGTAATGTTGTGGCTCAAGTGGCAGGGCACTAGCCTTGAGCACAAAGAGACCCAGAGACAATGCCTAGGCTCTGAGTTCAAGCCCCAGGACCAGCAAAATAATAATAACAGTAATAATAATGATGATGATGATAATAATAATAAAGGACTAGTATATTTAGACTCAGTCAAATTCAGAGGATTCTCTTTTCCTTCCAAAACAGTTGTTCTCCTCTCTCAAGGGTCATATTTGTAGTTGTCACACTAAAAAGGGAAAGTGCTCCTGACCCTAAAAAGGGAAATTGCTCCTGCGTTTCCCCTTCCTTCTCTTCTTCCTTCTCATTTGCATGCTGATCCTTCCACAGTTGGGTACCACATGTTGGAGTCCATCCCTCCATTATTTAAGCCTCTCTCTCATTCTGTGTCTCTCTCATTGATCTTTAGGTAATTTTACTAGTTTTCCATTGTTCCTATAGCAAATTAATTACCACAAATGTTGTAGCTTCGAATGACACAAATATATCACTTTACGCCTTACCGTTATAAAGATCAAACTTCCAAAATAGATCTCACTGGGCTGAAAAAAAAAATACTAGTCCACCCTTCAGTGGACTCTGTTACTCTGCAGAGACTGTGAAGAGATCTGTTTCTTGTCTTTAAAAAAAACATATATCTAGACTTCTCCTGTTTCTAAGTTTCAACTTCCCTCCCATCTCACAAGCCAGCCATGGAGGTAAAATCTTCCCCACTCCAGAATATTCTGCACCCTCCTCCTCCACCAGAGGATATTTGTGAATGTATGTGTTCACCCCCAAAATAACCCAGGAAGACTGCTTTAAAAAGGACCACCTTGAACTGACTGAACAGGACTTAATGAGACAGTCCCTCAAATGAGGACAGTTCTTTAAGACTGAGGCTCATAATGTTATGGAAAAATGGAAGTGAGGTCCAAGATGGTTCAATTGGTTAAAAGCTGACACTTGATTTATTTCAAGCTGGTTTGACTGGAATTGGCTGAGACCTAAGACACGAAGCTCTGGCTCCCTGTGATTCTGTCCAGCTTTGTGAGACACCACAATCCATTGCTCTTCTCCCAGCCTGAGAAATTACCTTCCTTCCCCTCCTCACGTGACCTGGGCATTACTCTATTTTCTTCCTGGAATAGCTGCAATCTTAAGTTTATTGATGAGATTATTTAATTAATAGTACTCTTCTCTGTCTGGTTGTGTGCTATATAAGAATGAGGACAGTGCCTATTCTTATCAAGAACTATTCTTATCAAGGGCTTTGCCAGGTCCTGGTACCATGTTGGCACTTAGTAACTAATTGTAACGTAGGTAAGTTAAGAACATGGATTATACTTCGTCCTGTCAGGGATCAGCTAGTCACTTTACTGCTTCTTCATACAATCAGGTTTCACTGAATATGTCTTTGTCTCAAACACCAATTAGCAAGTGATTTTTATTTTACCTTCTCATCTTGTTTTGTTGTCTTATCTAATTAGAATCTCTTGGGTGTCACAAACGCAGTCTCACAATTGTATTAGAAGGTCAAGAGGACAGGAAAAGTTCTATTTTGGCTTCCCGATTTCTCCCTCTAGATTTTGTTTTCTTCCCTTCTGATGAATTTGGACTCCTCTGAGGGAATGCAGCATGGCCACAATTCCCAAAGCAGCCAGTGCAGTGGTGGTTGTGGACACTTTTATTAGAAATGACAGCTGACTTCAACATGGCATTGACTTGCGTGATAGATGCTTGTCTTCTGCTGAAGGAGTTTGGTCATGTGTCAGAGCTGCTTGTGACAGATGATCTATTAGGTGTAGTGATCTCTGGAAAGGTCACCTGTTGCGTGGTAGGCCAGGAGCGTCAACATTGTTTAATGTGATCGGAAGCCAAACTAACTAGAGAAACTGGCATACATCACTGCTTACTGATCAAAAGTTAGGGGGTGTGTCTGTTCAGACAGACTCATAACTGTGCAAATGAAAGCTCCCCACATCAACCAGTGCATATGGGTGTGACACTTAAAGACCCTATGATTTAATGACCATTGGATTTTAGTAAATATCAGAGTACTGGCTTAACATCATTTCACAGTCTGTGATGGCACTAAAGAAATTACCGGCCACAAAAATGACAGACAATGTTAAGGTTGAGGGCTCTGCTGGCTCACACCTGTAATCCTAGCTACCCAGGCTGGAAGAATCAAGAAAGAGAATCTCCCTGAAAGCCTCAGGAGAGGGGGGGTGAACGTCTTTGGTTTCTGCCCTCAAAATCTGGCAGCCAGATATTCTATTGTTTTAAGCTACCCATTTGTGGTCATTTTGTTACTGCGGCCGGAGGAAAACAAATCTACTGTTGGCCAGAATTATTTGCACCTTTGCTAGTCCCCAAAGGTTTAGTTCCCAGGGAAGAGCTACTGAGGGGTGAGCCTAGTTGGGGGGGGGCCTTTGATCCCTAGAGGCCAGCCCTCAAAGGAATGGTGAGACTTAGCGCTCTTCCTCTTCCCTCTTTGTTCCCTGATTTGAAATATCAATGGTTGTGCTCTGTCATGTGCTTCTGCCATGATGTGTTGCCCCACCTGACACCCAAAGCCACGCTCCCCACCCCACCCTCAATCCTGGGCTAGAACCTCTGGAGAATCATGAGCTATAATAAATCCTTTCTCAGATATGTTCTTGTATATCTAGATGTCCACCGTCTATCCAAGAGAGACTCTGAATATTCAATGAAGTGGGGATAAGGTTTACTACTGAAATATCTATTACTCATTAGAGAACAAAAAAAAAGAAAGAAAGAAAGTGAAAACAACCTGAATGTCTGCCTATCAAGAGGAAGCGTTATGCCTCCATATCGGTCAAAGGGTGGTGAAGTTCAGTGATAGAGGATGGACAAGTTCTGGGTATCTATGTAGTGTAGGTGACTTTAGGCATAATACTGTACCATATACTTGCACTAAGGAAGGAAATCTTCATTGTTTCCACCATTAAAAGAGGGTAAGTATGGGAAGCATGGGAAGTGATGGGTATTAGCTTGATTGTGCTAATCATTGCACAATAAATATCTGTATTAAAGCATTATATTTTATGTCTTAATAATACATAATATGCACTCTTAATTTTTTTCAATTATGCCTCATTAGATCAGGGGTGGGGATGGGGGGAACTCAATGCATTGACTTTTTTGCAGAAAAGGTTAATTATCAATTTGGAATTTCCATGTCCAAAAAAGTCTACTGAAGATACAAATAAAGCAAAGACAACCTGAAAATTATACCAAAATATATTCACTCAATGCCCTACAGTGGTAAAAATGGATGCATTACAGCTGTTTGTATCAGCATGCAATCATTTCAAAACACCTTACAACAGAAGAATAAAAGCCAATTCAAGCCAGGAACCAGGGGCACATGGTTGTAACCCTAGCTACTCAGGAGGCTGAGATCTGAGGATCAAAGTTTGAAGCCAGTCTGAGCAGAAAAGTCCAGAAAAGTCACCCAAAAGCCAGAAAGTAGAGCTGTGGCTTAAGGGATAGACAACTAGCCTTGAGCCAAAAAATCTCAGGGACAGGGATCAGGCCCTGAGTTTTAGGACACACACACACACACACACACACACACACACACACACACACACACACACACACACACACACACACACACACACACACACACACACACACACACACACACACACACACACACACACACACACACACACACACCACACACACACACACCACACACACTCTCTTCCAATTCAAAAGGCTATAGATGTTAGAGTATCATTTTTGTAAAAAGTTTTCAAATCTACAAGGCTATATTATATAATGTTTATGGCTATCTGGGTATCTAAATTAGTGACAGGAACATAATGCATAGCAAACACCCAGCCCATAATGCCAAGTACCCCCATAAGCAACAAGAAGGAAATGGGGGGCAGTTGTTCCAGAAGCTTCCATATACATCTGAACTGCTTCATGCATTTGATTTAACAGATGCCAATTAATATAGTGTTAGAAGCTGTTGAAGCTAGAGGACTTCGGGCATGTTTAGATAGGCTCTATTCCTATTTTCTACAACTTGTAAGAAAATTAACTCATGTTTCTAACTCATGGAAATTTGCGCCATGTGTGAATGCACTGAAAGGTAATTGCGGGCGTCAGAGAAATGATGGTGGGAAAGTGAGGTGCAGAACAGGATGCAGATGAAGACCTGGATCCCCACGCTCAGCAGTTTCTTCCCGATGATGTCTTCAGTTTCCTTCCCTCTCCTCTTGGCTTCTCTCTTTTCTAGCTCTTTGGTTATCTGATTCCTCTCAGAACATTCTTATATGACCTCTTCTCCAGTTCCTTCTGTTTAATGTCAGCTTCCAGACTGCATTCGTAACAGTAGGAAAGGAGAAGACAAAGGAGAGCCGGTCCATCTCAGTCTCCGAGCTGTTCACAATCTAGGGGCTACTTGGGCTGGTTTGTACATTGCTGCTTACGCTTGAACAGCTTGCAGCTGCACTATTTTCCCAGAAGGCCTTGAACACATGAGCAGAGCGTTCTATCTGAGCCTCTGTATCCTGGCTCTGGCTCTGAAACTCTTCTACTACAAAGGCCGGAGGTTAGCAGCAAGAATGAATTCTATGAATCTGGTTCAGCTGATGATTACATACAAAGGGCGAGTCTAGCTTATGATTACCACTTAGTCAAACGTCCTAAAATGAAGAGTGAAGGAAGGTATTGGACGGGAGAAACCAAAAATGACCAATCTTTTGCTTCTAGTATGTGAGGAAAGACTAGCAGCATAGAGAAGAGGGTTGGAAAAGGGAAATATCCAGATTGCCCAGCAGCCTGAAACATCCAGGCAACTGCTCTTCCTTTCCTGTCCTATTGTCTCTCCTGACAGAGTCTGGATTCCGGTAATTGAATGATTGGCTTGAAATAATTACGAATAACTGTAACATCTGCTCTTTTGGCCATAACAACTGTTATAAAAGGAATCCCTTCACTCATGGATTTTTATCACAAAAGAGGCAATTTCAAGTGGGGGAAAGGAAATAGTGCTCTTCTAAAAGAAAAAGGAAAAAATAAAAATAAGATATATATGATATATATAAGATATAAATAGAGCATATAATGTAAATGTAAAAATAAAATTTTTATATAAAATATAAAGTACAAAGCAAAAATATCTATGTTTCAATTTTAAAATATGTTCTAAAACTTTGAATTAAGAACTTACTGCTGCCGGGTGCCGGTGGCTCACACCTGTAATCCTAGCTACTCAAGAGGCTGAGATCTGAGGATCATGGTTCAAAGCCAGCCCAGACAGGAATGTCCGTAAGACTTTTATCTGCAATTAACCACAAGAACATTGGAAGTAGTTGGGGCTGGGAGGGTGGCTCAGTGGTAGAATGCTTGCCTTGCATGCCTGAGGCCCTGGGTTCGATTCCTCAGCACCATATAAGCAAAAAGAAAAAAGCCAGAAGTGACGCTGTGGCTCAAGTGGTAGGGTGCTAGCCTTGAGCTAAAGAGCTGAGGGATAGCGCCCAGGCCCAGAGTTCAGGCCCCACGACTGGACCCCCCCCCCAAAAAAAAAAAAGAAAATTGGAAGTAGTGCTATGGCTCAAGTGGTAGAGCACTAGCCCTGAGCTAAAGAGCGAAGAGATAGTGCCCAGGCCCAGAGTTCAAGTCAAAAAATATAAAAATAAAAAAGAACTTATTCCTAAGGTGACATTGTTCAAAAAGAAATATACTCACTACCAGAGTTAGGTAGCTGTAACCTCTCTGTAAATCACCTTTACAATAAAAATAAATTAAAATAAATATTAAGAAAAAAAGAACTTATTTCTAGCTTTATCAATGGGCTTGCTAACTAACCATGTTACCTACAGTTTCCACACAGTTTCTATCTTTGGGCTTTGCATTGAAGCAAATATTTTTTTCTCCTCAAGAAATGGCCACTACAGCAATAATGAATTATTACTTATGTAATTATTTATTTCCTGTATGCCATCTGACTAGCCTGGACGCTCCATGAGGGGCGGGGCTTAAGAGTTGCCACAATCACCCTTCTATATTCGTGCTTAAGGCAGAGTTTGTCCCTAGTAGGTGCTTGGTGTGGACTGAATTAGGTCTATAAGAAGCAGCCCTCAGTGGCAATGTGACTGTGTTTGCTGATAGTGCCTTTTTCAGAAGGTAATTAAGGTTAAATGAGGCCTAATCCTGCAAGCTGGTTCTCTTTTTTTTTTTTTTTTTGGTCGGTCATGGGGCTTGAACTCTGGGCCTGCGCACTGTCCTTCAGCTCTTCAGCTCAAGGCTAGCGCTCTACCACTTGAGCCACAGCACCACTTCCAGTTTTCTGGTGGTTTTTTATTAGAGATAAGAGTCTCACGGACTTTCCTGCCCAGGCTCTCTTTAAATCGTGATCCTCAGGAGATGGTTCTCTTGATAAAAAATTAAAAAAAAAGAAGAGCCACTAGAGCTTGAAGAGAAGAGGCCATGTAAGGACATAGCAAGAAGGGGCCACAACCCATACGGCTGAAAGAGAGGTTTCATCAGAAACCAACCCTGGCAGTGCCTGGTCAGGCCTTGATCTTGGACTTTCTGCTTCCAGAACTATGAGAAAATAACTGTATGCTGTTTAAGCCACTCAGCCTATGTTATTCAACAATGGCAGCCTGAGCTGCGTAATAAAGGGTTCAACAAATCTTTGTGAAAGCGATGGTATTGTAGTGATGGTGGTGAATATTCTAGACATGAGTCAGAAGGACATAAACATGAAGGGTGGAAAAGTATATAAGCTATTCAACCAATATTCACTTAGACTTAGTTATCCATAAATACCCAAAGAAATTCTTACCCTTAGGTCAAAGATATTCCAATTACATTTAGCAAGAATACATACAAAATGAGCCCAACAAACTTTATTCTTGATTGCCTTAAAAAAAATACTTGAAAACAGCAACAAAACAACAAAACATACTTGACCTTCGCAATCCATTTTGGCAATTTCCATGATTAGTAAATCACAATTAAAATATTCACATACTCCTGATTTAATTCTGATGATTTAATTCTGTATCCAAAGTTCCATGATTCCCTAATATCTTTATTCACTTGGTCATGGAATTCAAGACAGGCTAATTAATGCTGTGTAGTCTAAGTATTTTTATACACATCCACATATAGCACACACATCTGTGTGTATATATAAACCTATAAACCTGTATGTATGTATTCCCTACTCTAGTCAAAATTACATTTTTATTATCTTCTTCCCTAGTACCCTGTTCATTTGCTTCATAATACTCATCACAATTAGAAATTAATAATTTGTGAGTGGTGTGTGTGTGTGTGTGTGTGTGTGTGTGTGTGTGTGTGTTTGCGCGCGTGCAGGCGCGCGTGCGCACGCGCGCCCAGAGGCTTGAACTCACGGCCTGGGCACTGTCCCGAAGCTTCTTTTTGCTCAAGGTTAATGCTCTACTAGTGAGCTACAGCTGACTTTTCTTAATAGTTTATTAGAGATCAGAGTCTCATGGACTTTCCTGCCGGGGATGGCTTCAAACCACAATCCTCAGATCTCACCCTCCTGAGTAGCTAAGATGACAGGCGTGAGTCACCGGCACCTGGCTCTAATTTGTGAGTTTTAATCTGACCACCAAATGACAAGCTTCCTGAAGAAATGGTTGCATCATGTTATCCTACTATGGCACACCATGTCTCCACCAAATAACAGGCACTCAGTAAGTATTTGTTGAGTCAATACATATTATGGAATCAACTTCTTACACATTCCACCAAACTCCATTGGTAAATATAAACCTTGCCTCCATTTTTGTACCTAAATTCAACCCAAACATCAGACGACACCAAAGGACCAGTTGGGAATTAGACGCACACTGCAAGCGACACAGTGACATTTTTCTCTTGCCAGAGTTGAATGAACCCATCAAGAGAAATAAATGCCGCCAATGACTTCCAAACACTCTCCTGGGTATTTGGAAGGAAAAAAGAAAAAGGAGGGATTAAAATTGGCCTTGCCAAGTGGACCAGCCATTCTCTTGGAGTCAGCACTCAACATGGTCGACACAGCACCCAAAATTTGTTCTCTAAAAGTCCAGAAAACAAGTACACTTCTCTTGATGAATGTGAGCGTGGTTGCTCTCACTATTTATTCACTGTGTGACCCACAGTGACTGATGCAGCTCAGTGCTTCGGCTCACAGTGCAGAAGCAGAAAAAAAAGTCGGCTCATTGGGATCCAGAATGAACTTCCCTTCACTAAGATCCCCCCCACAACTGTCCCACGTGCCTGGGTGACTTAGATCATTATCTAATCATTTATATTTCTGGAAAGGCCTTGGGACTATAACCTGAGAGTGTTTCAGAGTCTTTAAAATCAAGCCTGTGAGAAAACACACTGTTCAAAAAGGGAAAAGTTCATGACGTAAATCTTGACATTGGTGTAAAGTTTAATAACTCTCCTTACATTCTCATCCCCTGGTCATTTACTCTGGGTTTATATGGATGTGCATTACTCAGTGGGTCTTCTGATGAGGGGAGTGTAAATTGGGGAGGTGCATTAAGCCTTTGAGGCCATTATGATCCCATTTGGTGCCTTGGGGGAAGGTCATTTACTTACAGCAAGGAGCCCAAGGCTCTCTCTGAGATCAGCCATTTAATCCTAGCTCACCCACACGCTCCTGCCTGACATGCATTTGCTAATTTAATTTCCTCTGTAGGCTTTCTTTTATTTGTCCTATTTTATTTCTCCCATTTTATCGTCACATTGTCTAATTTAAACTTAATTAAAACTTTCCATTAGAACAACAACTGAAAAAAAAAAGGTAGTTGGGTAGACCTCTCTGGAAACACTTTAGTAATGGGAAAGACTTAATAAGCAAAATATCTCACAGTTTAGACTGGATCCAATACTTCAAAAACAATGTGGGTTTTGTTTTGTTTTGTTTTGTTGCAAACCTCCTCCTCCCCTCCTGCCAATCCTGGCTTACATTGGCCAGGTATCACTAAATACCTCAAAACTAGCCAGTTAGGAATATAAGTGCACATGGCTGTTGGTTTAATGGTAGAATAGAGTACTGCACTCACATGACTGCTGTGGCTGATTCCAGAAAGCGCCATGATGCCAGAAGCGTGGATGAAGGCTTTTTTTTTTTTTTTTTTTTTTTTTTTTGTCTGAATCTATTGGAGAAAATGCTTGATCTTCTCTGTGTTCTTCCATCTCCTAAGGCATAATTCTGGAATTTTCAGAAGCCCAGATGCCAACAAAGAAGTAGGCAAAGCCTGAACATCAAGAGAGAAATCCCTAAAAGTGCTAAACACTTATTCTCCTCTAGCGGTGCTTAACACAGACATAACTCTATTTTTGAAGTGTAACAGCTAAAGGAAATTAAATAAACAAACACACAAACAAATAAATAAATGGGAGAGGAAAAGCAAAAAGGCAGAAGAAAAACAATTTTTTTTCCTCCCTCTTATATTTTATTTTGCTTTTTTTTATTTGGTATGCCTGTCCTGGGGCTTGAATTCAGAGCCTGGGCACTGTTCCTGAGCTTTTTTTGTTCAAGATTAGCACTCCACTACTTAAGCTGCAACTCCACTTCCAGCTTTTTTGGTGGTTCACTGGAGATAAGAGTCTTATGGATTTTCCTACCCAGGTTGGCTTTGACCACAGTCTTCAGATCTCAGCCTCCTGAGTAGCTAGGGATGACAGGTCTCAGCCACCGGCGCACAGCTAATCTGTTGACAAAAAGGTCACCAGGTCTCAGAAATATGAACAAGGACAGCCTGAGAAAATATGGCAGCTGAAGTGAAACCTTGGCCCTAGTTTTCAGTCCTAGAAGATAATAGCAACCTCGAGAAAGAAAATGAACGTCATATCACACTAACCCTATGAGATTCTTATTTTACAGCTAAGGACGATGAGGCTCAGAGCTGCTTAGCTTCACTGTATAAATCGGAGCAGAGGTTGGGTGGTAATCGACCACACTGATGTAGGCCTAAATGGGATTGGAGAAACGCGAACTTCAGAATTACCTGGTGGTTATTAAAACATCGGCTCCTGATGCATACCCCACAGAGACTGGAATTAGAATCTCTCAGAGTGGGGCCCATTAAACTCCCCCTGAATGCACCTTAAAATTTAGAAAGTTTCACATTAAACTACAGTTTCAAATGTACTACTCCAGCTTGTTGAATTAACCTCTCTCCACTTACCATGTCCTTAAAAATGAATTCCAGATCAGTCTAAAAGGTATCGCTTCCTCTCTTTTCGGCTGTCCCCTCCCGCAACCCACCTGCACTCAAGTGTCTTGATAAGAAATTTAGAAAAATAAATCATTCACATGACTTAAGAACATAGATCATTTTAAGAGCTAGAGATGTCATTACTTAGTTAGAAGGCCAATCCAGTAAGAATACCTAATAGTGCTAATGAGGATACACCAAGCAATAGAGTTGCCAAAAAGAAAAAGTGAAGCAAAAAAGAACGGATAGAAATAACTGGGTAAACAGACAAATAGAAAATTATAGATTACAAATCCATAATTATAGATTATAAATCCATGATTACACAGTCTATTCAACAACTAATAGTATTTGACAATCAGCCCAGCTATGTGGAGTTTGGCTCAATGGTTTTGAAGACCTTCTGAATCAGAAACGAGATACGCAAAACAAATCGACTCATTTAATAAAAGAAAAATTAAATGATATTTCACAAAAATGTCATCTGCAGACCACCTGAGACTCTTAAACTCCGGAAATTTCTGTAAGAGCTCTAAGAAAGACCTAAAAAAATATGTCTGAACAAACACCCTGGGAAAATCACAATAAATACATATATTTCCCGCCTCCTCCTTTAATAAAGCATTCACTCACAGTTCAAGGTAGTATTATCTCTGCTATCTCAGGATAGCAGAATGGATACAAAGTATTGGCTTGATAAGTGTTTAGTATCTGCTGGAGATGAGTACCAGAGGGTCATGGGGGGTCAGGGAGGGGTGTGGGGGCAGGCATTGGTCCTATGGCCTGAGGCTCTCCAAGTTCAAACCCAGCTCTGCCACTTGGAACCTGGAAGTTAATTAACCTCTTTTTTTTTTGTCAGTTGTGGGGCCTGAACTCTGGGCCTGGGTGCTCCCTTGGCTCTTCAGCTCAAGGATAACACTCTACTCTTAAGCCGCAGCTCCACTTCCAGGTTTTTCTGCTTATGTGGTACTGACGAATCAAACCCAGGGCCTCATGCATGCAAGGCAAGCACTCTACCACTGAGCCACCTTCTCAGCCACTAATTAACCTCTTTTGCATCTTAGTTTCTTATTTATAAAATGTGGACAATGACCACAGCATCTATGGTCCCTTAGGATTGAATAAGCTTAGTATCAGTAGAGGGCTCAGAAAACAGACTTGGTTCAAGACAAGACTAATAAGAAAACTTAAGAGTTTTGTGTTATTACCATGGAAATGGGGGGAGGGGGACTGAGAAAAGAGATTACCCCTGATCCTCGTGACATTCAATGATCACAAGAAAAGGCAGCCATTAAGGAGAGTGGTCATTCTTTACTGCAGTGTATTAGATTCAGCCTTAACAAGAGTGGTCATTCTTTACTGCAGTGTATTAGATTCAGCCTTAACAAAGACTCATGGCAATAAGAGTTCATGGAGGCAGAAGACATTTGACAAAGTACAGGGTTCTAAGAATGTCAAAATCAAAATTCAAACCCCACTCTTTCCCAAACTACACATCAGTCCACCCTATACAACCCTTTTCTGAACCTCAGAACCCTGAACTCATCAGGGCCGTGGTGGGGAGAGTCTCAATGGCTCTTCCAGCTGGACAGAGAAGGGGTGAGCTATGCTGAGATGGATACTCCAGGCCCAGAGACATTATCCCCAGAGGGAGGCTGGAGTGGGAGAGGAGAAGAGACAGGGTAGAACCCAGCGGTCACAAACCAATCGTCCTTTGGCCAAAGTTCTTGGCATCTTGGCCCTACAGAAGTATTTGTTGCTGCTGTTGTCGAAGGCAGCATTTTTCTTTTAAAAAACGAAAAAGGAACCGTGTTTGTGAAAAGATAACAAGAAAAAAATCATGACTACATGCTTTGTATGGGAAACAGTACTTGGGTCTGTGGACATAAATGCTTATTTTCAAGTTGTATAAGATAATGGGAATGGGAGGGAAACACTAGAAGAAGAGGAAGGAGGGCCAAAGTCACAATGCGGCGGTGGGGGAGGAGAAAGCAGAGGTGTATCCACTAAGTTTAGGAGATGTCATTAGAATTCCAAGTTCACAATTCCTCCACTTCACAGCTTAGACTCTAACTACATTACAGAGCCTTCGGCTGCTTCATCTCACCTCGTGCATTTCTCTGAGTAGCAATAATAGATGAATGACAAGAACTACCAAGCTACTTCCAAGGCAAAGATTGGAAAGTGTCGTTATGTAAGTGAGAAAAAATTTTTTAGATTAACCTGTCGGCCTACATGAGCTCTTTTCTTCCGGTTACAAACATCAGCTCAAGCTGGAAAGAGAAAACAACAAACAGAAAGGTGGAACGTTAGGAACCTGGCTTATTGTGTAGCGGGGAGAGAAAGGCACGGAAGAGAATTTCCTCCCCCACATGGGTCCAGAGAAAGAAGGTGGCAAGGCTGATAGCACTTCAAAAATCACCTGTCAGCTGGTCCTACTTGTACATGTTCATGAGTGCACGTAGAAGTGTGTGTGCGTGTGTTTGTGTGCACATGCACCACTCCTGGGGCTTGAACTCAGAGCCTGAGTTCCACCCCTGAGCCTATTTTCCTCAAGGCTAGTGTTCAATCACTTAAGCTACAGCTCCACTTCCTGCTTTTTTGATAGTTAATTGGAGACAAGAGTCTCATGTGCTTTTTGCCCAGGCTTGCTTCAAACCTTGATCTCAACCTCCTGGGAGCCATATAGTATCATATATAGTATATATGGCATCATATTACATGCAGTATTATATAGACATATGGTATATAGTATTATATTATATATGTAATATATTGTGCATATTTGTACCCTCTATATAGTTCATTTGTATTCTATGTATATAGAATACTACATATATTATATGTATAGAATGCTATATATATTATTCTAATAGTGACATACATACTGCAGTATTTACTAGTACAATTAGTGTATCCCATCCATAATTTGGGGGACATTGTGTAGTGCAAGGCTGGATTATGTACCTGTGTTTGAAATGTAAGTCAATTTAAAGAATACTGTTGAATAATGCAATTGTGGCTATATGTGCAACAACTCATGAGTACATCTTCAGTGATTCTGAGCCCTGAGTTTCTAACCCTTTCAGTAAGAAAAAAGAAATCCACCCCCCACCCAAGAAGACCTCCTGGGCATCCTCTGAAAAGTCAAACAACTTACCTTATGCCCCCTCCCCCTCTCCTCAGTAAACCAGGGAAATGAGAATTGAGTATTCAAAGAAATCAGAAAAGCATGATATTATACACACTCTCTCTCTCTCTCTCTCTCTCTCTCTCTCTCTCTCTCTCTCTCTCTCTCTCAACATCCATCTCCAATATGAAACCTCATTGTTCCTGTGTAACAAAAAGTAAATATTTACCATCAGCTGGGAGAGGCAGCAAATGGCCAGCGTGTAGGCCATCCATCACTGCAAGCCAAGCTCCCATCTTAATAACCCACATAAGGGAGGGCAGGCAAAGACGGCAGGGACTGTCTCCGAGATAAGCATTTGTCAGCGAAGTCAAATGGCTCACAGTGGAAGGACGGAAGGTGAGTTGTTCAAGCGGGCAGGTTGTGAAGGTCCCTGAAGATGGAATTAGGAAGTTGAGGTGGAAAGGCACTGTGGGCGGGAACCCGGCTGGGCAGCTGGATCCCCTGCTCTGCCAGCTGCAGGGACAATTCCCCATGGCACTGTTCTATGCCTATAAAGTAAGGACAATAAGAGAACCAGCTTCCTAGAGTTGCTCTGAGGATTAAGTGAGATGATGGCGTTAATGTGAGGAACATCAGAAGATGGTAGCCTCTCTGGGCTGCACGGACATGGCGGAGATGGTGGTACCTTGTCCCCATTAGCTACAGTGAATTCAGTCAGCTGACTTAGGATAGAGCTAATCAGCTGAGCTCACCGAGCCAGGAAGAGGCAGAACTACTATGTGGATGTGTGCAGTCTACATCCAGACCCCACTGTCCCAACCGCTGGGCCCTGGCACCTCTCTTAAGAAATCACAGCTTGATTTTCTGTTTTGCTTTTGCTGCTTCCCTGCTATTTATCTTTCTGCATATAGATAAATATCTAAACATATAGCATAGATTTCTCCAGATATAAAAAAGGACTAATTAATTCACCTGAGGAAAGGAATGTCTGTAACCCACATGGAAATTTTAAAGCGCTGAACAAGATTCAGGAAACGTGTGCTCTAGTTCTAAGTGGAATGGCTTGAGGTCTTGCAAAGGATGAAGGGAAATGATGTGGGTGGAGGACAAGTCTTTGTGAGCAGAGGAGAAATAAATAAGATGGGGAAGGAAGAACAGCCTTGCTCTAGGGCTCAAAACAGAGACCTAATTCCACACAAGATGAGGTTATCGGGAGAGAGATTCCAGTTTTGTATTAAGACCGAACATTCCAGAAGATACCTCACAAAGACTACAATGGCTGAGTGCTTACCTCGCCCCAGAATTCACATGCTGAAAAACCAGCCTTCTGTGTGTTGGTGTGTGAACTTTGAGCAGTAATTAGTAAATGAGAGTGTGGCCCTTGTTAATGGAATTGGTTCTCTTGTAAAAGGACTTTCAGTAAGCCTTTGTGGCAAAAGAAAGCAGATAGAAAAATTTTTTTTAAAGAAAGAAAAGAAAAACCAAGAAATAAAAGGTGTGAAAAGGCTACTCTAGACGTTCCAAATACATCTATGTGCTTTCTATGTGGATTGATCAGATGCCCCACAGAACTCAGTGATAAGGCCTCTAACATAGAATCCTTCATCTTCCCAACCAAATTTATGTCATTCCGCACCACACCCACCCTTCATCCATCACTCAGATCACAACTTGGAACACTTCCTCTCCTCCTTCTTCCTCTTGGCCCATTCTGTCACTTCCAAGTCATGCCTATGGTTTTTAACCCTTTCTTTTCACCTCTACTACTGCCATCTTAGCTCAGATGGTCAGTCAGCAGTCACTTACGCCCATGGAACACCTAGGTTCTCATCATGTCTCCTCACAGAAGCTTGACTCATTTTGTTGTTGTTTTGTCAGTTGTAGGGCTTGAACTCTGGGCCTGGGCGCTGTCCCTCAGCTCTTTAACTCAAGGAGAGTGCTCTACCGCTTGAGTCACAGCACCACTTCCGGCTTTCGGGTGGTTCACTGGAGGGGAGAAGCTCAAGGACTTTCCTGCCTGGGCTGGCTTTGAACCTCGATTCTCAGATCTCAGCTTCCTGAGTAGCTAGGATTACAGGTGTGAGCCACCGGCACCCAGCTTCAACTCATTCTTCAAGAGAAATCTCATGACAGCATTGTTTAAAGCCCTTGCTGGGCTGGGGTTTTACTTGGGATAATGGAGCCAAGCTTGTGGTCTACCAGGGTCTTGATGAATTCTTTCTGAGTAAGAGTCTCACCTTCAAATCTCCCTCCTTCCCATACTCACTTTTTCAACCATATTGGGTATTTTCTCCCTCATCCCTAAATGCACCTAGCTCCTCCATACCACAAGGCATTTGCATATGCTGTTTTCCTCCCTGTGATACCTAGATAGCTGGAGAAAATCCTTGTGTCATCCCAGAGACCAGGTTAAACTTTATTCCTGCCAGGCACAGGTGGCTCACACCTGTTGTCCTAACAACTCAAGAAGCTGAAATCTGAGGCAGCCTAGGCAGGAAAGGCCATGAGATTCTTATCTCCAAAGAACCACGAGAAAGCCAGAAGTGGTGGTGCTATGTCTCAAAGTGGTAGGGTGCTGGCCTTGAGCACAAAAGCTCAGGTACAGCACGCAGGCTACAACAGGAAAAACAAAACAGCTTTATTCCTATGTTTCAGTACAGTACCATTCTTCAAATTCTTGTGCATTTTCCTCTAATAGACTTTAAAGCTAGCTTTGGGGCTAGGAATGTGGCTCAGTGGTAGAGTGCTGGCCTAGCATGCGTGAAGCCCTGGGTTCAATTCCTCAGTACTACATACACAGAAAAAGCTGGAAGTGGTGCTGTGGCTCAAGTGGTAGAGTACCAACCTTGAGCAAAAGAAGCTCAGGGACAGTGTCCAGGCCCTGAGTTCAAGACCCAGCACTCGCAAAAAAAAGAAAGAAAGAAAGGAAGAAAGGAAGAAAGAAAGAAAGAAAGAAAGAAAGAAAGAAAGGAAGGAAGGAAGGAAGGAAGGAAGGAAGGAAGGAAGGAAGGAAGGAAGAAAGGAAGGAAGAAAGAGAAGGAAAAGAAAAAATAAAGTTAGCTTTTTCCTTATCCATGTGTCTTTAATGACTAGAAAACATGCTAGGAAGGCATTAAAGAAATATTTGCTAGTTGCATGAATGAACATATTAAAAAACCACTTGATTTTATAAGCCAGAGAGAGAGAGAGAGAGAGAGAGAGAGAGAGAGAGAGAGAGAGAGAGAGAGAGAGAGAGAGGGAGAGGGAGAGAAGGAGGGAGAGAGAGGGAGAGAGAAATGCTTTACAGCACCAAGTCCTTGGTGAGGTGAATGCAGGTACTTCCTCATCTATCCAGGGCTCATTGTCCGCCTCTGGCTTCCCCTTAATCGTGCTCCTTTAATTTGACTAATTTCTCTATCCCATCACTTCTGCTTCCTAATTAAAGGACCACAGGATCAAAGTTGATGCCTTCTAAGACCATTCATCCTCCAGAAAAATCACCACAATCTAATCAGACTCTGAATCTTCATCTTCCACTACATCCCTTACTTATCAGGGATTTTTCCAGATGAAGAACACCACAATTATAGACTGAAATCTTGTACTTTATAACCAGTTAATTAAACTTCCAAGCCTGAGCATGTGATTTATCTAAAAAGCAGCATCTCAGGAGGACTTTGTCTCAGTGAGATAAAATAACAAAAATTTAGTCTCCTCAAAAACAACACTAACAACTATGCTATGAATTGGTTTTGTCTTCTGGGTTGAGGAGCATTCCAAGGTCAGACAAGGTCATAACTTAGGCCATGGTGAGTCTGTCCTGTAAGGATGGCACTGGACAGGCCAGTACTATGGAAGTGTGATTTCTGAACTGACTCAAAATGGCATCAAAACAGACAACTAAGTGTGAGCATCTAGAAACTTCCAGTGGCACGTTAGTATTGCTGTGTGTTGTAAAAGTATCCGTCTGGATCATATTTTAAAAAGATGTGATGCTTCACTACAGATTTAGAGGGCACCGGGAGAAGCAAGTCCAAAGAAGAATCTAATAAGAGTGCCTCCCACCGGTTCCTCTAACCTTTGACATGAATCTGTGTCTCATCTCCCAAAGAGGAAGTTTTGTGTTCATCAAGTAAGAGCAGCTCTAGGAGGATCTGATTTGGCCAATGTGGGAGAGTTCAAAGCAGAAGAGACACTGGTGAAGAAAGAAGAATGTTCTAGTTACCACAAATGAGGGAAATCAGGCAACCTATGCTTCTTTGGCTCTGGCTTATTTCACTTAATATAATTTTTCCCCCTGAAGACTGTCCATTTCCTTACGAAGGTGCGGTATCATTCTTCCTGATGGATGAGTTTATGTTGAAAATGAACTATACAACTTGTGGGTGGGGGCGGGAGGGAAAAACTGGGAGAGAGCAAGGGCAAGAGTAACCTTGTCCAAAAAGAAATGTACTCTTTACCTGACTTATAAAACTGAACATCAGGCTGCTGTTGGTGCTAGGGCCCGAGGAGGGACGCGCCAGAGCGAGGCCGCCGAGATTGAACAAGCGACAGACACGTCACCTGCCGATGCCACAGCCTCTTGGGGCCTGCACGGATCCTCTCCATGTGTGTAGAATGAGCCAAGGAGACTCGAACCCAGCAGCTATCCCACATGCAGCAGAAGATATTCAAGGTGATGACAGATGGAGGTCTCAGCACAATAGATTCGTCTTGGACTGTAAAGACCAAGAGCCTGATGTACTGTTTGTGGGAGACTCCATGACACAGTTAATGCAGCAGTATGAGATATGGCGAGAACTTTTTTCCCCACTTCATGCACTTAATTTTGGAATTGGAGGGGTTACAACAAGACATGTTCTGTGGAGACTAAAGAATGGAGGACTGGAGAACATTAAACCTAAGGTCATTGTTGTTTGGGTAGGAACAAACAACCATGAAAATACTGCAGAAGAAGTAGCAGGTGGAATTGAAGCCATGGTACAGCTCATCAACACCAGGCAGCCACAGGCCAAAATCATTGTATTGAGTTTATTACCTCGAGGTGAGAAGCCCAACCCTTTGAGACAAAAGAATGCCAAGGTGAACCAACTTCTCAAGGTTTCACTGACGAAGCTTGCTAATGTACAGCTCCTGGATACAGACGGGGGCTTCGGTCACTCGGACAGTGCTATTTCCTGTCATGACATGTTTGATTTTCTGCATCTCACAGGAGGGGGCTATGCAAAGATCTGCAAGCCCCTCCATGAACTGATCATGCAGTTGCTGGAGGAAACACCTGAGGAGAAACAAACTACCATTGCCTGACCGGCTCCCATCAGAGTTCACAACCTCCCAGCTTCCTCAGATCAGTTTTGTCACTGGCACTACAGAATCCTCTTTCTTAAGGCACTTTGCATTGTAGAATGTTCCCGGATGCCCACATCTAGTGTTAGAAGGGAAAGAGGGTTTTAAATTGGTCCTATATAGAGAAGGTTTGTTTGACACAAGAAAATTAGCCAAGGAAGATTGTTTAAATTTTCATTTCAAATCACAAGGGGACTTTTTAGTTGTATATGTGGCACATTCATTGAATTATTACTGTTCTGTTCTTCCTAGGACATCATCAAGCCTAAGTACTACACAATATGAAGGTTCTTTTCTTGGCCTTTTTTCTGTAGATTATGTCATATGTAATCATCAGAATCACAACTACTTGGCTTTAAAGTACATGTCTTTTCCAGTTTTTAAGGTCTATAATTTAGCCTTTTGTTTTTATTTTGTTTTGCTCATATGTATCCTCAGTATTTTGCTAACATATAGCATCAGATTAAACATGTTCGTCCCTCAAAAAAAAATTGAACATTACCAAAACAATAACAGTTTTAAAATACATTTAAAAAAAAAGAAAGAAAGGCTCACCCTGGGCAAGGCTCCTCTGTCTACTGATCTTATGTCCTAATTGTTAATTGTCATGAACCCCATTATGTTATTTAAGTCCTTCACGTGCAGTACATGATGCTCACAATACTTTGGAGTAGATATTACTATAATTTTCATTTATATAAGAAGGGGAAACGTCCATTTTCATTTATATAAGAAGGGGAAACGTCCATGCAGAACATGAAGTTATCAATGTATCTGGGTACCAGATCTAGAGCTAAAGGACTCTATGAAATCAAACGGATGAAACCTCCCATTTTCTCACCTATAAAACAGAGGTCTCTGTGCTGGTTATCTATCTAGTTCACCGAGTTCTAGGGAGAATGCAGTGAGATGGTGAAGGTGGAAAGATTCAGAACAGAGAGCCTTGTCCTCAATGTGTTCCCCTTCCCGCCCCCGCCCCCGTTTGTTCAAGCAATGCTGCTTATATATACTGCCCACACAGAAAGCGCTCTAAGATCATGCAAAAAAGAATCAAGGAATGGTGACATGGTGGAGACGTCAGAGTGGAAGATGACTGAGAGCTGAGATGATTAGGAAAGCCTTGAGCTTGGATGAGTAATGGAATGCCAACCTGGAAGAGAACTTGGAAATGAACTTCTATATTGGGAAAGAAAAGCTCAGATTGTGGGAAACAACTTGCCTAAGATTTCACAGCATGTCAATGACAAAGCGGGATCAACTGATTGTAGTATTCCCTCTTCATCCTTCCTGCAGTTTTATTTCTCCTTTATATGCTTACTGAAAGCAATGAGCTCCCAACATGGGACCTTTCCCCCGGGTTGACAGATCTGTGCCAGCACCCTTCTGGACAAAGGAAAGCAGAGGGGAACTTATTTAATATTTACTTTCTACTCCTCTGAGAAAAGCCTGCTCTTCCTAGAGAATCAGAGTAGGGAGAAATGAGAACAACAAAAGAGAGTGGGGCAGACCAATGGAGAGAGGAAGGGTGGGGGGATACAGTCATAATATATAACCTACACTCGGGGCACCTGTGAGTATGGAACCAGGTAGCTGGAGGGAAGGGCGGGGGGTTGGGAGAGATGAGGGGAGAACGGAAGTGGTAGCGTTGATCAAGATGCATCGTGCTCAGAAAATGATGTGCTGAATCAAAACCCCTTTCTTTGTATGACTAAAGACATTGAAAAATACATTTCTTAAGAAGACTATAAGAGTATCAGTGCAGATTTCAAGCACACATGGTTCTGCTGAAAAGCTGTCTCTGAGATAAATTGCATCCCATGAGAGTCTCTGCAGGCATGAAATGTCTCGGGGCGGAGGGTGGCCTGACAAAGAATACATGACGGCATGATGGCCAGGTCCCATGCGCAGCTGCTCCATCCAAAGAGCAGGTCCATCCTCGCCGACACCCCTGCAGAATCTATGTAGCACCTTATTGTAAAAACAGGCTTTTAGGACAAAGGGTTGTGCTCAATGAATCTGGACGTGAGGTCATCATGACAGAAAGAAGCCCAAGGGGATGGTTGAAAGAAGAGCAGAGGTCAACTCTTCTCGATCTATCTGGATGGTGCTTGTCAACGTGAACATCCATCTTCAATCCAGCTCTGAGCAAGGACAGAAATGGAACCTGCTTTGTGTGTCGATGAATGTCCTGTTGGGTTCGTATTGTCTTCCCAATTGTCAAGTGATTTAGGAATGGGAAAATCAATAGCTATAGAATACGTTCCATAACTATTAAATTTTTGCCCACAGGACACCCCTTGTGTCTACATCCAGGCCCTTGGCAAGGGAAACTGAGTCCAGGGAGATTGTAGTCACCTACAGGATGCTCTGGCCAAATGGGCAATAGGCCTTTGACACAGAAGCAGCTCCACTCACAGCTTTACAGTTGGAAGCGTGTGGCTTGTCAAAAATGGTCCCTCCAGATACCACCACGTGTGACTGACATGCCAGAACCCCACCCCTGCCAAAGCAAGATCACAGTAAGTCAAAACATGCCAGGGTGGAGAGAAATAAAAGAACGGAATCACTGTTCAGGGCTCCTGCGCTTTGGCCACCAATCTGGGCCAAGTGATATTAGGTGGTTTCTATTCATTCTCCCACTTTTCCATGAGAATGCAACAGGATTCAAGATGTGGCTACCGCTGGTTTCACTGAACACTTTATGGAGTGTGGTAACTCAGCTCTGGGGACCTAAGACAGGATGTTCCCAGCTCCAGAGTTCACTGGCAAACAGGTCCCTAGATAGATTGGTTTTAGGCAGTCAGTCATGTTTCCTTCCTCATCCACCCTAACCAACTACTAGAAATTTCTTTGAGGATACACTGAAATGTCCACTCCTCACAGGAAACTGTGTAATAGGGTACCTGATTCTGTCCAGGGCTCTAAGGAGCATCAATGGGAGGGAGGAATGCGGAAGGCAACGGAGATCAGGAGTAAAGATGATTCATCCCCATTATCTGTTCTATAAATGCTCCTTAGCTAAATATTAACCCCACAGAAAGAAGAGAGATGCTAAACTCACCCCTTTTCCCCAAGGAACAAAATACAAGGCCAATACACTCAGCTATGGTCTCTTAGCAACAATACAAAATAGTTTTGCTCACAGCAAAATAGGACAGGTGCATCTTTTGCACCTACAAACTGGTAGCTTGGGCTCTGTGTCTGGTTTTGGTGCTTCCTTCTGAGTTTCAGAGTCATTCCTCCACCAGTGCATCTACCCATCCAAGACTCACACACATAGAGGAAAAGTCAGCCTAACTCTCTAGCCTTTCCTGACAAGTGAATCTAGAGGAGGGAGTATCCTCCTGCATAATCCTGCAGCAAACCTGGTTCTTTTCTGCCTAGTCCCTACAGCTTTTGGAATGAAAATATCTACTTGTTGAAATGCTTGTTTTCTGTGTGATCAGCTATGCTCCTAGCTCAAGAGAGGCCCTTTTAATCACTCCTTAGTGGAGTCCCTAACACATAGAAGGTGAAAATAAATACTTGAGGTATTTGGTATCCAATATTTCTACCTATTCTTTGAGGTGCAGACCATTGATAAACCCCGGTTCACAGGTGATAAACCTGAGGTCGATTTGGCCTTGTATAAGCAACCATGTTGCTGAGACTTTACCTCCAGGCTCTGGAGACTTGATGGTGGGCTGTACCTGGTACACTGGAGTTGAACAAAATTCCATCTCAGACCTAACCAGCAATCCGGGAAGCACGGGTTTATAGAATCTAGCCCAGCCAGGAAGGCAGGGCATGGGATTTTGTTCAGTCTCTACTTGGTGTGTGTGTATGTGTGTGTTGGGGTTTTTTTTTTTCCCCATGCATTTCAAACTAAGCTCTAGTGTTTCTCTCTCACAGTTGCAGAAAGCTAATGGCATTTGGGATTTCAAGATCCTTTTCTTTTTGCATCCAGAAGCTCAAGTGGTCAGCAACCCAGGAGCCGTGTTGACATTCTGTCCTGGGCTTTTCCTATTCTGTACTTCCTGCTGGGGAAAATTGTTAGGACCAGGCTGGGTGACAACACTTTAGAGTATGTGAAGGAAAATCAAACAAACTTCTCCTGGCAATAAAAAGGCAAAGTCGCCTGAGAAAGGAAAAAAATGTGAACCCCTGTTGCTCTTGAATTAATTAGAAAAAAATGTATTTTTCATCCTTCAGAGAAAAGGGTGAAGAAGAAAATAGAACATCTTGTTCTTTGCAGTTGCACAAAAAGTTCTCTTTTTCATTTAGAAGGCTAAGTAAAACCACTTACCTGCCTCTAGAGGATTTCAGTTATTTTTTTTTGAAAGAGCACTTTGTCCCTTCGAACTTAAGATAGACACTATTTCTTATGTTTCCAGACTGGTTTAAGACTGTATAAGTTCTTTGTATTATTATACAATGAATAGCTCTTCATTTTTTGACAATTTTCTTATATTGTATTTGTTTGTTTAGCTAGTCCTAGGGCTTGAACTCAGGGTGTGAGCTTCATTTTGCTCAGCACTAGTACTCTACTACTTGAGTAATTTATTGGAGATAAGAGTCTCACGGACTTCCCTGCCTGGGCTGGCTTTGAACCATGATCCTCAGATGTCAGCCTCCTGAGTAGATCAGATTACATTTGTGAGCTACCACTGTCCAGCTTATATTATATTTAAAGCCACATACCAAGACTGGGGGTTTGACTTTTCAAAATTTGATTTTGTTTCCTAATAAGATGGCTTGATAGAGCCCTCCTCTCTTACAGGCTTCTTTTAGAGGTAAAGTACTAAAAATCTTTACACTGAAATCTTAATATAAATCATTTCAAATTGCTGTCTTAAACCCAATTTTAGCAGCACCAGAGCTACAAATTTTTAGGTGACATCATCCAAAAAAGAAATGTACTCTTTATCTGACTTGTGAAACTGTACAACACCTTTATAATAACAATAAAAAGATTTTTTTAATTTCTTATCTTTCCAAAATTAAAAATACCAATAGCAGCCAAAGGAAAAGAGTCTTTAACTCCTCCAATTTTAAGAAATATTCCATGGTCTGAAATTGATATCCTTGAGGGCATCATTTGCCTGATTGTGTATATTCATGATCAAAATAGCAACAAACAAGCCAACACAAGCAGTGATAAACTAGAAGAGGGCTGGGAATATAACTAGGTAGAATTGCAAAGAAGACCAAATCAAAACATATATCTCTTTCCTTCTCTCTGTGAAGACTTGAATATTTTACAAAGAGTAACATAAACCCTATAGGAGTTATATAAATGCATGGAAGGCTGTGGTGTTGTGAAGAATGCTCAGCAGAGCAGAGTCATAGCCCATATGCCGCAGAAAGGGAGAAAGTCTGCACAATCACAGTCCTAAATGGCCAGGATAGGATCCTAATCCTGAACTTGGAAAAATCAATTAAAAAAAGGTAATGGCAGCAGAGCTATTTGGGAGCAAGACAAAAGGAGAGTAGAGTCAGAGGTCAAGAAGAGAAGTATCAGCCCAGCAGCGCCGCCGGTGGCTCACGCCTGTAATCCGAAGTACTCAGGAGGCCAAGATTTGAGGATCAATGCTGTTCGAAGCCAGCTCCAGGCAGGAAAGGCCGTGAGACTCTTATCTCCAATGAACCACCAGAAAATGGGAATTGGAGCTATGGTTCAAAGTGGTAGAGTGCTAGCCTTAAGCAAAAGAGCTCAGGGACAGTACCCAGGCCTAGAGTTCGAGCCCCATGGCTGACAGAATCAGCATGACCAATGTGGGAGCAAAATACAAAGTCAAGTCGAACTGCTCTCTCGCAGACAGGAAAGCAAGCCACACGGCGTCCTGAAGAACAGAGGTCCCACACCACCAGTCAGAAAATGATTCTTGTATTCTTGCTGTTTTTTTATGCAGTGGCTCAGCCAGCTGGCATTCTACCACCTGCACCATGCCACAAGTCGAGCCTTTTGTTGGCTATTGTTAAGGATGGATTCTCATGGACTTTTCTGCTCCAGTTAGTTTCAAACTGTAATTCTCTGGACCTCAGGCTACAGAGTAACTAGGATTGAGGATGTGAGCCACTCATGGTGCCCAGCTTATACCCCTGCTCTTGGTAAAAAACCAAAGTGGTTTAAATGTCCACTCAGTTTGACCGGAAGCTTAGAAGGTCAGTGTGAGAACTGTAGTCCTCATATTTTCAACCTGTGAAAACCTACCCATGCACCAATGACAGTCTCAAATCTAACCCCCTGGAGTCTTCTTCCCTGATACCAGGGGTTAAATTCATTTTGCACTGCGTATTCCTCAGGGCTGTGCTCTACCTGGTGCCAAGTCTGTATTGTTCATTCTCTTACAATTCTCCTTCCTTGGCAAAAGACCAAAGAAACACTCATACATGAGGGTTTATTCTGGTTACAGACCCACCAAGAAATGAGAATGGGAATAAATAACAGAGGGCAAATATTAATATTCAAATCAAATCAACATCAAAAATCAATATCAAAAATAAAAAATGAGACTTTCATTTTAGTACTTTGTGATTTTTGTCTTTGTTTTTTTGATGGTACTGGAGTTTAAATTCAGAGCCTGTATCTTCCTTGGCTTGCACAGCTAGTGCTTTACCAACTTGAGCCGTACCTCCAACTCAGCTTTTTACTTGTTATTTTAAAGGTGAAGTCTTATAACTCTGGCTGTTTTTAAAACTCTGTCCTCTGGCTTGGAACCTGATCCTCTACTCAGCCTTCCTGAGTAGCAAGGATTCTAGGTGTGAACCACAGGCACCACGGTTTGATTTTTTTGTGGAGCTTATGTTTGTTTGTGACAAAGCCTATACAGCAAAGTCTGCCAATCGACTTGCTATAGAGCTCAGGCTGATCTTGAACTCATGATCCTGATGTCTCTATACCTCTGGAGGGCTAAGATCATAGATGCATACCATCACACACAGTTGAAGGTTTTCCCTTTGGTCCACAATTCAATCCCTGACCCAAATGACCTCTGTAGAAAGCATAGTTTCAGTCCTAAAAGGAACACTCCACACACTACATATCAACAGTAATAATGCAGCCACACTGTCCTCCAGCAAAACAGCACTAAAAAGGCATTCAAGCTGTTGATCTCAGTCAGCAATCACCAGAACCTCGACCTGAAATCCACAGACAGCCCTGAGTGTGACAGTGCTCTTCCCAATCCATAACTGCAAGAACACTCAGGAGCTGACGCATCTCTGGGTGACACAAGAAATAAACAAGACATCCGAGCCATTTCCTCCAGCAAAAGAATTTGCATGGAATTACCATAACATCTTATGATTTTATTTTAAAATGATTACTTCTGACAGGCTCCCTGATCGAAACTCAGCGTCTATGGCATAAAGAAGAGGGTAGTTCACACCAGGCCTTTGAAAGCATACATCAATGGGCACGTTTTAAGGTCACGCCACATCATCAGTAAAACCACCTTACATTTCTGAAGACAATTACTCTCATATGCACACGCACGCGCACACACACACACACACACACACACACACACACACACACTTCTCATGGGGAATTTTAAATGAACATTATATACTTCCTTAATAATAATTAGATAAAATAATTAGGTCCAACAAGTGCATGGATGAATTGAAATAGTAGTACTAAAAGAAAAAAAAGAAAGAAAAAAGAAGCATGGTTTCAGAGAAAATTGCATGCATATTCAATAACATGAAAAGGATCTTTATAAAGAATCAGTAAGAAATGTGACACAAAGATATTAAATTTCATCTCTGTTATTTGTAAGGGGTGGAACACTGTGCCATATGTGTTGGAAAAGTCTTACAAACCCTACCACAAGATTCTTCTCTAGAGTATGAAAGGAAGGGTGATGTTTTGTCTATTCTTTTGATCTTTCTCTGAATTTTTGTACCTCCAAAAGTAGGACTGTATTCCTTATAAAACTAAATGAAATTAATGTGTATATAAATGTTTCAGTATCATTAAACTAAAAATAATAAGTAAGCCAGATATAAGTGGCCCACAACTACAATCCTAGCTACTCAGGAAGTTGAGATCTGAGAACTGTGATTCAAAGCAAGCCCAGTACATGAAACTCTTATCTCCAATTAACCGCCAAAAAGCCAGAAGTAGAACTGTTGCTCAAATGGTAGAGTGTTAGCTTTGAAGAAAAAAAAAAAAAAGCTAAAGGAGAGTGGCCAGGTTCTGAATTCAAGCCCCAGAACACACACAAAATAAAATAGAATAATAAAAAATAAAATGTAAACATTCATTTGGACCTGAAAATAAATGAGAAGATATTCCTATTTATCTTGTCCCCCATGAAAATAAACTACATTATTTATAAGTACATCAGTTTCCTGATGGATGTTGTCATCACATATGAAACATGGGTTGCAAGGGTTTATGCTTTTTTGGAAAACTTCCTATACATCAGTCAATAGCATAATCTTACTCACAACTGTACAGAGAGTACAGTGTTAGATGCTAGGGAGAGGGAAAAAGGAAAGGGAGAGGAAGAGGGAGAGGAAGAGGGAGGAAGGGGAGGAAGGGAGAGGGGGGAAGCAGGAAGAGGGAGAGAGAAGGAGAGAAAGAAAGAGAGAGGAAGGGAGAGAGAGAGGGAGAGAGGGAGCTCTCCTAGTCCCATAGGGGAGGTCGTTCTAAGGACTGCATCCATTAATTTATATACTGAATCCCTGAATGAATATTTATTGAACACCTACTAACTTCAAGCCCTTTTTCATTTTCTGGTTACATGGTCATTAACCTAAAATACACCTGATCCCTGCCCCAATGCCCCTAGGTGATTAACAAATCAGGAGAGCCATAAATGTGTCATTACAATCATCCTGCAGAGAAGAGGAGCTGATGAAGGGGTCATGAAGGAAGAAGGGTGGAAGGGAAGAGCAGAGCCACTACTAGAACTGGGGGCAGTTCTTGGAACCAAGATGCTATAGAACCATGGAGCATACAGGAGCCTTCCCCTGCCCCCAGGTTGTTGTGGAAGACACTGAGTGGGAATCCTGCCCTGAGCATAGCCACGCAGTCCAGATGTGCAAGAAGAAAGCCACAAATCAGCTGGGGCAGAGGCAGGATTCTTCCACATGCGAAATATGAATGTATTTAGTTCTAGTTGGATGTTATTGAATGCCATCAAAACCAGCTCTTCAACATCGATTCTGAACTGTAGGGTTCACGCTCGGCGTAATTACAATGAGAAAATCCAAGCCATTTCCCTCTCTCGCCTCCTTATTATTGTGTAATTGTTCAGAATAGCTGTCTGTTTTGGAGACGAAGCCATTAAGCCCAGCAAGTGGCCACAATGGGGACCATAAAGTAGAGGGGCTGCTTCATTAGCAACTTGGATATTGGCATGCAAAACATTAAAGAAAGAAATGCAATTGTAATTGGAATAATTACATGGGGAAGATATGCTATCAGCATTTGAAGACTTTCTTCTTCTTCTTTTTTTTAAAATTTCACTTTGTGGGTCTTTTGTTACCTAGGCTCTTCAAACAGAGTTCTGTAAACATCACAGTAACATAGTTGAGGAACTGGGGTGCCTGCCAAAACTGTTCTTCAGATAATAGCACTTGGTCCCCAGGGAGTCCAAAAGAATTTTGTTTCCTGTTGATTGTCAAGTAGCAACGGGAGAAGATCAGGTAAGGAGTCAATGCTTCTGTGAGCTCAGACTCTGCATTCTCTAACAAATTTGGAGAGCAGCTGCAATTATCTTGGCACCCTTGGGTCCCTTGCACATCTTGCATCTCAGGATCAAATCATCAGGAGACAGAGCTGAGGATATTACTATTCGAAGCCAGCCAGGGCAAGAAAGTCCATGAGACTCTTATCTCCCAGAAATCACCAAAAGAAAAGAAGCCAGAAGTGGGGCTGTGGCTCAATTGGTAGAGCACCAGCCTTAAGAGAAAAAACAAAAATCAAGAAACAAAAACAAAATTCACACACAGCACCCAGGCCCTGAGTTCAAGCTCCAGGACAGGTACAATCAATCTATCAAACGTGCCCTGTGCCTGAAAGACCCCCGTCGGCGTGGGGTGCCCTTCGATCTGAAGAGACCCTTCCCCAAGGAACAACGAGACCACTTGTGCGGATGCAAACAGCAAGAGGTTTATTCGGGCATGCCTCGGCTCCCAGGTGCACTCAACCTCGAGATCCACAAGGTTCGGGTTGAGTGTCTGGGAACCGGTTACACGGGTACCCGGGGCGACAAAGTCTATCGGGAGACTTGCGCGCCCGAGTGCTTGAAAGCACCCTCTTTTTATGGACAGCAGAAGCAAGGTTACAGAAGCGAGATGCTTGGTTACAGAATATTGATTGGTTAATTTCAAATTACGCTCAGGGTGGGGATTGGTCAGGTTAAGCTGGCCAGATGGGGCAGGTGGGGTTGGGGGAAAGCTGACGTGTCGGTACTTGCCCCGGCAAGTCTGTGCTGGTCGTCATGCACCGAAACTGTTCGTTCCCTAATTTTGACAAGTGATTTATTACCTCCTGACCTACCCTGCCATTATAGCTAAGTTTTACAGGAAGGGACGGGAGGGTCGGCTATTTTTCAGGAATGCCTGGCTTTAGGGCATGTAATGACTTGCCTGTGTCCTGCTTCGCTCTCTTAGGTATGCAGGGGAAGGGGCAGCAGTTTTCCTTAAAGGGCTCAATGGGTGAACATATACTGGAGTCTGGGGTCTTTTCATTCCCCCATTTTCTTTTTGCCTGAATGAAATCCTTCATTCAACTGGAGATCCCTCCGTTAATTTAAGTTGATGATGTTGTTGGGTTAATACTAGGGCCTGTACGACCGATAGGCGGTCCTTTACAAATTGCATTAAGCGATTTATGATGCAAGGGCCTAAGGTGAGGGTTAACAAGAGTAGTATTAGCGGTCCCATTAAGGAGGATATTAAGGTAGTGAACCTTGGGGACCGGTTCCATAATCCTTCGTACCAGCCTTGTTGGGATGCTGACTCTTGGTGTCTTTTGTATAATCTTTCTTTGAGTTTGTCTAGGGTCCTGACTCCGTGTATCAATTTTATACCAGCTGTACTTGTAAGCTCCAATTTTAAGACATACTCATACCATTTGCGACATACTTAAACTTTCTGAGGTTTGTCTTAAAGACAATCCTTACTTTTCAAATTTCCCCAATTCTCTTTCCAAGGCTTTCTTTACTTCCTTCTGTCTTTACAATTCCTTTCCCAAGGCTTTCATTACCACCCTCTTTTTTACAATCCCTTGACCATCTTTGTGGCTGTAGTTTAAAACTGCCCAATTTTTCCTTTGGCTTGCGGAACCTTTATCTTAGAACAGCCTTAAGGCACCACCGTGATGCAGAAGCTTGCTAGATTTTAAGGCTAAGAGTATTACCTCTGTTGATAACACACTCAGGTTATTACCATATCAGAGTCAAACTAGGCTGTGAACATAAAGTGGATTTCCAGTTACTATGCACTGAAGTGCCTAAAACAAGCAAGCCAGTGATATCCTTGTCCCCAATATCCACTGTGGGAAGAGAGGGTTTCTGGATATCACCCAAAAGAATGTCCCACAAGATCTTAGATTTAGCAGCTTTCAACCAGGAAGCCGACTCAGGTGATGGAATCAAGCAGGAGTTCCTCCAGGTGACTGTCAGGCCGTCGTTGAACTTTACCCATTACGGTGTACAGCAGCAGCAGCAGCAACCGGAACAGCAGGGTCTCTCAGTGGCTCCAAGGGACTGTCGTCACACCTCATGCTGGGCTGTAAATTCCTACACAGACTGGTTAAAGATACATTGCCTAGGCTTGGCAGGCTTTGATCCTGCTGGTTTTTAAGATCTTTTAAACAATAGCTCAGGACAATTTACCAAAATCACAACTTTTTACTAACCAGATATTTTTGTAAATAGACACAGAAGGCTTAGTCTTGTAACCATCTCTGACAAATGCAGTCTCCACACCTTGCACACCTACAACAGTTAACACTATTTTTTATGCCCTTATTAAAAATTATTTTATCTATTTTGCCTCATTTTTCCAAAACTGACTCTGGACTCTTGATCTTAAAATGGGGGTAGAAGGGCGAAGGTCCATCTTCTGTAACTTCTTCAAGCTGACTTTAGGGGCGTTGATCTTACCTAGCCAGGAGCCTATAACCTTACAAAGAGGCCATCAGGGTTAGAAGTCATTAAGAACAATATTTAACTTTTGACAACTGCACAGACCTTTTCTCCAGCTATAGCAGTATAGCTTGTTTAGCACTCTGGTTTGTAAAAGCATCTTTCTGGATGACTTAGGAATGTGATCTCTAGTAACCCTAACACAATGCCTGAGTTACCTTTGCAGGCCTTTAGACAGATATCAATAGAAACACACTCTCAGGTTTACAAACTTTTTCCTGAGAAGATGAATTTCATGTAACTGGTGTCAGCTCAATATTACCGCCAATTAGAGCTTTTGGCACATAAAGGGGTTAAGATTTAAACTACCCCCCACATTTTATAACATTAGCTTTTTACTATCACAGAGGACTGGCAAGTTCCTGTCCCTTACAAGGTAGTCATGAACATTAGGCATGCTTCCAAACTATCTTCCTATGACCTCCCGGCTCTGACCAGTTTTGAAGGGCCACACACAAATGACTCTAGGATCTAACATTTCTGCCATCCAAGCAGTGGCTTACTGCCTCTGGATGCTCCACCATTGCTTTTGTCCCAGGAGTGTCTTCTCTACATTGGGATAAATGCCTCATTGGCATTTTCCTTAGCTGGTTGCTGGACTTGAACTCAGGGCCTGAGCACTGTCCCTCAGCTCTACAGCTCAAGGCTAGCACTCTGCCACTTTGAGTCCCAGACTCGGGGCTTGAATGCTGTCCCTTAACTCTTCAGTCCAGGGCTAGTACTCTGCCACTGTGAGTCCCAAAGCATTTCTGCTTGCTCTTTCAGCACTCTGCTGGCTGAGTAGAGGTGACAGTCTCACAGGGACCTTTTTCTGCCCGGGCTGGCTTTGAACCAGTTTGCAGATCACTGAGTCTTATAAAAGGCCATTTTACTCCAATTAAAAGCAACAAGGTGGTCAACATAGAAGTAGCTTTTAAGCATGCACTTACCTGACACTTATTAAGAGTCAAAGTTACATCTGACAAACTGTAAGAATCCTCTGTGCTTTGCTTTGGGCTTGCTGGAAACTTAAAAAACCTATAAGAGCAAACTAGAATAGCAATCATTTTGATAATCCTATTTTTTTTTTTTTGCACATTGAGGCCAATGTCATAAACTTTATATCAAAAAAATCCATTCCTAATTTTTAAAGCCTCTTATTAATCATTTTTAATATTTTATACTTTAGTTTTCATTTGCATTTTGAAAAGATCCCTTGAAATCTTGAGGCCAAGTGTCACTCATTGTCTCTTGGCTGCTTGTTTTAAAACAGACACACATTAAAAAATTTTAAACTCAAATGACAATTTTCCTTAATGCAAGAATTACAATCACCTTTACTATACCACAAAGCTAGATTTAACATCTTTATAACTTTTAAAAACATCCTAATTGTAGAACATAATTGAAAGTAAGCCACATTATACAAATAATTTTTACCCTCTTTTTAAGGCCTTCCTAATTTTAATGTTAACACATCCAAGGGAAAGTTTTAGCAATACTAATCAGATCATCACATCATTTATTTTAACCATCATGTTTTCAGTGCCTATCTGCAGGGAAAAGAGACAGAACAACGATGGGCCACTTGGCCCCTCCTATGGAATAGGCAGGCACACACCCAATCTGACTCTTTAGGGTTAGATGAACTGCGTTTGTGCCAGTTTGCCTCATCATGCTTGGACTCCTCCCAGGGCCTGTCCCACTGCATGACCAGCTGAACTGCACTTCTGCTTGTTCACCCTTCACCCCTAAAGATAGGTCTTCGGTTGGTTTCTAAGTTTTTCCCCGTCTCTTCTCTTGGTTCTCAAATGAAATACAGTTTTAGGTAGACAGAACAGGTAACATCTTTGACAGTGTTAAACTAACCTTTACATTTAAATTTTTAATATTTATCCCAAATTTTAGCCAAGGGAATTAAATCCCGAACTGCCAATGCATTTTTGTTAAGCCAGATAACTTGATTACAGTATAAACAGTCTTATGCATTTTAAAACATTAGTTTTTAAAATACCAGATTTTTTTTAATTTGCAAGTTAAAGAACCTTTTAAAAAGCCATTTAAAACAATGTGAAGATTTTTAAAAAATTTTTGGTAATGTCCAAACCTCATAACCTTTTGAAATTTAAATTTAAATCACCCAATTGTTACAGCATGCTGACAATTTTTTTTTTTTTTATCTTTGAACACGTTCACAGACACACACAAAACACACAGATCTTAAAGCGCGCAAAAATCAAAATCAGTTGTACGTACACTTTCTAAAGGTTTTAAACAAAAAATTTAAGACAGTATTTCTTTTAGAACTAGGTACCTTTGTTGTGCTTCATTTTCACAGAGCTTGCTTGTTAGCAAGGCTTTTGAATCTCTTCTGAGTTGGAGGAGGGCTGAGGGAGGGAGTCACCTAAGACTAAACTGGCCTGATTTTTTTTTTTTAACCCAATTTTAGACAGAACTAGCTGAAAAGTCCAATCCAGGTACACAGCCTTCTACGCCCTTACCTGTCCTCCAGCAGCCTCCACTGGGAGAAGGTGCAGCCTGAGGCTTGAAGGGAACCAAACTAGCCCAGTAACCCTCCATGCCTCGCGGGGAGGGTGGGCATAGCAGGTCTGTGACCAGGCCCAGCTGAAACTTTTATTCCCTCAGAGATGTTTAAATAAATAAATAACAAAAACATAGATAAACACAAAAACCAAGGATCCACATTTAAAACTGGTACCAATTTTAAAAACAGAATTAGACAAGAACTGAAGGCTGAGTTGGGGACTAATGGGCCCCAGTTTATCCCTACCGGAACTCTGTGCTGTTCTCACTCAGCAAGCTGAATCCAGAGTCTGCTGGGTGAGCCTGCCACACTCACCCAGAACTTTCCTACCCCATAAAACAAACACACTAAAGTTAACAAGACAAACATGTGGCCACAAAGACAAAATCAAGTCTCAGTGAATGGGGCGACATCTCACCACCATTCACTTACCAGGGGACTCAACCCCCCTACTCACCTCCGGAGGATTTTTCTCTTAGAGTCCTGCAGACGTTGACCCGGGGGTCTTCCAAGGCAGAGGCGAATTCCCAGTCATCTTGGGGCAAGGGAAGGAAGTCCCTAGCGGCCTTTCCCTCAGACTGACAGGTTCTCCCCCACGCTCAGACCCCCCGAGCCAAGGCCCGAGGCTGAGATCTAACTGAGGCCACCTGCAGATGGTCAGTGGCAATTTCATAATTGACAAACAAGCAAGTTCCCAAAACCTGACAATCTCGGCTCAGGCTGTGACTTCCAGTGATCTATAGTCAGACTTAAGGGGGTTGTTAGTTGCTGCCCCATCCCTTTAAGGACAACAAAACAGACAACAGAAACAATTAACACTAAACAGAAACACAAAAACAGACAGGCGCCAAACAGAAAAAGCGACTTCAGATGGGAGTGGCCGACCATGGCTAAACTCCCCGGGAAGGAGAGAGAGAGCTGAGGTTGGGAAATTGGAGAGGGAAGGAGTGGGGGAGAGAGCTGAGGGGCAGATGGAAGGGTTAAGGGGGTAGGGATTTGGGGGGCCGGGGTAGATAAGAAGGGTTTCATCCACGGGGGAGGTTCTAAAATAAGAGCTTCCCAAGTAACAATATAAGGGACCTGGTCTGGGTGTCCGTGTGGTCCCGGGTCCATAACTTTGGCCTTGATCTGTAAGGCAATGGTTAGGTTAAAGGTTCCTTCACGTGGCCAGCCACAGTTGAAAGTGGGCCATTCTGATGAACAAAAAGTTATCCATTTTCTTTTTTTAACTTCTACTGAAAGATTGTGAGCTGATGTTTGCACATCCCTCCAGTTCTGTAAAGTAAGGTTAAGTGGTGTCGCGACAGTTTGTCCCATTTTAAAACTGTTAACGAACACAAAAACAATACAGACAACAATACAAACGACAATACAGACAACACTTGGCTTTGCTGCGCGCTGTTGTTAATAAACTGAAAGCAAAACCTGATAGAGACCTGTGTAGTTTTAACTTAAGGTTTAACTTAAGGAATAACACAAGACTATTCACAGTAACACACTCTCCCAAATTTTCCACAGCGAAGGCAAAGACAGCAGATCAACAGAAAAACAAACCACAAGGGCAGAAGCAATGCAAGCAACCAAAACTCTACAACAAACAACATTACAATTATAACTGGTCACGTTACTTTGTCGCTGCGCGGTTTCGACAATCAGCCGAAGGCAAAAACCAGGCGGAGACTGTTTTGAGAGTCTGGATCTCTCGTCTCCTAGGCAAATCACGCGTCTAAAAGAGGACTGAGTTCCAGATGGGCCACTTTTTCAGGCCACCCTGATGAGCCACTTTTTCAGGCTCCCTGACGGGCCAATATTTCAGGCCACCCTGACGGGCCAATATTTCAGGCCACCCTGACGGGCCAATATTTCAGGCCACCCTGATGAGCCACTTTTTCAGGCTCCCAGAAGCCCCCAGGACGTCTCCTGGGGACCGCGGTCGGGAGTACGAGCTCGTCAGCTCCTCCACGGGTCCGCCTGATACAGACGAGAACGGCCGAACTCACCAGATTCGCAAGCGCACAGAAATTGGCCACACGAGACTTCAGACAGCTTACAGGCAACACACAGACAATACACAGACAATACACAGACGCTGGCCAGCTTACCTCCCGAAAATGGGTCGGTGGTCCCTGGGTGGGGGTCTCTATCCCGGACGAGCCCCCAGAATGAAAGACCCCCGTCGGCGTGGGGTGCCCTTCGATCTGAAGAGACCCTTCCCCAAGGAACAACGAGACCACTTGTGCGGATGCAAACAGCAAGAGGTTTATTCGGGCATGCCTCGGCTCCCAGGTGCACTCAACCTCGAGATCCACAAGGTTCGGGTTGAGTGTCTGGGAACCGGTTACACGGGTACCCGGGGCGACAAAGTCTATCGGGAGACTTGCGCGCCCGAGTGCTTGAAAGCACCCTCTTTTTATGGACAGCAGAAGCAAGGTTACAGAAGCGAGATGCTTGGTTACAGAATATTGATTGGTTAATTTCAAATTACGCTCAGGGTGGGGATTGGTCAGGTTAAGCTGGCCAGATGGGGCAGGTGGGGTTGGGGGAAAGCTGACGTGTCGGTACTTGCCCCGGCAAGTCTGTGCTGGTCGTCATGCACCGAAACTGTTCGTTCCCTAATTTTGACAAGTGATTTATTACCTCCTGACCTACCCTGCCATTATAGCTAAGTTTTACAGGAAGGGACGGGAGGGTCGGCTATTTTTCAGGAATGCCTGGCTTTAGGGCATGTAATGACTTGCCTGTGTCCTGCTTCGCTCTCTTAGGTATGCAGGGGAAGGGGCAGCAGTTTTCCTTAAAGGGCTCAATGGGTGAACATATACTGGAGTCTGGGGTCTTTTCATGCCTAGCACAACATGTTTGCTCAACAGTGGTTCATGATTCACAGGGCAGAGAGCAATAGTGTGGAGATAGAGCTATTGATACTTGGGAGCATGTTCTGTACTTGGGTAGGATATGTGCGGGCCAGCTGTCTTCTGGCCAACTCACGCTCTGTCTCTTTACACGTGGGCACAAAGATCCCACAGCATCAAGAAATGTGGTTTGGAATCTGTAGCTCTCTCTTTTCCTCACTAGTAAACCACTAAGGAAGTATATGCCAGATCTACAAAGAAGCAAGAGGAAGCCAAGATTCTTGCATCTACCAGGTTAGCACTGGAAAACAATCAGGAGGAGGAGAGGACTCTGACACTGGTCACAGTTCTAAACTGATCGCTGGGATATGCTAACTCAGCTGGAAAACAATAATAACAACAAACAGAACCTTTATTCAATTCCCAAATGCTGAAGGAGAACTGTGACTATTTAGGAAATTAAATGACAAAAACAAACAGAAGGATCTTCCCAATTTAGGGCTGGCAGTTAGAATATAGATTTGATATTTTTTTCTTCTTCCTAGAGTAAATCATCTTTGCTGGTGGAGGATGCTAGCGGTGGTTTATCTGGGAAAGGAACAGGCAGCTAGGGAAGATGATCCCTCAAAAGGCCTTGTGGGTTGGATGCACTAGTGTCTGGAACATTCGGTTTTGAGTGTTTCTGGTTTCTTAGCCAAGAAGGCAGAGAAACTGTTTCTCTGAGCCTGTTAGCTGCCAAGGATGGCATTTTCCAAAGGACTTGATAAATCCTACACTCTGATTTCCATAGATAAAAAAGAAGGGGAAGGAAACTAAAAGCCAAAACCAAAGTTCAGCAACATAAAACACTAAAAAGCAGGTACTCAAAAGAGGCAGGGTGGGGTCAAGTGGAAAGGAGTAGAAGAATAAAGAGGAGAGAAGGGGGGAAATGCAGACGATGAGAATCCGGTATGTATATCCACAACATTAAGAACAGATGAAACAATGGCTATGTGCCTCAATAGTAGAAAATAACACTTAACCAAAATGAACTCTGGGACATGGCAACAAGAGGGTTTTGTTTTTTCTTTGTTGCTGTTTTTGTGTTCTTTTCTTTTTGTCTTGTTTGTCTATAAGTCTTTGGAAGTGTAAGAGGAGGCACATAAATAGAGGGACAATGGGTGAACAAATTCAGCATTGCTACTCAGTGGATATTATATTGAAAATCAGCTCTACAATTTGTGGGTGGTGATGAGAGGGAAAAACTGGGAGAGAGGGAGGAAAGGAAAGACATTGTCCAAACAGTTACCTGACTTATGTAACTATAACCCCTCTGTTTTTGGCATTTTCAAATAAAAATATTTTTTGAAAAGAGTAAGGGAAGGGGTTGGTAGGGGAGGGATGAGAATGTTGAAAGGGGTGACAATGATCAAGATGCATTGCGTTCATAAATGGCCTTGCTAAATCGCAGCTTCTTTGTACAATTTAAGGGAATAATAATCTTTAAGAAAAAGAAAAAAGGTCGAGAAAAATGTTAAAATGTGCTTTCTACTGTAAGAGCTATGTGAATTCTTGTATTCAATCACAGAAAGCAATTTTAGATGGCTATGGATGAGGGGAGTGGCAGAAATGTGAGATTATGTCATCTCCCAGGGTTTCTAAATTGACATAAAACTAATCCTTGACTCTCTAGTTACCTTCCACATATGACCTGCCATGACGCTTGCCTTCCAGAAGGAAGAAACTGAAGAAGATTAAGGCGAAACAGTCACTCAACAGGAGTTATGGAGCCCAACAGAGAGAGCAAGAGGGTCCTTCCTCTCCTACCTAACTAGCAGATAAGCATAGATTTGTACACCAATAGATGTCTGTGTGAAAAGGGTCAGGTGCTTGTTTACAAAGCTTAAAGACGGTGGGGAAAACTATTTTGCTGACAACACAACAAGTGAAATAGAAGATACAAAGAATTAAACAGTCTTCTTTTGGCATGATTCACCTTCCATGCAACTCACCAATTAAAAGCACACAATTGATAGCTTGTCAATTTTGGAAAATTTTTATCATCTCACATACATACACACACACACACACACACACCACAATCAACACACACACACACACACCACAATCAACACACACACACACACACACACACACACACACACACACACACACACACACACACACACACACGTCTTCTACTGTCCCACTTTCAGTCAAAATAAAAGCATCATTCTCTTAGGTGGGGTAGGGAGAGCTGATGGAATGGGTAAAAAGAAGACCCTGGAGAGAGAAGAAAAGCTCTGGCCTCAGGAGAAATTATTATTAAAGACAATCAAAACTTGGTACTATGAAGATGAACTAACTCATCTACTTATTCTACTGAAAGAATTGCTGTCTCCTCCTGTACCCTATAGACTAACTTGAAAAAGCTCCCTTCTATTCTCAGCTTCCATTGCCTTCCATATGTTAGTCTCCATTGGAAAGGAGGAGACAAACACATCCGGTCACACCCACACTCTGCCCCAAGCTGGATACCTGCCATGCTTCCTTCTCTAGATGACAAATCCCTTCCCCTGCTTTCTGCCCTCACATCTTCTGTGAAGATGTAGATGGATAGATATGGAATACTTACAAGTTCCTTCCAAATCTCTTTATTTTCTTTCTTTCTTTTTCTTTCTTCCTTCCTTCCTTCCTTTTTAAATGTACCAGTCCTGGGGTTCAAACTCCTCCTGTGTCCCCCTGCAGTGTAACTGGACTCTTCGGGACCTGCCACACTGGATATATTCAATTTATCTTCCTCTCCATGAATGAATGACAGATCATTTGTACCATGGGTGGATCCAGCGGAGAATCTAGGCAGAGGCAGTAATGAATGGGACAACTCTTGGGTTTCTCCCCAGATTTTCCACCCCATGTGGTTGGTGTCTGTCAATATCTACTACTATAGTAAGTCACGCTACGTTTCAAGTGGGAATTCTCAGCCCCTCTTAGTAAGCAACACAAGAGCATCTTCCCTGGCCAGCTAGGGAGCTCTCTGTTCACAGGAAAAACCAGAGCCTCCTGGAAGGGTCTGTGCTCAGAAAACACCTGACTGGCTCTCTCCAACACTGCACACAGTGCTATGACTAGAAAGAACCACCACAGAAGGCCACAGTTGGCATCCATCGCAGACTTCCACGATACATGGATCCATTACATCTTTACAACCCCATCACCAAGGTTTTTGCATCATTCTTGTTTCCAAATGAGAAGTTTTTTTTAACATTTTTTAACATTTAACATTTTGCCTAATACCTCAAATTCTAAGAACTACTTCCTGCAAAAGCAAAACCAAAGAATAACAGCAATAACAACAACTAATGATGTTTATCAATGTGGTATTTATCAAAGAAATAAAAGATAATAGCTATGTATACAACAATATAGAAATGTTTAAGTTACATGTAAAGAATGGGATTTTTATAGTCATTTAAAGTATCATGACTGGGCACTGGTGGCTCATGCCTGTAATACTAGCTACTCAGAAGGCTGAGATCTGAGGATCATGACTTGAAGCTAGTCCAGGGAGGAAGGTCCATGAGATTTTTATCTCCAGTGAATTTCCAAACAGAATTGGTGCTGTGGCTCAAGTGGTAGAGTTCTAGCCTTTAGCAAAAGAAGCTGAGGGACTGCACCCAGACTGAGTCCAAGCTCCAAGACGGGCACAAATTTAGTATGGTTATGATGATCTGTAATAAAATGTCAGTTCCAATGACATAAAAAGATTTAAAATTTCTTCAGTTTACAATGATCTCCACAGTACAACACTCAAAAGTACATAGAAGGTGGAATATGCAACCTTATTTTCCCAGGAAGGAAAATTCTTGCTTTCTAGAATCTTCTATTATTTAAAAAAAAAATAGAGTAACCTATGTCAAATTAGAAAAATCCAATAGGAACATATCCCTGCACCAATGTGGCCAAAGGCATCTGAAATGGCTTTTTTTACAATGATGAGAACTTACAAAGCCCAGATTTACAGTTATATTATTTATATTGAGAGCAACAAAGATACCTAACAGTGATCCTTAAAGGGCCATTTCCCGTATCTGGGAAGAGGAAAAGAATTAGAATTGGTCTGGATCACAAATTTACTACCAGAGAGCAGGTGAGGCAAAACACAAAGATGGCAGCCAAGTGGACCCTCGCCTTCCAACGTGAGCATCAGAGAGGGAGTCATAATCACAGCTAATTGAAAACCTCCAGAAGGCCGTGACTGTATAATGACACACAAAAGGGACTTTACAATGTGCCAAAGGGTACTTGCAGCATAAAATGAGAATAAACAACACATACTTAAATTTAATTGATCTTTAACAAGTTGCAATGTATTACATATGTAAGCATTTCTAAGTGGCTCAAAAGCATTCTTGCACGTATCAAAAGTACATGTGCCTATGTGTATGAGCATATACAATTTTAAGTCTATGAACTCCTTAAAAGCATGAGGAAAATGTCCTCAAAGAGATAGAGATTACTTCAAAAAGGGCACTAAGTCCAAAGAGTTATTCACCACAGTCAAGTAGAAAGAAATCCTAGCAATAATTAGTAGCAATGATCGCACACAATAACTAATTAAAAAGAAGAGCCAGCAGGAGCTCCAAGATGGGAAAGATGCTGTGTTCTACAAAGTAGAGAGAGTTAAGTGGACTTGACTTTTTATCTGTAGAAGAGAAAACACTCAACTGGGCCCTATTCATTATAATAAGGTCCTGGTAAGACATATATAAATTTCCAAAAAAATTGAACCTACCAGACAATGTCTCATGATAGCAGGACAATGAAATCAATAATGCCAGCCTGGCAAAACATAAAGAATACACCACTCTGGGAAAGATGCCAGATTTTAAAAAGTTAATTAAGAGTCTCTTTGAAAAGCAGAAAATCAAGATATAACAAATAAATCTCGAGCCTAAATGGAAATTTCTAATAATAATTAGCTTGGTTTTCAACATCATGGACTTTATTACAAAGGCCCAGATCCTAACCACTGGATACCAAAACAGATGCCAAAACTTCAACTGATCTGAAGTTGTATTTTTGTTTCCTTTGAGTAAAAGAAATAAGATTGCAACCCTAAGAAGCAATGAAGGAAAACCTAGAAAACTTTAGGTAAATAGTGGGGGAAAAAAAAATCACAAGTTATGCAGTGTGTGATATCCATACTCTAAGCTGCATTTTTAATCATACTATAATAATCCACTTAATAATCATGAAAACGTTGTGTGTATATTTCTGCCTACATCTTGGGTACTTACAGCATTTAAGACCATTTGTAAAGAAATACAAAGATGTGGCAACGCATTATGAAAAGTAAAATAAGCCAGGCCTAGAGGAACAAAGGTGAGTGTTTGCCCTCATATTTGGAAGCTAGGTGTAGCCAATCAACTTATAGGTAAATACACTGGGTGGTATGGAAATGCACATAAATGTATTAACTGAAATATGGTAGATTCAAAGCAGAACTCAAATAGTATATAACTCCTTAGAAAGGCAGAACCAAAATTCAACAAAATAAGCACCAGGACATGGGTTCTTGAAAGAGGTGAGGTGGATTCAAGGGGAAAGGGTAGATCAATTAAGAGGAGAACAGAGAGAGAATGCAGTCAAGAATCTGCTGCATATCCTATAAAATTAAGAGGAGTGAGGGTGGGGATGGGAGCAATGGGCGAGAACATTGAAAGGGACAACATTGATCAAGATGCCTTGTATTCTGCTTTGTTAAATGTCAACTCCTTTGTACAACTACTTAAATAATAATCATAATCATAATAAAAAGATAGCCGGGCACCAGTGTCTCACACCTGTAATCCTAGCTACTCAGGAGGCTGAGATCTGAGGAAGTGGCACTGTGGCTCAAGTGGTAGAGTGCTAGCCTTGAGCTGAAGAGCTGAGGGACAGCGCCCAAGCCCAGAGTTCAGGCCCCACGACCAGACCCCCCCCCCAAAAAAATATATATATATATATTCTGATACATTAAACTTGAAATTGCAATAAACTATTAGGAAATGTACTCAATTTTGTGCTCATTGTTTAAATAGTTGCAGAAATGTATTTTATTAAATTAGTATTAGGTTATCAATTTTTAAAATTTGATTTTATTTATATAGTACCAAGGAATTGAACCCAAAGCCTCATGCATGCTAGGCAAGTACTCCACCACTAAGCCACATTCCCAGCCCTTAGTTTATCAATCTTATAAGCAGGGAACAAATTCTTAGATAATGTTTAGAGGAACATTTATAAATTACATGAATAAGACCTAAAAATTAGGCTTTATACCAAATACAGAGTTCCAGGGTACAAGCAAATCTATTAATAGTTATCACATTTCCATCTAGAAGTAACATCAAAGTAGTAAGGAGAAATATTTTTTTAAGGCTTAAGATATACCTAACAGGTATATGTAAGACCCTAGGTTCAATCCCATCACTGGGAGAAAAAAAAAATATGTCCTAACATATAATAATAATGATCATGATGATGATGAAACAAAATTGAAGGCTGAGATAGCTGAATCTGGGGGATGGAGAGACGGGGGGGGGGGGAACAGTAGGTAGGGAGGAAGGAGAAAAGTAAAATGGGGATTCCTGAACAATCCTCAATATACTTCTCTGCTCCTAACCCCAGAAAGAGCAATTGCAGAAAAACATCTGAGAAAAAAAAAATGAGACTATCTGGGAAGAATATTCAGGTTTGCAAAGAGGATGTCAGAAAAGGAACACAACATCATTTGAAGAAATGAAGGACCAGGCGTAGAATTTTCAAGCAATAGGGAATGAGCTGTCTCAGACAAGGCACACTATTACTGTCCCTGAAATTGTCCCCAAAGAAGCAATTGATTAGGCCACCTATCTGTCAACTTTTCCTTCCTCTCTTCTACAACCAATATTTTCAGATTAGTAAACTTAGAGCCAGAAAAGTTCCGAGACCAAACCCCTCTACCCTAAGTAGTCTGAGAAGGTACAAGGATGTGGGAGAGACACAAATGGACAGCTGAGCCATTCCTTTACTTCCTGCTTAGCCCGAGGGTACTGAACAGGAAAGACATTGCAACGTTGCCTGAAATCCAGAAGCGTCACCTCAAATTTGCAAACTCACAATGGAGAACCCTCACGTACATGAAATTTGAAACACTATAAAGCTAATTTTAAGCAAATACTCTTGATTTTTTTTACCAGACTCTAACATTAAATTTAGAAAGCCTTCCCTGAAATTCTCACCACATCTATAAAGTTCATTGGCTGCTATCATTTGAAAAAATTATTAATCATAAAAATTTCAAATACGTAGTGATTCATGGTCTTTCAAAATACCTGAGTAGAAATGAACACACAATTTTTCATTCAAAAAGAAAAGGCATATAAGGAAAGAGGGAGGCTTTATTCTTTTTTTCTTTTTAACCTGCAATGAATCAAAGACAAGAATAACAATGATTCTCTACAAGAAATACAGCATCCGGCTAAAGTGTAAGAAAGAATCTTGACTATGAAGAGTCACCTAATATAAATCGTACTGTTTCCAAAAGCCTCAGAAAACTCCATGTTCTTCTCTGACTCTGTGTGTGTGTGTATGTGTGTGTGCACACACGTGCATGCTACTGTGTATGTGCACGTGCAATCCTAGGGCTTGAACTTAGGGTCTGGGTGCTGTCCAACTTCTGTGCTCAAGACTAGTCGTGTTCTACCATTTGAGGCACAGCTCCACTTGTAGCTTGGCCGAGGGGGAGGGGAGGAGATGCAGTTAATTGGAGATAAGAGTCTCACAGGCTTTCCTACCTTCAAACTGCAATCCTCAGACCTCAGCCTCTTGAGTAGTTAGGATTATAGGCATGAGCCACCAGCACCCATCTCTGACTTTTGATTTTTGAATTTGAACACTCAGCCTAATAGATAATCTAGTGGATGCTAAGAATTTTTTTTAAATTCATCTCACTGCTAACATTCTGGTTTTATATTGTTAGTCCTCATGTTTAGAATGTATCCAAAAAAATGGACTTCATCCGAAATCTAGAACAGCTGGAACTGAGATCTTTGGGGCCAATGAAGCTCAAATCATGAACATCTAGCCTTCTTCGTAGAATAAGGAACTGGATCAGGCTAGCCAAAAGCAGTGAAAATACCATAACCCAAAACAGCATGAAGGCTGGCACCTAGAGGAAACATCTAGAAGCTTATGGAAAGTCCTCTGGAGAATCAGCATCAAAACAATAGTAGACTTCAGGAAAGAAGCACTAAGTCCCAGATTTAGAATAGGACTAGGAATCACTTTGATTGGGAAAGTGTTATTGAATTTATAGATTGTGCAAAAGCCTATAGCCACAGCTCTAGAGCACACCATCAAAGCCTGCAGCCCTGGGTTCATGCTACAGAAGAGGTTGGTCCTTGTGTCCAAGGTGCAATACTACTTCCTGACCCCACCCTGGACTCGTTTTATGAGTTTAGCCAAGTCATTTAATACTACTAAGCCTCCATTTCCTGTCTGCAAAATGAGTTGGTAATCAAAGGAGATAATACTTCCAAAGCAGAGTACAGTGTCTCAGGCCCAAGCAATTCCCAGTAATTCCATCCATGACATGTTCATAAATGTCATAAATAGTGAAACAAAAATAACAGACTAGTCACTGTCAAATACTACAAGCAGCTAACTCATCAAGGGCAGGATGGAGTTTTCTAAGAAAGATACAAACAAGTCATCAAGAGATCACCAAGGCAGGGGAAAGAAAGCCAACAGCAGAACACAGAAGAGTTAAGAAAAGATTTTTTTAAGTAACAGTTCAGGACTATTTCTTTTCCTGGGGATTCTCAGACCAAAGCTGAAGTTATTTCAGTATTTGTATAATAAAACCTCTCTAGGATCAGGAAACTCTTAAGTCATTGCTAGCAAGAGAGTCTAGATGTCATGATGACCACAGAATATCAAGGCAAGCCCTGGTGTTTTAGAGGATAATGATACCAAGCAATAAATTAATAAAAGGTGTCATATTGGGAAGCGGCGTTGTGGTTCAAAGTGGTAGAGCACTGGCCTGAGCAAAAAAAGCTCAAGAACAGCACTAGGCCCTGAGTTCAAACCTCATGACTGACAAAAAAAAAAAAAAAAAACCACAAAAAAGTTATATTGTCCTCACAGAAGCTGTGAGGGACCTCTTCAGGATGAAAAATGTCCTATGCTCTGTGACCCCAATTGTGTGTTTGCTTGTATGTAGCTGAAGTATGTACTATTTATCCCTATCTAACTACTGAGTAACTGCTGACAATAGGCAAATTACTGTGATATTATTATTTTTATTACTTATCATTACATTATTATTATTATTATCATTGGAATAATGTAGAAAGTTAATCTCAGAGAAGGCAAATATATAATCAAGGTCACAGAGCTAGCAAATGACAGGAGTGACCTGGCTGGTTACATGATATAATTCTAATTCTGTTGCCCAATTAAAGGCTGCCTCAGTCTATCTGGGCTTCCCTAACAACATTCCTTAGATGGGATACCTTAGAAGCAATGGCAATTTACTATTCACTGTTCTGGAAGCTGGGAAGGACCAGGTCAGGGCACCAGCAGACTGAGTGCCTGCAGAGAGCGGGTCTCCTGTGTAGAGATGGAGCCATGAGTCCACAACCTCAATCCATGTAGATGAGGGCCAGGGGGAGAAGGCCCAGATCCCATTCCTGGCAGTGGAGCCCTTCTGACTCAATCATTTCCCAAAGACCCACCTCTAATAATCTTATCCCACTGGGTATCAGGTTCTAGCAAATCAATTTCTGGAGGACAGTGACATTTCATCTTCATCATCATCGTCTAGCAATACTAGGCTTTGAACTCTGGACTTCAGCATGCATGCTAGACAAGCATGCTAAGACTTGAGCCATGCCTTCAGTCCTTTTTCCTTTCCATTTATTTTCCAGGTATACTTTCATGCTTTTGCCCAATCTTCCTATCACTACAATCCTCCTATCTCTGTTTTCCCAATAGCTGAGAGTACAGGTGTATGCCACCACAGTCAGCAAGACACACCAACATTTATGCCATAACAGATGATTAGTTAGTAGTGTGCACTGGGTATGTGTTGACTGAATGAGTGAAATAATGGGGACTTGAACTCAGGGCATGTTGGCATACCTACTGTACTGACTGCCTTTCTTACATAGTTGCATAAATCATATCTAAGCCTCTCCTGAAAATCTAGAGACACTAAAGTCTAACAAAAAAAAGACAGAGTGTGTGTGAGTGTGTGTGTGTATGTGTGTGTGTGTGTCTGTGTGTCTGTGTGTCTGTGTGTTGGTCCTGGGGCTTGAACTTAGGCCCAGGGTGCTATCCCTAAGCTCCTTTTTCTCAAGGCTAGTACTCTACCACTTGAACCACCACTTCCAGCTTTTAGGTGGGTTAATTGGAGATAAGAATCTCATGGACTTTCCTGCACGGATTGACTTTGAATCATGATGTTCAAATCTCAGCCTCCTTCGTGAGTAATTAAGATTACAGGCATGAGCCACTGGTGCCCAGCTAACGTTGATTTTTAATGAAAAAATAAAATAGCACTTGATGAGGGCATGCCACGTTGCACTGAATGCTCTATAGCTTTAACCCTTGCATTGTCATAGCAAGACCTTGATTGGATGGCTATATTCCAAGTCCACTCTGCAGACAGACAACTGAAGCTGAGAGAGCGAGGCTTGAGGGAAAATGACAGGCAGGATGCAAACCCAGACTGCTTCCTTCACCAGTTTATCACAGGCATCAATCAACTCAACTTTTTAGACCTTGACTGGAGAAGTAAAAAGCAGTGTGTGTTGGCTCTTCATTGAGTAAATCTTGATGGCGGCTCCTCACGGGGGTGACTTCTCCGCCGACCCCAATCATAAAACTAGATTCCAGTAAGAAGGAGGAAGTACAGCCAAGGGTGAGTGATGAATGGGCGGGATATTGGAAGTGATGTGCGGCCGGGAGTGAGCAACAGCAGCTGCCTTGTTCATCTTTTACCGGCCTCTTCTCCTTGTAAAGGACTTTGCCTTTCTACATGCTAATGAAAGGGCTATGATTTACTGGGTTTCTTACACGTGGCTCTTTCAGGGATGCGCCCCCAGGACATTGCTTCTCCTGACCTTGGAAGTTCAAAGGCAGAGTTGGGTTCGTCACTCTGGTAGCACTAGAGGCTGTCGCCTAGGAGAAGGAATGTGGTGGCTGGAGAAAAAAGAGACACCCCACGGGTCCTACTTTGAAAAGCTGGCAACTCCCCTAAGAAGGAAAAGTACTTTTATTTCACGATGACAGACCAACATAGGAGAAAAGGAATATGGTGGTTTCCATCTGCATGAAAGAAGAAAGAGCAAATATCTGGCATTTCCTGAGAATCAATCCATGGAGATTGAAGAGAACAAAGAGGAGAATTGATTAGGTCTCCAGAAGAAGAGAACCGGGGGAAGATAGATGAAACCCCTCTCCCTCCTCATCCTCAAAACTTTGTACCTTGTTCCTGTTAGTCTGTCTTCCTACAAGGCTTCCGCCTTACCTCTCCCCCAATGTCTCTACCTTTTCTATGCCAAATTAATACTTGCCTTGCCCATTCTCCAAGCCCCTGCCTGTTTTCCCACAGTCCTTCAGAAAGCTCTATTCCTCTGTCTCTGTCTATTCCTCTATCTCTTTTTATCCTATGGTTCATCTTCAGTAAAAAACAGAAGGGAGCCATGAAGGGAAGGTGAGAGACAAGATGGAGGCAGACGCAGCCCTTCTTACTTCTTGCCACACTGGTCCTGTTGGCCTTTACATATTATTACAGATGAGAAACCAAGACTTAAGAGAGGTTAAGTCACTTGCCTGGGGTCACAGGGCAAAGATGGAACAGAAGTTAGGCTCTGTTTTACAGGCCATCTAATCCATTCTGGCCCTGAAGCCCACTTTCCTTACATGGTGATCTTCCCCAAACAGAAATCTGTTCCTTCATTCCACCCATGCATGGCTTAGCATGGACAAGGCAAAAAAATAAAGTTTCTGAAAGGATTATGAAGAAAAGAAATGAAAGAGAAGATTAACAAGGTAAAACAAGGGAAACAAGGGGAGAAAAAGAGACATGGAGGCATACTGCAGCAATACTGTTTGAGTAGACCAAGTTAATTCCATGTTAATCCACACCTAAGATCCTGGAGCTCTGTCTCCAGCCCTACAGAGACTAACACAGGAAGACACGGGACTGTAAACTGCAGACCCAGCCACTGGATTGATGTAGCCTGAAAGTGTCTGGTACAGATTAGACCTTCTATCAGCTATGAACACAACTCTTTTCAGGATCTGTCTAGTAGCTGCGAAACAAGCTCTCTCTGTGAGAAATGCTATTTATTAACAGCCACTGAGACAGACCCATTCCGTGTGCTTAGGGCAATGGTTTCCAATTGCTTTGCAGCTCTCACAGCCGATCGGTGCCTGGCTTTGGGGCAGTGAGACCCTCATCTTGAAAAGCACTAGAAGTTTTGCAAGATTTCAAATGGTACTGGAATGTGGGACCGAAAAAATATACAGTTCACTGTTCCCATTCTTCCCATCTCTTGGAGATAATACTAGCATACATACTAGTGTACATACAATCTTTCACACACACACACACACACGCGAATGGCTCTACCATACGCAACCCTATAACCAACCTTTTTCAATTCCAATTTTGGACACTTTCTTATGCTAATCTGAATACTTTTCATTCTTTTTATAAATTTTTTAATTTTTTATTGTAAAGATACTGTACAGAGGGGTTACAGTTACATGAGTAAGGTAATGAGTACATTTCCTACAGAGCATTGTTACCCCCTCTTTTGTTTTTCCCTTACCATCCCTTTCCTCCCCACTTCCCTAATTCCTCCCTCCCACTCCCAACGTTGTAAAGTACATTTTCAACATAGTGTCTTGTATATCTCATTGTTAAAATGGGTCAAACCTGTATACTTGTTTCCCTTATCCTCCCCAAATTAGCAAAATGTTTATACAAGATGCAGGGCACCAGAATCGAACGCCCCTCAATAAATGAATGGACCAAGAAAGAGTGTGTGTGTGTGTGTGTGTGTGTGTGTGTGTGTGTGTGTGTGTGTGTGTGTGTGTGTGTGTGTGTGTGTGTGTGTGTGTGTGTGTGTGTGTGTGTGTGTGTGTGTGTGTGTATGTGTGTGTGTGTGTGTGTGTGTGTGTGTGTGTATTCTATTCCTCCATCAGAAAGAATGACACTACCCCATGTGTTAGGAAATGGAAAGACTTGGAAAAACATATTAAGTAAAGTAAGCCAGACCAAAAGAAACATAGGTCCGATAGTTTCCCTCATTTGCAATAACTAGTATATGTCTGGGACAAGCAGAAAAGGTCAAAAGCTATGTACATATGACCAGATAAGATGATGCTAAGTGAAATGAACCCTGAAATAGGGACATAAAAGGTTTTATCTTTGTCGCTGTTGTTTTTAATATATTATGTGATTTTTTTTGTTTCTTTTATATGTTCTTCCCACATGGTAGAAGCCCCTGTTTGTTTGTTTGTTGTTGCTATTGTTTGCTTCCAGTATTATGATTAGAACTGAGGACTTGTGCTCACTTAGCCTGGCTTGGCTGCTGCTCTACCACTGTGAGCCCAGCTCAGCTTTGTGATAGTTATTTTGGAGATGGAGTCTCTGATTTTTCTGCATGGGCTGGCTTTGAACCATGATCCTCAGATCTCAGCCTCCTCAGTAGCTAGGATTACAAGTGTGAGCCACCAGCACCTGATCCCTTTTTTCTTCTATTTTATTTTAGTATCTCTATCACATTCCACTGGGGAGATGCAACACTGTTTATTTAGCCAGTCTCCTTCTGTAGATACCAGAGCTGGTTGTATTTTTTAATGTCCATTGAAAATAAGGTTACAGACTGGCATTGGTGGCTCATGCCTATAATCCTAGCTAATCAGAAAGCTGAGATTTGAAGATTGCAATTCAAAGCCAACCTTGGCAGGAAAGTCCATAAAATTCTTTTCTCCAATTAATCCCCCCCACACACACACACATATAAAAAGCTACAAGTGGAGCTGTGGCTCAAGGGGTAGAGTGCTAGCCTTGATCAAAAAGCTCAGAGATAGCGCCCAGGTTCTGAGTTCAAGCCTCAGACTCAACACTAACAACAATAATAATAGTAATAATAATGCTACAATGAGGAACTCTCTAGAAAAATATTCTCTGATGCCTATGTTTCTCTATATATTATATAGATGGGCTCACTGATCCTGGAGTATGGATTTCTTGAGTAGGACAACTCCATCTATAGACATGCACTTAATTCTAATAGATATGATCAACTGCACTTGAAAAACCTTATATGACTACAAACTTCTCATGTGCTACACATGTTAATATACAAAACATATATGTATATAATGTAAATTATATATCTTAATAATATATAATATACATACATATTATGTGCTATAAAATATGTACATTATATATAATACATAATTTATTATCTATTTTTGTATAATTATATAATATATAATTATAAATATACAAATACATGAATATATATATGTATGTATGTATACCATATACATATTATAATAGTACACATAGTATATTAGACATATATTATATTATGTGTAATATTACTATATATTGTATATATTATATATATATATATATATAGTGTGTGTGTGTGTGTGTGTGTGTGTGTGTGTGTGTGTATCTTCTGAGAGCCTAACACAGAAATAGCAGGGTTTTCCTTGGAGCTCTTTGTTATAAAATAAGAACATCTCTCAGATTCCCAACTCTGTATAGAGACCTGTTAGAAAACCAACTTGGACATGACTCCTTTGAGACCAGCACTCTAGTGTTCTAAAAGCAATCTGGTGAACCCCAAGGAGTCCTCCATGCTTAAAAGGGAGCCAAGTAATGTCTTCTCTTGCTTCTCCATCTTTCCAACCACTCACAGCATCCAAAACACAGGCTTCACAGAACCACAGGGCTCCAACCATGATGTCTGCAAGGGGCTGCAAGGGAATGTCAGGAGTAGAGCAGATCAGAAGTACCTCAAGTCAAAGATGTTTCATATCAACAGCCTCTCCCAGAGCACAAGTGCATCCTAAGCTGTTACATTTAGAGATGTTCTATGCCAAATGGCCAGGAAGAAACTGAGTAGAAAGAAGAGTAGGGTTTGTGTATTGTTGCATGTCCTAAACAAAATAAACATGTCAGAGATAGCTAGCTTGGCGCAGCGCCAAATGCCTGGCTCTACGATTTCCACTGGCATCAGAAGCCCCTCCTCTTACAGCGCAAATTAGTTCAATCTGGTATTCCCAAGATCATTTTTCATGCTGATGCTGAGGATGAGAGAAAGGTTCATTCATGTGGGTATTAAATGAACGCCTGACTTTGGAAGAGGGGTAATTAGTGCACATTGTCACTTGAGCTAATGAGATCAGAGTGGTGCTGTCTGCACCCAACAAGCCTAATCCAGAATTTAAATGAAGAAATCCCCCCTCTCTCTGTCTCTCTCTGTCTCTGTCTCTCTGTCTCTCTCTCTATGATTAAGGAGATAGTCACCCAAACACTGCACTCCCTAATTCTTTTTTTTGTATTTTCATTCACCAGCTCACTGTCAAATGTTTTATGACACTGAAAATATGCTTAGTTTAAAAGGAACAGATGGCCCAAATCTCCCTGTGCTCATTTAGAGAGACAACCTGATTTTTCCCCCTTTATCTGGGGTGTTATCAGCCAGGATTACAAACAGACGCAGAGTCACACAAGTGATTCTAACTGGATTTTGTTGAAATTGTTTCTTTATGAGCTATATAAACAGAGCTTTAACAAAAATCCTACTGCCATGGGGGGAAAAAAAGAGTTAGAGACAGGAGAAGATAGAAAGGGATATGTCTAAATTTCACCATAAAACTCCATACCACAAAGGGAAGGTAAGAGGTGGGCCTTTGAATTATCTAAAGGATGCTACCTAACAAGACTTCTATGTCTGACCTTTTCCCAGATGATTTTAAGTCTGAGATATCTCTTAGACTTGAACTCTGGGGAACTGATCAGATCCTGGGGTCCTCTGACCTAATCAATGGATGAATTATATAGTCCGATGGTATCTGAGGGAAATGACATAAAACAGGGTGAAGGGCCTAGTCAGAGGGAATTAGCTCACTTGGTCATGTCCTGGCATGTGTCTACCTCAATTCCAATCCCTTGCTAGCATGTGTGCGCTCTCTCTCTCTCTCCCTCTCTCTCTGTGCCTCTGTCTCTGCCTCTGTCTCTCCCCTCTTCCTGGCTACCACATCTTCCATCACTGGCTCGCTCTACCTCACTCTACCATGATGATCTGCCCCATCAATCACAGGTCCACACAATGGAGGCAGCCAGTCCCCACTGGAACCTCTAAACCCACCAGCCAAATTCATCTTCCTTCCCTTAAGTTGTTTACTTGGGGTTTTTTGGTTGTTTATTTTGTGTGTGTGGTTTTTGGGGGTTTTTTTTTTGTTTTTTTGTTTTTTGTCTCAGACATGAAAAGTGATTGTCAGGCATTGGTTGCATGGAGATAGGACCACGTGGTAGAAATGATCAAAGTGTTTTCATCCAGATCTTGGTTTCAGTTTATCTCAGCCACTATCTAAAATATACCATATATGAGACACTTAAAGACTGTAAGCTCCAATTTCATCCCACACAATACAAGCTGCGCTGAGATTAAGGCCTCCTCTTCACCAGTGAAAAACCATCAAGGGAGTGAAAATTCAAGCCACAGATGCCACAAATGTGGAGATGCTATTCACAACAATGCTACCAAGAACAATAAAACCTGCTCTTAGAATACATAATGATCCCTTGCAAATACATAGAAAAGCGACACATGGAGAAACAGAAAATGGAGTGAAAATCTTGAGCAGCTTTCAAAGAGAACATCCAAATGGTTAATAAATATATGAGAAAATGTTAAACCTCATTACAAATTACAGGCTATGCCAGGCACTGCCTGGTAGCTCATGCCTGTAATGCTAGCTACTCGGGAGGCTGAGATCTGAGGATCCCTGTTTGAAGCCAGCCTGGCAGGAAAGTCTGTGAGACTCATCTCCAATTAACCACCAGAAAACCAGAAGTGGTGCTTTGGCTCAAAGTAGCAGAGCATTAGCCTTGAGCAAAAAAGCTCAAAAAAAAAAAAAAAGAAAGTGCAGATTGTCAACTTAAATACTAAGATACTATTTCACACACCTCAGAATTAAAAAAAATAAATAAATAGAGCAATTTCAAGTCATGGCAACACTGTGGAACCATGAGATATTTTACTCACTGTCAATAGAGTTAGATTTTAATACCATCATTTTGAATATTACTTAGCATTACATAATGAATTTGAAGATAGGTATACCCCATGCCATTTCCAAGTGTCTATTCTATATGTCTGTTCTTACAAAGCTCTTCTAAAAATGAGATATCACTAGATGCATATTCACCACAGCACTGTTTAGAGTAATAAAAATCTACATACAAAGAGCTGGGTGCTGGTGGCTCACACTTGTTATCCGAGCTACTCAGGAGGCTCAGATCTGATTGCAGTTCAAAGCCAGTCTGGGCAGGAAAGACTGTGAGACTCTTATCTCCAATAAACCACCAGAAAACCAGAAGTGGTGCTGTGGGTCAAAGTGGTAGAGTACTAGCCTTTAGCTGAAGAGCTGAGGGACAGCACCCAGGCCCAGAGTTCAAGCCCCATTAACAACAACAACAACAACAACAAAATCTACAAAGAAGCTGGGCACCGGTGGCTCACACCTGTTCTCCTAGCTACTCAGGAAACTAAGATCTGCAGATCAAGGTTTGAAGCCAGCCCAGTCAGGAAAGTTTATAAGATTATTAATTTCAATTAACCACCCAAAAAAGCTGGAAGTGGAGCTGTGGCTCAAGAAGTAGAATGCCAGTCTAGAGCAAAAAAAAAAAAAAAAAAAAAGTACAGAAACAGGGTAGTATTTTGTATATATTCAAACTCCTTATAATGTAGACATTAAGTTTATTTATACATATATATATATGTATATATCTTTGGCTATCAACTATACCCCAATGAACCTGTTAAAGATGAAAAGAACACACCCATCCTAACTTGTCAAGATCAGCAGTCATTTATCTATCTGTTTAGGTCAGGGTCATAAAACCCATGGACCACTCACTTTCCATCCCAAAGTTCTCAAAGTGATTCCAAGGATCTCAGCCTGTCCTCACCTCTTTGTCTTGCAGAAGTTAATAAATTAGCTATCGGAGACTATTTTCTGTCTCCCTGCTCACCCAATTAAGGATAATCTACTGGGGATGAACACGGCGTCCAGGCCAAGGTAGGAGCGTATTAAGGGAATTCCAATTAATTCCTCAGAAACGAACACTCCTTTGACAGATTCCTCTGCAGACAGCCCCTGCATTTATCTCAGCCAAACAAAGCCGTAATGTCATCTAAAGCTTTTAGGGGGGAAAAAGCAATCTTCAACATGGCTAGAAGGGGAAGATCATATTAAATAAATAAAATAATCCAGGCACTGTAAGACAAGTGTAACACAATCAATCTCATTCATATGTGGAAGCTAAAACAGTTGATGTCCTAGAAATAGGATAGAATCGTGGTCACCAGAGGCGCGGAAGGGTAAGGAAAGAAGGATGAAGATAAGTTGTCAACAAAATACCAAAACAGACTCAGACAGAAGGAGTTAGCTGTAGTTTCTACTCAGTGTATATGAGTAGTAATAACTTATTTAAAATAATTATCCAGGTGCTGATGGCTCATGCCTGTCATCCTAGCTACTCAGGAGGTTGAGATCTGAGGATCCCTGTTAAAAGCCAGCCTGGACAGGAAAGTCCCTAAGACCCTTATCTCCAATTAACCACCAGAAAACAGGCAGCAGAGCTTTGTCCAAAGTGGTAGAGCACTAGCCTTGAGTAAAAGAACTCAGGGACAGCACCCAGGTCCTGAGTTCAAGCCCCACACTAACAAAAATAACATCATATATTTTACAAAGAACAAGAAAAGTCAAATGTCACACATATACACATACACACACACACACACACACACACACACACACACACACACATACACACGTAGTAAATGTTTACAGAGATGGAGATGCTAATAACCCAGATTTATTCACTGTATACATGTATCAAATTATCATACCATACCCCACAGGTATGCACATATAAGTCAAATGAAAATAAGAAGAGAAACAGAAAATGCAGCTTGCTAGTCCTGTGTCTCAAACAAGGTAATATGGATAAGAGCCAGGCATTGTAACCGGGGGTCTGGCTAGAACAGGGTGACCACTGGGGTCTTCCTGCCCATCTCAAATCTCAGTGCCAAAACCACTCAATACTCACTCATTTCCGTCACCAACCAGACCCTGCCCATGGCGGTCATGTATGAAGTGTCCATTCATAAAGCACTATAGGATTGTTTCAGACACTAGAGGATTCTGGGTATAATAGCTCTTATGGGTGGGCTATCATTCTTACAGGAAGTAGCCAGGACAACTTGGATTCTGTTCATTAATGTTTGGAAGGAAATCCTTAACTGGTTAGCATCAACCTCAAAGGCTCAGACTGTCACCCTTCCCCACCTCTCCCCACACACACACACACACACACATAGTCAAAGTTCCCAGGTTCCATTAATAATCTTTTTTTTTTTTTAATTTTATTTTATTTTATTTGAGAACATACTGTACAGAGGGGCTACAATTACATGGGCAGGATAATGCATACATTTCTTACCAAGCATTGCAGCCTCCTCCTTTGTTTACCCTTCACCTCCCTTCCCAGCCTCCCCCCTCCCCCCACCCAATTATACCCCCCTCCCCCCCCCACACCGACATTGTAAAGCTGGTTTTGACATGACATTTTTTACTTCTCATTGTTGCAACAGGTTCCATTAATAATCTTTATGTTTGGAGATCATACATTTACTCTAAGGATATTAGGTTAATATCCCTCTGGTGTTCAACACCTGTATGTTCCCTTCTCCCAGACAGAAGAGGCCAGATTCTCTCAAGTCTCCTCAGTGACCTTTCTTAGTGAGGAAGCAGTAGGATCATATCATAAAGTTTATATGGGAGGAAGCTATGTGAATTATGACCAGTGCCAGTGAAGAATTCTATCCTCTGCACATAAGCTCTTCAGTTCATCTTTTAAGACCCACTTTAAGTCCCGTTTTCTTATAGCAAGCCTTCCTTAATAAACACAGCCAGAACAGGCATGAACATTCTCACAAACAATCTCAGTTTGGCCCCTTTTCCTTTGCCATTCCATTTTGTCATCATGATACTTCAGGGCTTTCCATGTGATCAGTGAATGCTAACAAATATACTTATTGTGCGGTTTGACCTTTGCATGTATCTTTTCCCTTTAGATTGATCATGAGCTCACTGAGGAAAATATCCCCTGTCTTCTTGTGTTATTTGTATGCCTGTTCATTGCCTGCTCTGGCTTATGATACAAAAAACTACAGTCTAGGCAGGGCTTGCTGGGTCCTGTGAACATTGCCATTTGTATTTGGTCTTGTCAAACTTTTAGTCATTTTACTAACACTCATTAGTCCTGATAGGAGTCAAAGAAACAACAAATACAGCTGTTATGCCTGTGGTAGGAAGAGTTTTTTTTTAAAAAGCCTGTTTTCCTTCTCTAGTAAGCCTGGAAAGCCCTGCTCCTAGGAGCTACCCAGACTGGGTCTAAGGAAAGAGGAAATAGAGATTTGTCTGCAGGTTCTGTGTAGGTCTGGGTTTATAGGACTCTGGAGGTTTCTGCATTGCCTGATCCAGCTGACCGTGGTATAAAGTTTTGTTGTTGCTGCTGGTCGTTCAATAAATTTCTAGCTCTAGCTTCTGCATGTGTCATAGACCTGGCGATGCCCACCATCCATCACATCCTCGCCCAAGCAATAGGCCCGGCCCATCCCAGCTCTATTGAACGGATCCAAGTTGAACACGTGGATCTGAGTATGATCTTCAGCCTCGAGGCTCATTTAAACCTGGATCCGTTGGCAACCATTGTCGCTGGCTAGTCTAAAGGAATTCTGTTTACATTAGAATAGAATAAATTCACAGAGATGAGTAAAGCCAAGAGGGTCTAATACCATTAAAGCTGGGTATGTCCCTGAATCCATCCTCACTCCAGGCTCACTAGTTTCTAGAAACATTCATTCTCTCTTCATTTCAGCCAATATCATTTGAGTTTCTAACCCTAACAGAGAAGGATCTGGACAAACAGGAAGTTTTCTCCATGAGGAGACAAACCCTGTGTTGCTCACACTGTATCTCTTGGATCTAGCTCAATAAGCATTTGGGAAATGCCTGAATACATCTTTTAGGGCTTCTAAACAACAGCAGAATCTGTGAGGGACAGAAGAGGTGAGGGACCAAACAGGTATATGAATTATTACCATTTTTTTCTTCTAGGAAAAGTATCCATGCCTTTTCCTTATTCTAATCCACTCCACAAGATTTTCAAGAAAGTACTTGACAGCTTACAGGGTAAATACTTCAATTTGCTAGTCTATTTCTTGTTATTTATCTTTTTTTGTGTGTGTGCCAATCCTGGGGCTGAGCTCAGAGCCCTGGGCACTGTCCCTGAGCTTTTCTACTCAAGGCCAGTGCTCTACCACTTCAGCCACAACTCTTACTTCCAGTTTTCTGGTGGTTTATTGGAGATGAGAGTCTCACAGACTTTCCTGCCCTGGACTGGCTCTGAACCGGGATCCTCAGATCTCAGCCTTCTGAGTAGCTAGGATCATAGGCATGACCTATGGAGCCAACGGAACCCAGAATTTTTTTAGATTTAATTTTTATTCTTTGCTAGTCCTGAGGCTTGAACTCTGGGCCTAGATGCTGACCATGAGCTCCTTTTGCTCAAGGCTTTCACTCTATGGCTTTGAGCCACAGTGTCACTTCCAGTTTTTTCTGTGATTAATTGGAGATAAGAGTCTCACAGACTTTCCTGGCGTGGTCTGGCTTTGAACCTTGATCCTCCTGAGTAGCTAGGATGACAGGAGTGAGACACTGGCACCCCACTTATTATTTATTTAGTGTATTTTGTTTCTAACGCTTTTGAGGTTTCTCTGGAGCCTGTCTCCAGGACCACTTTGGATGCTTTCTCCATCCCTGCATACTCTGTGCAGCACCCCACGTACCTTAGCCAAGCTGCAAGGATGAAGTTTTCTGGTAGGATGTGCGTTAGAGATTTTTAAAATAACTTCCATCCCCTCCAAGCAGAATCCTTCAGCGCTGGTAACTTAGCAACATGATAAAACACCTCCATCCGCAGAAAGAAAGAGAGAATTGGTCTTTTGTCATACTTACTTTTACTTGCAACAAGTATGTTCTGACTGATAAGCGAAATAAACAGAATTTCCATCATGCCTCTGTGTCTTTGGTGGTACTACAGGAACTGTTTGTGTGCAAGTAAATAAAGAGGGCCCAGGTATACAAGTGGACTCTGGGGGGAAAAAAATCTCAATATATGTAAATTCCTCAATTGATTTTTCATTCCTACTCTTCTCATATGAAATACTGGAGACCTAAAAAGAGAGTGTATTCTATTGTTTTTTGGCTTCTGTTTGATTGTAGGCTTTTTGTTGTTGCTGTTGTATTTTTTCTTGGTTTTGGTGTTTGTTGGTTTTTTGTTTTGTTTTGGTTCCAGCTCTGGGGATTGAACTCTGGGCCTAGACACTGTCCTTGAGCCTTCACGCTCAAGGCTAATAACATTCTACCACTTGAGCCACAACTTTACTTCTGGCATTTTCGGTAGTTAATCTGGAGATGAAGAGTCTCCCAAGCTTTCCTGCCCTGTCTGGCTTTGAATTGCAATCCTCAGATCTCAGACTCTGGAGGGGCTATGATTACATGAGTGAGCCTCTGGCGCCCATCTAAGAATGTATTTTAAGTAAATTTTAAATGGTGGCCTTTTTTTCTCTGTACCTTGGCAGGAATGTGTGGTGGCCTGCCAGAGCACTTCACAGGTACTCTGAGCACCAGTGGATGGCGCTTGGTCCCCAAAAAGTGCTTGAGAGTTAGGAAAAAATATGCTGAGGGTGTTCTCTGTGCTTTGGGGAACTGCAGCCCGTGTTCCCAAATGGCCTTCTGGAATGAGAGACACTGGGTTCACGGTAGTAGTGTTGGAGAATCGTGGCTGAGGTTTGGGGGCTAACCCACAAAGCAGGCAAGTCTTGGGGTAATAACATGTGTCCCTTCTGATTTCCCAGGCCCTTTTTTTAAAAAAAATTCTGCTCCATTATGGCCATGATTTTTCAGCCAATGGGATCACAAATGTCATCTCAACATCTGCTTCAGATCAGGTGACATTAATGAAGCAATGCCCAAATGCTAGCAGAGTAAGATTAATGGTGAGTAGATTAGTCTCATCCTTCCATTGGTTTAAATGTTTCAAGGAAGCTCTACCCGTGACAGGACAGAGGCCGTGTGTCTTGGCATGGAACACAAAGCCCTTCATGAGCTGGGAACTCTCTGCTCAGCGTTGTTTGTCAGTCCTGTAGTCTCATGTTTCTTTCTATGTGTGTAGATTTTTTTCCATCTCCCAGAGGTTTTGTTCATTCTTTTCCCTCTGCTCTCCCAAGTTAGTATCAGTGGTCAAAATGCTACCCCATCTCTTGCGGAAGTCCTCCCCACAACCACAGCCTGGCTGCGTTCCCCTCCTTGTTGCTCCCATAATAATTAATCCTCATTGCCTTGTGAGCACAGCACACTTAGCACCAAGTCCTTCGAATTTTCTGTTTATGAGTCCGTCTCCTGCCCTAGACCAGGACCTCATTCTGGACAAGTGCAATTCAGAACCACCAGTGCCAAGACAGTAGCTGGATGCACAGTAGGTACTTATAATGTATTAAGTAATGAATAAACAAACTCCTAATTTTTTTTCCAAAGCAAATCAAATTTTTTCCCAAATCAAATCAAAATTTTCCCTGAAAGCACACCCAAATCACACACATACACACATTCACACACAAAAAACACAAAGGGAGAAAAAACTTACTTTTTTTTTTTTTTTTTTGGTCAGTCATGGGGCTTGAACTCTGAGCCTAGGCGCTGTCCCTCAGCTCTTCAGCTCAAGGCAAGCGCTCTACCACTTGAGCCACAGTGCCACGTCCAGCTTTTTCTGAGGAGTTTACTGAGAAATAAGAGTCTCACAGACTTTCCTGCTCTGGCTGGCTTTCAACAGCGATCCTCAGATCTCAGCCTCCTGAGTAGCTAGGATTACAGGCATGAGCCACTGGTGCCCAGCTAACTTACATTTTTTTTTTTAAAGAAGAAAAACTAATTAGAAGACAACAAAATGCCAGCCTTAGAATGTGCCTTGTTAAAGGCTAACCTTTTTCTACTCATGAATAATTTTTTTCCTGTAGCTAACCCAACACATCCTGTCTGTCTTGCACATTTCCAAAGACTTGCTAGAGGTCCACACACCTCCAGAAGCAACCTTTCTCTATTTGGAACCACTCTGAGCATTCATGGATTTCTTACTGAAATTTTTGCCTGGCTTATTTCCAACCAATTCCCTGAAACGACCCAGAACAAGTTCAACCTCTCCCACAAGGACAGCTGTTGGGAGGTTAAAGCAAGAGAATGAAGTTCAAAGTCAAACCTGAGCTATACCAGACCTGCCTAAAAACAACTACAACAACAAAAGAAACAAAAAAGAAACAGTCTGTGCAAATTCATTTTAGTATAAATTCTAAGACAAATTTCTTAAACCTTACGGAGCATTGAAATCACCCAGCAAGAACTCGCTTAATGTTGCCTGTTAAAGATGCCTTCCCACCGTGTGTCCAAGTCTAGGAATCTGTAGTTTGATGAAGGGCTCAAAGGACTTGACTATAGCAGATCCCCAGACTATTCCCCAGCAACACTACTCTAGACTGTCACCACCTCAGTTTGCTCTTCTGCCAATGGAGGTCAACCCTGCCTTTCCTCAGGTCAGCAGGAAAGCTGAGATCTAACTCCTAAATCAGCTAGATTTAGACTGCCCAATTTCGAATGCCCAGTTACAGTAATAGAATGGGAATTGAGCGTCCACCGAGCAGTCACATTTTAACAAAAGAAGAACTGGCAGAGAGTGTCCCTTCCTCAGAGACGGGGGCAAGAAAGGTTGGCCAAAGAGAGGTGAACGTGATTTCATCTTCTGTCATCCTTCGAAAGGGCAGTCTTTTAAGCAGCACAAAGGTAACCAATCTGTTCTCTGTACTTTCTCACTGTGTCTTAAGAAGCCTTTTCCTTTCCATAAATTCTTACATTAGCAAATCAAGTACGTCAGAGGGGCACTCAGATATAATGCCAGGAGAAAAGTCACGCCAGTGGTATTCACTGTAGTTAATTTTACTAGTCAATTATTTATTGCCAATATTGATGTGTTCTACTTAAAGACTACCTCTCTATTGGAGGGACAGAGAGTAAGGCAGTATAGAGATAATTCCAGGGGAAGATGGGAATGCTCAATGCTCAGGCTCTAGAATCAGATAGTAATCAATGTGACTCTTATTCTTTTCACTGGCTAATTTACTACTTGAGCAAGTTACTGAACTGCTCAGAGCTACCATGTTCTCATCTGCATATTGAAACTTCTAGCAGAAACAATGATAAAAGGGGGTCATTGGGAAAATTAAATTAGCAAAGAAACTTACTATACAAGATCCTAGCTTACCATGTTTGTCCCATACCTGTGCATGTGTATGTTTATTACACGATTACTTTTTCTATCATCACCAATTCTACATGAAATCGGCTTGCAGATGGAAATGCTAAAGGAAAGGTCTGAAATCACCAAGAAACAAAAATCCAGGTCATTCAGTGACCAGCCGCAAGGTCCATTTCCCATCGATCTCCCCCTTGGAAATCACTTTTGTAATCCTAGTTGCCTGGGAGTCAGAGAGAAGGAGGATCAAAGATCAAGGCCAGTCCAGGGCTCCTCCTGCCAAAAAAAAAAAACTAGCAAGACCCCATCTCCCAAAAAGGTTAGGTGTGGTAATCATATGTCCTAGCTATGTGGCAGGCATAAAGTAGCAAGATGGCAGTCCGTGAGACTCTCCCTGAAAGATAAGGGGATGGAGTGTGGCTCAAGTGCTAGAACATCTGTCTAGCAAGCATGAGGCCATGAGATCAAACCTCCATATTGAAGAAAAAAAGAGGTTGGGGGGGTGAAAAACTGCCCCAAGTCAAGAGAGCAAGAGTCATCACTCAGAGCAAAGCGACCTGCTGTCACCAAGATGGGTGGAACTACAAAAACACAAGAAGAAAAACTACAGGTCTAGATTATATCCCTTTTTAAAAATTTTTTCATCCATTTATTCTTTCATTACTCCATTCATATTGTATCTATTAAGGCCCTTTTTCTGTGCATTGGGCACTGGGTCCTAGTGAGTAAAGCACATCAGGTGTTTTTTTGTTTTGTTTTGTTTTATTCCTGCTTCATCTAAGTTTCTAAGGATCACTTTCGTCAAAGTCGGGCAGCTGATCAGCACTTCATGAGTCATTCTAGCCAACAGAGCAGCTCTCGTGTTGGTCATACGCCAGCTCCTTCACTGTCTTAGTTTTTTCTTCCATTCTAGGACATACTTTGTCACTATTTTGTTTCTCCATTCTTTGCCAGATGCTAGCTCAGTGAAGGCAGGAACCTTTGTCCACTTATTTTTTTGGGTTCTAGCTCCTAGAATGGTGCTCGGACCCTGGTATAAGTGTAGCGTGTATTTGTTGAGTGAATTAATAAAAGGTAGACAATCTTGGGTGGGGGAAGGGGAACAAGTAATGATGAGATACTCAGAAGGAAATACACTCGGGTTGGGGTGAACAGTCATGGAGACCCATCCTGTGGGGGCAAGGGTTAATCTAGAAGACCCTCTGACCTCTCCTGCACACAGACTACAAGGAAACTCAGCCCTTTCCAAGATGACCTTGGCCCTGTCACTGATCTTTCCAAGCTGTGGCTGAGTTACAATTCAGAAAACCCGAGTAAATTCTCCACCAGCAGGTCCTTTCCAAAGACTTAGCATCCTAAAGATGCTGAGGGCCCAAGTTGGATGAGAGACTCAATCAGAACGTGATACTTAAACACAATGCCTTCATAAACTCCACTGCATGCACCAGTGAAATTACCACTGAAAGAGGATTTAAGCCTGAGCTTTCAGCTCAGGGAGCCGCACAGCTCTGCAATAGTTTGGTTCTGCTCTAATTAGTCGTTAGCATCCGGTGCAGGTGTCGGATAATCTGCACTTACTACGAAGAAATCTGCAAGGAGCAAAGCAGCACAGGGCATGCTGGGAAATCACTGCCCTCCCCCCACAACCTGGGAAGAGAGCCCCCTTCCCCAGCCTAAGAACCAGGTGCGAGGGTATCCTGATATGACACCAAAAAGCCAAGGAAACCAGAAACTGGGGTGAGGGCTGGACTGGCCAATAGTTGCTTATCAGTAATGTTAACTTTCTTTGCTGCTGGTGGTCACAGGGCTTGAACTCAGGGCTTGGTGCTGCCCTGAGCTCAAGCCACAGCCTCACTTCTGGTTGTGGGGTTGTTAATTGGAGATAAAATTCTTACAGACTTTTCTGCTCCAGGCTGGCTTTGAGCCACTGGCACCTGGCTAGTGCTGTTAATTTTAAACCCAGTTTCAAAACATCATGAATGGGGTCTTAACACAATATACCCAAACTCTGCCCACACTCACAGCTGGAATTAAAACCAACCCCCTCCCCCCACCCCGCTTGGTTGGAGAGCACAAAGACTGCATCCCTATTCTGACATATATATGATGGTTTACATAGCCCAAGTTTATCTCTTCAACTTTGGTTCCTCATTTTCCCATCTCCTACTCACCTCCAGTAGAAGAGCATCATTAAAACAGCCCAAGTCAGCTGGGTGCCAGTGGCTCACACCTGTAATTGTAGCTACTCAGGAGGCTGAGATCTGAGGATCATGGTTCAAAGCCAGCCAGACAGAAAAGTCCATGAGACTCTGATCTCCAATAAACCACTAGAAAACTAAAAATGGTGCTGTGTCTCAAGAGGTAGAGTGCCCGCCTTGAGCTGAAGAGCGCAGGGACAGCACCCAGGCCCAGAGTTCAAGCCCCAAAACAAAAAACAAAAAACAAAAACCAGCCCAAGTCCAGAACATTTGAGAGAGAAAAGAGAGAATAATTTTACACAAGGTAATTCACATTAAGCCAACAGCACTCTACTTGGAATTTATTGAATCTGCTTTGGAAAAGACAAAAATGGTAACAGCCATAACTGTCCCAGTCCCCCTGTCCTTCCATTGACTTTCCATATGGTAGGCCCAGGTTAGAGGTCATGGGTTGTAGGGCTCTTTTCTGCATGTCTTTCTGGACCCTGAGTTAAACATACTCTGAATGATACAACTCCCCTGCAGAATCTGCCTCTCACACAGCACTCCCAAGACAGGTCGCACCTGCTGAAAGGCTTCAGAGGACATGTCCTATACCATGGCAACATCTGAAGAATGTCCTGCCACAGATTCCTCCCCAGCTCTGCTCCCATGGAAGAGATCTTTCTTATTAAGTAGGGCCAGTTCTCACTTATCCCTGAGCCTAAAGTCTTCCTTGCCAGTCTGGAATTGTCCAAGCCAGTCAGGTGCTCCTTGGGGAAACAAGGAGCAATCCTCCACCCCCTTGGGGAGTCTAGGTGACAAATGAGCTGCTCTTGTTTACCCAGGACCCTGTGTCTTACCTGTGGCCACCTCCATCACCTTAGGGTGGAAATTATTCCTTCATCAATAGGACGAGTCAGGATATAGTACAGCCACCAGCACAACCATGTTCATTGCTGCACTATTCACCATAGCCAAGTTATGTAAACAGTCCAGAAAGCCTTCAATGGATCATTATAATGTGGTATGTATGTATGTATGTATTATAGGCAGATAGTGTGTGTGTGTGTGTGTGTGTGTGTGTGTGTGTGTGTGTGTGTGTGTATGACAGAATTTTGCTTACCCACCAGGAAGAATGATATGACTTCATTTGCAGAGAAATAGACGGACCTAGATAAAGTTAAGTGAAGTCATTCAGACTCAGAGAGATGAAGGATGAATGATTTCTCTCATATGTGGAAGTTAGGTCTAATTTACGAATATATATAAATTATACATACAAACTTATTAACTAAAGTATGGTTTGTGCAGGAGAGGATTCCAATGGCCTAAGTCCTTTGAACAACAAATGTACAGTCTAACAAAATGAATATCAGGAAGCTAGTGTTGGGGGTCAGGGGGAAAATCAAAAAAAGATGGGTAGATGAATGAAGAAGAGCAGAAGAACACTTATCACAACAGTCAACATCTATATGTGAAAATGGAATTGGGAAATTTGAGAGGATGGGTGGTATTGGGAGAGATGAGGGAGGATGAGGGAAGGGGTAACATTGATCAAGATGGGCTGTGATCATAAAATAACATGATGAATCAAAACCCCTTTGTATAACTACTTACAGAGAATAAAAATAATAGACTTCCTAGCTGATGAACTCCATGAGTGAACCATTCCATCCATCTTGTTCAGCATCTCCACAGCTTGGCACAGGCCCCACGTATGGGAAGAACACATGAAATTTGTGTGGGATGGAATTGCTTTGCAACCTCACAGCTATTCCTTTTCTTGACAAATGGAGGAACTGAGGCTAAACAACCTATTTGACTGACCCTGCCTGCTAACTGAAGCTTTTGCCTGATAAACAGAGCCCTGTGGGTAGCTGTCAAACCAATGACACACCCTACCCCTCACTACCACCACTACCACCCACGCTCAAGGGGAGCTTCCCAAGGCTGTCTCTGGTCGCCTCTCCTCCTGCCTGATGGAAAGTTCCATTTTTAAGAAGCCTCATTAGAGACACAGAACCTTCATGTGCATTCTTGTCCAGTCAGAAGTAATATAGAGTGAGTTTCCACAGGCCAACAGAACATAGTGCTCTGACTCCGAGCTTTCCTAATTACGCATCAGGGCTAACGTCTAGGAATTCGATGCTGAGAGCGATTATCAGGCTCTTATCATTTTAAAAAATGACTCTGCAATAACTGCAAACCCCTCATTCTGCACCCAGCACTGGAGCAGGTTCAGTATGTACAGCTGAGGGAGAGGTGCCAGTTTTCCCATTTTGCAGGCAAAGCCACCAAGACTGGAGACCTTTGCTTTGAAGCTAGAAAAATGTGGAAGAGTGTGCAAGGTGGCAGGTCCCCAGAGTGTGAGTCATAGACTTTTTGCAAATGTCCCTTCTGGTGTGATGTCTGGGGTAAGGGGGGCAGAGGGAATCCATGACAACAGGTGGCAGTGCCTATCTAATGAGAACCACTTGGTTTTACTTGGCGAAGAGAAGACACACAGGGAAAAGTAATGTCAAGAGCTCTTCAGAGTAGCACAGAAGAAACCCTCTCACAGAATGACTTTTTGTTTTTTTAGGGGAAAAATGAGAGTAAAACTTCAAGGCCCACTTGATCACCTCCAGGGTTTTTCCTGTATAGAGACAGTGCTAAATGTCTCTAGTTTTGCTTCCAAAGTTTCAGTTACCTGCAGGCAACTGTGGTCCAAAACTGTTAAAATGGGGGTAGGGGGAGGGAGAAATGCCAGAAACAAACAGCTCCTAAGTTTTAAGCTGTACACTGTTCTGAGCACTATGCTAGAATCTCCTGACATTCCTCCCCACCTCATCAATCACACAACGCTAAGTCCAGTGCATTGGTGCTGTGTATGTCACCCTCCTGTGAGTCAGCTGGCAGACATGTTGGTTATCATGTGACACAAGGCTTGTGTCATTCCTCTCCCCACCCCCTTTACACCTCTCCCACCCCACCCCTACCCCCTGCCATGTTCTCATCTCATCTCAGGAAGAAGACTGAGGTATTTTGAAGGAGAAAGAACAGTCACTGAACTTTTATTACAGTCTATTATCACAATTAATCTATTCTTAGTTACTGTTAAGAATTGAGAGTAATCCTTAAGAAAACTCACTGGGTGCTGGTGGCTCACACTTGTAATCCTAGCTGCTCAGAAGGCCAAGATCTAAGGATCACTGTTTAAAGCCAGTCTGAGCAGGAAAGTCTGTAAGACTCTTTATCTCCAATTAGCTACCAAAAAAGCCAGAAGTGGAGCTGTGTGGTTCAAGGAGTAGAGCATTAACCTTGTGCAAAGAAACTCAGGGACAGTGTCCAGACCCTGAGTTCACGCCCTAGGAACAGTATAGGGGAAAAAAAAAAAAACTTAAGGAAGACTTACATATTTCTTTATCAGATCTCTTACACTCTTAACTAAGAATTGAGTTAATCCCATACTGTGTTTAATTCATAAGTTAAGCTTTACCATAGGTAATATGTACAGGAAAAGACATAACTGGTACAACTAGCCCTCATTTTCAGGCATCCATTGGGGTCCTGGAACATCTCTCCCACAGGTAAAGGGAAATTATTGCAGTAATATTTTCTTCCATTTCGGGCAGTGTTCCGCTGTGTAGAAGGTATTGTGCTGAGGGCTTTACAAATACTATCTGCTGAATATTCTCAAAACAACTTGGAGAGATTATGGGAATCACATTCTGCTTTACAAATGAGTGAGCTGAGACACACAAAAAAAGGTTAAGACCAGATTTCTCAAAAAAAAAAAAATCCTGCAATCCCACTGTGGGATGTGAAATTAATTCAGACAGCCATGACAAGCACCATCAAATGAACAGACAGGAAAGGAAATCAGAAACAAGGGGAAGAAGATGGAACAGAACGTATCAGGATGCACACACAGCACAGGGTGAGAGATAAGAATTATATCCTCGAGGCTAATGAGGAATATATTTGGGTTTATATGGACAACAGGAATCATGTTGTCAAATAAAAATGACGACAGTGAGAAGATTTGAAAACCATAGGGCCTGAGGCCAAAGATTCAGGGATATTTTTTTTTTTTTGGTCAGTCATGGGCCTTGAACTCTGGGCCTGGGTGCTGTCCCTCAGCTCTTCAGCTCAAGGCTAGCACTCTATCACTTGAGCTACAGCACCACTTCTGGTTTTCTGGTGGTTTATTGGAGATAAGAGTTTCACGGACTTTCCTGCCTGGGTTTGCTTTGAACCTCGATCTTCAGATCTCAGCCTCCTGAGTAGCTAGGATTACAGGGGAGAGCCACCGGCACCCAGCTGATTCAGTGATTTTTGAGCCAGAGTTCAAATCCACATGTCTGTCTGATAGCCCACTCTCTCTCTCTCTAAACCAGTACTAATAGACATAGAAAATCACACCTAAAAAGTTTAAAAGCCCAAATAAAAATTCCCAAAATTAGTCAAGTCTCAGCAACAGTGCTGTTTAGAAGGCGAGACCTGAAAGATCATTGACCAAAGCCAGCCCAGGTGGAAAAGTCAGAGACACTCCATCTTCCAATAAGCAGCCAAAAGCTGGGTGGGAGGCATGGGTCAAGGGGTAGAATACAAGCCAAGCAAGCAAGCTGAGTAGACATGAGTCCTGAGTTCAAGCCACGGTATGGGTACAAAACAATGGAAAACTATTAAAATAGGTTTTTTAAAGTAACTTTTTATTTTTTTTAGTTACTTTATTTTACTCTTATGTGCAAACATTATCACTTCAACAAGAAAAAAAGGATAAATCTATAAACATTGAAGCCTTTCTTTTCTTCTCACTTGTTTTGGAACTGTCTTGGAATTCTGGAGTGTACCTTCCGCTTCCCCCACACCTCTCTAAGGAGAGAAACTGCCTTCAAGTGCTGGAGACTCACCTCTTGCACGACACACTTCTACACTAGCCCAGTTCTGAGATCCATTTGGGCCTCATCCTTGACTTCCTGCAGCTTCCATGATAAAGGAAAAGGAAAACTCAGCCCTGTTCTCTTCACCTTCATGGGGGGGTGGGGAGGGTATTGAACTCAGGGCCTGGATGCTGTCCTTTTGCTTTTTCTGGCTCAAGGCTGGCACTCTACCACTTGGGCCATAGCTCCACTTCCAGCTTTTGGCTGGTTAATTGGAGATAAGAGTCTCAACTGGCACTCCCTCTCTTCAAATTAGGATCCTCAGATCTCAGCTTCCTGAGTCGCTAGCAGTACAGGTGTGAACCACCACTAGCACCCTCCATCTTTTATTTTTTTTTAACCATCTAGTAGTTTATATAGTTCCCAGAATATTTAAAGCAACAATCATCCGCTGCTAGTCTGTTCCTGCTCACCTTACCCACTTTTGGAAACCACCTTGTTGCTAGGTTTTGAGGGAGGAAAACAAATACACTGGGGGGGGAGGGGCTATAGGCAATACACACCATAGCAGAGTGAGGACTGAGACCCCGAAGGGCAGGGATTCCTGTTGGGTGACAGCAGAGGGGAAATGTGCTGTGTGCAAAGCCATAGGCTCACTGCAGCTCATCTCCAGCTTTTAATAGCACACCTTGCCCAATTCAGCCCTGCGGGGATGCACTGGGCTTGACAGAAATCAGCTGAGCCTACTTCCATCTCTTTGCCGAAACAAGCAAGGCTGTAGGGTTTCCAAGACAGTAGCCATTGTCAGAAGAAGAGATGACAGCCCTGGAGTGGCTTACCAGGGGAGGGCAGCCCCCCAGATAACCTGATAAATCTCATCCGTGAATATGTAGTCAGCATGGCTGCCACACGGGGACACAGGTGGTCGTTACCAAAGATATCACCATGGCTCTCATCTCTGCAAAGACACCTGGGAGGTTGCTGCTTCCGTGTCCAGCAACAACCAGGTGCAGAGGACTGCAGAGGGCTCTTTCGGCATCTCCCCCCACCCCTCCCACCGCCAGTCCACTGCAAGCCAATGCATTTGGAAGTCCATCTGCATGGTTTCCAAAAGGATCAGAACACCGAATCGGGAAGGTAGCTTCAGAGCGGAGGAAACACAGTCCTGGCTGAGAGGAAACCAGGGCCACTTTTGTCAGGATGGTGTGGCCCTGCTCCCTTAAACCAAGAAACAAAATGCTGTCTGTGTAGTATTTGCTCATGGCAGTAGGAAATTAACAGAGCTTCCAGCATTCACTGGCTTCCAGTTTACTGAGCAACTACTGTGTACCAGGTACCCCCAGCTAGGCCCTGAGCCACTCAAGAGATCTGCACTGCCTGCCCTGATCACGTCTGGGGTTTTGTACACCAGCCAACCAAACTGGAGTAGAGACAATATGGCAGGGGCCAAGGCAGAGGCTCAGGATGGGCACTGGATCAGCTACGGCCAGGGACAATTATTTGACAATGCAGATGTGCCTTCCCAAGTTGTTTTGAGAGAAGCTGTCCTGCCTGTATCTCATGGGCCCTACCAATCAGTCTTCCCTAGGAACTTGGAATTATAACCAAAACCTTTTTTTTTTGTGGGGGGGTCAGGGGGGTCCAGTCCTGATGCCTGAACTCTGGGCCTGGGCGCTGTCCCTCAGCTCCTAGCTCAAGGCTAGCGCTCTACCACTTGAGCCACAGCACCACTTCCGGCTTTTTTCTTTTTGCTTATGTGGTATTGAGGAATCAAACCCAGGGCTTCATGCATGCAAGGCAAGCGCTCTACACTGAGCCACCTTTTCTGCCCCATAACCAAAACCTTTTTAAAACTCTGAATTAGGTAGAGATCTGGTCACAGAGATCTCCTTAACATCCCACACAAGCAAAATCCAAGTCAATTTGTAATAGCTGAAACATTGATAAAGAAACCCAGATGACCATCAGCTGACAAATGGATGCACAAAATGCGGTATGTGCATATAATTGAATGAATGGAAATGACTGGGGTGCTGATGTGTGACACAACGCATATAAACTCTGCAAACATCTTGCTAAGAGAAACAAGCTAGCCACCAAATTCACATAGAAGTCCATTTACATGACAATGACCAAGATAGGCAACCACAAAAAGGCAGAAAGTGGGTTTTTGATTGCAAGGATGACAGAGAAAGGGAGAAAATGATAGTTGTTGACCAGATGGGGAGTTTGGCCCTGGAGTTTTAGAACGGGGTATGATGACTGTTGCTTCAGCACTGAAAACGTTCTTGAAGGCACTCAGTAATCTACTTTATTGTTAAAGTGACACATTTAGGTTACATGACTTTTACTTTAACTCACTGGCTACAATACAACCAGGTTAAATGTCTTGATGCACATTTGTAAATGGGCTGCACAGCTCTTAGATGATAGGACCTGGATTCAATCATGTGTCCTAGCTGCTGCTGCACACCAGGCCCCACTTCACAGGAGCAGGAAAGACAGACGGCTGCTTTCCAAACCCTGCAGTGTGTCCATCCCTATGTATTTATTTTGGGGATCTCATCAGCAGAAACCTAGCTTTATGAAGAGGACATGACTAGGCCCCTTAGCTTCTCTGCTTTTGTGAGAATCCTTCATGGCTCCAGTGCACGTGTGCCATTTTTCAGCAGCACGTAATACGTATGTATGTCGTTTCCAGGGAAAGAATGTTTACAGCTGTTGTAATGAATCACTTCTCGCTCTGCTCTACGGCACAGGCTGGACAAATGGCTCAAGTTATTTGTCACCAGGTCAGTTCCTTTCACCCACTTCCTACATAGAGGAGGAAAAGGGAGGGAAGTGTTAGGACAGAGACTGAGCCAACGTGGGAGAAATTTCTCCCCTGTACTAGTTTATAGAATCTTCCAAGGGGGAAACTGTGAAACTTTTTTTTAAAGTCATCGAACTTTTGGATTTAAAAAACAAATCCTTAAATCTTGGCTTAGCAGTAAAATTCCAATATTACCATATTTATGTGAAGATTGTTGTATACTAATAGCCAATGATTGTTACTCTTAAAGTAACAAGATAAATAACAATAAATCAATTAAATAAGTAATTAAATCTAATAAACCAAATTTTTAAAAGGAGCAAAACCCAAAAGACTCTTCTCTCCAATTGACTAGCAAGAAGTTGGTAGGGGAGCTCAATGATAGACTGTCAGCCTTGAGCAAGAAAGCCAAGTAAGAGCACAAGGCCCTGCATTCAAACCCCAGTATCAGCACTATAAGTAAATAAGATGGTCTGGATATTTTTGCACTTTCAAGTAGCTTATGGGTGTGTGTGTGTGTGTGTGTGTGTGTGTGTGTGTGTGTGTGTGTGTGTGTGTGTGTGTGTGTGTGTGTGTGTGTGTGTGTGTGTGTGTGTGTGTGTGTGTGTGTGTGTGTGTGTGTGTGTGTGTGTGTGTGTGTGTGTGTGTGGTGCTTTGTACATACAATCTATCTCACAGTAAATAGTCCCATTCTCCCTGTACAGATGAAGAAACTGAGGCCCAAAAGTTTCCATAATCTACCTCTGGTTCTTAACATTGAGTCAATGAAGCTGACAGATCTGATCCCAAACCTTGGATTCTCAACCACCACAGAAATAGAGGGACAGGGCTGGGCTGGAGACTCTGGGTCCCATAGGTGCGGCGGGCTTTAAAGGATAAGGTTGTCATTTTAGAGTCCCTTCCTTCACTATGATGGCGACGACCATGCTGCCTTCACCAGCTTCTACCCACTGTGCTTTTTACAGGTAAGTGAACCCCCGTGCTGAGCATCTCTTTGGGTGACTCCCCTGTGGGTGACCACGCACACACATTTTTCATGCGACTGTGGTTTTCTCAAGGTTGAATCCGACCCCAGCTCCCAGAGCAAGTCATAGGACCCAGAGCTGTGCAAATTAGGATGACATACATTACCCAATCCTAGCCCTGCTGTTGATTCAGAGATGGACACGAAGGCCAGTGAAAGCCAATGACACATCCTTTACCCTGAGCAGACATAGGGGTTGGAGCTAACACCTGTTCAAGGCACAAAGTCCTGACACCATTGTCTGAACCCTGAACTTTTTACTCATGTTGTTTGGGGTTCTATTTTGGGTCATTTTCAGCTCAGGATCTCTCTTAAATAGTTTCTTCTCAAAAAGAACAGCTTCTTCCAGGCACTGATGGCTCATGCCTCTAATCTTTTATTTTACTTTATTGCAGAGTTGAGGACTGGACTCGGGGTCTTGAACTTGCCAGGCAAGTGCTAAATCCCTCAACCCCTAATGCCTCTAATTGTAGCTACTCCAAAATTTCTACCCAGGCAGAAAAGTGTATGAAACTTTTATCTCCAGTTACACACACATATACATACATACATAAATACACACACACACACACACACACACACACACACACACACACACACACACACACACACACACACACACACACACACACACACACACACACACACACACACACACACACACACACACACACACCAAAAGCCAAGCTGTGGCTCAAGTAGTAGAGCACTAGCCTTGAGAAAAAAAAAAGCACAGGTACAGCACCCAGGCCCTAAGTTCAAGCTCCAAAACCAACACACACACACACACACCAAAAAAGACTATATATTGCATGTATTTATTTACAGAAATCACCAGTTCTCCCCAGTTTGAGGAGAGGAATTAAGGCCGAGGGAGGCAAAGTTACCTGCCCAGTAGGTAGAGGCAGCATTTGAACCCAGAAAGTGCATCTACAGAGCCAGCACTTTTAAATACCATACCAGCCAGCTGGAGTCTCGCTCCACTCCTATGAAATGGGACTCACCATAAGCCCAAAATAAGTCTTTTTTGCTCAAAATAGTTCTGAAAGCTTAAAATACTCTAAAGAGTGTAAATTTTCTCAAGTTCGTTCAGGTTTGTAAAGATCCCTTTTTGGCTTCGGTTGTCTCTCTGAAAAGAATCATTTAAGCAATAAAAATGTCTTTCCCTAACTCATCTTTCACCTGCTGACACTTCACTTTCCCCCAAATCACAGATAAAAATAACAAGGCACAGAAGGAATGCCTACAGGGCTGCTAAAAGGGAGAGGAGGGGAGGGGAGGGGAGGGGAGGGGAGGAGAGGGGGTAGGGGGGAGGGGAGAGAGGAGAGAGGAGAGAGGAGAGAGGAGGTCCTAATGCAATGTTTTCTGGGTTGCCACACAAGTTTTGATTGGCACCTGACAGTCCTTGGGGAAGCCTATCTCTTCGGTGTACAGGCTTGCGCCCATCACATACCATCTAGGACTGGCAACATGAGTCACAGCGTTGGACATTTAAAAAAATAAAATAAAATGGTTACTGCTTAGGAGGGGCAGTTTGACATGCCTTCCTCCTCTCGACAATTTTCTGCCTTTGTTCAGTTTCCTAGCAATTTGCCAAAGGTTTAGGAGCTCCTTAACGAGGAATAAGTAGAAGCAATCAGGCTCAGGGAACTACCAGGTCTCTTGGTATTCCCAAGGAAGAATCAAAGGCAGGCGCTAGCCACACGCAGCCACACTGGCTTCATCGCTTTAATAAAGGGAAAGAGCACAGAGCTAGGAGTTCTACTCCAGACTTTTCTAGATAGCCCATGACAAACTGACATGAGAAGACTGTGTGGTTTGACTCTTGGGCATTTATCTGAAAGATTACAAGTCAGGATACAATAAAGACACTTGCACACCCATGTTCACTGCTGTACTAGTCACCATAGCCAAGTTATGGAGGTAGCCCAGAGGTCCTACAATGGATAAAGAGGTCAAGAAAATGTCATACATGCATATATGCATGCATATATGCATGCATACATACATATATACATGCATGCATACATACATATATACGTGTGTGTTATATAAAATGTGATATATAAGCTAGTCATTGGTGATTCATGCCTATGATCTTAGCTACTCAGGATGCTGAGATCTGAGGGCAAGGTTCAAAGCCAGCCAGGAGAAGGAAACTCCACAAGACTTTAATCTCCAATTTAATACCCACTAAAAAGCTGGAAGCAGAGCTGTGGCTCAAGTGGTTGAGTACTAGCCTTAAGCAAATAAGCTCAGGGACAGTGCCTAGGTTCTGAGTTCAAACCCCAGGACCTGAACAAACAAAAAAAAAAAGGACTCCATTTTTTTTTAGCATAGAGAATCTCTAGATACAGTTGCCTCAAAGGAAATAGGAGACAGAAAATATACCTACAGCCACAAGAGAGACCATATTTCAGTCTTTTCTTTCCATTTGACGGAAATACTGATTAAAATCAGCTGAACATGTCACGAAAGGGTAACTGGATTCTTCCTTTTTTTTTTTCTTTTCTGTGCAGAAGCAGGCGAGACTGTACTTCGGGAGATAACTCATCATGCATAAAATTACTAATAGACACCATCTATCTGATGAATGTCTTCTCCTTAATAATTTATATCACTTGATCTATTTTCAAAGGTTAGTCTTACATTAAAATTACAATTCTGAATAGGTCAGCCTGTTATTTAAGGATAAATTGTCTCACCTCTCCATGTTAGTGTTGTGTTTGGGTGATGATGGGGTTTTCATTCCTGGCCCCTGATGAAATCAGGACAGAAATTGCTTGCTTGACCTGCCCTCTAACCTCACCTGACTCCTCCTGACTCACTGTCAGTTACCAGCCTGCAGCTCCAACCGTCCGTTCTCATTCTTGCTCTCATCTTATTCTGTGTCATGTCTTTCTTCCTCTCTTAGTTTCTCTCTCTCTAGTTTCTCTCTCTCATATCTCTCTCTCTCTAGTTTCTGTCTCTCTCTCTCTCTCTCTCTCCATTCCTCCTCCTCACCCCACCTTTCCCATTCTCAAGTCTCTTTCACAGTGAATACACAACAACCAGCCTTATATTAACACCAGTATATCACATTGCTTGCAGAGGAAATAATTGCTCAAAAGATCTCCAATATCTCCTCTAGATTTTCTTCAAGCTGTGACTCGGGTCTAGTTCAACAAATAAGAAGGAGAAAGCCCTAATGTTAGTGGGAAGAGAACTAGGAAGAAACATCTAGTTAAGTAGAGGACTGTGTCTGTTTCCACTGTTGTTCTTTCTTCTTTCTCTTTTTTTTTCTTTTTTTGTCGGTTGTGGGGCCTGAACTCTGGGCCTGGGTGCTGTCCCTCAGCTCTTCAGCTCAAGGCTAGCGCTCTACCACTTGAGCCACAGTGCCACTTCCAGCTTTTTCTGCTTATGTGGTGCTGAGGAATCAATCAAACCCAGGGCCTCATGCACGCAAGGCAAGCGCTCTACCACTGAGCCACCTTCCCAGCCCTCTTCTTTCTCTTTAAGAGAGGTGCGAATGTGGTACAATATGAACCTGTCCTGAGTTCACATCCAACATTCCATATTCCTTGGCAGTTTGGAGGCAAGGCAGAATCTTTGAGAGTCAGTTTCTTCTTCTATAAAATCGAAGTCTTGATATCTTATATAGATTTACTATAACAATGTTCTTAAACAGGAAACATAACTCACGTAATACAAAGCTAATAAAAGGCCACTAAAACTCTGTTGAACAAGTTGAGTGCCCAGTGGCTACTGGAGGGCAGAGATTTGAAGATTGTGGTTCAAAGCCAGCTGGGGTAAGAAAGTCCAGGAGACTCTTAACTCCAATTAATTAGCAAAAAAAATGCCAAGCAAGAGCACAAGGCCTTCAAGCTGCAGTAATGGTAGAAAAGGAAGGAAGGAAGGAAGGAAGGAAGGAAGGAAGGAAGGAAGGAAGGAAGGAAGGAAGGAAGGAGTGTCATGCTTAAGAAATATAATGATAGACACAGAAATTGAATCTAGCTTCTCTGATTTCAAAGTCTACCAAGGGCTTTCCATTTTAGCCAATCTGTGTGACTTTGGATAGGTTACCACTCACCTCTAAGAAAATAATACACCTGTTCATGTAAAGAATGGTATCTGAGTTCAAGCATCAGTACAAAAAAAAATACCCTTTACCAACCAAATCGGATAAGTAGATGACCAATACTTAAAAGAATAGTTCTTATCATCAGAAAAAGGATACATTTATTTGTCCAGCCAAGAACACTAAACTGGCAGACCTCAGAAAGAAAGAAAAAAAGTTTCCCATTGCTTAAAAGCAGTTGAAAGCCAGGCACAGGTGGCTCACACCTGTAATTCTAGCTACTCAGGAGGCCGAAATCTGAGGATGGCAGTTCAAAGCCTGTCCAGGCAAGAAAGTCTGAGACTCTTATCTCCAACTAACCACCAGAAAACTAGAAGTGGCTCTGTAGTTCCAAGTGATAGAGTGCTATCCTTGAGAAAAAGAGCTCAGGGATAGTGCCCAGACCCTGAGTTCAAGCCTATGACTGATAAAAAAAAAAAAATAGTTGACAGGGGAGATTATTTTAGTCCTGGCTTCCAGCCCTAATTTCACCATTAACTCACAGCATGATCTTTGACACATTGTGCAACACCTCATCTGTAATAGTGAGAAATAATGCTCTCTGCTCTAGACTTGAGGAGAACTAAATGAGAAAAAGCTGTCAAAGGGCCTGGCACGGTGACCATTTAATGTATACCCTTATCAATGGGGAAGTAGTTTCACAAAGATAATAAAACATGAAGCCGAGCGGAGGTCCCCATCGCATCTCTGTAACAAGGTAATGGTAAAAGCCCATGGAGGAAATGCTTTGTAACGAGAAAGCTACACACAGTAGGCCTTGTCACTTCCATTCTCATTGTTAGGAATTACAACCGTGGGGCCAATCACTTTCACTGGAGCCAGTGCCAAGCCCACCAGATCTTTCTCCAGTTATGCTGGGCATGTGTGGCTCACGCCTGTTATCCTAGCTACTCAGGAGGTTGACATCTGAGGATCGAGGTTCAAAGCCAGCCCAGGCAAGAAAGTCCCTGAGACTCTTATCTCAAAAAAAAAAACAAAAAAAAAAAAAAACACCAGAAAACCAGAAGTGGAGCTGTGGCTCAAAGTAGTAGAGCACTAGCCTTGAGACAGAGCCCAGGACCTGAGGTCGAGCCCCACGACCACCAACAACAACAACAAAAATAAGTGTGAGAGAAGTAGGAGTGTGGGTTTAATTTCTGTTGTCACTCTCAGTACACAAAGTTATAAAGTACAGATGTTTGAGAGAGGCTCAAGTAAGGAACAGAGGATTGAAGAGATGCGCTACAGCGGATGGCTGTCAATACACCGGGAGGTAAGTTCACACTGATCTATGGCAGGAAGGATTTTTACTGGTAATTTCATGTAATTGGGAGAGTTGCTGAGCAAGAGGTTTTTTATGTTTCTGCAGGGAGACAACTCCTTGCAGCCTTGTGGAGGCCCCCAGAGACAAGGCCCTGACTCTCTTTTTCAGGGGAGTACCTCCAGGGTTTTCTACAAAGGCACCAAGGGATGGCAACATAAAAGCTCTTGGTAAGGAAATGGGGTCCGTTGGTTGTTTTCCCAGGTCTGTTCCCACACCCCTATAGGCTGCACAAGTCAGGAGTATCAGGAAATCCTTCCAACTTCCAATTTGGGGAAGAAAGAAAGATCTCACTGTGGTCCATGGTCACTAAGCGGTGGGAACTGACAGAAAGCCATGCAGAATGAGGCCACCGGTCTCCTCACTTTTATATCCATATCTCTCGCCTATCCTACCAAATGTGCACTCAAATGCATCTCCTGACTCCACTCTCCCTCAGCACCTTCTGTTCAGAGAAGAGTCTCAGGCATCTATGGCCCTGAGCACAGAGAATATGAGGAGATGTTTTTAATTCCCAGAGATGAGGCCCAAATATGGACTAAGGATATTAGCAGGCACAGAGAGCATTCACTTGCTTACTTTCCCTTAGCCTTAATGGATCCAAGGAGTAACTTCTCCCAACTCAAAAATTATTGGTAGCTACAGTGGCTCAGCCCACTGTAATCCTAGCTACTTGGGAGGCTGAGATCTGAGGATCATTATTCAAAACCAGTCTAGGTTGGGAAAGTTTGTGAGAGACTCTTATTTCCAAATCAACCACCCCAAAACTGAAAGTGGAGCTGTGGCTCAAAGTGTTGCAGAGTGTTAGCCCGGAAAAAAAAAAAAAATCTCCCAGACAGTGCCTGGGCCCTGAGTTCAAGCCCCACAATCAACAAACAGACAAACAATCTCCCACATGAACTCAAAGGAGACAAAAAGGCAGAGTGAACTTGAACTCTTAAATTGTCTGCTGTGGCTCCCTTTGGTACATTCCTTCTAGTTATAATGAGAAGATGCATAGCTACAGAGCACATACTAGAACAAAGATGAACAGACTCGTGTGAGCTCACAGTACTTGCCATGTTCTGATGAGTTCCTAAGCCACAAGCAGAATCTGAGGATGTTACTGTGACTTAAGTTATATCCACCCAACACAAAGAAGTTAATAGGCGAAAGACCAACTGAGATGCTTATGGATTTTCATAGATTTGGTTTTTTTTTCCTTAAGAGAGCTTTGTTCTCAAAGTAACACTTCCTAACTGGGTGTGGTGACACACTCCTGGAATCCCAACACTCAGAAGAGGATCGCGAGTTTGAGGCCAGCCTGGGCTCCATAGCAAGATCATGTCTGGAAAAAGACATGAGGACACAGGGGTCTCCCAAAGTCAGCTGAATGGCCGAGTCAACACAGCAACCTATATTGTCCTCTCATTTTCCATTCTATGGCTTTGCTTCCCCCTAAACAATTACTACAGATTTGTTTTTCCACAAATAATTACTACAGACAAAGACTATACAGTATTTGTCCATCTTGCTCTGTGTTCTAAAGATGACTTTATCAAGGGAGTTCTGTCTTCTAGATTCCAATGAGTTGAATCAATGAAAGGTACCAGAAAAACAACAACAACCTAGACCTCTTTCTGGATTCTTCCCTACCGGACAATCTCTACTTTTCTCCAGGTTCCAGTAACTCCTCCTTTGCCTTGATGCTGCAGAGCTCTGTGTGGAAATATCTCCCAACTTTCGCCAACCTTGATGTTCTGTCTACCCGTGGATGATGTCCCTTAACCTGTCCCTCTATAAACCAGCCTGTGGTACCATCGTTCCTATCTCAGCATTTCCCTTCAAACAATGATCAATAACAGACTTGCATCTTAAACCCTGAATTATGATGGGACTGAAGCTCCCATAAACGCTATTTTAACGGCCTAAATACCTTTTGAGAACATTAGATTTTTTTTCTTGTTGCTGTTTTATAATCTTCTACTTGTAAGTCACCAGGGTTTTAGTCCAAGAGAACAAATGATTTTTCCATGCTATATTTCTGGCTTTTCTCCTCCTTCATTCCCAAAGAAATATCCATTGCTGGTCTGAGTATTAAACAGACCATCTGAATGGTTGGAATCCATCACTAGGGTCTCATCCTTCACATTTGGAACCATCTCCATCTCCAGCACACAGGAAGCTCAAAAGAAAAAGAAATAGTGAAAGAATCTGTCTATCTTCAGGGCCATGCTGGTGTGGAGGCAGAGTAGGGGGCGGGGCAGAGACTGGGACTGAAAGAAAGAAGGATGTCCAAGAAACAGAAAGAGAACTTGAGAAATTGTACAAAGAGATACCAAACTGACCAGCCATGAGCAATGAATGAACCAGTCCTTACTGCCTGCAGAGACTGAAATTAGTATACCTGCATTTTCACCAGCTGGTTATTTTCTCATTGCTTTCTTCTGTTTACAAAGGGGGATATATTTTAAATGTTAAGCCTTTTATGAGATGAGTATACAGAACAACTTTTAAGTGGGTCACCAGATTCATCTGTCTTCACCCAGATACACACACACACACACACACACACACACACACACACACACACACACACACACACACACACACACACACACACACACACACACACACACACACACACACACACACACACACACACACACACACACACAAAATATGTCGACATTTCCCCCCTGTGCAAATTACTCTGTTTTGCTATTTTGGTGTTTACTGGTCCCTATCAGCCAACTGTGCTCAAAACCCTGCAACAATCACGCTCTAAATGACAAATTTACTCAATCAGAACAGCTTTCCTAAGTCTCCTGAGTGCCCTCCACGATCTCCCCAGTAGCAGACATGAGGTAGGTATTCAGAAAAATGTTCAGGGATGAAAATGAATGCCTGCAGGACTGGGAAATTCTACCACTGTGGAATCAAGTCAGAGAGGAAAAGGGAGAAGACCACTCAGAGAAAGAGACAATGCAGGCCAACACCTGTTTTCTTCCCTTGGCTTCCCTTTGTATTCTCCACCCATCTGAAATAGCTGCTGTCTCCAGGCTCCTACTTTTCACTCCTGGAGCCCAACAAACATGGCAGCTTGCTTCCCCGATTCTTCCCTGATTCTAGCTGTCAATGTGCGTTAATGCAGGCATTCAACTCAAAGTTATGTCTGTTCTTACCAAGAAAGGCTCGACAATAGAAGAAAACAAGTTCCAAATTATCCTCGCAGGAGGGCACAGCATGGAACAAGAGGAGAGGGTAGCTGCTGCCTCCTTCGATTTCTTCACACCATCAAGTCACAAAGCTGAGGGCTGAAATAAAAGATACCTCCAGCCTTTCCTACCGTTCTGCACCTTCCTTTTTCCTAGGTGATGAAAAGACTCAAAAATAGTTTTGCAGCCACTGTTTCCACGAAGAATCCAGAATGTCGCCAAAGGTAAAATATTCACCACAAAGCAGAACAGCAAAGTGATTTTTTTTAACTCCCGAAGCAAAATGTCTTATTTTATTCTCCATGGTACAGGAAAGACACACAACCTCTGCCCCAGCCCAAGAAATTCTGAGCCAACCACACCACACACCGTTTCCTTATGGCCAATATTTTTGTTTAATTTCCAAAATCTGAAGTTTCACTTGAAATAAAATTTATAGTTTGCTCTTCTAGTTCTAGGGCAGGGGCTTATAGAAATGATAGAGAAACAAGGTAGTCCTCATTCAGGAATGCACAATCTCACATTTAATTTTTACCTTCATCTATTTAATTGCTTTCCACCTTTAAAAATAAAATGGAGGCAGATTATACACTGCAAATGCTTACAAATAAGGAAATGAAGCAGAACAAGTTGGAAGAAGTCAGAAAAGACAAGAAATAAAAACAAGAAGCATATGGTACCAGGCTATGGTGACTCACACCTTGTAATCCTAGCTACCCATGAGGCTGAAATCTGATGATCATGGTTCAAAGCCAGTCCAGGAAGAAAAGGCTGTGAGACTCTTATCTCCAATAAACTACTCAGAAAAAGCTGGAAGTGGCACTAGTGGTTCAAGTGGTAGAGCACTAGCCTTGAGCACAGAGAAGCTCAGGGACAACATCCAGGCCTGAGTTCAAGCCCTAGGACCAGCAAAAACCAAAAAACAAAAGAAAATAAGAAGCATAAGGGAAAACATAGGAACAAAGTTTATACCCAGATGATGTGCTGTGTGGTACCGGGCACATGCAAGGGATGGTCTTCAATTTAATGCTAGGCTTTCCACAAGACACAATATGGTTTAGAAGAGGATATAAACCACATCTTCAAACCACAACAAATATGAGCGGTATGAGCTCCAGCACCAGATCACCTGAGTTTCAAACCCCACCAACTACCCATTGTGTTCTCTTAGAAAAACTACTCAATTATTCTGGAGTGGTTTTCTTTTTTTGAAGTTTTTTTTTTGGGGGGGTGGGAGGGGTGGGTACAAAATAGAAACAACAGCCAGACACTAGTGGCTTACTCTTGTAATCCTAGCTACTCAGGAGATTAAGATCTGAAGATCACAGTTCAAAGCTAGCCTGGGCAGGTAAGTCTGTGAGACTCATTAACCACCTAAAAACTGGAAGTAGCGCTGTGACTCAAAGTAGTAGAGCACTAGCCTTGAGCAGAAAAGCTCAGAGTCAGTGCCCAGGCCTTGAGTCCATCCTCCACCACGGTTGAAGGGAAAGGGAGAGGGAAAGGAAAAGGGAAAGAAGGGGAGAGAGAAACAGCAGTGCCTACTACATCAAGTTTTTAAGGAATGGAAGAATTTATGCCTATCAGAAGGAAAACACCCATTACCTTCCAAGTATTGCATAAGCATGAGTTAGTTTGAGACAGAATGTTATCAATGTTACAGCAGAAGTTCAAGTTCATTACTGAACATCATGAGTACTAATTTGGACTATAGCCAGGTGGAAGGACAGAGATGCAAGGAGCACTTGTCAAATGAGGTGATAATGAAATGTACAACAAATTAAAAGTGAGAGTTGGGCTGTTTAGAGGTGGAAAATTCTGAAAGAAGTAAGATATTTTGAGCAGAAGAAATAGTACAAAAGTTAAAATAGAATGAGTACAGGAGGTGCTCCAGGAACAGTCTGTACTCAAAATGGAAACATTACTTCTCATCACTGTATTAGTCAAGAAACTTGCAGGTAACAATGACAGAAGCCCACTGTAAGCTAGATTTATCATCAAAAAGTGATGGTGATAAGCCACGGGCCTGTGGCTCATGCCTGTAATCCTACCTCAGTTGGAAGCCAACTGGGGCAGAAAAGTCCCTGTGAGACTCTTACCTCCAATTAATCACTCAAAAATCAGAAGTGGTGCACAAAGAAGCTCAGGGGTAGCACACAGGCCCTGGGTTCAAGCTTCTTGACCACCACCAACAACAACAAAAAGTAATGGCAACCTTCCACACAACTCAGAAGCTCACAGGTAGCTTCAGGCTTGGCTGGATCCAAGCAGCTCGAATAATATATGATTAACTTCAATGTCCTTTCCATTGTCACGATGATTGTCTTACTCAGCATCTACCACTATGATGCGTGATCATAGTAGGCAATATTGTGACCTGTGCTCATTTATCTAATTTTGCCAGCCCACCCTGCCTCAGCTCACCTCACCTCTGCTGGGCTGATAATTCTGAAACTCCACAGAGTTAACCTTTTTTCTATCTCCTAACCCAACACACACACACACACACACACACACACGTGCACGCCATGCAGGCACGCTCCCACACGCACATGCACACGTGCATATCATCTGTGCCATTTTGCTGAGCAGACGATAGTTTGATGAGTTTATTCATACCATGGCTTAAAATAATGATCTGAAGTTTGATCATCAACTTTCCCAAAGGCATTTGAAAGTTGAAAGGGGGCGGGGGGGGAGCGTGTTTCTTTGAAGTAGCAGTCCATAGCAAATTAAGTTCATCAAATTTTGATGTCCTTTTCATCCCCCTCTGATCTAGCCTGCTCTGTCGCTATTAATAGAATCCTGGATACTCCAGGATTTCCTGGACCAACCTGCATCCATCCAACATTGTGCTTTTAGGGGAGAGAGAGTAGTTGAGAAGGTGGGAAGGAAGGGATGGTAGGGGAAAAACAAAGAAGGAAGCAACAATGCTGGATAGGAAAGGTACTCATTACCTTACTCATGTAACTGCGACCCCTCTGTACAGTATTTTTACAATTAAAAAAAAACATATTGGAAAAAAAAAGAAAAGAACCATTTGAGAAAACCCAAATCAAACCCCAATCTGTCACTCCATCTGGGTCCTCCTGCTAAAAGAAAAAAAACAGTAAAGCAAAAAAGACAGAGCAGGTATGATGGTACATGCTGAAATCCCAGGTACTTGGGAGACAAAAATATGAGGATCGTGGCTTGAGGCTAAAGTGAAAGAGATACCCTGTCTAAAAGAATGACAACAAAGCAAAAGGACTGAGGCGTGTCGGTGGTGGTAGAGAGCTCACCTAGCAAGGCCTTCAGCGCAACCCCTCAGTACAGAAGCTGCCACTTTGCCACCTGCTCTGCCCTACTTTTGAGCAATCCAGTGCGGAAATGGTGAATGGGACGAGGTGAATGGGAGAGACCTCGTAGTTCCCTTGTGTGGAGGAAAAAGTGATGGCGATCCAGCAATTGACTACCTGCTGAATGGCACTGTCCCTCAGAGGTCCAGTATTTATCAGACCAAGAACTGAGTACTCAAAAGGGGTGGGGTGAGGTCAAGGGGAAAGTGGTAAGCACATTCCTTTTTTTTTGTTTTTTGGGGGCTTTTTTTTTGCCAGTTCTGGAGCTTAAACTCTGGGCCTGAGCACTGTCCCTGAGCTCTTTTGCTCAAGGCTAGTGCTACACCACTTTGAGCCACAGCTCCACTTGTGGTTTTTAGGTGGTTAATTGGAGACAAGAGTCTCATACTTTCCTGCCTGAACCTGTCTTGAACTGTGATCCTTAGATCTCAGCCTCTTGAGTAGCTAGGATTACAGGCGTGAGTCACTATGTATCCGGCTCCTTGTGTGTTATAAATACTAGTCCTCTAGCTCTTCCTACCTTGTCCCTATCCGAGACATTGAGAAAACTCATTTCCATACTTCTATGTACCAAAAGGACTAGAAAGTTCCCCTGGGTTTGAAGAACATATATATATATATATAAAGACATCACCTAACAGCCATTTTTGCTTCTGTACGAATTGCTTTGTGCTAGATGATTTTATGGTTTTTGTATGATTTTAACTGTGACTGGTTTTAGTTAGTAGTGGAATGTCAGCCTGGGAGCCTAGAGTTGCTTAGTAAAAGACTTCAAAGGCTTTACAGCCTTGACCAAGGGCACAAAGTCCTCAGAATCATTCCCCAAAGCTGCAATGCCCTTCCTGGAGGCTGGGGCAGTAAGGCCCTAGGGAAGAAATATAATGTTTTAAGAAACCTAAGCAACTCCCTTTTTGTTTAACACTCCATCTCAGTTCTGTGACTTGACTCATGATCCACTTTAGCCCTAGTGCTAGGAATTTATGACAGAAAGCCATGCACAATCTTGGAGCCATAGATGGTGTTTGCTCAAGGCAGGTGTTAGCCCCCAAGTGGTGTTGACCCCCCCGCCCAGCCACCTAGGACTAAGAGTTTCTAACCAACCAGTTCTTCAGAGCCGGGGGCGAGACATGCCATGCATTCTGTTGGTCCGGTTTCGGTCAAGCTATGGACCAAGGACATTTTTCTGTAAAGGTCAACCAATCATTATTTGCCCAGCTTAGCTTGCTTTAAATGTAAATGTTAACCAATCATGTAATTTCTTATGTAAAAGTTCCTTAAAGTTGTTGGTTCAATACTATAAAAACTGTGCTGATTCTATGCTCAGGGCCTCTTAGCGTCACCAGTTAGTTACCATGTGCGCGGAGGACCAACCTCGAGCTTGCAATAAACCGGCTCTTTGTTACTTACATTGATCGTGGTCTCTGGTGATCTTCTGCGGGTCCCCAAATTTCTGTATAACAGGTTCTCTGTCTCCAAGGTTTCCTCCTCAATGAAGTTTTTTCTAATGACCGTGAGAACGGCTGCTACTGTTCTCACCCATTCCTTGCGTCTGAACTTCACACCCAACATGGAGCGCAAGATGACAGTCATGACTTCACACATCCCACATCTACCACCTTCTAGGCTAGGGACCTTTGCCAAGTCTTCTATACTATTTCTCTACCTTTGCTCCTCATCTCTCATATGAACAGAATAGAAAGACTGTTACAGCCAGGCACCAGTGGCTCACCCCTATAATCCCAGCTACTCAGGAGGCTAAGTTCTGAGAATCATGGTTGGAAGACAGCCCAGGTAGGAAAGTCCTCGAAACTCTTATCTCTAATAAACTACTCATAAAAGCCAGAAGTGGCACTGTGGCTCAAGGAATAGAGCACTAGCCTTGAGCACAAAGAGGCTTAGGGACAGCGCCTAGGCCCTGAGTTCAAACCCTAAGACCGGCAAAAAAATAAAATAAAATGAAAAAGACTTTGACAAAGATTAAACAAGATGGAGACCCAGCATCTGGCTGATAACCAGGGCTCAATGCCCAGCCGTCACATGTTCACTCCTTATTGACCAAGTCCAGAACCTGAGCTCAGAGGTTTGGCTTCCATCAGCCTTTAGTGGCCAAAAGGATGGTGTAGGTGGTTGAAGTACCACCTCTGAATGTGTGGCTCGTCGTCTAGAGCGAGACAAACAGGGAAAGGCCCCGGTGCCTCCCCAAACTTTGCCTGGTAAATTATTAATGTCTCACCGTGTGTTCTTTTATTCAGAAATGCCTTTGAAGTTTCCCTCACCCTTGCCACGGGGAGGTGTGGGGGAGCTGCAGGAGGAGGTAAAGGAAGGAAACGGTAGATGAGGAGCGAGTAGGCAGACAGAATATGATCACAAAGGGGAAAAACCCAGAGCCATCCCGATCTTTTGTCAATAATGGTAACTTTTAATCAAGCAAGGATTTCTAGCAGCAAGCAAATGCTTTAAAAAAAAAAAAAAAAAAAAGGAAGCTCAGGAAGAATTCCAAAGCAATTCTTAGTCACAGCCATGGGTGCTAGACCGACAGGTCCCTCGTGGGGAGGTGACAGTTGGTAGAAAGTCTGTAGCAGGCAGGAGTTTACCTGGGCAAGAGCAGCCAGCCAGGGCCTCATGGGGACTAATTATGAAAATATGATTACAGTGGATTAGTAATCTTGTCAATCAAAGCCACATGCCAGGTAGCACCTGGCAGAGGGTGAAAATGCCACAGGACAGGACAGAATGATGCTGTTTCTTTTTGTACAAAAACATTCCTCCCTGGGAGGAAGGCCTGCCTGAGCCTGGGGACCGGGGCAGACCGTGGAGGCAGGAGCAGATCTGTGGGAGGAACAAAGGGATCTCACCAGACAGCCCCGGCATGCATCTGAGCCGGCCCAGCGCTGGCAGGGCTTCAGACATGAGGGCTGGGAGTCTTCCTCCCTGAGCACAGGAAATGCACCTCACCTGGTGGCACCCAGCACCTCACAATCTCCATCACATTTCACCTTTATCTCTACCGGATTAACCAGTGCTCTGGATGCTGACCACATCAACATGTACCCATGACCGTGGGCCAGCTGAACTCCAGGGCTCAAAAACCTCAGCATGTGCAGAAGCGTACCCCCAAAACCTAAGCTCCTCCTCCCCACCCCCCACTGCAGGCGTAAACGTCATCTCCACGTAACAATAATCACCGTGAGCAAACGAAAGGCCAGATGCATCAGAAGATCTGTTTGTTTCCTGCAGCCATCTAATGCCACGTTGGCTGGGCCATGTGGGCGTATTAAATACTCGGGTTATGTTTTGACATTGTACACAGGAAATGTACACAGGAGATATTAGTCTACTTTACAGAAGAGAATGTGCAATCTTACAAGCTAAAGAAGGTTCATAGAGCTGGCAAGAGCTGGAAGGGAAATTATGAACCACACTGCCTGGTCCTTGAACTTGGCTTTCTCTCTCCTGTCTGTCTGTCTGTCTGTCTGTCTGTCTGTCTGTCTGTCTGTCTGTCTGTCTGTCTGTCTGTCTGTCTCTCTCTCTCTCTCTCTCTCTCTCTCTCTCTCTCTCTCTCTCCGTCTCTCTCTCTCTCTCTCTCTCCGTCTCTCTCTGTCTCTCTCCCTGTCTGTCTCTCTCTCTGTCTGTCTCTCTCTCTCCGTCTCTCTCTCCGTCTCTCTCCCCATCTCTGTCTCTCTGTCTGTCTCTCTCTCTCTGTCTCTCTCTCCGTCTCTCTGTCTCTCTCTCCAGTGAGATTAAGTCATTTGAGGTTTTCTTGTGCGTCTGTGTATAGACACATACTGGGGCTTGAACTCACAGCCTCACAGATTTGCTCAGCTTTCTTGCTCCTGGCTGGTCCTCTACCACTTGAGCCATACCTCCACTTCAGCCTAGGCTGGTTTTAGACCACTATCCTCCGAGTATCAGCCTCCTAAGTAGATAGGATTACAGGCATGAGCCACTGGTGCCCAGCTTCATTTGAATTTTAATGTCTCCTAAAATTAGAGATTTCTTGGCTAGAGATGGACAGATAAAAGACAAACAGACAGAGAGTATATCAGAGAGAGAAGAGCAGAGAGAAGAGAAAAAGAGACAGACATGGAGGGGGAGGGAAGGAAAGGAGCAGGGAGAGGGAGGAAGAAAAGGAAGGAGAAGGAAGGAAGGAGGGAGAGGGAGCGAGGAAAAGATCTTCTCAGCTCTTCTTTATGATTTATGCTTGAAGCTCATTATTCTGGATGCAATGTGGGATTTTTTTTTTGCTACTCACTAAAATTTATTTGTAGCCCTCAAATCAATAGCCATGGTGTTTTTACGGTCATTCACAGATATGCTTTGAGTGGTAAAACAGCCATTTGGAATCTGACCCCAGTTGGGGTCAGAATTCACTCTCCTTTCTTGTTCCAGCTCTCACACTGGTAAAATTTCGGCCATCTAAATTAGCACCACTTGGGGGGGGGGGTGGGAGTTGGCATTTCTTCACTTTACAGCAGTGACCCTCTTTACAATAGTCCCAGCATGGTGCAGAAAGGCCTTCACACATTCCACAGCACTCATGAAGACTGTGATTGCGTTACAGAGACGAAATGTGCGTTAGGTAATCTTTGTTCAGGCATGAGTTGTAGCTTCTCCACTATGGGGTTTAGTGGTAAGGAATCAACAGTATCTAGTATACAAGGCATTGTGACACCAGAGCACACAAAACAAGGTTTTGCATTATTCATTGGGCAAAAAAAAAAAAATACTGTGATCAGAAGCTCATGAGAGCCCAACTGTGCATTCCCCCTCAGAAATGACCCAGCGTTCACTAATGCACTGCACGCGGCAATTTCATACAACATTAACCATCTCAATAAGAAGCATCGACTATATATACATCTTGTGGCCATACAATCAAAGAAGACTTTACAGAGGCCTCTGAGCCAGTTCTCAACGGCTTTCGCTGTGACGTTACAAGCGCCATCACCAAGATATGAAAGAAAGAAGAAAAGTATTTACAGTGCTTTGCATGTGTCTGGAAAGTTTAATGGTGGCACCAAAGTCACTCACTCCTGGAGAGACTGAGTGACACGGAAGAGTAACCCAGAATAAACTGAGAAAGCCTTCAGGCTGTGCCTTGGTCTGAGCAGAAGTGGAGGAGGGGGGAAAGGAACAAAAAAAAGGGAAAGGGGAAGTCTTAGACTACTAGACTTCAGTTCTAAGGAGCGGTGGCCATCTCTCTCATGAATGACCCCCACACACACATACACACACCCTTACTACCTTACTACCCCAAGATCCTGATCTTAGTAAACTTTTGCCCCCAAGAAACACACAGCCAACTCTAATTAAATCATTTTTATGCTGGTTATAATAAGTCTTATCGACAGGCGATATGCGGCGGCTTAGGCTGCATTGTAAACATTGGAATTGTTGTCTCTTAAGCTCTTGCAGGTGCAGGAGGGAAGTAAGGGATGGCTCAGAAATAACACCGAATCAAGAGCTGTAAAGAGAACCTACCCGGCGCCTTCAAACCCCACAGCCTTGGGTGGCCATGTCCTCCACCGGCTCAGGGGGTGTTGAGCTATTCCTGTCTGATTATTCCATTTCATCACCTACATCCCGTGTAACCAGGAGAGACAGGAATGAGCACGGACTTTGCTTCAACAGAAGTAAATGGGGGAGAAGTGTCAAGGCAAAAAAAAAAAAAAAAACTCATCTTGCTATTCATGAAGTCAAGACACCAACCCTGCAGTGTTCTATGTAGACACTCGGGGTGATTTCTGTGCCCTGGGGACAATACATGCTCCATTTCTGTATTCCCTTAAGAAAGAGAATGACAATCAAATATAACAGGAAAAAAATCATGTCTGTCTTTCAATAAGGAGAAGTTAGTCAATTTTGTTGAAAAGGCAGAGTGAATGACTAGGGGAGAAAGGTAGATGGAGGAAAGTGACAGGTTTAGATAGCACTTCTAACTTTGAGAACATTGTCTTTCCCTCCAATTCTCATCTTGCCACTAATCCCATTCGGTCAATCCTTTGTCTTTTATCTAATGCCTTAGGACAGAGGGGACTGTAGAAGGAAGCTGGTAAAAAAAAAAAATCTTAATTAAAAAAAAAAGATGCTCTTTTTTTTTATTATTATTATTATTACTACTACTACCAGGTAAAAGCTATTGTTTGTCTTCTTATGTGATCCTTCTTAAAAAGTATCTCCTTCCCTCGCTAAAGGTTTTAGGTTTATACCATCCTTGATTGGCCCAACACAGTGTCATGTCACCCAAGTGAGCCAATCAGGGTCCTTCCCTGTGTGTTGGTATACTATGGGTCAGAAGGGGAGGAGCAGAAGAGTTTCTCCTTCATGCAGGGTAAGTAATCTGGGATTATTCAAATGTAATATCCTCAGAATACCCGAAGAATATCCTACTTTGTTCTCTGTGTGCAAATGCTTAGAATGCTGTTTAAGTAATCCTGTCCAAGTGTAATGATTTGTCTTTTACTATCCACTGGATTAACCTGTAGATTTAGAGATATATTCTAGTTATTACCAATGAGAGAAACCATGCCGACTCAGTAGCTAGGTGCACATGAGCATATAAAATGATGCTTGTCAAAATGAACTCCAAATGGAAACGAGTGTTTTTTTCTAATTGTACTATTTACAGTTGCTTCTTTTTTTTCTTTCTTTTTTCTCCTTTGGTTTATTCTTTGTTGTCATTGTTTTTTATTTCTGTACCCTTTGTCTTGTATATAAGTGTATCTGATTTGGGGATGGGAAGGGGAATCACAGAAATGGTGGGACAAAGGGTAAACCAATTCAACTGTAATACTTACTAGATACTGTGTTGGAAATGAACTTTAAAACTTGGGGGTCTAGGGGGCCAGGAGGGAAAAGTGGGAGAAAATGAGGGAAGGTGTAACACTGTTCAAAAAGAAATGTACTGGGCTGAGAAGGTGGCTCAGTGGTAGAGCACTTGCCTTGCATGCTTGAGGCCCTGGGTTCGATTCCTCAGCACCACATAAGAAAAAAGAAAAAAGCCGGAAGTGACATTGTGGCTCAAGTGGTAGAGCGCTAGCTTGAGCTAAAGAGCTGAGGGACAGCGACCAGGCCCAGAGTTCAGTCCTATCACCGGACCCAAAAAAAAAAAAAAAAAGAAATGTACTAATGACTTTACTTAGATAACTGTAACCCCTCTGTGCATCACCTTTACAATAAAATTTAAACTTAAAAAAAAAGTAAAATGTCACCAGCTAAACAATAATCATATATGGGAGAGTATGAAATGAGAGAGGAAGAGAAAGACAGAGGAAAAGGCAAAAACAAGTTGGGATCGGTGAGTTGCAGTAACACTTTGGGGTCTTTGATCATCCAGACTATATTTTCTTCTTTTTTGGGGGGGGGGGGGGGGGGGGTCCGGTCATGGTGCCTGAACTCTGGGTCTGGGCGCTGTCCCTCAGCTCTTCAGCTCAAGGCTAGTGCTCTACCACTTGAGCCACAGCGCCACTTCCGGCTTTTTTCTTTTTGCTTATGTGGTGCTGAGGAATCGAACCCAGGTCCTCAAGCATGCAAGGCAAGCGCTCTACCACTGAGCTACCTTCCCAGCCCCCAGACTATATTTTCTAACACTAACCTCTTTTTCTAACTCTAAAAGCTTATCTGTGCCATGTGAGTTATAATGGAGATTCCCAAATAAGATCCCTAAAAACAAACATCCCTAGTTAGAAGAAAGTCTTACCCTTTGTCATTTTTCCCCCTTTTCCTTTCAATAATTTTGCTTATAACAGAAGGGTTAACGTGATTTAAAAAAAAAAAAAAATGGACTGCCAGGTGCTGGTGGCTCACGCCTATAATCCTAGCTACTCAGGAGGCTGAGATCTGAGGATTTCGGTTCAAAGCCAGCCTGGGTAAGGAAAGTCCATAAGATTCTTATCTCCAATAAACCACTAGAAAACCAGAAGTGGCACTGTGGCTCAAGTGGTAGAGTGCTCACCTTGAGCTGAAGAGCTGAGAGACAGGGCCCAGGCCCAGAGTTCAAGCCCCACAATTGACAAAAATGAAGGGACTAAGTTGCTTCAGGACTATGAAAAACATTGCAACATAGAGAACACAAATTACATAAAATTTGGTCATATTCCTTTGAGATGACCTAGTAACCTAAAATCAGCCAGTCCCTGAGTACCAGCGGACGTAATGAGCTAAGTTCAATTTCTTAAAGATTCTGCAAAGCAGACTGCTGCAAAGAAGGTCATAATTACAGAGTCCAAGTTTAAAAAAATAAATAAATCAATTGTGACCACAAGAAGCTATTGATTCCAGAATTCTTAGAATCAAAACTCAAAACAAGAAGCCAAAACAAAAGATGTGGCTCTGCTATTTTTCCATTTGAATATAAGACCTGACCACTACTTCCCTTTCCACTGACTTCATCACATTGGATGATACTGACTACAAAAGCATCCTCCAATGTTCAAGACTGCCAAAGCAATCTGAATACAGAACTCAGACCTTGCCTAGAGAATGTGGGGTTAAATAGGACACTGAAAAAAATTATAAGAACCAAGAGATTCGGCCCAATTCTCAGAACACACATTCCATTTCTGTCCTCAGTTCCTGTACTAGCTCTGCCCATTTATTAGCACAAAATCATTACATGGGTGGTCCCGTAGGTACCATGTTCACTGTAAGAAGAAATGATGAAATGGCTCAATTTTCATAGTTACCCAAGTACAAAGGTATTTTTCTTGAGCAAATCTGCAAGTTATCATTCCCTGTGACTTAGGCACACAAGAAACTCATGAAAGAAGGACCAACTCCCTTTCCTTGCTTTGGCTCCTGGAATAGGAAAGAGATAAAGGCTGCCTGGCTGGATCTTCTTACAGTGCATGCTGGCTGTCTGACCCAACTAGATACTCTCTAGTCTGGCAACGCCAACCACGTGGAAATCTTTCCCTTGACCCTAAATTGCAAATTTCAATTGTAGTTCTTCCAAACCCTTTCAAAGGCTCGTATTTTTTTTCCCCAAGCCTCCAGTACACCTGTGTCTATTTACTATTTACTCTGAGGACAATACCTTCTTCCCGTTTTGGAAAAACTCTTAAGCATCTGATGTGGGCTTTCTAATCTCACCTCCAATCCCTACCCTTCTTTTCGCTTTGGCAGTAGGAGACTTCCTATCCCCTCCCTGCACCCCTGCTCATCTCCAAGATAGTACCCTGGCCTCTTGGCCAGCTACTCTCCCCTCAGGTCCATCCCACTGCGCATGTGAGAATAAGATCACAGTATGCTGATCATTTCACACATTGCTAATTCGTGTTCATTAGCTCCTCATTATCTAAAGGAATTCCTCAGCTCAGTTCTTCAAGCCTCAGCCACAACCACCTTCTCAGAATGACACCTCACACTTCCCTGAGAGACAAGCTTGCTCAAGCACACCTCAGGCATGGGACTTCCTGTCCCCTGCACCATTGTTCAAGCTCTTTCTGCCACCTGAGATGCTCCCTCCTTCATTGCTAGCTATGCCAATCTTCCCAACCTCCAGGATAGACAATGTGACTCTTCAGGGCACAAAATCCTTTTTCATCCAATTTTCTCCTCCTGACATAGTTGATCCATACATAGCCAGATAATTACTGAGAGGTATCCCTATGTCTGACATCTCATTATGCATTAGGATCAAAAAGTAACAACAGCAGCGGGGTGCTAGAGGCTCACCCCTGTGATCCTAGCTACTCAGGAGGCTGAGATCTAAGGATCCTGGTTCAAAGCCAACCCAGGCAGGAAAGTCCATAGACTATTATCTCTAATGAACCACTAGAAAACCACCATTTAGAAAACTCTAAATGGTGCCATAGTTCAAAGTGGTAGAGCACTAGCCTTGAGTAAAATAGCTCAGGGACAGTGTCCAGGCCCTGAGTTCAAATCCCATGACTAACTAAAAACAAATTTTTTAAGTAACAACAACAAAAAGGTCGGGCATGTTAATATATGCCTGTAATGCTGGCACTCAGGTAGGCTAAGGTAGGAAGATTATAATTTTAAAGCCAGCCTGGGCTACACAGTGAGTCAAGTGGGCTATTATCAGCAAAATCCTGTTTGCAAATAATAATATAGTGTTGTAAACACATGCATAAATCGACATCTCTTATAATATTGAAATAAGGGCTAAACACAGGATGTTATAGGATCCACATGTAATCAATCCTACAGACACATCTCATGTTCAGGTGAGAACATGGAAGAAAGAACATACACCCATCTAAGTTGAGTTCTTTGGGAGAGGTGAGAGTGAACAGAGGTAGAAGACCGGAAGATCTATCCAGGTACAGAGAAATGCAGTATCGAAAGAGCACAGGTACAGCTGGTGTGGAGAATTCAGGGAGATGCTGGAGTGGTGAGAGAAAGGGCCAGAAGAGGCCCAGGTCCTTTCCTAACGAAGCTTATGAACCACAGGAAAGAGCATGGACTTAACACAGAGTACAGGTCCAGCTACTGACTGGGAGAATACTAGTCATGCTTGCCAAGGACAAAACCTCACCATTAAAAAATGTAGATTATGAGATCAAGCTGTTGGAGAGATGCTGATTTTTTAAAAAATGGAAGTAGCCAGATGCCAGTGACTCATGCCTGTAACCCTAATTACTCAGGAGGCTGAGATCCGAGGATCATGGTTTAAAGCTAGCCAGGGCAGGAAAGTCTGTGAGACTCTTATCTCCAATAAACCACCAGAAAACCAGAAGTGGCACTGTTACTCAAAGTGGTAGAGCCCTCACCTTGAGTGAAAAAGTTCAGGGACAGTGCCCAGACCCTGAGTTCAAGCCCTATGACCAACCAAAAGGAAGAAAAGGAAGGAAGGGAGGGGGGTGGGGAGGGAGGGACGGAGAGGGAGGGAGTTTACATTAACACAGAAAATAGTACAGTGATCAGAAAGCTATTAATTACCTGACCAACATGCTGATCAGGTAAAGGCAAAGCAAAACTCAACGATGATTCTTTAGCTTGAAAAGAAGAACAGTACCATTTAGTGAGATGAAGGAAGACGTCAGGAGTGAGTTGAATAAAACATGTGGAATTTTCAAGATATAAGCATTCCCTTGCCAAGTTAGATAAATGAAGCTGAAGAAGGTGACCTAGGCTTAAGATTTCTACTTGGGGATCATCAACTTTAGGCTAAATGATGATTGACACACTAAAAATAGATTTAAATCAACCCAGAAAAAAGTGTACATCATAATAGATAGATGAGAGCCAGGAAGAACACAAATACTTAAAGATATACTGCATGACATACAGTGTTTCCTAAGTTACAAAATGAGCATCGATTATTTTAAGTTTTTTCTAGACCCCACCCCCTTAAAAAAAAGTGGCTAGAGTTGATTACATTATCATTTTTAATCTGGAACAACAGTCCTGTTATTAAAGGTATTTTTAATCCTTATTTTACATATAAGGAGCTGACATGCAAATAGTTCACTTGTAATGCAAGGTCCAAAAGTCATGTGTCTGTTTCTAAAGTTCTAGTATCATGTTTTTCCAAAACAAGAGTTGCTTACCTAAAATGAGGGATTCTTCTGCTTTAAAAAAAACTCTCAAAAATTGGGGTTAACCCCACATTGACTTGGGGATCCATAATCTTTGCTGCTATAACAGAGGCATGACTCCTTACTAGTTTACCTGCTACTTAGGGGTCACATGATGGTAAGAATTGCTTTTCTAAGGCAAGATTGCAGGTTGCCCTCATCATCCTTCATAAAACCCTGCTCACATCCTACTCTTCAGGAAAGGGAAATGGCCAGACAGCCATGATAGGGAAAAGAGCTAATGTCAATCAGACAACTTCCTGTGTTTATATTAACATACAATGTCCAAATGAAGACCCTGCATTTTCAATGTAGGGGGACAATTAGCAGCATTCAATGACAGCTGTGTCTCTCCGAAACTGGAGAAGCTATTTACCCTAGATTATGGATCATTCTCACTTTTCTTTTCCCTAACCTCCTTCTTAAAAAATATTTTTTTAAGAAAAGCCACCTGCAAAGCATTTGAAGAATTTTTAATGACTTATTAAATCCGACATCACTTCTCAGATGGAGACTTGCATCTGCAAAGGCTTAAGTTATTGTGATCTGCTCTTTCGTCTCTCTGGAACTCACACAAACCTTTGAAAGACTGGGGGCCAATAGACCAACTGGGAATAGCAAACAAATAAGAATGTTTTAACACCAAATCCTACCTTAGAAAAAATACAGCTACCTCCTCCCTCCTCTCCCGCCCCTTCTCTTTTTAATTTCAGTCTTGGCTTACAACTCTCTGTTCTTTGGAATCAAAGATGGAGGTTGGATTGCCAACCAGGATTCCCTGGTTCCCCCTGGAAGAAGTTCATCTCCACAGGCCAGAATTCAAGGCTTTCCAAGACTAGCTCTGCCTTATCAGCATAGCTGTATCTTCTCCATGCCTGGGGAAACCATTCAGCCAGGACACACTGATCTGCCAACCGCATCCACTGATGGATGTTTCTATTCATATGAAGTAAATAGCCTCTACAAGACTATTTAGGGACCCTCGTACCATCCATGCGCCAGTGAATTAAATGCTTGCCAGGACCAAGATATCTCTAAGACCTGCTTCAGACCTCTGCCAGCATAAACTCTTGGCCGTCATTGTTTTGGCCAGTCGGCCCTCTAAAACTCCTGCCTTTTGTGGGGCCTTTGCCAGAATCCTTGAGGACCCTCGAGCAACAGGAGGAGAGCCTACAAGACAACAGATAGGACTCAAGGGAGTGGGTCAGGTGCCATCCTAGGTTCAGTGTTCCCTTGGAATTCACATTTTTTTTCCTGGGATGGGTTGTCAGAACTTTCTGGATTCTCATCCACCACAGATGTTAGCAGTGTCAGCTCTCCTTTTTTATAAACAAAATGATCACGTATGTATCACAAATCACAGTAAAGGCGTATGTATCACAAATCACAGTAAAGGCACCGTTAACTTGCCTGATTTCTAGAAGCATCAATACAATTCGAACCATTCTACAGAGAAATAAATGTAAGCTTTTCTGACTTATTTAAGAAAACAGGGATAATATCAAGAACAAAGCATTCCAGAGACAAAAACTAGGCTTTCTCTCCTCTGGACTGAGTTTGAATGAACCAAAGATGGCATTGCAAGAAACTACTTCATGTCCATTGAAAATAGAGATACAGACTGCTGGGATGCCAGTCAGTATCCTAAGAGCAGGGAAATCTCGGGCATCATGGTATAAGTTCAGGAGAAGTTAAGACTATTAACACCATGAACTTTAGTGGAAAAGTCACTGGGTCCCAGACCTCAGCCTCACCCACACAAAGCCTCCCCTGAGGTCAGCTTCCTATGGAGGATATTTTCCATCTCTCTCTTCTCTGATCCTCTGTTCTAGAAGTTTCCAGGGTCTCAGTCCAAGTGGAAAAGAAGAGGCATGAAAAAGAGTCAAAAGAATGTTGACCAGCTGGGCCTCCACCCAGGATGCACCCAGGATGAGGCTGGTCCCCATGACTGGCGCAAATGTCCACTGCTGCAGGACAGAACAATGCTCCATCCCCTTCCACACACGGGGAGAAAGGAAAACCAGTGAATGTGTGGTCAGCAAACGAGAAAGAAAAGAAAAAAAGGTGAAAGACTGAGACATGAGAAAAAGAAGGTCTTAACCCCTGTTATAACTGCCAAGGTAACCTCATACAAAGGATGACAAAGATGGCCAAAGTTCCCGCACCCCAGGAATAGGAAATGTTCTTTCTCCATCCCTAAATGTATCTTCTTCCATCACACTTGCCCCATAGAGCAAGTGGAGAGCATTCTCTCGCTTTCCCTCCATTTGTAGGAAGATCCATGTCTAGTTTTGGAGGTAGACAGTAATGAGAAATCCAAGTACAGACAAAAATCCCAAAGACTACACAAAATGAGAGTGTGGGCACCCTCTGAATAAAAGGGGGTATTCACTTTCAGAGGCAACCTCAGGACATTAAACTAGAAAGGCAACACTCAAGAAAGCCACCTCTGCACAGGGAGCCTATAGGGGCGGGGCCAGGAGTCTGCTTGACCAGGTTTGCCTCTGAAGCCAATCATGGGAAAGGCATGTTGGAGCACTCCAACACTGGTCCCTCACCTTTCTCCTCTCTGTGCCAGAACGGAGCTATCCTGGCCTCGCCCCACACAGCAAGCAGATCCTGAGTTCTACACCAACCACAGCACCAAGTGCTGGAGCCTCAGTACTGTTAGGACATCTCAGCCGCTGCCTTCTTGAAGGTGGGAGAGCAAGAGGAACCAAACTCTTCCATTATTGTCTCATCAGCACACATCAGTTGCACAAGCGGGGGTTTCATCATGACACCTCCACACATCCAACACACGTCTCCATCAGCCTCACCCCCTCTATTGCTCTCCCCTACCTCCTCCCCCTTTTAAAGAGATTTCCACACAAATAAACTACTTCCACCCTATTCACCCTCCCTATAATCCGCTGGCACCTATTCCCGTTACGTTCCCATTGTTCTTTTTTATTTAGTGCATATTAATTGTACTGAGGGGTTGCACCGTGGTATTCCAGATGTACAGGTACTACATTTTAATCAGAATAACCTCTCTACTGCTTTCTCTTTCCCTGTCTCCCAACCTCTTTTGCTCACTCTACATGATAATCTCCAGTTCCATCTATTTTCCTGCATATGACATGATTTCATATTTTTCAATATATCTTATATACAAAGAATGTATAAATATACATACCATATATGTATATAAGGTATATGTGTATATATTCTTACATTTATGCACATACCATATGTTTATAAAGTATATATGTATATATTTACATTTGTTACATAGCATATATTACATAATACATATATACACATGTATGTATATACATATATTTACATATACATATGTATATGTGTGCATGTATATGTACATATATCCATATATATACCTCATCTTCTTTATTCATCTGTTGTTAGGTACCTCAGATGATTCCTTAGTTTGACTAAGGTAAACATGGGTTCAAAGGTATCTTTCTTGTAGAATTAATTTATGTTCCTTCATATCTATGTCCAACAGTGGTATGGTGGGGTCTTAGAGTAGGTATACTTTGAGTTGTTGGGTTTTTTTTTCGAAATCTCCAAATTGATTTCCACAGTAGGTGCACTAATTTATATCCTTCCTTGTACCCCCCCATACCCTCACCAGGATTTGTTTTCTATTTGTTTTCTTCATGATTGTCATTCTGATTGGTTAAGGTAGAATCTTAGTGAGGTATTTGTTTGCACTTCCTTTATCACTAAGGATGATAAACATTTCTTCATATATCTGTTAGCTACTTGTCCTTAGAGACCTGTCTATATAGTTTACTTGCTCATTTATTATTTTTTTATTTTGCCGTTTAACTTTTTGAGCTGTCTGTATATTCTGGTAATTACTACCTTTCCTGTTGGATAGCAGGTGAAAATTTTCTAGTCTATTCGATGAGATGTCTCTTGGTTCTGGTACTTGTTTCTTTTTGCTGTGCAGAAACTTTTTAATTTGATGGAGTCCCATTTGTCAGATCTTGTTCTTGATTTCTCGGCAATTGGAATTCTTTTCAGAAAATAATTATTTGTACCTACAGCTTCCAGATTTTTTCCCTGTGTTTTCCTGTGGTAGAGTTAAAGCTTCCTGTCTTCCTTTAAGTTATTTGGTCCATTCGGAGTTGATTTTTGTACAGGGTGAGAGATAGAGGTCAATTTCAGTCTCCCACAAGTAGATAACCAATTTTGCCAGCGCCGTTTGTTAAAGGGGCTGTCTTTCTTCCAGTGAATTTTTTTTTTTTGGCTTCTCTGTCAAAGATCAGATGGCTAGAGCTGTGTGGTTTTATATCTGAGTCTTCTATTTTGTCCCACTGACCTTGGGATCTGCTTTTATACCAAAGACTGATGGCATTGCTGAGAAGGGATGGAGAAAGGATGATAGGAGACCACGCTTGACACAATCTGTCTCTTAGCCAGAGAGAAAACTGCTAGAATCTCTCCCGAGCACCCCAGTCACAGTGCTAAAGTCTACTCTACATCAACTCGGAATGTTATTTATGGCTCCATGAATTTAACTGACCAGTGATTTCCACCAGCTCAGTTCTTTGTTTTCCTGTTGAGCAACTTTACAGTCTATTATGATCTTCTACAACTTGCAACGTAAGGTGAGTAGCCTTTCCTTTAAATAGAGCCCTAGGGTTTATCCAGGCCTCAGATATTGTTTTGGGCATTTTGCCTAAAGCATGAAACTCAAAAAACAAAACCTGTATCAGGAGAAAAACTGCAAAAAGCAGATGGAGCCTGGCTTCTGAGTGAAGCATGCTGATCTAAACGGAGAACATGGTTCAACTAAAGCTATATATATGTGTATATATATGTATATATAATAAGTGAAGAAACTAAAATGGTGGATTAGAAGCGAGCAGCCCTTCCCAACTTCTCAGCAGCTTAGAATTGAAACAACTGCTTAACACAGTGGGTGACTAAAGAAACGACTGAGCACTGGACAGGTAGAGTCTTAGAGAGGTCTAGAGGCTCTTTTTATTGGACCAGTGGGTGAGGAAAACCATCATCACTGAATCTATGGCATCCTGGCAATATGGTAGAGGGGAAGAATAAGAGAAAGGGAAAGGAAGAGAGATGAAGTGGGGAGAAAATGACATAGTCACACATGCTGAACAGAAGGCCAAGGGGACACTGACTCCAGGAAGAAGGAAACAAAGCTACTCCAAACAGCTCCAGTCTCAAACCACTGACTATTTGCTGGGGACACACACACACACACACACACACACACACACACACACACACACACACACACACACACACACACACACACACACACACACACACACACACACACACACACACACACACACACACACACACACACACACACACACACACACAAAATCTTGGCAGTCTCCAAAGGATACATGGACCACAGAAAGAAGTGAGAATTGGCCAGGCGCTGGGGACACACACACACACACACACACACACACACACACACACACACACACACACACACACACACACACACACACACACACACACACACACACACACACACACACACACACACACACACACACACACACACAAAATCTTGGCAGTCTCCAAAGGATACATGGACCACAGAAAGAAGTGAGAATTGGCCAGGCGCTGGTGACTCACACCTGTAATCCAAGCTTCTCAGGAGGCTGAGATCTGAAGGTTGTGGTTCAAAGCCAGCCTGGGCAGGAAAGGCCATGAGACACACATATCTCCAACAAACTACTCAGAAAAAGCCAAAAGTGTTGATGTGGCTCAAGTGGTCAAGCCTTGAGCAAAAGAAGCTCAGGGCAATGCCTAGGCCCTAAGTTCAAGGCCCAGCCCTGGCCAAAAAAAAAAAAAGTGAGGATCAGCAGAGGTAGTGACTACCAAATCTTTCAATCTTGTGTGCATGACCACCCCAGCGGAATACAAACACAGTGCCAAGGCACAGAACATTTATCCAGAGAAGTAACAGACAGGGTCCCCAAATCATGAGAAAGACACCCAGATATAGGAGGCATTTAGAACCCCAAACAAACATGACCATAAAAGAACTTTCCCACACTATGTTCAAAATGCCAAGAGTCCTGAACAAAGAAAATATGGCCAGCTATGTTACCATACAGCCAACAGGCTGTCACCAGATGTAAGCCCTTGACATTGGACCATCCAGCCTCCCAATTTATAAAGCTATTAAACTCTTACTGAAAAAAAGAAATACATAATGAGGTATACAGAAGTATTCAGAATTCTTAGATCCTACTTATAACAAAATCCCATGGGGAACTGACCTTATCATCTGAGCCACCAGCTCCTCCTCTTCCCAACTTAACAAAAGGTAGATGTGAAAATGTGGGCTCCATGAGAAGAATAATAATAATAGGACCTTTGCTCCCTATGTCAGCCCCACGAACAAATGGAAGCGTTGTCTGTGGCAGCACAGGGGATCGAGTGCGTGCACAAACGCAGGTGTTGGCAGAGGAATTCCTGATGCCAAGCCAGCACTCCAGACCTGCAAGGGACCGTTCAACAACTTTCCCGGTCCTGAGTCACCTATTCACACATTTCTGCAGCAGCTCTCTGGGCTGTAACTTCCACTCTCTGGGCTGGGACTTCCACCACAACTTCCCGCTCCAGTTCTTGAGCCAAACCCTGGAAAGAGCTGTGAAAGCAATCACCAAGCTCTGTCACTGTCCATCAGCTCTCTCAGCTGCCTCCCAGAACCCACTCCACGAGTTAATTACCCATTGTGAAAAAGCCGCTGATCCTCAAACCCCTGAACACAAAGCTCTGCAAGTTGGTACCCTCTAGGTTTATTTTTTGTTGTTTTTTGTGGTTTTTTTTTTGGGGGGGGGGAACTTAGTTACTTGTAATTGCTTGTAACATCCACCTCTTCTGTATGCCACAGCATGTCTCCCTGTGCTTTATAGTGTTTTTTTTTTTCCTCTCTCTTCTCAGATTCCCATACCTGAATCCATTGGTATTGATTCTGGAGTTTTCTGGAATCTGGGCAGACTTCGGACACAATAAATGTGATCCTAAAATATCAGCTGTTGAATGAAGAAATGGACACACAGACAAACTGGTTCATCCTCACAAAGACATTGACCTGGAAGTGGAAACACCTCCCCAGGTCAAAGTGGAGAATTCAAGAATATTCAGATAAGGAGCAGAGCCAGGAACAAGGACAAGGACCCATCCTAAAAAGAGACTTTAGTATCAAGACGTATGACAAGTGATCCAAGTCTAAATTAAATATGATTTTTTAAAGAAAGCTACCCTTAAAAAAATTCTTATTCCTTGTACACCTTGATGCATAGATCAAAAGAGAACAAATACATTATAAACGATAAGGGCAAAATAACCAGACCAGTGCCTTTTTAAGATGCAAAGTGTAATTCAGCAGGAACAGAGGGAAACCTGAGGTTCTGAATTTTTAACAAACTCCCAGACAATGCTGGGGCAGCCACTGCATCCTAAACAAGCTGCAGAAACCAGTAGATATTAAAATAGAAATCGCTGAACAAGCCCCATGAAAGAGAAAAGTGGACTAGTCAGCTTCACATCACTTCACATAACATACCTACAATGAGAAACTTAAGAGATTAAAGGTTTATTTGAGCTCATGGTTCTGGAGATTCAAGTCCAAGACTAAGCAGGCCAACTGGCTTGAGCCTGGTGTGGTGAGGGCAGCACATAATAGCAAGAGGGTGTAACAAAGCAAGGAAGCAGAGAGGAGCTACAGAGAAAGACAAGGTCCCACAATCCCTCTTAAAGGCAACCCCCCTCCAATGACCTAAGTACCTCTCATTAGGCTCCACCTCTTAAAAGTCCATAGCACCTCCTAGCATCACCACCCTGGGTGATCAAGCCTTTATGTGTGATCCTTAGGAGAACTCTTGTCCAAACCATAGCAGGCAGCTAGGCAGAAATAAAATCTGATGACAAGGAGGAAGTAGTTATTTATTTCTATCACATATTCTTCTGAATTCCTCCTCTGAATGAAGCATGTAGGTGGTGAGCTTTATTGTCTAAACATAAAGTGATGAACAATACAGAGCTGCTTTTGGCCTCCAATAAAGCCAGTCACCTAACACAAGACTCTAAATTGCAACTCATCAGTAAACCACAGGTGAGACAGGCAGATATACAAGTATTTCCACAATGCCTTCAAAAACAAATTCAGAGCCCCCGGGGCTCCCATTACCGCTGCCAGCGACTCAAGCCACCCCTGCACCTGACTCCCAGAGCCTGCTCCCAGCTTGTCTCCAGGCTTCCAGGCCTGTCTCCCTCTTCCTCTCTGCTTCCAGGCCTTTCTCCCTCAACAGCTGGCTGCACTCTCTTCGAAATGTAAATCGGAACTCTGCATCTGCCCATCATAGAGTAAGAAAGAAGGCATCTACTCTTGTGCTGGAAATACATACTCAAGATAATGAAGTTGAAGATGCCAAACGTCAGTCAATGGGAACAGTAAGCCCTGAGAGACAGAAACCTGAGATTTCTCCCCAGCTTACTATTCTGGTGCCATTTTTCAGGCAGCAGCTGAGGGAAGGAAAGCCCAGGCTGAGCTGAAGGGACTCCTAATTTGACAAAGAGTTGAGAGTCTGAGGAGAGAGAGGCAACTGGAGGGCAGAGGACTGGAAAGGATGGAGTTGCACAGTCAAAAATCTGGATTTATGCATCAAATGCTCAGCAGAGTACCAATCAGGGCACATGAAGGTAACAACTGCCTGCGGCCAGGAGAATAAAATAGCCAAAAAAAAAAAAAATATTAGCTATCCATTCTCTACTTTAGACCTACCCTAGGGAATCAGAGACTCTGGGGAAAGGGTCCCCAGGACCTGTATTTCAGTAAGATCTGCAGGGACATCATGATACAGCTTATGACTAGTTCTTGGCATTGACTGGCTATCAAAATCATCTGGGAAGCCAGGCGCTGGTGGCTCATATCTGCAGTCACAGTTTCTCAGGAGGTTAAGACGTGAGGATCATGGTTCAAAGCCAGCTTGGGCAGGAATTTCCAACTAACCACCAAAAAGCCAGAAGTGGAGCTGTGGTTCAAGAGACAGAGCACAAGCCTTGAGCACAAAAGCTCAGGGACAGCACCAAGGACTGGCGCGCATGCACACACACACACACACACACAAAAGATGTATTATATTCTGTATTATATGTATATTATATTACATTATATAAACTGCTTTGTTGAATGTCAATGTCTTTGTGCAACTAAAGATAATAAAAATATAATAAGGATAATAAAAATATACTTAAAATTTAAAATATATTTAAAATTAAGCCGGGTGCCGGTGGCTCACACCTGTAATCCTAGCTACTCAGTAGGCTGAGATCTGAGGATCACGGTTCAAAGCCAGCCAGGGCAGAAAAGTCTGTGAGACTCTTATCTCCAATAAACTACTCAAAAACTGGAAGTAGTGCTATGGCTTAAGCGGTAGAGCACTCGCCCTGAGCTGAAGAGCTGAGGGACGGCACCCAGGCTCAGAGTTCAAGCTCCACGACCGACCAAAAAAATAAAATAAAATAAAAATAAAAATAAATATATATATATATTTAAATTTTAAAATACACTTGTTTTTTTCTAGTAATCTACACATTGTGAGGGGAGGAACACAAAGGCACAATGTCTATGAGCCATCTGATCATATAAAATTGTATTTATCAAAATGAACTCCAGGAAATGGAAACAAAAATTTTTTTTCTTTATGTTGCTTTTGTTTCCTTTTCTTTTTGGTATTATTTGTTCATTTATCTATCTTTGGGAGATAAAAGGGAGGCACGGGGCAGGGATAAAAGGGAGGGACAAAGGACAAACAAATGAAGCAATGGTACTCACTGGACACTATGTTGAAAATGAACTATACAATGGGAGGGAAAAACTGGGAGAGAATGAGGGAAGGGGTGACATTGCCCAAAAAGAAATACACTCATTACCTGACTTGTGTAACTTTATAATAACAAAAGAAAAATAACAGGGAAAAATATAAATAAAATATTTATTTAAAAAATTCCCTCACATATAATCCAGGTCCCACCTCGTACCTAACGATTAAATCAGTCTCTACCTTCATAGGTCTGGGAGTGTTCTGAGCATGTGCATTTGGAGTTTCCAGGTGATGCTGACGTTGATGGTGTAGAACCAATGTGAGGATCACAGGAGCAGGGATGATGAATGACACCTGTCATGGAGAGTCGAACAGCTCTAACTTTAAGAGCTCTTACAGTTCATCTTGATCTGCAGTTCTGTTATTTGCAGTAACTTGATGCTACTTGATGACTTGGGTGATGTCTTATTATTCCAAACCTGTCCAGGACCATGATAGGTCCAACTTCCAGATCCAAGACAATCACACAGGAAGCTGGTAAGAATGCAGATTCTTTGGTTCACCTCTCCCAGGGCTTCTAATTCAGTAAGTCTGGTGTGAGCCCCAGGTATGTGTCTGCTTTTGGTAAACACCTGGTACATTTCTGATGTTCTAGGTCACATTTTGGGGAACAACTATCTGAAGTGCTTGCCATCAAGCTCATTGCTCTATGGAGCACTGTTTCCAGAATGAATCCTTCACTATCTAAATAAAGACACCAATCCTAACAACTCTCCTCTGAACTGAAAATGCTGTTCAAATCTAAAAGCACCAGTTACAGACCAAGCATGGTGGTACATACCTTTGGCCCTGGCTACTCGGGAATCAGAGGTAACAAAATTACAGTGTAAGGGCAGCCAAGGCAACATTGGTAAGAAACTCATCTAAAAAATACACTCAATCAATCAATCAATCAATAAACAAACTAAAATCCAAAGAGCCCATTGCTCAAGTGGCAGAGCCACAAGGCAAGTGAGTTCAGTCCACAGTACTGTAATCATTTATTCATTGGTGCACAATTATGCTAGAAAGGGCCTTTCCTAGGTAGTCCCGGGTGATGGCTGAGGTTTGTGCAAAGAAGTAGACACTCTACTTGGGAAGGCCAAGTGCCTTCCAGCTGCAAGTGGCTAAGAGCCAACAAGTCCATGGGCCTTTCTGACTGATGGAAACTGAAGGTTTACTTCTTACCGCTTTTCCTAACAGGTTCCCCCTTCTATTTTCCTCTTCATTTTTCTTCCTCTTCTCTTTATCCTCCACTGACAATACCTTTTGTTTATGGAGTTTCTATTTTAACAGCCCAGCCCCACGCTAAGGAGGCTGCATCCTCCATTACAAGCACCTACAAACTTAACCTTATTTCCCAAATGAGAGAAAAGTCAGCTAGGCCTTGTTCACTAACTTCTGAGTCTCAAAGCCTGTTCCCCTGGACCCTCTACTCTTCTTCCCTTCCACTTCTCTACTCTCCCTTTTCCATTCCACCTTGCTTTGTGTCTCCTCTCACTCTTATATCCCCTTCCCATCAGTCTTGGAACTAAACCTGCTACTGTGGCTAAGAGTGAGAGCCAAGAGTTTAGGCTTACAAGGCATGGCTAGCAGGAACTCATGAAACAAAGAGCAGACTTCTATGATAATAGAAGAGTCTTGGGTCTTAAGTGCAATCCCAACATTCCTCTGGGACCAGCGACTCAGTATTGTTCTATGACCTACAGAGATCCCCATAAAATGAGAAGTACCCATGAGATCCATTTACTTAATGCACATTTACTGAACCAGCATGGAGGTGCACAGCTTTGGTCCCAGCTACCCAGGAGGCAGAGGTAGAAAGATCACAGTTCAAGGCCAGCCAAGACAAAGTTAATAAGAGACTCATCTAAAAAGCAAACTAAGCTGGGCACAGAAGGCTCATACCTGTAATCCTAGCTATTCCTGAGATCTGAGGATCACAGTTCAAAGCCAGCCTGGGCAGGAAAGTCTGTGGGACAGACTCTTATCTCCTCTAAACTACCCCCAAAAAAGCCCAAAGTGGAGCTGTGGCTCAAATGGTATAGTTTTAGCTTTGAGTTCAGGGTCAGCACCCAGGCTGAGTTCAAGCCCCAAGACCAGCAAAAATAGGAATAAAAATAAGGATCTGAGGTATGGCTCAGGATTTTCCCTCAGACTATAGATAGGTTCTCTACCTGTCTTATTCCTCAATAATCTCAGGAGAGGCTGATATTAGTGCTTCTTAAATATTTACAAAGTGGAGGGATGGATGGATGGATGGAATGTGAATGTACCATGTTCTCTGTTATCCACAACAAATGAAGCAAAAATATTAAAGTGTCCCCTTCCGAGGGGTGAGAAGGGAAAAAGGATAGAAATAGCACGGGTGAATAGAGGCATGAGAAAAAAAAGGGAACAGAAGAAAGGGGACAGGATATAAAGGACAAGAGCAGAGCTGAAGGAGAAAAGTAAAGAGCAGAAAGAACATTAAATTGGAAAGGCAAAACTAAGGACCTTGTGGATCTGAGCCAGGGACATAGCACACAAAAAGCATTAAATAGGTTCGATGCTGCCAGTTTACAATTAAGAACACTGAAGAAGCCTGGAAGGAGACGATCTTTGCTTGCACAAGTAGCTTTCAGACAATGGCAGGACAAGAAGGAAAGGCCAATGAAGGCCCTAGACCAAGGCAGCTGCCTGTGGGGCCAAGTGGAGGGGCTCAGCAGTCATTTTCTCCACGTACTCATCCTGAATTCTGTGATTTGTCTTCATGAAGACGTTGGAGCAAAGCATGGGAAGGGCAATAAAGTCAAGGCTAATCTGCTGAGTGTCTCATCTAGAAAGCCTGAAGCTCCGTGAAACCTCCCCGCCTCCCCAGTTCTGGGGTACCAGCCGGGGGGGGGGGGGTCTACAAGGTTAGTTGGAACACTTGAAGTCTCACAGCAGAGACCAATAAAAGGCAGCAATTGGATATCCCAAGGCTCTGTCTGGATTTCTTCCTTTTCCCGATCTGTATTCCTATCCTTCCTAAATTGCAGGCTCAGCCCTATCAGCTGTTTTGGGGGCTTAAATATTTATGGAGAGGCTCATGTAAAGGTATTTATTCATGTATGTAGTTATGTATTTATTTATTGCCAGTCCTGGGGCTTGAACTCAGGGACTAGGAGCTATCCCTGAGCTTCTTTTTCACTCGAGTCTAGTGCTCTACCACTTTTGAGCCACAGTGCCACATCTGGCTTTTTCTGAGTGGTTAATTGGAGGTAAGAGTCTCAAGGACTTTCCTGCCCAGGCTGGCTTCAAACCATAATCCTCAGATCTCACTCTTGTGAGTTAGCAAGGATTATAGGCATAAGCCCAGCAAGATGGTAACTTTTCTTTTACATATAACAGGAAGAAAAGCCTGAGTTAACAATTGTTAGCCACAGGCATCCAGATAGTTCACCTGGCCCAAATGAGCACTGAACACCAAGACATTGAAAAGAAGAGCTTCTCAGCAAGCCTCTGTGCCAAGAAATGGAGACCAGGCTGAAAAAAAAACATCCCTGGCTGCCGTCTATAGCAGTTTAGGTTCCTTTAAATACTGCTTAATGAGTCTGTGAAGTTGGAGCCTAGACTTACATAAAGCTAGCTAGAGTTCTAGCCACCCCTGTACCAGAGGAGTTAAAAGTCTTCCTGGCAACAAGAAGAGCCACCAAGATCTTTCAAGAACTCCTTTCTCTGAGAGGCTGGGGGAGGGACCAGCCAGTTCTTAACGCAAAGTGCTCCGAATGTGTGAACATATTCCATGTGATTTTTTTTCCTTCCAAGTAGCAAAGGTTAGTATATCTCACACTGCAAGAGAAAAGTGCACTTAATACCAAAAAAAAAAAAAAAAGGAAGAAGAAGATTTCTTTGTGAGCAGAAAGCAAGCTTTCAAACAGCTAATGAGCAGCACAGGCAGGACCAAAGGGGAGATCATCAATAGTTTAAGATTTTCACAGAGACCCTGAACTTCACTGAGCTAAAGATAGCTACTCTCCAGATCATGTTTTAAAAAAACTAATTAGTGTTGGCACCACCCAAAGGTAGCTTTCTATTCCATTCACCTGTAAGACTTTGTCATCTTCCGGCAACTCACTGTTTCCCTAATCCACACTTTGTCAACCTTCAGAGAAGGGATGCTAACCTCTGTTCTTACAACCAAAAGGAAACATAATAGGAACTTATTTGAGTATAAAGCATGAATGCCACACATTTTGTGCTGATCCCAGGGCTTGAGCTCAGAGCCTGGGTGCTATTCTGAACCTATGCTCAAGGTTAGCCCTCTACCACTTGAGCCACAGCTACTTAGGAGACTGAGATCTGAGGATTGCAGTTCAAAGCCAGCCCAGACAGGAAACCCCACCAGAAAACTGGAAGTGGTGCTGTGGCTCAAAGTGGTAGAGCAGTAGCCTTGAGCAAAAGAGTTCAGGGACAGTGCCCAGGCCCTGAATTCAAGCCCCATGACTAACAAAAAGAAAAAAGATAAAAGAAAATCACACTTCAATCCAAGGGAGGTTTTTATACCAATGACCCCCATCAATCACCAACTTCCCAGAGATTTTGCCTGAACCAAGGTCATAAACCCTGACTCATGAGCTCAACCATGTCCTAATTCTCATGGAGACCAAAACCCTCCGGTCAGCCCCCAGAATTTGCCACTGAAAAGAAAAGGAAGTGCCGGACAAACACAGAAACCACTAGAAACCATGTGCAGAAGGACTAAGGTAAAGAAACAGATCAGAACATGGGCCATAATAAAGGAAATGCACCTGAAGCCCAGATGAAGACATAGAATTTGATCAAGGCATCAGAGTGCGAAGCCACAAGCACACCTGCTGCAGCCGCACCACAAATATCTTTAGTCACATTACTGTCTCCAGGAAGTGAGCTTACTCCTTGGATTTTATATCGCATGGCTGTGAAATCCCCATTTCCTATACTGCCAAGCCGTTCATCTACTCATCTAGTCTTGTCTAGATGTCTCTGGCTCTCTGTCCCTTACAATCAAAAGGATTGCACTTACCTGACATTAAACATCTGAGTCTACGAGATTCTGGATAGTTATTAAGAGGAGATCTTTCCCCACTAAAAAATAAATAAGTACAGATACTTCACCTAACCCTAATCAAAACTTTACAGAACCTAAAGAATCTAAAAGGGCGCACTTCTCAACTTCGTTATAGCCTGCAGGTTGGACTTGTCCGAGGAACTTGGACATGAAGAAGACCAGAATGTAAGGAGGGAATGATTTACATAATGGTTGTAATGGAGCTTCATTTTGTTCCGTTTTTCTCAGAATGTATCATTCTCCTTAAAATAGTAATAACCAAGAGCCTTTTATGATCTTTATTTTCTTTCTTCTCTTCCTCTAATGCAAGCAACAGGGCAGAGGGGACTACATGAACTCTGCAGTTTGCTGGAGCAGCCGCTAAAGTGATGTGGCAAATCCTGCTGGGAAATACATTTAATGCAGGGGCTGCAAACAATCTGGTCTTCACAAAACAAGAAAGGGTGCCAGGTGCCCCATGGTGAATATCTGCAATCCTAGCTTACTCGGGAGGCTGAGATCTGAGAATCTTGGTACTAAGCGAGCCCAGCTAGCAAAATGCTGGCAGTGAAGTCATGACTCATGGGATAAGAGGACCAACCATGAGCAAAAACACTGAGAAAGAAGAGCACAAGGCCCTGTGTTCAAGGCCCTGGCAGCAGTATATGGGGATGAACACAGGCTGCATGGAGATACAATGCCTCTCAATTCACAGAGCGGCCTAGGGACACTCTATGAGCTGCACAGCAAAGTTCTGAATGCAGCCTCCTCTCTGATCGGAAGTCCTGGTAGAGATCTGCCTCACTCCCAACTTCTCATCCTAGGATCCAAGTTTTTACCCTTACCTTTCCCTATACTTGGTGATCCCACATTCATTACAGCGAACTCAACCCTGCACTCATTTATGCAGCAACTATTTCTTGTACACTGAAATGTAAGTTCTATTCTAAGCATGCGTTCTATTCTAAGCACTGGAGGAACCGTGAAAATTGCAATGTCTTTGCACCTGGGAACTTTACCTTCCACGGAATAGAGACATTAGGTAAACATAATAAATCAATGCTATAGAGTTTGAGGAGGTGACAAGCATATACAAGAGGGGGAAAGTAGATGAGCAGGGAAAGATTTCTTCCTTTTATCTTCTCTGTATAAGAAAATTTTTGGAAACATGCTGGTTAGCAGAGCTTCTCAATTTTGGCACTGCTGATTTTGGAGTAGGTGAATCTTTGCTATTGGTGGACAGGGGTTGGGGGCACAGTCCTGTGTATCATAAGATCTTTAAGAGTATCACAAGACTCTGCCCACTAGAGGTTGATTATTACACTCCTTTCTCCAGTTGCAACTACCAAAAGTGACCCCGGAAGTTGTCAAATGCTTCCTGAAGAACACAACCACTTTCTGTTGAGCCCTACTAGGCTAGAGAAACACATGTCATTTGGGGGGAACTGTTATTCAAAGGTAATGACTGAGTTCCAGTTTTAGTCTTTTACCCACTGAGCTTGACCACTCCCCAAATGGGTAAATTCTGTAACCTTAATCCAGTTTTTTACATTCTTTAAATGTTTATTTCCCCATCTGCAAAATAGACACAACTGTTTCTATCAGTTGTTAGTTGCAAGAATTATAAGTCACAAGTAAATAAGCCACCTAGTTTCTGCACCCTTGCCAGTGGAGTAATAATAAGCCTCACAGTTCAAAATTGTCACCAAATTATCTGACTATCAAATTAACTGATAAATCTGATTAAGACAAGCAGGAATTGGGCTGGGAAGGTGGCTCAGTGGTAGAGCGCTTGCCTTGCATGCATGAGGCCCTGGGTTCAATTCCTCAGCACCACATAAGCAGAAAAAAAAAAGCCAGAAGTGATGCTGTGGCTCAAGTGGTAGAGCACTAGCCTTGAGCTGAAGAGCTGAGGGACAGTGCCCAAGCCCAAACTTCAGGCCCATGACTGGAACCCCCAAAAAAGACAAGCAGGAATTATTATTGTTTTATAAAGGGTAAACCTAATAGATTAAGTCATATATCCAAAGTCACAGTGATAAAGTTAAAATAAAACACTCAAGCCAGTTGCTGGGCGCCAGTGGCTCACACCTGTAATCCTAGCTACTTCAGGAGGCTAAGATCTGAGGACTGCAGTTCAAAACCGGCCTGGGCAGGAAAGACTCATCAGCAAAAGGCTGGGAGTGGAACTGTGGCCCAAATGGTAGAACACTAGCCTTGAGCTCAGGGACAGCACCCAAGCCCTGAGGTCAAGCCCCAGGGACCAGCCCACACAAACAAACACACACACAAACACACACAAACACACACACTCACACACACACACACACACACAAACACACACACACACCCCCAACACTAGCCTTGAGCTCAGGGACAGCACCCAAGCCCTGAGTTCAAGCCCCAGGGACCAGCCCACACAAACAAACACAAACACACACACACACACACACACACACACACACACACACACACACACACACATCACCCAAGTCCAAATCCAGTATACCCTGTCCCCAACAGCACAACTCTCCTGGTTTCTACTTCTTGTAAACATTTAAGAGCATTCCAGCTCTAGAGAAGAAGGCATGCTATTAATGGAAAACATTGGGATCATAACAATAATTCCTAGGAATGAGCAGTCACTTACATGACTCTTGACTGTTCTAATCTAGTCTACCTTGGGCCATAGTCCAGAAGTAAATGCTCCCTTCAAAATCTCCCATTCAATAGGTCCCAGCCTGGCCAGATTCAGCACTGGTAACATCACACAAGCCCATAACAGACAGTGTGTGTGTGTGTGTGTGTGTGTGTGTGTGTGTGTGTGTGTGTGCGCACGCGCGCTTGTATGGTGTGTGTGTGTGCGCGCGCGCGCTCGTGTGGTGTGTGTGTGTGCATGCGCTCATGCGCGTGCGCGCTCATGTTCTTTTTGTAGCCACACTGAGAGTCTCTTAAGGCAGAGCTGGTGTCACCATATATTCCAGAATCACAAGAATCTAACAATCCTTGAACGCAAACAAGGTACCAATAACCAAAGGAAGAAAGTTGAAAGACCAGACCCGAGCCCGTGGCTTTGGGGTGAGTGTATCCATCTCCTGTTGCCATTTTGACAAGACCACAGCCCTCTCAGAACACTAATTCCTTCCTGGATCACTGCTTTCCAGAGCAATAACATAAATCCATCTAACATTTAAGCAAAAGGATATTGAGCTTGGCAGATCAGTACAGTGTATGTTTGCCTCCTGGAGTGATAAGGTCATCCATTGAAGACCCACCAGGAAAAGGGGCTGGGAACACAGAGCCACGACATGAGGTGAAGTGGCCAGGCCTAATGCTGAGGTCGGTGGTAACCTTTGAAGGAACAAAGGAGAACTGGGGGAGACAAAAACAAAGTCAACCTTCCAGAAAGCACAATCAGGAGGTATGCAGCTGTCACTAGGAAATCAAAAAGATCAAAAACAAAACAAACCACACGTCAAAATGCATCCTAATATTATGAGGATATAAAGAGACATCCTTTTATTTTTTTGCCAGCCCGAGGGCCTGAACTCAGGGCCTGGGCACTGTCCCTGGGCCTCTCTGTGCTCAAGGCTAGCACGCTTGAGCCACAGTGCTGCTTGTGGCTTTTTCTGAGTAGGTTATTGGAGATAAAACACTCACAGACTTTTCTGTCAGGTCTGGCTTTGAACCGTGATCCTCAGATATTATCCTACTAAGTAGCTGGTATTACAGGCATGAGCCACCAGCACTCAGCTACAGAATTATTCTTATGTCTGGCAAACCCAAAGAGACATGGTTTTGGCCCTGCAATGCAGCCATTCAACTGCTCAGGTGATGTGTTTGCATGTTAATCCATATCCTCTTGAATCAAACTTGCACTCAACTCTTTAAAAAAAAAAAAACACCTGTGTTCTATTTTAAAGCTGTGTGGAAATGTAATGATGAAATCTCCCTTTGCAAAACATAAAGTAATGAAAAAAATTTAAAAACACCTTGTTCACTGTTGCACATCTCAGGAGCTGATTAAAATCACTCACGGAATCTATGTGGAAACAGACACCTTCTCGTCCTTTTGATAGGAGTATAGATTTATACCACGTTTTTAAAAGACAACTGGGTAATTTTGAGCAAACCAAGATACACCTGTCATTTCATTTGAACATTCCACTTTTAGCAATGTATCCGAAAGGAACCTGCTCAGAGAGGCAAACTGTCCATAATATATATGGCATATACATAACACGTATATGTAATGCATATGATACATATAACATATAATACACGCATAATAGGTATATATGTTAGGTATTATGATCTATAACATGTTCTGTATATGATTTTGTTATATAATATATAACTTATATGACATATATAATATATATGCATATATGACGTATATATACTACATTTGAGCAAACTTTTAGAAAAATATCCAAAAGGAATATGTATATAGAGGGAAACTATATATAATATATATGTAATACATAATACATATATGATATATAACATAATACATAGTGTAATACATGTATATGTGTTGCACATTATGTTATGATATATAACACATACTATACAGTATATGATTACATTATACAATATATAACCTAACAATATATATGATACTATTAGATATTGTCAAATGAAGAATATATAATTTATAATATATTCTTCATTTCAGTGTACTATATAATAGCTAAAGACCAAGAACATTCATAATACATGTCAAAAGAAATATGTCATTGAAATACCAATAAGCCATGGAAATGGAAGAAATTGGTTTACAGGTAATATACAAAATAAATCAATAAATGGGGGTGGGGAGAAGAGAGGAATGTGCAAGACAGTACTATAACATGCTGCCATGATATAAAAATAGGATATATGCATTCATACATATGACTATACTACATATATGTGACTATATATGCACTTACATGTATGACTCATGTATACAAATTTGGTTTCTCTAGGAATATATAGACAAAGATGCATGGTGTAAGAATAGCCACCTTCCCTCCTAAGAATGGAAGGCAGAATTCCTTTAGGCTGTTTGAATATTGTATTCTTCACATGTGTATTATGATCAATGAGAGAATGAGGGAGAAGGTGTTAATGCAGGTTATTTTGTAGATTTCACCAGCAAAAATAGCTTGGAGACACATCCAATATCCACATTCAAGCAGCCTCCAGCCCAGCTGGAAGGGCATCACGGAGCTCGGGAAAGGCCCTGCAAATGAGCATCCATACCTTGCTGCCATCCACGAGCATGGAAGAACTTTTGTATGTTATGCATTTATTCTTTGATTCTGCTCCAAGGCTTAGGAACCCTGACCTCTCCACGCTCCTGTGTGCCACTTCAGCATACCATTGATTTGCAGTGAGAACTCGTGTTCACATTAGCCCAAGGAAATAGGATTTGGAAATACAAATCTACCCAGCTAAGAAAAATATTTCAAGTCAAATCCAAGGAGCATATGGGGGCTGATGGCGTAATGAGAACACACAGGGAGGGCAAACTATAAGAACATACCTTCTGGGGTTTGGGGGTGAGGAGAGGGATAAGTAAATGAGGTGCAGCTTTGGGGAAGAGATCTACCTCAGACTTAACTGGGACTACCATGGTACACCCCCAGCACCTTGGTTACCCTGCTGTGTCACAAGTGCCCATTCACACATCTGTCCCGTGCACTGGACTGTGAGTTAGGGCCATATGTAAGTTCAAGGGCCATGTGGCCATTTCCCCAGGCAGTCACACCCCCTGCAGCCTACGGGAGAAGTTGTGTGCTAAGCATCAACTACACTGACTACAGCCTTTGCTGGGACCCAGGCAGTGTTAAGCAAGCTCAGTGTGCCCAGAATGTGTGCTACCCTTCACTTGCTGCTTCTAGTCCAGGGGCAGTGGTCTGGCATCAACCGAATTTACAGGCAGAAAGAAGTCAGAGTCAGTACAACTGTGTGGCCTGAGGACGAGTGACTGCATCTCCCCGAATTATTTTGTGAGCCACAAAACAAAGAGAGCATTGTCCACCTGGCCATGTTGAGGCGACACATAAAGAAGACTGGATGTAGCTTTATCTTGCACATCACCACCATTAAGGAGGTACCAGATGGGTGCTGGTGACTTGCACCTGTGATCTCAGCTACTCAAGAGGCTGAGATCTGAGGATTGTGGTTTGAAGCCAGCCCCAAGGAAGAAAAGTCCATGAGTCTTATCTCCAATTAGCCAGCCATCGTGGAGATGCGGCTCATGTGGGAAATACCAACTCTTCTTTTACATTCTTTCCATGAGCCTCTATAGGGTGGGTACTGTCTCTTACTCACTGCCCAGTGCCAGTCACAGTGGGAGCTCGTACGTACCAAGGGCTCTGCCAATGAAGAAATACATTATTTGGGGATGCTGTCAGGTATTGACTGGAATCCAGGATTTAGCTGAGCATCTCAACTCTGAGTCAAAAAGTTTCCTAGCCATAAACTGGGTATATTAATGCTGATCTCATTTGGATCTGAGTTAAAAAAAAAAAAAGAGAGAGAGAGAAAGAAAGAAAGAAGATGACTCATTTAAGGTATGTAAAACTTAGTATGCAATGCCATTAACTTCTAGTCCTTATGATTTATAATAGGAAAGCTTTTGCACAGCCAAGCTGGCAGGCGTGAACACAGCAGTGGAGAAGGGATGTGTGCAGAACAACAGGGTATATTCTCCTGAGAGAGATGAGCAAGGCAAGCTGCCAGGGATGGAGGGGAGGAGGGGGGGAGGGGAGTTTGGGGGCTGGCATCAGCAACAGGTGTAAGTGTGTGTCAGGATAATTGTGTCCCCACTCGCCAGTCACCTTCCCTTGAAGATCACAAAGCCATCTCTAACCTGAGTGTTATTTTCTTCCTTTTTATAGATGCAGAAACTGGGACTGAACACCTTAACCAGGAAATCTAGAAAATGGTAGAACTGACTGGACTTTATAGTTTCAGCATCTGGACGGGCAGCTCAATGCTCTTCTTGCTACATCCTTGGCCTTTGAGATATGTAAGAATAATAGCAAGCATATCTCCCCACGATGATAACAGAAAACATTGTTCCACATGTGCCTTCAAAATGTTGAAAATACAGCCCCAACGGATGGGGCTAAGGAGAGAGAAGGGAGAACAATGGAATGGATGACATCGATCAAGGAATACCGTACTCATAAATGGACATGTTGTACAGCCACTTAAAGCTGGTATCTTTTAAAACAAAGAAAACTCCTACAAATATGGAATGAACACAAGCAAAAGATGAAATTAATTAAAGAGAAAGACAGCAGGGCAGTAACACCTGGTTCAAAGAGTATTTGAAAAAAGGAGACTTACGTAGGAGGAAAAATATGTCAAGTTAAGTTTGTGAAGCTTATTAGGTTAGAATCCTGCGGGACCAGAAAACTGTCATCTTTGAAAGTAATCAGCAACAGACAGAAACCACTCATAACCCTAGAGAGCAAGATCGTTGTGTGAACATGAAACTTCGGAGACCAAGTCTTTACCCACACAAACAGCAAGACCACGGGGTGGCTGGGCCCCAAGAGCTTCATACACATGTATGCAAACAGAATAAGGAAACCCAGCCAAAATGACTTAAACACTGGGGGCATCTGGGGTAAGACAGAGTAACCAAGGGAGTGAATCTGATCAAAGTAAGTGTATGCATGTGTGGAACTACCAGAAGGGTATCCCTCTGACGAACACAGGCTAATTAAAATAGAATAAACATGCATTATCCTGTTAGAAAATTTAAAAATAGCAAGGCCAGAAATGGTACTGTGTGTTAGAATTAAATAAATAATCAGCAGATAGGTCAGTTAGACTGTCCTTCAACCTAATATTGAAAAAACATACCAGGTAATTTGTGGGGATGGCTGTGGAGAGAGACGGGGAGAACACTGGAAGGGGTAACATGGATCCAGATGCATTGTACCCACAAATTGACATGTTACATTAAAACCCTTTGCACAACTACTTAAAGATAATTTTTTAATTATATAAATAAAAAAGGAAAGAAATGAATGGAAAAACACACCATCCTTTTCCAAGTCTGAACAATTATTTAAACATATTACGTTTATCTACTATTTTATTAGAATTTACATATATTCATGCATGCTATCATAACCTCAGCCTCTACAAAGTTATTTGCTATAATTCCCCCCCCTTTTTTTTACAGATAATGAAAAGGGAACCACACATGGGTTCTGTGAGGTGCACAAAGTTCAAACATCTAGGAAGTAGTGAGGAGGCATTTGAACCCAAACTGAAGACAAAGCCCTCATCCTTACAAGGCCATTCTGCCTTGCAAAGATAAAGTCATGTGACAGTGTCCACCTCAGAAGGACTTTCTCAGGATCCAACCCAGCACCTACCTCAAAATGTTCTACCTATTGAATATGTAAATATATATTCAATTGTATCTAATACAAATTTAATATTTATATATATTTAACATATAGTTAAATGTAAACTTACATAAGTATAAATTAATATATTTAAGTATAAGCATATATTTAAATATATTTTAGATATTTGACGACTTTATCCACCTAGATGGATAAACTAATAACTGTTGCTGCATGAAAGGCAGCCAAGAAATATTTGACTGTTGCATGGTAGCTACAAAGGACACATTGGAGAACTTCATCTGGAGGTGGAGGAAGTTACTCAGGTGGGCAACAAAGCATCACCTGCTGAGAAAAGAGCCCTATCTGCCTCTCCTGATGTACTGACGAGGACTCAAGAGAGGAGAACTCTTAAGCAGTAGTGTTTCTTTGGAAAGAACAATGGGAGAGTCAAGCTTTTACAGCTCCTGACTCCTCTCTTCTGAGATGGAAGCCTGTTTGCCAGGTGTAAACAAGAGAATGAGGGCTGCGTGGTTCATGCCTATAACTCTAGCTACTCAGGAAGCTGAGATCTGAAGATCATGGTTCAAAGCCAGCCTGGGCAGGAAAGTCTGTGAGACTCTTATCTCCAATTAATCACAGAAAAAGCCAGAAGTGGTGCTGTAGTTCAGGTGGTAGAGTGGTAGCTTTAAGCAAAAGGAGCTTAGGGACAACGCCCGGACCCAGAGTTCAAGACCCAGGATCAGAAAGAAAAGGGGAGGAGGGGGAGGGAGAGAGAATGGGAAATCAGTGCATCCTAACAGTGAACCTGGAAAGGAAGAAGCCAATGACATATTTTGATTGAAGCTGTCCTCTGTGTATCTGCATCTTTATGGGCTTGAACTCATGGTGTTTTGCACCAGCAGCATATACTAAGCATGTGTGTTCTGGGCTCATCCTCCAAATTGACACCCTGTCATTCTATGCACACCTGCAGGCCAGAGGATTTCAACGGAGACTTGCCCACATTTCCCAGTGCCTTGAACTCAGATCAGATTTCATATATGCTGATCTCTTCTTCCCATGAGCCCACCCCACCCCACCTGACCCCAGTGTCCTGACTTGGGCTCCTTGAGCTTAAAAGTCCCCCTTGTAGCAAAGAGGCAGAAAGGAGCCCTGTGTCAGGAACTCTGGTTACCTCCCCCTGACAGGAAGTCAATGGGAAGCCATGTGGCTGTGTGGGCTGGCTTCATCAAGCAGCGATGGAGGTCCAAGGTCAGGCTGGCCTCACAGTTAGAGCATTGGTCCAACAAGCTTTACTGGGAGGGGGAGGTGGACAAAGCATCGTCACTGTTAGAGCTGTTCTGCACCCTTTCAGGAGGGGATTCCTTTGCAAGGATTTTGGTTTTTGTTTTGTTTGGTTGCCAATCCTGGGGCTTGAACTCTGGGCCTGGGCATCGTCTGTGCTTCTTTTGCTCAAGGCGAGCACTCTACCACTTGAGCCACTGAGCCACTTCCCACTTTTTTGAGTGATTTGTCAAGATTAGTCTCATGGTCTTTCCAGACCTAGATGGCTTTGAACTGCAACTGCAATCCTCTCAGCCTCCTGAGTAGCTAGGATTACAGGCATGAGCCACTGGTGCCCAGCTACTTCCAAAGTTTTTATCTTGGGTAATTTCATGCTTGAGACTTCAAACTGGTTCCTAAGAGGAGACAGAATTGAGTTGTCCCCGCCCCCATCTCCCCTTTTTATTTTGAGTTTTGAAGTTAAAACTAAATGCCTCTACTTCTCAAAACATGCTCATGCAAAATTGATGGACCTGGCAAAAGTGTGCAGAAATTTCATAAAGTCCAATTTGTTCTTGCTATTTCTATATTGTCAGAGTTTGTTTTTTTTTTTGGTTTGAGGTTTTGGGGGGTTTTGGGGGGGGATTTTTGGTTTTTTTGTTTGTTTGTGCCAATCCCAGAGCTTGAACTCAGGGCCTGGGCACTGTCTCTGAGCTTCTGTTGCCCAAGGCTAACATTCTACCACTAGAGTGACTTCCACCATTTTAGTAGTTAATTCCAGATAAGAATCTTAGTTTCCTTTCCCAGGCTGGCTTCAAACCACAATCCTCAGATCTTAGCCTCCTGAGTAGCTATGGCTTACAGGCTTGAGACACCAGTGTCCAGCTCAAGTCAGTCTTCACAGCTTGTCTACACCCATATAATGTATGACTAAAGGCAGTGGATTTGTGTCTCCAGGATGTTTAATGGCATACAAATTTAAATACCAAAACACCATCTAGGTCCCAGGCTCACAAACAACTCCCACTTTTGGAGGAAGTTCCAGCTGGAAACACAAACTCCTTCCCATTGGCTGGTGTCCCTGATTGACTGAGTGCTCCAATGACTGCACTGAATAGTGTAACAGCCAGTATGATCCCTAAAACCTGAAATATTCACTATCTGTTTAGAAAAATGCAGCTGACCCCTAAATCTGGGCTTTTTAAAACATCTTCATTCTTTCCAGGTGTAAGGGTTGGCAAAAGGAGACCTCCATGTGGTTCAGGCAGAAGAGAGTTTATTAGGAGAACCAAACTGCCAGCCCGCAACCGACATGGGTGTGCAGAGAGAGAATTTATAGTGGGGAGAGATTATAGGGGAAGGGAGGGGAGGGGAGTTGTGGCCTGGTGAACCTCTCCCTGACAAAAGCACTTTAGTTTGAAATGGAAGCCTGGCTTGGCTGACCAGAAGCTTGAAGCAGGCCTAAGCTTGGCAGAAGGATGGGAGTCCCACGAAAACCCACTTTGTGGCCAAGATGGCGAACTTTTGGACGAGTCACAATGATAAGAAAACTTGGTAGAACTTTACTGAGTAAGCAAGCAAGCAAGCAGACCAACAGACAAGCAGAAAGGAAGGGGCACATTCTAAAGAAATATGGGTGCTGTCTAAAGAACAGGGGGGCAGAGACAGAGAGACTGAACTGCTCTTACTGTATTTACAAGACAAAGTTACCTTTCTGTAGGAGATGGCTGGGACGCTTCTGCCCACCACCAACCTGTGTCAGACACACAGGCCTGGCAGACCCAGGGGTGAGGGTCGACAGAGGGAGCTTGCTTAGAGAGACAGAGAGAAGGGACGAGTAAGAAGAGCAAAGAAAGCCTGAATGCTTCCTATGACCGTTTACCAAATAGTCCAGATCTCTGAGGGTCCTTTTGGCTTGATGGAGTCCTTTAGAGGGAGTCATAGAGGGCGGAGTCCGTGAGGATGTAGCGGGGAGGAGTCTCTCCATCTGAGAGTCAAGTTCTCTATTCGTGCATCTCCGAAACGAGAATGGAGGGAACCCACTGGCATGGCACCACACTGAAAAGGAGACGGACAGACAGACAGACAAAGGGCCCATGGGTACAGGCCACTCACCAGACACGGCAGGAAATGGAACCGAGAATGCACCGCCAACAATGGTCAAGGCGGGAGATCCAGGTCTGAGGAAGGACTGAAGTGGAGAGAAAGGAGGGAGGCGCCCAGCGACTCCTCACACCGTCCCTTCCGGAGTTTCAGCAGCCGCCGTCCGGTGAGAGCAGCCCAGAGGAGGGCGTGCAGAGAGAACTCCCGACAGAGAGAGAGCTTATATAGGGGAGGACGAGGAGGAGGCGGAACTAGAGCGGATGCGGAAGTGACCTCAGAGCCTGGGGGACCGCCCACTGTCCAAAGGAGGCGTGATGGGGCGGATGCGGAAGTGGCCTCAGAGCCTGGGGGACCGCCCACTGTCCAAAGGAGGCGTGATGGGGCGGATGCGGAAGTGACCTCAGAGCCTAGGGGAACCTCTCACTGTGCAAAGGAGGCGTGATGGGGCGGATGCGGAAGTGACCTCAGAGCCTGGGGGACCGCTCACTGGCCCCGGGCGCGCGCGGGTTTCCTGGGTCCAGGGCCTGGTTGGGACTTCTAGGCAGGGCCACGTGCAATCTTGCATGGAGAACCGAGGGGCTGGGGTCTGTGTGTGGGTTCCCATGGAGAGAAAAACAAGAGCAGGGGCCGTCTTTCCCAGGCAGACACTGGACAGGAGTCCTCCACGGAAGAGAACGTTAAAAAGGAAGCACCAGAAACAATGCTTTGGGAGCCAAGCACCAAGAGGTTTGATTTTTCCACCCCCATATTTCTGTATCCTGAGCTTTTCAACCCCTCCTGTAGGAGAAATACTGGGGGTTCCAAAGACAGCTTATGTAAAGGGAGGACTTTAAAACCAACAAGCAAGCCCTTAGCTCCTGCCGAACACATCCTGTTGTTTCTATCCTGGAGAATGAAGATTTTTCTGCCATCTCTGGGTATCATGACCTAGCAGACCAAACTCCAGGAGTCACTCAAGAAGTCCCTTCTGTAAAATGGCACAGCCACTTCCACGGATCCTCTCCACTTTCCCTGCATTCTTCAGTCACCTCTGGATGGGGAGACCTGTTATGATGGCAGTGATCTGTAAATAGCTGTTATGCTATGTTGTTCAAAAAATGAGAAAAGAGTTGTGTGTGTGTCTGTGAAGTACTGGAGTTTGAACTCAGGACTTTGTGCTTGCTTAGAAGCAATCTACCACTTCAGGCACACCTTGTAGTCATTTTTGCTCTAGGTTATTTTTAAGTCTTGCTTTTTTTTTGGCGGGGGCCACATCCTGGATCACAATTATCTTGCAGTGTTCCATAGCTAGGACCACAGCTATCTACCACCATTTGCAGCTTATTGGTTGAGATGTGGAAGCTTCACTATGTCCACAGATTGGCCTTGAATCACAATCCTCCCAAATCGCAACCTTCTGTGTAGCTAGGATTACATGCATGAACTACCCTGCCTAGTCCAGAAGCAATTTTTAAAATCTATGTTCCATTTGTGGTTGGTTGAATCCTCACCTCGGTTGGAAAGTACACGGACAAGGATGTATGGCTGATCAGTTTTTCAACCATGACTTCCAGTTAATGCCGGTCTGCATGCTGCCAGTCCACCATTCCCTCGGTCTCATGCTGGAAGCTAGCCTTTTGCACAGTGACTCCTCATGGCCACAAGTCACATGTGATGGAAAGCAGACTTTCAAAGAGTGGTGTTAAAACAGATCAAAGTCCATCCACACCATTAATCAGGCATTAGGTGGCTTGAGTCTGTACTCCTAGCTACTCAGGAAACTGAGATCTGAAGATCATGCTTCTCAGTATGGAGGTTCCTCAAAAGACTTCACATAGATCTCCCCTATGATCCAGCAATCCCACTTTTGGGCATTTACCCAAATGTTTACAAACAAGACCACACTAAAGCTACCAGCACAACTATGTTTATTGCAGCATTATTTACCATAGCTAAGACATGGAACCAACCCAGATGCCCCTCAGTAGATGAATGGATCAAGAAAATGTGGTATATATACACAATGGAATTCTATGCCTCCATCAGAAAGAATGACATTTCCCCATTTGTTAGGAAATGGAAAGGTTTGGAAAAAATTATATTAAGTGAAGTAAGCCAGGCCCAAAGAAGCATAGGTCCCATGGTTTCCCTTATTTGCAATATCTAGTATAGGTATGAGTCAAGCGGAAAAGGCCAGATAATGTGATGTTAGGAAAATGAAACCTTAAATATGTATTTTAATGTTTTCGTTTCTTTCATGCATGTGTTTCTAATGCATTTATAAGATTATTTCTTTGTTGCTTTGTATGTCCCTCCCCCACAGTGTAACCCCCGCTTTCACTATATTTGATGTTAGTATAACATGTGGAGGAGATGGGGACAAACAAGTCGTTTAAGGATTCAGGTGGACCTGTTGCAACAATGAGAAGTACAAAATGTCATGTCAAAACCAGCTTTACAATTTCGGTGTGGGGGGGGGAGGGGGGTATAATTGGGTGGGGGGAGGGGGGTAAAATTGGGTGGGGGGGAGGGGGGAGGCGGGGAAGGGAAGTGAAGGGTAAACAAAGGAGGAGGCTGCAATGCTTGGTAAGAAATGTATGCATTATCCTGCCCATGTAATTGTTGCCCCTCTGTACAGTATGTTCTCAAATAAAATAAAATACAATTAAAAAAAAAAAAAGATCATGCTTCAAAGCCATCCTGGGCAGGAAAGTCTGTGAGACTCTTATGTCCAATTAACTCATCAAAAAATAAACTGGAAGTGGAGTTATGGCTCAAGTGGTCAAGCACCAGTTTGAGCAAGAAAGCCAACCAAGAGCATGAGGGCCTAAGTTCAAACTCAGCATAAAAAATAACATAAATAAAAATAAAACAAGCCAAGGGGAATCAAGTTTCACAACTCACCTTACAGAGTAAGCCATTCTCCCTTTGCCTATTCTGACAAGGCTTAGAATGCCACAGCGATGGATGGGCCTAGGCCAACTCCTTAATTTTTACAGATGGTTTAAAGCATTTTGAGTTCCAAAAAGAATCAAGTTAGATAATGAACATAAGCGCCGGGCTTTGTTTTTCCTCTCCCACATTTTCTTTGAATTGCTTTTCTGTCCCTCGATCTAAAGTGACATTTTCATTTTATTTTCATATTGGGAGTTTCCTTGGGATCCCCTTCCTCAACAGCAATGTTTTCTTCCTATCCCTTGGCTGACTTCTCTTTTATTTATTATATTTTACCCCCTCCTCCATAAGCTCCTCCCTAGGAAGGTTTTTATCTGTGTCTTGCAGCCTCACCTCTCTCCTGACCCTCCACCTCAAGGCTCGAGGACATGTATCTGTCCTTAATAGTTTAGGCTGCCTCCTAACAGTAAGGCCCGAAAGAGTCCTCAGAAAGGGAGAGCATAATAAGAGAGTTCTGTTCCTGGCTAAAGTGACCACAGACAGCTACATATCACACTTACTTTACAGTGCCATCCTCAATTCACTCATTATGTTCTTTCTGTGTTTGTGACTTGAAACTGCGTCCTGTTTTGTAGACAAAGCTGGCCTGACTTGGGAACCTCCTACTTCAGCCTTCCTGAGGCTGGAATTACAAGTGTGTACCAGCACCCCGGGTTAATCCACTCATTCTTTTATAAAGCTCTCCAAAATCAATTTTCTCTAGTCTCCGCAGCCATTATATTAAAGTAAATATTAGAAAGACCAGTACTTTAATGCAAGCAATTCTAAGACTGTTAACTAAGCATAGAGTACCCCAAGATTACCAATGAAAACAGTTCCACAATGCACCAGTTCTGGGTCTTAAACCCAGGGCCTGGATGCTGTTCTTGAGATTTTTTTTATTTTATTTTATCTTATTTTGCTTAAGGCTCTACCACTTCAGCCACAGCTCTACTTCCAATTTATGTGTATGTGATTTATTGGAGATAAGAATCTAACAAACTTTCCTTCTCCAGGCTGGCTTCATACTGTGATCTTCATATCTCAGCCTCCTGAGTAACTATATATATATATATATATATATATATATATATATATATATATATATAATATGTTCATATATATTACTATATACATAGTCCTATACAGTTAAAGAAAGCTTGTCATATTTATATGTAGTATTATATATTCATATATATAGTTAAAATTTATAGTAATATGTATGAATATATATATATATATGTATCCTGTATAATGATAGCCTGTCAACCACTGAAATAAATGTTTAGTTAGGAAATTACATTGAAAAATAGAGTATGACCATGCTCCTGCAACGAACTAGCTGGAAGTTCTCCTCGCCTCCTCCTTTGTGCTCCACTCTTTGATTTAATCATTCCACTCTCACATTGCACTTGGCTCAAGGTTAATGCCAAGGAAGTCAGTGCAATCCTGTTACTATGGATAAACCTCAAGACTGCTGTGATTTCTCACAATCCCAATGTCGGAAAGAAAAAAATAGAGCAGTTCAAGTGCTGCCCTGGACGGTGTGTGTGTCCATCCCTTCGTCCTCAGGTTTCTGGCTTGTAAAATGAGGGGCAGTGACCTCGAGGTATTTTGCTCAGCTCCGAGGTGCTGGAGGGCTGAGTAAAAGCAGAAGCAAAGTGTCTGAACCAAAGGAAGCCTGAATGACAATGAGCTCTGGTTAGCCAAACTTACCTCATTATAAACATGCTAGGGAGGGAGACGGGAGAAGGGGAGAGGGAGAGAAGGGAAGGGATGGAGGGGGGGAAAGAGAGAGGAAAGAAAGGGAGAGGGAGAAAGAGGGGAAGGGGGAGAGGGAAGAGGGAGGAAGTGGGAAGAGGTAAAGAGGGGAAGAGGGAGGGAGGGAGACAGGAAGAAAGGGAGGGAGACAGGAAGAGGGGGAGGGGAGGGAGGAAGGGAAAGGGAAGGAGGGAAAGATAGAGGGAGACTGGAAGAGAAGGAGGGAGAGAGGGAAGGAGAGAGAGAAAGAGGGGGGAGGGAGAGAGATAGGGAAGAGGAAAGAGAGGGGAAAGAAGAGAGGGAGAGGAGACAGGAGGTGAGGACAGAAGAGGAGAAGACAGGAGGAGGGAGGACAGGGGAGGGGAGAAGAGGGAAGAAGAGGAGGGATGGGAGTAGAGGAGGGGAAGGGAGAAAAGGAGAGAGGAGCGGAGAAGAGAGGCAGATTGAGGCCAAGGGGAGTCCGTGATGATCATGAACAGGAAACAGGGAGGGTGGGAAGAAAACTGGGAGCCCTTGGGGATCAGGGCTGGCACAGTGGGCCCAGATGAACGGGCACAGTGACAGCACAGACCCCCCCCTTTCCTCCTGTGGCTAAATCACCCCATGGCCTTCGGGGCGAGGGGGGACCGTTTTTGCTTATAATGATTTCTCCTGTATGCCAACAGACTAGAGAGAGGACGGAGGCTCAAGTGTAACGGGCAGAGTTGGGGTGAAGGCCTGCGATCTATTATTCATGAGTAGGTTGGAGACATGTCTCCATGGTAGAGCACTAGCCAATGAATGAAAGCAGCTGCAAGTACCGGGTTCAAGTCCCGGACTCCGACTTAGGGGAAAAATAATTCCCTCGCTGCACAGCCACCAAACATACACCAGCCAAATATACTGGAAGCCCATGTCACACACGCTGAGAAACAAAACGTGTCAGGGGGAGAAGGGATACTTGCGTGGCTGGGTGATGGGACAGTCAAGGTCAGAAGCAAGCCGGTCCTTATTTGATTCATCATTTGTTCCCTTACAGGTCCAAAAACATTGCATCCGGCAGATGGAGGCTTTTAGCATAAAATAAGCTCCTGTGGCCACGTTTACTAACAGCAAGAAATAGCTGGATGGCCACATGTGGCCATCTGTTTCTTCACTTCGGAGAGCTGAGAGGGTAAGGAAAGTTCCAGAACTTTCTGTTGGGGGATTTACTAACTAGCATTATTATTTTTAAGCCCCGGCATCATTACCAGCAACCGTAGTGCGTCGTTAGCACACTGAGGTCTTATGAATATTTATGAGAGTGCTCACCAGAATGATCGCTCCTAGTGTCAGCATGCGGGTCTCAACAGAACAAGAAAGTAAAGTAAATAAAAGGTGTCGGTGTTTGCCAATTACCACCATTCCCAATACCAGCTCCATTTCTGTCCACCCATTCGTAGCTTGCAGAGATACTCACCCCAAAATAGACTCCAGAATGATTGAAGACACAAGGCCTGTAGGAGTTACCTGAGCTGTAGCTCAGGTGTTGGAGGACTAGCTTCAAGGGGAAAAAAGAAAAAGAAAAAAAAAGCCCTAGTACTGTGCGCTCTCTCTCTCTCTCTCTCTCTCTCTCTCTCTCTCTCTCTCTCTCTCTCTCTCTCTCTCTCTCTCGCTCTCTCTCTCTCTCTCTCTCTCTCTCTCTCTTTCTCTCTCTCTCTCTCACACACACACACACACACACACACACTACTATTCTTCCTTGTCCACATACCTTCTGCATAACATTCTAGGTGCTTTAAGCCTCATTTTCCTCCCAGTCCATAGTCTTCCCACAGCTTCTCCCCTATTTCCTTCTTCCCTTGTAACACAGATTTCTTAACGTCAGTCATTAACAGAGAACCTTTGATTCCACACAGATCCACCACACACACATAGTAAATGTGACTGTCTTTTATGAAAGATTAGGGCAACTTTGTGTGGGAAATGTATCCTTCCAAAACAAAACTCCTTGTGTGGAGCAGAACTCTGATTCTTTCACATCCTTCTCCCTGGCTGTGGTGGACACAAGGGCTGGAGCTACAGCAGCCTTCTTACAGCCATGAGGTGGTCAAGCAGGAGGATAAAAACCAAAGTGCTAAGGAGAAAACTGAAGAGAACTTGACATCTGGATGACATCACTGAACAAACACACTTCTGTACTTTTTTTTTTTTTTTGCCAGTCCCAGCGCTTGAACTCAGGACCTGACCCCTATCCCTGAGCTTTTTTGCTCAAGTTTAGTGCTCTACTACCTGAGCCACAGCTCCACTGACAGCTTTTTTGGTGGTTAATTTTGGAGTAAATGTCTCACAGACTTTTCTGGCTTCAAACCTCTATCCTCAGATCTCAGCCTCCTGAGTAGTTAGGATGACAGGTGTGAGCCACCAGTACCAGGCATTAAGTAGCATTTTAGCTGAAAGTTTAAGTACCTAACTACCACAAATGGAAACAATGTTTCTCTAAATTAAAAAAAAAAAAAACCTACCAGCCACTAGTGGCTCACGCCTGTCATCCTAGCTACTCAGGAGGCTGAGATATGAGGATCACGGTTCAAAGCCAGTCCAGGCAGGAAAGTCCCTGAGACTCTTACCTTCAATTAACCACCAGAAAACCAGAAGTGGCACTGTGGCTCAAGTGGTAGAGCGCTCGCCTTGAGCTGAAGAGCTGAGGGACAGTGCCCAGGCCCAGAGTTCAAGCCCCACGACTGACAAAAAAAAAAAAAAAAGGATTATTGCTATTAGCATCCAATGGTTCATTTGGGTATAACCAAAACAATCTCACTTGCCACATTTCAGGGAAACACGTTTCCTCATCAAATGCTCTGGAATACATGCCTTTTGTGATTGATGGCCTTGGGTTTACTTTGGTCATTAATCAATTGCCACTGCTATTTATTTGCTTCATCTCACACCGTAAAGATGAGATGATTGCCTACACACCCCCTCATAATTACCAAAACCCGGCATTTTCCTGAGGTCTCCGCCCGCCCCCCATTCATGAGACTCAGTGGCAGGAAGAATACAGTTACAGGATTTGAAAGGTTGACACATCCAGGAGCTTTTGTTATTTTCTTTCTATAAGGACACAGCACACAGAGCCCTTCAGAGAAAGAATTATCCCACGCATGATCAGCCTTCACAAGGCTTGGCGTCTGTTTTCCTTTAATCTAACCTATTCACGCTCAGCTCTCCCGGCTGAACCCTTGGACGTGAACTTGAAGGGCCTCCAGGAAGCATTTTCTCATGTCTCCAACCTCTTCTCCCTCCTTCCCTCTCTGGCCCAGGCCTTCTCCTCCCCCATACTGTTTCTCATCTGCTACTGACCTCACACCATCAGCCAGTCACTGCTCAGCCCTGTGGGAGAAGGAAACAAGACTTCCATTGTGAAAGACCTTGGTGAGGTGAAAATTGCTGCGTGGAACTTGGTACCATCTTAGGCCAGGGGTGCATGCCAGCCAGGCCTCCAGCAGGACCTGTCCGGCCAGCGCATCTGGGTTGGCCACCGTTACATGCTGTGTGACCTGAGAGAAATGGCCATCCCTCTCTGTGTCTCCATTTCTTTCTCTGTGTAATGAGGCTAGATCTCCCTGCAGATAGTGAAAAGGCAAACGAGTACCACTCACGAGACATGTGGAGTGGGTACTAGCATGGGACACGCTCACGGGATACGCTAGCTACCACGTCTATGATGAAGGAGTTGTGGGAATTTGGGTCCAAACCCCAGTCTGCGACTTGCTAGTGGGGTCTGTCTAGGCCACAGACCCCCTCACATTGATCTTGTGAGGGGCTGGTTCTTTATAACTACTGGAAAAAACAAGACAACAACTGTTTCTTCCCATAAGCCCTCACCATGTGGACAACAAGGAACAAACAAAATCAAACAGCAAAAATGCTAGGCAAAAAGAAAAAAGAAAAAAATCCCTGGTGTTAGAGGCATGGCTCAGGTGGTAAAGCACCAGCCAATGAGTGAAAACATCAGCTACTGACTTTGAGTCCTTGTCTCGGCTTATAAATAAGTAAATAAATGGGCAACAGTGTACCCCAGCAAGCCTGGATAGATGGTCAACGTGAACATTTGGTGTCTCAAGGACAATGTTTGGTCACAGATTTGCACCTCTGCTCTGCTCCCCTGAAGGCAGTGTGTTCTGGGGTTCTGGGGTTCGGGGTGGGGCTGGACCAGACCAAAGGGACAGAATTTTTTGAGCCTCAGATTATTATCTGTAGAAAATATATGTGTTCATAAATGTAAAAATAAAGTCTCAACGTTTATAGATACATAACTTTAACAATGATATTTGTGTACCTGAGGATATTACTAAATCATGTGATCACTGGGATAACTAAACTTCTGTGTGCCCACGCCACTATGTGATGTTCATGCCAGCATCCTTCAGAACGACCCCAAACGAGAAACAAAGCTACTGCCACTGATAGCTGTGGCATGGACGCACGAAATAGCATCGCCCCTGCCATGGAAATGAACAAACTAGTGATGCGTGGATGAGCCTTGAGTGGACCACGGATGAACCACCAATGAGCCACGGGGCCACTGTGTCCCACAGAAGAAGTCACACTCTACAGACCACCTGCCATGTGATGGAGGGGTGAGGCAGGAAGTTGGGAAATGCCTGAGAAGCCCAGCTCAGATGCTGATAACCTGTCACACATATATATGCACAGACTCACAGACACAAATACACACAAATACACACAAATATACACATACCTGTGAATGCACGCACATGTATGCATGTACACTCGGCGTGTTCATGCATACTCTTTATCATTCTCTCTCTCATTCTCTCATTCTCCCTTCTCTCTCTCATTTTCCCGTTCTCCTTGCCCCCCCTTTCTCCCCCCATTCCCCAGAAATATCCAAAGGGCTACTGAAGTCACTTCATAATTGACAGGCAGGTTTTTTTGCTCAAAGGTCTTTGAGAAAAGACATCTCAAATATCTTGCAAGACTAAATTTCAGAACACATAAATAATCATGCCACCCAGTGGTGTGGCTCCTTCCCTAGCTGTCTCCGGACTCCGGGATGGACTCACTGCCCCATGTGAGAATCGGAGCGTGAAGCACTAAGGGTTGGGCGAGGCGAGCTCGGGGTCCCAGCTCTCAGTAAGTTTGCTGCTGGCCTCGGTCTGCACTTCAATAAGTTGAAATTGAAATCATGAAACGATGTCCCTGTGTCTCTGCCTCACAGTTGGGAAACATCCCCACATTAGTGCCTGAACTGGTTGGGGTTTTTTAAAAACCATCTGGTAAGTCCAAGTCATCTTGTAGGACTCATTTAGACAATGGCTTTAAAGCGCCGTGTGTCCTTAAAACCCATCTGTCACCATTGGGCAGGAGTGGCCAGATGACTCCTCTGCTCAATAAAAGCGTCCACATGTCTGAAGAGTCCACTTCATAACTGAAAACTGCCTTTTCTCAAATGTCAGTCCCGAGAGAGAGAGAGAGAGAGAGAGAGAGAGAGAGAGAGAGAGAGAGAGAGAGAGATGCACCTTTAAACGTTCTGAATGGAAAAAAGCAAAAAAGATTTGCAGTTTACCTAACGTGCTAAATACCTCACTTAATAAGTGACTCCCCCGAGGCTCAGAAAATACTCAATAACCTTTCTTCCATGAATGCAAGCAAAATAATCGTCACTATTAGACATGCAGTTCGCTCATTAAGTCAGAGTTAGCATGTCATGAAATTAATGTCCGCTGTATTTCCCCTCACGTGTGGATTGCTTTAATGAAGATAAAACATTATGAAGACATTCTCTCTCGCTTTAACCCCTGTCGTGGAATAAAATTATTTTTATCAACACTCATCTCCTCAGAAACAGCTTGTGCTCTGCATTATTTGCTCCCTTGGCCAGTGTCTTGCTCTACATTGGACTTAGGAGATGATGCAGCTTTGGGCATAAACCAGAGTCACTTGGTGAAATATTAACCACTTACAATGATGCCCTTGTCAGACCCTAACTCAGGATACAGTTTTCAGTAGCTTCCTCAAAAAAAAAAAATAGAACTACCACACGACCCTGTTATGACAGGTTGATAAGTAAGTAGGTAGAGGATAGATACAATGGATAGATAGATGGTAGATGGATACGTAGATGATAGCTGTTAGACAGATGAAAGATAGATAGATAGATAGATAGATAGATAGATAGATAGATAGATAGATAGATAGATAGAATGCACAGATAGATGCTAGATGATACACAGATGATAGATGTTGGACAGATAGCTATTTGATGTGTGGAGAGATAGATGGTAGATGATGGCTAGACAAATGGATGGCTAAATGATAGATGACGGATAAATAGATATTCCATACATACACAGTACATACATACCTACACACATAGAACAGAGCCTCAATGAAATCAAGTAGATGTCTAATGGGATTTCTGATCTAAACATGGAGACCAAACCTATCATGATCCTAAGCATCTGAGCCTCAGCCCCACTCCCAGAGCCAAGGGGCTGACCTGCGTGAATTCCCAGCACCTCAGCAATGGAGAATCCACAAGAAAAAATCCACACCAATCCAGGAGAGCAGAGCTTCACCCCTGGTCAGTCCTCTGCTCCTCCAGAGGGCCTGTCATGGGGACTCACCCAACCTCCATTTCCCTTGTCCCAGCAGTGGCCAGCACCCTGCCTCCATCCTGGCATCCAGGATTGGTTCCCTGAGAATTTCATCACATCGCACCCAGAGCCTGGGCCTCAGAGTCAGGAGGCTCCCACAGAGGACGCCCCCTGCCCCTAAGGGCTGTCACCCAGGCTGGATGGGCAGTCAGAAACGCCAGCACGCACTCAGGAGCTTCCTTTGACTCTGCTCTCAGGGGCTACCCTGGGTCAACCTAGCAACATAGTTCTCATCTCGTAATGGGTTCTATCGCGTGTCACCCTAAGGTTGGGCAAAAGAGCAGACAGCAGACCCCGAAACAGGGATGTTCAAAGCATCGACCAGCAAGCATGGCAAGGAAAAAACACCATCGAATTTTATTTGCCAAATGTACCAAGATACTGACTGATGATACTGAAATCGAGGATTAGAGAGGAGAGAGTAAGAGAGCGAGCGCTGGGCTGCCAGGGGAGGACCTGAGCAGCTCAGCAACCTGAAATTTCTCAGAGTCTTGAGGACATAATAAAAACACAACACATTCATGGAACTATAAGTGTGAGGAAGGCTAGAGGTTGGAGGTCCTGGGAGACTAGATGTGGCCTATAAACTAATGAACATTATGTCAACTATATATTAAACAGTACAGCCAAGGCTGATGGCTCATGCCTGTCATCCTAGCTACTCGGGAGGCTGAGATCTGAGGATCATGATTCAAAGCCAGCCCAGGCAGGAAAAGCTCATGAGACTCCTATCTCTAATTAACCACCAGAAAACCAGAAGTAGCACTGTGGCTCAAGCTAGCCTTGAGCTGGAGAGCTGAGGGATACCACCCAGGCCCAGAGTTCAAGCCCCACAACCAACAGAAGAAGAAAAAAAAATCCCTCAGGGATGGTGTGTCCAGACCCTGAATTCAAGCTCCACCACCCCCCCCAAGACTGGCAATGATAGCGTATACTGTTAATTTTATTTTATATATAGAACAGTAACCAGCAGACACTGTAAATAGCAGCAAATAACACGAGGGAGAATACAAACATTAGAGAAGCCACCAGGGGGGAGTTTTGCCAGTGCCCAAAGCCTCCAGAGGGAGTTGGTGGCCCCAACCAATGTTGCCTGTGCCAGTACCCAGCCAATGCCTAATGGCTTCCCAGGGGACTGATAAAAACAAAGTGACGTTCACCCAAGGGACCTTGATTCTGTAGACCCATGAATGTGTGCCACAGTAAAGCATTTAATCTTGGAATCCACTGGCCTCTGTTCCATTATCCCACAATACCTCAGTGAAAGCAAGGAACCTGTAGGTTCTACACTCAAACCTACGTCTAGGCCTTAGCTCTCTTCTCATAGGACTGAGCAAGAAGAGGTCACAAGAAGGACTTTCTTGAGTGGAGCATGGAGCAGGGGAAAGAAGAATTTGGAATTATTCAGATTCACCCAAGCAGGTGGACTGAAAATTCCCTTAGGTCCTCTGAGTCTATCTTGTTCTTGTTGTTGTTGTTGTTGTGCTGGTTCTGGGGCTTGAACTCCGAGCCTTTAGCTGTTTTGCTCAAGGCTGGTGCTCTACCATTCCAGCCATAGCTCCACTCCCAGCTTTTTGCTGGGTCATTAAAGATTGCATGGGCTGTGTTCTCCAGCTCTCAACCTCCTGAGTAGCTCAGATCACTGGCCTTGAGTCTCTGGGGCCCAGTGGGGTCTATGTCGACCCCATCCTCAGCCTGCCTCCGATTACAAGTTGTCCAAGAAAAGGGTTGAACAGCCCTTTCTCAGGCTGCACTGAGTTTGTGAGCCAGGCCAGGCTCCTAAGCCATATTTCATCCTATACAAACACCTAGTACATCTGTTGTTTTTCATTTTCAACACTAAATGGGGTATTTAAGGGCTGATTTATTCCCTGCTTTATTTCACATGACAAAGAACGGTGTGTGAAATTGGCTCAATATATTTTTTTTTAAACTTAACACCGAATCATTCCCATGTTTCTTCAGAACATCTGCATCCCATACCTTGGGTGGGGTGAGGGGGTGGGCAGGAAAAGCAACAGAACCCCACTTTTGAAAGGAGAAGTGAAACCTGTTGATGAGTGCCTAAACTATCAAGAAGCATTGCAAGAAGCAACGTGGCATTTTTTTTTTTTTACAAAGGAGAGCAACAGAAATGTCCTGTTTTGTTTTTTTTTTAACAGAGAAAACATCTCTTCCAGAAAATCAAGCTCTTTTCATTTTTTTTCAAGCTTTTTTTAAGGGAAAAAAAAAGGTCAGAGAAGTTTAAGGTTTACTCGAGTGTAAATATCAATCAGAATAGGAGCTGGCCTGTGAGAGAATGCGCTGCTACTGACCTTTTGGTCCAAAAGAAGATTCAAGATGGCGCCAGAGAGGAGCAGAGAGAGGGAAGTTCAGGAGGATTTTGAAACAGGGAAAACAAACCAGAATGGAGGACTATCTCTAATCAGCTGAAATTACCACACACACACACACACACACACACACACACACAAACACACACATGCGCGCGCACGCACGCACACACATAATACTTTTAGTCACAAACCTATATCCTGTATGGTTAAATTTTAAAAGGGTGACATATTCAGGTTAAGTGACCTAGCTCCAGGAGAAATTTTATCCAGGTCTTAAAGTGATTCCATATTCCTGCACTTGGCTTTTGTTTGTTTGGTTGTTGTTGTTGTTTTTGCCAGCCTTGGGGCTTGAACTTAGGGCCTCGGAACTGTCCCTGAGCTTCCTTTGATCAAGGCTAGCATGCTACCACTAGAGCCACAACACCACTTCTGGCTTTTTCTGTTTACACAGTACTAAGCAATCAAACCCAGAGCTTCATGCATTCTAGGCAAGCACTCTACCACTAAGCCACATTCCCAGCCCTTACTTGGCTTTTTTTGTTGTTGTCGGTATTAGTTCATGGCTGGAGCTCTACCACTTGACCCATGCCTCCACTTCTAGCTTTATGCTAGTTATCTGGACAGAAGAGTCTCTGGGATTTGTTTGCCTGGGCTGACTTCAAGCCATGATTCTCAGATCTCAGCCTCCCATATAGGTAGGATTATCAGCATGACCCACCAGTGGGCCTGGCTATTCTCAACTTTTTGAACCTCAGAACTGGACTTCATTAGCAAGCATGTTTTCCAGTAGTGGACAGAAACTTCCACATTCATAGAGGGATCTGCTCAGTGGATAACTCAAGAGTTCAGTCTTCCTTTGATTGGTATAACCTAGGTTAAGTGACAAACCTAAGAGCCAAACACTGTGAGGATGCATATAGGACCCCCTGATTATTCACACCCACCATGAAGGAGAGGCCACCCAACCAACCCTCCAGGCTTGGGGTGCTTTGAAAAAGTACAAAGAATAGACTGAAGGAAAGCAACAAATACAGTGACTAGGATCCTACTTGAAAAACAAGACTTATATCCATGACTAAACTACCTAGTTTTCACAAGTTTGAAATGATCAAACGATAACCTGCTTAATATAGCCTTCAAGTGTTTATCATGACCCACCTTGGTGATGTAAAGAAATGGAACCCGTTGAAGGAACACCACAAAAAAAAAAAATCAACATGGCTAGAAAAGTTTTTTAACTAAAGTTGGGTGGGGAAAAACAGCATTCGACTTTATTAAGTATTCCATAGATTTAGGAACATCTCTAATGCTCTCCATAATAAAGCCCCCCATACTCCTGTCCACCTTCTTCTCATAAAATAGCCACCGATGCCTAGAATCAAAAGAATTCTGTCTCACTGATTTATATTTTTTTTGTTTTTGTTTTGTCTGTCATGGGGCTTGAACTCAGGGACTAGGTGCTATCCCTGAGCTCTTTTGCTCAAGGCTAGAGCTCTACCACTTTGAGCCACAGATCCACTTCCAGTTTTCTGGTGGTTCATTGGAGATGTCTTATAGACTTGCTTGCCCAGGCTGGCCTTGAACCACAATCCTCAGATCTTAGCTTCCTGAGGAGCTACAATTACATGCATGAGCCACCAGTGCCAGGTTTTACATATTGGTTTTTGTTTCTGGCATTTCCATTTGCCTTTTCTTATACTTATCCTTCCCCATATGTCTGCTATATACTTTCTCCACTAAATCCTTTAATAGATTAACTACAGTTATTTTAGAATCTTGAACTGGCCAGGCCTGGGAGGCTGAGGGAGGAGGGTCATGAGTTCAAAGCCAACCTGGGCTACATAGAAAGATCTTGTCTCCAAGGGAAAAAAAAGATGTTTTCTAATTTAAAAAATAAGCTCTTTGGCTGATGATTTGAACATCTTGATCACCTCTGAGTCTGATGCTATTCATTGCTTTGTCTTTTGGCAAAGTTTTTTTAAGCTGTTTGGGGGAGGGGGGTATGACTCATACTTTTCATTGGATGCCAGATATATATAGATATAGATATAAATATATATCTATATAGATAGATATGGAGAGAAATATAAATCTATACATATATATATATATATCAGTAATATGAATAGTATGTTGGCTGGGAAATAGACATGTGTCTTCTTTGAACAGGTTATCAATGTCAGGGTTTGAGTCAACCAAGCCAGTATGTGGTAATTAACACTCATGCCGTTAGATTCCAGATAGAGCCTCTGTCTTTTCCTCTAGCTATAACCAGTCTCTCCCTGTTCTATTTAAGCTGTCCCTCCCATGCAATTTTTCTCTCTGGGAGCTAGGATTCCAGCCATCAGGGTAGAGTTCTGTGCCTTTTTCTGCCATCACCAAACCCCCTTTGCTCCTGTGTGAGTTAATGAGGATGGCTTCCCTTCATCCCAGCTCTCTGGGAAGGACCCTGGAAGAGAGAGACACTCACTACTCTGCTTTCAAGGGCTCTGTTAATTCAGGCTAGCCCAAACCCATGCCAAAGGAACTCAGTGAAGCCAGGCACCTGTGGCTCCTGGCTGTAATCCTAGCTACCCAGGAGGCTGAGATCTGAGGATTTCAGCTTAAAGCCAGCCTGGGCAGGAAAGTTCATGAGACTCTTATCACCAATTAACTCCCAAATTCTAGAAGTGGAGCTGAGACTCAAGTGGTAGCGTAAGTTAGCCTTGAGCACAAAAGCCCAGAAACCATGCCCAGGCTCTGAGTTCAAGGCTCAGGATGGGCAGCAGGAGCAGGAGCAGCAGGGTGGGGGGGGAGAGGGGGAGAAAGGGGAAGGAGGTGTGGGGGGAGGGGGAGGGAGGGAGGGAAAGGAGAAGGGGGAGGAGAGGAAGACCGAGAGGAAAGGAGGAGGAGGAGGAAGAAGAGGAAGAAGGGGAAGGGGAAGGAGAAGGGGAAGGAGAAGAAGAGAAGGAGGAGAGGGGAGGAGGGGGGAGGGGAAGATGGGGGGGAGGAGGAGGAGGAGGAAGTATTTTTCGTGTCTCCTTTCTCCTTGGAGAGCCCGCGTCCCTCTCAGAATGCAAGCTAAGTGCCTGCTCTGTCACCTCAGCTTTCCAACTAGGCCAGAAACAAATTAGGCCTCTGTCACTTTGCTATTTTCACCCTCATCATTAGAATGGGAGCTGCCCTCTTTCCAGAGTGTCCTAAGTGGAAACAAAACTCCTTGTCTTCTTCCATATGGTCTCCTATAATAAACTACCATCAACTGGGTCACTCAGAAACAACAGGAATTTATTTCTCAATGTTCTTGAAGGCTTGGAAGTTGTGAATCAAAGCAGAACAGCCGATTCACCGTGACCTGCTCTGTGGGTTGCAGACAGCGCCTTCTAACTGTGTCTTCCCACGGTGAAAGGGCCAGAGTCTATCTTGGCCTTTTTTACCTGGGTCCTAATCTCACTCTGAGACTCTCCTCTCCTGACCTGTCCCCTCTCCTCCCTCATGGTCTGACCTGACAATACTGTCACCTTGGAGATTAGCGTTTCAGCAAATCAGTCCACCCCCATTAATCTGTGCTTTTGTAGACCGGTAATAATAATGAGTTAATTTTCACTGTATAATTGCGTGCCTGGCATATTGTGTTGCTATAAAATTTACATGGATTAAGTTCATTGAATCCTTATGATGGCCTCCATTTTCTGGGTTGGAAAAGCAAGATAGAAGAGCAGTTAATTGGCCAAGAATCACAGTTGCTATGCAGTTTATAAACTGCATACAAACCCAGGCAATCTGACACCAGACAGGGACATAATACTATACTGCTGCCCGGGCTCGCACCTGTCATCCTAGCGACTCAGGAGGCTGAGATCTGAGGATCACAGTCCAAAGGCAGCCCAAGCAGGAAAATCTGTGAGACTCTCATCTCCAGTAAGCCACCAGAAAACTGGAAGTGGCGCTGTGGTTCAAAGTGGTAGAGCACTAGCTCTGAGCAGAAAGAGCTCAGGGACAGAATCCAGGCCCCAAGTTCGAGCCCCATGACTGACAAAATAAAAATACCATACTGCTGTCTGTATTCCTTGAGGCAGGGGCAAAACCTTAAACTTGAGTTTAAACTCACAGAATCTATCGCATCATCCCATCCAAAGGAGCTCTCAGCCAACCTTTGTTGAAGGAAGTTGAATGCACTTTCTCCTGCCCATGAAAACCAAAATGAGGTTTGGAATCCATGTCATAACACAAAGGGAGGGGGAGGAGGAGGGGAGGAGAAGGAGGAGGAGGAAGAGGAGGAGAAGGAAAAGGAGGAGGAGGAGGAGGAGGAAGAGGAGGAAGAAGAAGAAGAAGGAGAAGAAGAAGGAGAAGGAGAAGGAGGAGGAGGAGGAGAAGGAAAAGGAGGAGAAGGAGGAGGCAGGGAGGACGAGAAGGGGGAGAAGAGGAGGAGGAGGAGAAGAAGGAGGAGGAGGAGGAGGTGGAGGAGGTGGAGGAGGAGGGGGGGGGGGGAGGAGGAAGAAGAAGAAGGAGAAGAAGAAGAAGAAGGAGAAGGAGAAGAAGAAGAAGGAGAAGAAGGAGGAGGAGAAGGAGAAGGAGGAGAAGAAGGTGGTTTCCAGTACCTTGAAGAGTTCCATCCCTCTGCCAAACAAGTCAGTCGTGACAAGAAGGTAATGATAAATGACATCTCTGCCCAGGGGATGCTTGCTTGATTGGGAAGAAATATGGTCTATATTTCATATAATTTCCCCTAAACTTCAACCACAAGGACTGAAAGCTGAGACTCCATCGACCGTTGATTTCACGCCCGTATCTCTCTGCCTCCCCCCCCACCCTCCCCACACCACGATTAAGCAATAAAACCCTAAAGGGCAAAGTCTATAAATTGTACTTTCCCATATTCCATGCAGTACCCAGCACAAAGCTCCTCAAATACCTCTTGGAGGAAGGAAGGAAAAAAGATTAAGTTAACGGCGCTGGTGTTACCGTCCAAATAAACTGTCTCTTAGTGACACCCTAAAGGCTGGAAATTTTTAGGATGTGTATAATTCAAAGGCTTGGCACCAGTCTGGTCCAAGGGTAAATCTGTTCTATCTAAAATGGATGCATGTCAATTCCAAATCTTTGACCTTGATTCTGAAAGGCTGCTGGGTTTGGGAAGTATCAAATCTAAGTGCTTGTCTAAATTTTTGCCATTTAGGAGCCACGGGGTATTAATAAGTAGCGATCATGATATCATAGATCTGGTTGGTTTACTGGGAAAATTAAATGAATTGACAGGCTCCAAGACGAATGCCTGTATTCTCATTACAGCCATTCCCACGTGAGTGCATGTGTTCAAATCTTATGCTTATGATGGCGAGGAGAGAGGACGGAGCAGGGGTGAGGATGGAAGCGATGGGTGGGAGCCCTGTGGGAGGGTTTGTAGACATGTACCTGAGTCAAAACTCATCCAGTTCTGTGCTTTAGAGCCTGTGGCTGGACACAGGTAGCTCACACTGGCAATCCTAGCTGCTCAGGAGGCTGAGATCTGAGGGTTTCAATTAGAAGCCAGCCCAGTCAGAAAAGCCCCTGAGATTCTTATCTCCAATTTACCAATCAAGCCCATTTATTGTCTGCGAATCCCCTCTGTAAAGGTGAGCTTTGGGAACATAAATCACCACCAAAAAGTAAAATAAAACCACTTCTTTTAGAATGAAAAAAAAAACCTTATGCTTAACTATTGGAATAATAATAATTCTAACAAACTAGGGATCCAGGGTATCATCCAACTTCACCCTCACAAAATTCCTCTCTGTCCAGCGCTAATATTAGCCCAACCCGCCCATTGTATATGGAAAGTCAGCACCAGCAAGACTATAAGGCTGGATTTAGTTTAGAGAGTTAGCAAATGACAGGGTTGGACTTCACCCAGGGCACTCTGATTCTAGATCTTCTGCTTCTGAGCACAAGGCTATCCTTTCTCCTAAATGGAAAGCAGAGATTTTTTTAAAATCCATTTATAAGTAAAACCACTGGGTCCTACATTATTATCCTGCATAGATGTATCATTACTTAACCAGTCTGTCTATTGGATAGGCATTTAGATACTTTCTGGTCTTTTATAATTATATACAATGTTGCAATGAGCCCTTGTTTACATAAATCAATGCACAACTATTACCACCCATTTGCAGGTCTGGGTCTTTAGATTTCTGTTGGCCTGCCTGCCTGCCTGCCTGCCTGTTCTCCCTCCCTCCCTCTCCCTCTGCCTCCTCCCCACCTCTCTCTTACAGGCTTTCTCTCTCCTTCCCTCCCCCTCCCCTTACTTCCCTCTTTCCCCCCCTCCCTCTCTCTCCCTCCCTCGCTCTCTTTTTTGTCAGAGACCAGGACTCAAACTCAGTATACAATGCTTGTTTTCATTCATTGGCTGGTGCTCTAACCTCTCTACCCCCACAGCCTGCTTTCTTCCAACCATGATGAGTGTCTTTCAAAGATAAGGATCTCACAAGAGTGGGGAGCCTGGTACAACAGCATTGGCTCTTTAGAGAACTCCTGTGGGACTGTAGGAAGCCGATATACCCATTGCATCTTAAATAGAGCTATACCCATAAATTGTAGAATGGAATAAAAGGAGACATTATTTTCTTATTAATTTTTTTGTCGGTTGTGGGGCTTGAACTTGGGACCTGGGTACTGTCCCTGAGCCTCTTTGTGTTTGGGGATAGCTCTCTACCACTTGAGACACAGCACCACTTTCAGTTGTTTTTTTGTTTTGTTTTTTGGTCAGTCATGGGGCTTGAACGCCTGGCTTGGGTGCTGTCCCTGTGCTCTTCAGCTCAAGGCGAGTGCTCTACCACTTGAGCCACAGCACCACGTCCGGTTTTCGAGTGGTTTATTGGAGATAAGAGTCTCAGGGACTTTTCCACCTGGGCTGGCTTTGAACCATGATCCTCAGATCTCAGCCTGGAGAGTAGCTAGGATTATAGGTGTGAGCCACCGGCACCCAGCTACCATTTTCAGTTTTTGAATGGTTAATTGGAGAAGAGTTTTACAGGGACTTTTCTCCTGGGGCTGGCTTCAAACCAGGATCCTCAGATCTCAGCCTCCTGAGTAGCTAAGGTTACAGGCGTGAACTACTGGTTTATTTTCTTCTTCTTTACTACCTGGGAATTTCTGCCCCTGGCAGGCTTGTGTTAATGTTTGTACTACATGAACTATATAAATGTTCATGTGCATACATACATCATGTGGGTCACTCTGCTAATTGTATGAAATATCTTTGTTTTTGCCATTCATGGAGCTTGAACTCAGAGCCTGGACACTATCCCTGAGCTTCTTTTGCTCAAGGCTAGCACCCTACTACGTGAGCCACAGCACCACTTCTAGCTTTTTCTGTTTATGTGGTACTGAGGAATTGAACCCAGGACTTCATGCATGCTACTTTTAAGCCACATTCCCAGTCCTGAAATATCATTCTTAGACACCTGGAAAATCCTTAAAAATCACCCAGCATGTGACTGTATTTTCTCCTATAATTTAACAACCTCTGCTGCTCTTAATTTACATCTATTAGAATGATACCATATTATTGCTATTTTTCCCATGAGAAAAAATATGTGTATATAGCTAATAGCAGTGATATTTTCAAGCCCATACCAGATCATAAAGGATTTGAACTCCCCAACACATCAGTGAGAAATCACAAATCCAGACAGCAGTAGAAACTCGCCCACAATTAGGACCTGAACCTCCTGATTCTCAAATCAATTCTGTTGCAAAATTTTCAAGAACAAATTCACCAAATTCAAGATTACATTCGATTCACCAGCAACCTAACCTTGTAGCTGATATCTTTTGTCTTTATTTCTTGACTCCCAGGTCTGAATTCAAATAAGTAAAAGTGAAGGGGGTACAGAGGTGGGGAAGGAAGTGTAGACAGAATTGTGATAGCACAACGTCTATATGAAAAGGTCAAATGGTGCTCTGTTTCAGTCTGTAATAGGCGGCAATTCCAACCACCCCAGTCATGAAATACCGGGCAATTTTCTGACCTTTAGAGCTGTTGCTGCGAGTGCTTTGATTTTGGGACAGTCTAGATCTATATTTGAACTAGCTAAAGAAAAGAAAGAAACCAAAAGAGTATTTCTCCATACTCTCATGATACAAAATACAACCACAGGCATAGACGTTAATGGCTACTATGATTTTTTTTTTTTGGTTATTTGCTTTTTCTTTCAGCTATTCAACACCTAGATGCCTTTTCTCAAACTCTGGGTGCCCCCATCTTTCAGATCCTGGTGGGAGCAGAAAGTTTAGGTACACCAATCCCAGCTAGCATGCGTCATGGGCACAAGCCTGGTCTTGACAGATCGCACATGTCTACCTTGGACACTGACTGAAGAATGAGAGATACAAATAATTTGGTACAAAGCAGAATGTGTTCTAAGGGGTTGTAGCAGCAAAGGCTGTAAAATTATTATTATTATTATTATTATTATTATTATTATTATTATTATTATCTTCCTGTTCCCAAACACAGCAAAGTCAGGGATGGCTTTCTCTGTCCAGGACTAACTAGAGCATCTGGTATTCCCCAGAAGAGACAGCTGTGTCCTCACGGGCTGACGTGTCAGGTGATCTGAGCTGTGGGGGCGGTGGCTTCCTGCTCTCCTCTGAATCTGTCCTTATCCCAAGCCTGGATCTCCAGCCATGTTCTGTGAACATATCAACATCCCTTTTATAGAAATTCTTTCTGGTTTCAAGTCAGCCCAAGGAAGATTCTTTGACTTGCAAGCAAAGACCTCAAGACACCAAGAAATAAAACAAAAATGTAATTAAAAAAAAAAAAAGTAAGAGGACATGAAGCTACATAAAGAAAATGTGAAATTGAAAGTATCTGTTTACCAAAGGGTCTACATCTACCAAATACTACTTTTTTATCATCATCTATGTATAAAACAAGATCAAGAGGTAGGACTGAGCCAAGTGCTGGTAGCTCATATCTGTAACCCTATCCACTCAGGAGGTTGGCAGTTCAGCCTGGGCAGGAAAGTCCACAAGACTCTTATTTCCAATTAACCAATAAAAGCCAGAAGTGGAACTGTGTCTCAAATTGTAGAGTGCTAGCCTAAAAACAAAACAAAACAAAAAACCCTCAGGGATAGCACCCAGGCCTTAGATTCAAGTTCTAGGATGCACTTGTGCACATGCATGCACACACACGCACAGGCGCATGCGCACACACACGCATGCGCACACGCGCGCACACACACACACACACACACACACACACACACACAGACACAATGTAAGACTGTTCTGCCACCCATATCCTGATTTGTCTCTAAGTGTCTCTATTTCTGTCAGAGATATCATCAGTCTCTTCACCACTCAAGTTTAAAAAATTACCATTACCTTCATCTCTTCTTCCTCGTATCCATTAACTAGATATTCCTATTTTCTTCTATAATGACCTCAGGGATTTCTTCCTGCCTTCATATTCCCAGTGACGACATGCGAAACAGGAAACCATTATTTCCTACATGAACAACTCTATTATGTTTTAACTAGGCTACTTGTCTCCAATACATCTTTGCCAAATTGATCTTCTCCAGACACTGTGTATCAATCCCTCTCCAAATGAAATCCCTGTGTCCAACTGTTGCCTTCAAACTGCTCAGCCTGACTTGTGAGGCTGATGTTCTGATTACTTTCCTATCATGTTAATCTAACCACTACATGCTTCTGTATAGTCAATCTAGCTCTATTGGATCAAGGAATATCTGTTTAACTATAACATACGTAACTACTGCCTTAAAAAGTAGAACATCACTGGGAGCCGGTGACTCATGCCTATAATCCTAGCTACTCATGAAGCTGAGATCTGAGGACCACAATTATGGCAGGAAAGTCCATGACGTTCTTTTTTTTTGGTGGGGAGGGGAGTCCGATCCTGGGGCCTGAACTCTGGGCCTGCACGCTGTCCCTCAGCTCTTCAGCTCAAGGCTAGCGCTCTACCACTTGAGCCACAGTGCCACTTCCCGCTTTTTTTCTTTTTGCTTATGTGGTGCTGAGGAATCAAACTCAGGGCCTCAGGCATGCAAGGCAAGCGCTCTACCACTGAGCCACCTTCCCAGCCCCATGACACTCTTATCTCCAATAAACTACTCAGAAAAAGACAGAAGTGTTGCTGTGGCTCAAGTGGTAGAGAGCTAGCCTTGAGCACAAAGAGGCTCACAGGGACAGCACCCAGGCTCTGAATTCAAGCCTTGGGACTGGCAAAAATAAATAAATAAATAAATAAATAAATAAACCAGGACATCAAGAGATATACTGTGTGTGCTACAATAACAAATATAGAGTATAGAAAATAGTCAAATCCAGGCACCAGTGGCTTAGGCCTGCAATCCTAACTACTCAGGAGACTGAGGTCTGAGGATCACCATTCACAGCCAGCCTGGGCAGGAAAGTCCAGGAGACTCTTATCTGTAACTAACCACCAAAAGCCAGAAGTAGAGCTGGCTCGAAGTGGTAAAGAGTTAGCCTTGAACAAATAAAAAAAGCTCAGAGACAGTACCCAGGCACTGAGATCAAATTCCAGGACTGGCACAAAAAGAAAATAGTGATATTTTTACACCTTGAATGTTACTGTACCTGATACTAAAAAAATTAACTGTTATGCACATAATGCATGCCATATTTAAGTGTCCTGTTAGTGCTATCTGTATTAACATTACAGCAGCTCCTCAGGTAGGTGTTAAGAGCTGCATTTATATATAGGCAAACTAGAGTCTGAGGGATAAAATATATATTCAAATCAGGTTGACAATCAATGTAAAGGCAAAACTGAACTGCCAAAAAGTGGATGCTTAAAGTAAGAGCATGTTGTTTTTGTTTTGTTTTGTTTGGGGTTTAGTTTGGTTTGGTTTTTTGCTGGTCATGGGTCTTGAATTGTGGGTCTGGGAGCTGTCCCTGCACTCTTCAGCTGAAGGCAAGCGCTCTACCACATGAGCCACAGCGCCACTTCTGGTTTTCTGGTGGTTAATTGGAGATAAGAGTCTTGCACTTTCTGTCTGAGCTGTCTTTGAACCGTGATCCTCACATCTCAGCCTCCTAAGTAGCTAGGATTACAGGCATGAGCCACCAGCACAATGCCGAGCATGTTTTCCTAAAGGCAAATTATTGCAGGGGTAAAGCAACTGCCTAGAAGTGTGAGATTTTTTTGTGTGTGGCATCAATTTCATGTCTACTGTAGATGAAACAATATCACTAGCCCCAATTTCCTACCAGAACCTTACTAAGTATTATACAGGCTGTCGGTGTCACATACAAATCCTACCTGCTGCTCAATAACTTGGGAGCTTGTTGTAAATATGGATTTCAAGACCCATTTTCCAGAAATTCTATTTTTCTGGCTATGGCATGGAGTTGAGTACCATGCACTTTTAGTAAGCATCTCCATGTGGTTAATAAAAATATAAATGATCCTAAGTCAGGAAATCTATGGAGGGTGCCCTGGTCATGAGACATGGGTTCTGTTTCTTCAGCTGCCACTTACTTGCTCTGTAACTTTGAACCCCAGATGGTGTCCTCTTTACATAAAGGAAGATGAAATCGGTGATCTAACTTGCCACCTCATAACTCCTTCACCAATGGGCTAAACCAGAGAGTCATTTTTCTCACAGGCTCACACCACTCAAGGGGGAGCACCAGCTCATGAAGCTGTGTTGGGAGGGATTTTGAGACACTGATTCAGAACACAGGGAAAAGAAGACCACTCTGAACTGTGTGCTGGGCCTGTGTGAAAGGAACTGACCACTCCGAACTGTGTGCTGGGCCTGTGTGAAAGGAATGGAAATGGATGCTCAGAGTATTTGATAATCTCAGCATAGCCATGCAGTTAGTCTCACTCTTCCAAGCTGTCCTGTTCCTCATCCTGTCCCTGTAACCTAACTACAATCATCTTCACTACCCTTTCCAGTCTCCCTCCTTTTTATATTTCTAAGTCATAGTTCACTCTGCTTTGTAACGTGAGCCATAGCTTCTCTGCCACTCTCTCCACCTCAGAAAGAAAGCAAGAAAGCAAGGAAGGAAGGAAGGAAGGGAGGAAGAAAGGAAGGAAGGAAAGGAGGGAGGGAGGGAGGGAGGGAGGGAGGGAGGAAAGGGAAGGGAAAGGAAGGGAGATGGTGCTGAGTTGATGTGAAGTTTTACCAAACTACTAACCCTAAAATGTCTTTCATATGGTAGAAATACAATTATTATTTGTTGCAGCTGTGAAATGGTAGACTTCTGGCACTATCTTTATTAAATAAATATCGCTGCTGGGCACTGTAGGCCAAGATCCTTGAAAAGTCAGAATTCAGCACCCTGGACAGCTCAGGAAACATCGCCAGACCCTTGAAGCCCTGCATAATCCACAGACTTTTCCAGCCTCACTCCTCTGTAAGAAAACCGAAAGTCTCTGTCAGGCCAAACAACATTACATGATCTGTAATATCTCAACACCTCAGCTGCCGCCTCAAAATTTGAAGACAAATTTTGAATATTGAAGGCATGAAGATAATTCTCACATTCCAGCACTTAGAATAGCCTTGCTGTATGCCCGCACTCTGTAGATGTGAGGTATTAATTAGCTGCTAGTCTCTACCACAAGGCCACAGACTGATTCTATCCGGACCAACAGATTCCACAAAATGTTAAGTATTTAAAATAGTCTTTCATAGATGGGGGTAGGGTGGGGGAAGTACCAGGATTTGAATCAGGCCTCCCATTATCTCCGCTTGCTTGCTTAGCTGGCCCTCTGCTACTTGAGCCAGGCCTCCAGCCATGATTTTGTTGGTGATTTTGGAGATGGAGCCTTGCAGACTTTTCTGTCTGAGCTGGCTTGTGACATGATGCTTCAAGATCTCAGCATCCTGAGTGGCTAGGATTGCTGATGGGAGTCAAAGACCTAGCTGAAATATGTATTTCCCCTCTCTAACGTGTTTGTGTGCATGTGTGTGTGTGCGTGTATACATGCACATGTGCACAAACGCACATGTACCAGTACGGGGGCTTGACCTATGGGCCTTGTGCTCTTGCCTGGCTTTTTTCCACTCAAGGCTGGTAGCTCTACCACTCAGGCCACACTTCCATTTAAAGCTTTTTGCTGGTAATTGGAGATTAAGAGTCTCTCAGACTGTGACTGTGACTGGCTGATTTTGAACTGTGATCCTCCAATCTCAGCCTCCTGAGTATAGTTAAGATTACAGGCACGAACTTCAGGCATCAGACTGAAATTGTTTTTCTTTTATCCCATAGGTTTTTCCATCTTTAACTTCCCGTTTCTCTTTCCATGTTATCAACAGTCAGAGTTTGCAGAGTCCAGAGATCCTAAAGATCATAATTCCAGTCCTTTAGTTCAGTTGCCTTGGCTTGAGGGTCCTGAACTTTCGATGACTTAAAAACAAACACACCCATCTCAGTATTGCTCTAGCCTGGGGTTTTCTGAGCTTCCTGCTGCCTAATTGCAGCCCCAATACTCACACACAAATACTCGCTCTTTTTTTCCTTCAGAAAAAGAGAAGAGGTAGCAGACACCAGCATTTCCAGGCCATTACTTTTCTCTATGCTATTTATCAAGATCTTCCTGGGTGTCTGTAGCCATTTATTTCAATAATCCTACACTGATGCTTCAAGTGTTTGGATGGCTTGCATATTTTAGTTTTATACTTTCTTAGCAAGTGTTCCTGAAATAAGTACAAGCAGTCCTGAGAGTATTCAGTCCAAACCTGCTCAGAGTTTCCCCTTTAATCCTCAGGATCTTTGCCTAAGTGCTTTTAGAAGTGTTACGAACCCAAATAGCTTCCTGGCCGAATGCAGGGCTTTTTTTTTTTTTTCACTTTTTCTATTATGGCTCTAAATCCCCAAATCACAGTGTATCCTGCTATTAAGAGCCGTGGATTTCAGCTCATGACAATGCTTTGGTAGACTGCTAGAAATCGAAGTTTTAACATCCTCTAGGGTATGAAAAAAATTTTAATCCAAGAAGCTTGGGAATTTCTGATTAGTTTGAACTGGAGCTTTGTTTCCTTCTCTACACTTTCCATAACGTATTAAAAAAAATCATTGCCCTTAAGAAACAGGACCAATGATTTGAGGGCTCCTGGGTCACATGATTATATCTTATCCATCTTTTTAATGTTAGTGCCAATATATAAGAAGTCCTTACAGTAGAATAGACTGTTGTTCAAGAATGCTCTTACAGCCGGGCACTGGTAACTCAGGTCTGTAACCCTAACTACTGAAGAAGGCTAAGATCTGAGGATTGTGGTTCACAGTTAGCCTGGGAAGAAAAGGAGACTCTTCTCTTCAACCAGCCATCTACAAACCAGATGTGGAGTTGTGGCCCAAAGTGGTAGAGTTCTAACCTTGAGGAAAAAGACCTCAAGTACAGAGCCCAGACCCTGAGTTCAAGTCCCAAAACTGGTGGAGTAAAAAAGAATGCTCATATATAACTTCTTCCTCATTACTCCTGGAGGGAATATATCTAGATCTCAATAGAAAGATAGATAGATAGATAGATAGATAGATAGATAGATAGATAGATAGATAGATAGATAGATAGATAGATAGATAGATAGATAGATAGATAGATACGTAGATCCATTGATCCTTGGTTATTGGTGGTGGGATTAGCCATGTGTCTTTCAACAACAGGAAAATGCAACCGAGGCAGAAAAATGTATTCTATTGAACCTCAGCCATAACCAGACAAAGAACCTTTCTAGGCTAGCTCACTAGTCCCAGAAGGAGAATGAGATAATATGGGAAACTGATTCCCAGACAACTCCTGCTGAGCCAGGCTGAGACCAACCAATGCCTGGTCAACCCTGTCACAGACTAAATAAAAGCCTATGTTGTATGCTCTTGAGATTTCAAAGTCACTTGTTACAACTCACGGCAAACCAGTAGAAGTCTCAATCAACAAGTGAATAAATGAACACATATTAACACTGTAGGGTTACCATACACCACTCCCTTATCTCCTAGAAAATAACAAGAGAGAAAGCAGGTCCTTCACCATTAAAGAACAATTCTCAAACCTGTATCTCCTCTACTAAAGCTAATGACATAAAAGCACCTAACCACATTTGAAAAGTTAGCAGACATGACTTATCATTTGCTATTATTTAACACCAGGTTAAGTACAGGGCAAAGTTTTCTGAGGTAGCTTTATACTTTTTTCTTCTCTGACCTTGTCTCCATCCCATAGATAAATACACCTCTCCTCTCCACCACCCCCAATTTATTTTTGAGGACAAAACTCTCCTGAAGTCATGCTGGGCTGGAGGGAAAATCTAATCTCAGATGTAATAAAATGCATTAGAATGTATATGAAACAAGAATTCCCAATCAGCATATAATTGAACTTTTTTTTACTGCTGTGGACTGAAAATTAAAAATTCATTACCTAGTACAGTTTACAGAAGCTATGTCTCAGCTTCTTAGAAAAGGTTCCCAATTCACTCAATTTAGCAAACTTAAAAGCACAAACATTACCAAACCAGGTCAGCTCCCTAGTCCCCTTCCGCACAGACTTCCCTGACAGCTGGAAAGACAAAGTTACCATTTCTGAACAGTTAGGCTGCAGCAAAAGACCCCTGCTTGCCCTTAATAAATCATCCTAGAACTGTCAGTCTAGCAAGATTCCTGTAGAGGTAATTAGTACTTTCTATAGAAGTAACTAGAAAAATAGACAAATAGCGACAGGATGCTGGTGGCTCCTGCCTGTCATCCTAGCTACTCAGGAGGCTGAGATCTGAGGATCATGGTTCAAAGTCAGACTGGGTAAGAAAATCCATGAGACTCTTATTTCTAAGGTGGACCACCAAAAAGCCAGAAATTGGGTGAAGGTTGTGGCTCAAATGGTAGAGCAAAAAAGCTCAGGGACAATACTTGGGCCCTGAGTTCAAGCCTCAGGCCCAGCACCAAAAATAAAATAAAACCAAAAAATAGACAAACAGAAGAAGCCACTCTTTTCTCATAGGACAGCCTGCCTGAAAACACGATTCTAATAAAGAGGCCGTGATCTGGAGTCTAAGCAGAGAATGCTGAGATGAAATGGCCAAGATCAAAATTCAGGACATCCAACACGGCAGACACTGTGAGGACAGACACTGGAGAGAAGAGAAATGTAGGGGCTTCTGCTGTGGGTCTCTAAAAAAATGCCTTAGCCTAAAGCTAAGCTCACAGACCTAGGTCAAAATTGCATGAAGCTTAGCGAAGAACGGAGGCTGTGAACTTGAGAACAGAACAGAGCTTCAGACACCAAGGACTCCAAGGACTTTAGAGCTGCATCAAAATGGAAGAAGAGAAAAGGAAAAGTCCAACACCTCACTAGTTCCACTGATGAGTAAGGACCATTAGCTAAAATAAGATTCCCTCAAGACCCAGCCAAACAGAGTTTTAAAGCAAGTCCTGGCATGATGCACAGATAGAAGGTGCACAGATGCACAGATGATGCACAGTTTAGAAGGTGGATCCCAACAAAGCTGAAAAGCTTGGGGCCCACCATCGGCTTTCCTGGGATGGAGCAATAAAATGCAAGACCAGGCCTCTACATCCCATGGCAGAAATGTGTGCTAAATACAAATCCATTACCTTAAGAGACTGTAGAACCCAGCATGTGCACAGTGTATCCTTCATCATTGTGTCCAATAAGACAGAACAGGACACAAAAGAAAAAAATAAGTTGGGCCCTGTGGCTCACGGCTGCAATAGCTACTCAGGAGGCTGAGATCCGAGGATCACAGTTCAAAGCCAGCTAATGCAGGAAAGTCTGTGAGATTCTTATCTGTAATGAGCCACCAGAAAACTGGAAGGAGTGCTCAAGTGGTAGAGCGGAAAAAATAAAAAGCTCAGGGACAGCAGCCAGGCCCTGAGTTCAAGCCCAGCACTGACCAAAAAAAAAAAGGAAAATGTAACCAGTGAGGGGGAAAAAAAAGTCAAGAGAAATCGACAGGTATTTACTCAAACAGACATGAAAATTTCTATTGGCCAAAAAAAATGAGAATGCTTAAAGCTGCTGTAAGCATAATCACCAAAAAACTGAAAAACAACGTCAATATTCAACAGTGAGGGAATGAACAACCAACGCCATTCTTCAGAATAGAATGCCCTCAGCAACAAAAAGAAACCAAGTCTTGGAGGCTTTGAGCAATAAGGATGTCTCTTAGAAGCATTAGAAAATGGTCTCAAATGGTAGCATGCTGAATGGGTCTATTTATTATTTCACAGTTGGGTAAAGGCAAAATAAGAAAGAGTGATATCAACCACAGTTCAGGAACCTGGGCCCTGTCCCTCAGCTCCTCAGCTCAAGGCAAGTGCTCTACCACTTGAGCCACAGCGCCACTTCCAGTTTCCTGGTGGTTTATCGGAGATAAGAGTCTCATGGACTTTCCTGCCCAGGCTGGCTTTGAACCGTGATCCTCAGATCTCAGCCTCCTGCGTAGCTAGGATTACAGGCATGAGCCACCAGTGCCCAGAAGCAAAAGAGTTGTCTAAGGAATTTCATTATTATATATTCTGATTGTGGAGAGGTTATACTAATTTATTAATGTGTTAAAACTTAAAGAACATCAAAATAATTAAATTTTGCTGCATATTAATTTTAAAATAAAACTTAAAGACTGAAATACAATATAAAGGGAATAGCCTAAACATTTTCATTCTAATAAACTCAACGGCAGAAAATTACTACACTTGTGAACCAATTCCCCCCAAAAATGTTCCAAAGTATCAATGCAGACAATTCATAAAAAGGAAACATACAGCTAGGCACTAGTGGCTCACGCCTGTAATCCTAGTTACACAGGAAGCTGTGATCTGAGGATCATGGTTCAAAACCAGCCTGGGCAGGAAAGTCCATAAGACTGTTATTAACCACCAAAATTAACCACCAAAAGTCTGGAAGTAGAGCCGGAGCTCAGACAGTAGAGTACCAGCTTTGAGCAGAAAAAAAATTAAAAATTAAAAAGCTCAGGGACAGCTTTCAGGCCCCGAGTTCAAACCCCAAGGTCAGCACACAAAAACAAAATTGCTATTAAACATAGCAAGATGAGTGTCCTATCTATCCCTTTTCCTCATTGCTTAGATTAGCAAAGAGGAAAACTTTGAGCCTGCATCATGGTGAGTATCTGGGGTTAAATTGCAGATGGACATAATACAAATGGAGAGAAAAATTAGCAAGCTCCAGCAAAATGTGAGTCTGCTTTCAGAAACAAAAGGTTCAGCAAAACCAGATGGGTCAAGACTCTGAAATAGTATACAACCATTATAAATGAAAGAGAATATTGCCAAGTTCGCCCATGCCAGGTTATTGGATAAGGTTAAATGGCAAATGCAAGGTGAAGAATCCACTGAGGCAAACTGCGTAAAGGTAAAAAAGAGACAAAAGGATTCATAAGATAGCATCAGCGGTATAAAATGCTAATTGTCCTGAGGTGACCATAGCACCTTACATACATGTCATCAAAGCATCCCACTGTGACATGTATAATTATGCATCCTCATCCTGTGACAATTACGAAGGGGAAAAAAACGAAGTTAAAATAAAAACACTTTTGGGGGGGGGTGAGTGGGAACTATATCTTACAAATCTTCACTTTCAGGTACCCAAGTTGGTTAGCAATTTTTTGGGGGGTGAGGAGGGAAGCTATCGAAGCTCTCCATGCCTGTGATTTATTTATTATTGTGGTCTCGAGCTCGCAATACATTTCAAGCCATAATTCATTTCCATTTCAGTTCATTAAACAAGCACATTCTGACTACGAAGCAACAAATGGCGCTTTCATCCTATTTAGCTCTTCCACGCAATGAATTAGCTGCTCCCGTGAGTGCCCCATGGTTTGAGTCTGCGCACAAGTCTTCTCGTAATTATGAGGTAATGTTGGAAGGGGGGGAGGGTGCAGTGGTCATACAGAGAAGAGAGGCCGGGCTTCCGGAACAGGAAATCCACTCAGCTATCAATCTGCAAATGGTATTTTATTAAAAATGTAATTACCACAGGCCTCTTTATTTACAGAGCCTGTGGAAGGTGTTGACTTTGGGCAGCTGCCTGAAGGTCTCTAATGTCATGACAGTGTTCCAGAACCTTCCTGGGTCTAGTAAATATTTAGGTAGAAATTCGTTTCCTTCTCCTTAAAAGGCATGAGACCCCAGGAGCGTGTCAGGTCACTTACCAGATTTTGCTGTGGGGCTCCTGAGGGTGAATTGTGTCAGGACTGGGGCTTGAACTCGGGGCCTCTCGCTCTCACTTGGCTTTTTCACTCAAAGCTGGCATTCTACCACCTGAGCCACAGCTCCACGGTCAGCTTTTTGGTGGTTAATTGGAGATAAGAGTCTCATAGACTTTACTGTTTGGGCTGGCTTCAAACCATGGATCCTCAGATCTCAGCCTCCTGAGTAGCTGGGATTACAGGCATAAACCACCAGTATACTGCATGTGTCAGTTTTGTTTTTTAAAGAATAGCAGGGTTTGGGGGATCCCCCCCAGTATTTTTCTCCTTCTCAGAACTTTCTATACCTCTCCAATCCCAGGGCAACACAGGTGTACACAGACCCCCGGACTGGAAGGAACCCTAACATGATTGAATGTTCTACTCTTAACTTCCTTAAAACTCGTCATAATGTTTGAGTAACAGTCCCTATATTTTCATTTTTCACTGAGTCCCACAAATAACAAAGCAAGCCCTGACAAGCTTACACACACACACACACACACACACACACACACACACACACACCTCACAGACATCTTAATAGCTGTACTATCACCAATATGGCAGGTCAATATGGTAGAATACTGGTCCCATACTAGAGCTCAGGAAGAGCTAGCTGGGTTCACCTCCTCCTTAACCTGCTCTGAGGCCTTTGATTTTCTTATCTGCCGAAGGGGAATGGCATCCAATTCAGGATTAAACAAAGAAACTGTGAGAAGCATTGGCAGGAGGGGGCCTCCACCCAGGCGAAGTTTTCACATTAATAGTAAAGAACGGAAGGAGGCAGCATACTGCCTCATCAGCAAGAGGGGCTCCCGCTCACAGCCCTTGTGTTCACAGGCCCCTCTGCTATTCACTAAGCTACATTCAGCATTGCCCTACTGTTCCTCCATCAAATGCCCAGACTTTCCCAAGCCCGAGTTCCTCCTTCACAATTTCCACTGTCCGCCACCATTGCTACTGCACAGATTTGCTTAGTTCAGTTTGCTGCCTTACACAACATAGACTTATCTTGTATATAAACTTGGTATGTTATACCTTTAGTTTATTCATATTATATACCTGATCATGCATATTGTCATTAGCATATTAGCTTTCATATGATCATTACTGGAGTAGAAAGTCAGTATCCTATCTCAAAAAGAGAATTCAGTTTTAAGTGGTTAGTCACACATCACCTAAAATTCTCCTAGCTTACCACTGCTGGGATCCATATTAGCCCTATTTCTTCTTCCATGGGACCCTGGGTTCCAAGAGCTGCAAGTAGGGTCTCATTTCTATACTGCAATCTCTAGAGCAATGGACTAAGGACAGCTGGTCCTCCAGAATCGCTTGGGGAATGAATACTTTTGAACAAACTGATAAATTATCCAAAAAAATGCTTATACATCACCTGGGGGCTATCCCAAGGCCTTAAAACCTTCAAATCCTAATAGCAATGGCTTTTCCCAATGCAGCATTTTCCCAATAAAATTAGGGAAATATTAAAGATCCTCTTCAAAAGGTAGACTCCCCAGCCTTCCTCTAAACCTACTCAATCCAATGAGCCATGGCCTCATGGTAGAATTAGGAATTGGGGTGAGTTGTAATAGCAGTATACAAAAACCAGATAACAATAATTTCATCCTTAATCTGGATCCAGAATTGTACAAAGTAATTACATATACTATCTCCCTTAAGCTCCCAGACCAATCCATGAGGTAGGAGCATACAAAACCAAAACCAAAGCCAGGCCTTGGTGGCTCACGCCTGTCATCCTAGCTACTCAAGAGGCTGAGATCTGAGGATCTCCATTCAAAGCCAGTCCAGTCAGGGAAGTCCATGAGATTCTTATCTCCAATTAGCCACCAAAAGGCTGGAAGTGGAACTTTGGCTCAAGTGGTGAAGGGCTAGCTTTGAGCACAAAATCTCAGGGACAGTACTCAGGCCTTGAGTTCAAGCCCCAGGACTGGCATATACATGAGACAGACAGACAGACAGACAAGCCATTCAGAGAGGAGGAGAAAGGATCTCATTCAGACATCCTGATTCCAGAACTAGACCTTCAACCGCCATAATGCACTCCCGAGAGTAATGAAGAAGCTTCTAGAAGACAAGTGTTACTCATGGATCCATTTATGACCCTTTAGGTCACACCATGTATTTTTCAGTTCATTTATTTTTCAGTTCATTTCTTCAGTACTTTGAGGCTTCATATTTGTCAAAGCTACCTGATTGAAGTTGGATTATGCAAGTTCTTTATTAATACCATGGACCTTTTTATCACCAGGGACGACTCAAATGACTGAGCTAAAGGAGCCAGGGTCATTTAGCGCCAGGGTCATTTAGCACCAAGGAGAACCAGGTTCTTCTAGGAAAGCTGTCCACCCTATCCTGGGAGACGAAGGCGGGATGATCACGCTGACATATTCTAAAGGAGATTTCTGTCCCACCTAGAGAACTGGACTTGGTCACCTCCTGAAATCTCACCCAAATCTAATTGTGTGGGATTCCAGGATTATGCAACCCATACAAAGAGACTCATTGCTTGAAACAGCTTGCACTTGTGCTGAGAGGAGAAAGACAAAGAATGAGAAGGAAAAGGGAGGAAAACGAGGATAGAGGACAGAGGAAAGGGAGAGAAAGGAAGAGAAAGAAAGGAGAGAGAAGGGGAGGAGATCAGGAGAAAAAGAATTAAGAAAGAAGAGAAGGGAGAGAGAAAAGGAGGAAGGAAGAGAGGAAGGAAGGAAGGAGGGAGGAAGGGAGGAAGGGAAGGAAGAAGGAAGGAAGATGAGAGAAGAAAGCCAGATTCTTGTGTGTGTGTGTGTGTGTGTGTGTGTGTGTGTGCGCGCGCGCGCGTGCACATGCATGCGCACGCATCAGTTCAAAACCTGGGTGCTGTCCCTGAACTTTTTTCTCAAGGCTGGTGCTCTACTACCTGAGCCACACCTTCACTTACGGTTGTTTCTGGTTAATTAGAGAGAAAAGTCTCATGGACTTTCCTGCCCAAGCTGGCTTCAAACCACCATCCTCAGATCTCATCCTCCTGAGTAGCTCGAATTACAGGAGGGAGCCACCAGCACCCGGCTTCTCTCCTTTTAACTCCCTCCTTGTGTTTCACCAACTGCCATCAACATGCAACTTGTTAATGAAATATTCACATATAAACCTACGTTATTTATCTGATATATACCAAGCCTTCAAAATTACCTCCTGAGGATTTTTCTCTTTGGTTTTTTGGTTTGGTTTTTCTGGCCAAGTCTAGAATTTTTTTTTTTTACCAATAGTAAAACAAAAATTATTTTTAATGGTATTTTGGACATAAAGATCCATTCCCTGGTTACCCTGTTTCCACATCGTAAAGGATGGGGTCTATTCTTATGTATCTGGTGGTCCATCAACATGGGACCAGAGTGCTGGCCAGGACTAGCTTAGTGCTTTCTCTGGTTACTGTCTCTGGCGCCACCTGCTGGTCTCTCTCTGTATCCATCAGCCCCAACGAAAAGGAAAAAAAAAATCCTAAATGTGAACCTAAATTCATTTCCCTTTCAGAAAAATCCTAAGGCCAGGTCAGGCCTCAAGGTTCAGACTGGGGATCTCTACTCTCCTCATCCTTCCTCTCCTTTTCCTGAAGACTCCGATGTTTATCTTAGTTGTAGTCACGGTGTTAGATCTTGTAAGACAACAACCTTGACCCCTTCAGGCGGTGGTGAAGGTTGGCTACGCTTCTGTACCTCACAACAATCTCTTCCCATGATGGGAAGACAGAGGCCTTGTCTCTTCCTGACCGTTCTTCAGCCAACTGGCTTTGCCAAAGGAACTTTTCTCGTGACACCAAAATCCCAAGGAACGAAGGATCTTTCATTTCTGGCCACCCATCCTACAAGCTGGCCTGTGTGATCACAATCCTTCTGCCTACACACTGTTATACAGCTGACACTACAGGCATGCCCTGCCACACTTAGCTTGTTATCACATAGGGCCTTGCTGTGTTGTGCCCAGTCTGGCCTGAACTACAATCATCCTAGCCCTGCCTCCCGGAAGCTAGGATTCCAGGTGGTAAGCCATTAGCACGGAGCTAGATGTGATCATATTTTGCATCTATTGAGTTAAAGACAATGCTATCAAGATCAGTTTCACCTGTTTCTCTTCTTATTGTGATTCTAGAAAATTCTAAATTGCATATATAACTAATCGCATATTTCTATCAGACAAGAGTAATCTGAAAAAAACACTGAATGCTTACAGCCTCAAGACAACTGCACGAAGTCAGCCCTTTGTATCTGCAGGATTACGAAATCAAGAATGCAACTAACTAAGATTCAAAATCAATACAATGCAATAGTTGTTTCTCCCACATTTACTCAGTATTAGGCATCTAGGAATCTAGAAATGACCTATAGGAATGAGAAACCTAGAAATGATTTAAAGTCTGCAGGGAGATAACACATTGTTCATCTGCAAATTGTCCATCATTTCACCTGAGAGAACTCTCAGGGGACTCCAGAACCAATGCCCTTTGGACTCAGGGATGACAGTTTCATCAGCAGAAGGAAGACTGTCCCTGTCCCAAAGAACTTTTCTATTTATTTGTTTGGTCCTTTGTGTCTAAGCTTCCATGGTGAATAAAAATAGCTAGATCTCTTGCTCAGAGGACGGTGGCTTTGGTCTGTCCAGATCTCAGAGCATTGAAGATGCCTCTTTCCCCAGAGCTACAGTCAGCCTGGCCAGGAAATCCTCTGAAATCTTCTCTAGAAGACGTATTAAAGAGATTTAGCCAAGTAGAAAGACACCTCGATAGCCATGCTTTCCACTAAGCCAACTGCTGGACCTCTAGGGGCTTTAGTCAAGTGCAGTCACCCTTCCTGCATCCCATAAGCCCACCTTGAGAATTATAACAAATGAAATACCAAACCAAGGAATTTTTCTTTAAATTGTAACATATAAAATGAGTATGCCACCAGTAAAAGTTGTATTTCAAGGTAATAAACAACCCTTCCTTCCACGCTCCCATTTCTACTCCTCAGTCTACCCCATGGAATCATTTTTAAATGAAGGAAAACATGTCGGTCCTTATGTAAAACCTCTCAGTGCCTCTACATTGTATTAGAACCAAGCCCCTAGCATTTTTAGGGAACTTTTAGGGAATCTGGGAATTGTCTGTCTGCCTCTCTGACTTTTTCCTGGGACGGGCTCCTCTTCTGAACTCACCTCCCATAATTATCAGGGACCTGCTCTCAGCCACATAGCCCCAGAAAGCTCTGGCTACCTCTTGAATTCTATGGCCACCCTCTGATTAGATGCTGCCTGCTCCTGCCTGTCTGATTGGATGCTGCCTGCTTTCACCTCTCTGCTGATTGGGTGTTACCTGTCTCCCACCTCTCCTCTGATTGGATGCTGCCTGCTCCCACATCTGCTCTCCTGCCCAACGCCTCCTCATCCTAAAGGACTCTATTACAAGTGCCACTTCTCCGAGAAAGTCCTCTCCTAAACTCTCAGTCTAAATCAGAGCTCCTTGTTTCCTGTCTCATAGCATCTTCTTTCTTTTCTCCATGGGAACTTATCCAGTCTCTGCCTCTGAATTTATTACCAGGATTTATCTCTTGAGTGCCAATGTTCCCACCTGACTATATAACTCCTACCTCCAAAAAAATCATCACAAATGCCTGGGAGGATAAATGCAAAAGGCAAGTTACAAGATAGCATGTGGAATCATCTTAGTAACATTCTAAAGCATATAGATGTAAGTAATTCTTTCTGGACATAGGAACAGAGACTACCTCTGTGCTATGATTTAATTTTTATTTCTTATGTCCAGATATTTTGCAGGGAGGGGGGGTCGGTCGTGGGGCCTGAACTCTGGGCCTGGGTGCTGTCCCTCAACTCTTCAGCTCAAGGCTAGCGCTCTACCACTTGAGCCACAGCACCACTTCTGGTTTCCTGGTGGTTAATTGAAGAGTCTCACAGACTTTCCTGCCCAGACTGGCTTTGAACCTTGATCCTCAGATCTCAGCCTCCCGAGTAGCTAGGATTACAGGCATCAGCCATCAGTATCTGGCTTTCCAGATTTTATATCGTGGACATATCTAACTTTCAAAATGGGGCAGTTTAATAATTATTAATAATAATAGTAACAAACCCCCGGTGGACAGTGCAGAATGAGCTCTCCAAGTTGAGTTCGTAGAATCACGTCTCGGAATCTGGCAGTAACTTTCTGTTTCAACTTGAGCCATTTATTCATTCATTCATTTGTTCATTCGTTTGTTTTTATTTATTTATTTATTTTATTATTTTTATTGTGAAAAAACTATACAGAGGGGTTACAATTACATGAGTACATTTCTTATCAAGCATTGTAGCCTCCTCCTTTGTTTCTCCTTCCCATCCCTTCCAAGTCTCCCCCGACCCACCCAATCCTTTCTTCTCTCCCAATGACGGACTCTGCTCCCTCCTCCCAGGGCTTCCCGTCCCTCACCTCACACCTCACACCTCACGCGGCGCTCACAGCCATCAGCACACCAGCGAAAAGGCGCAAGCTCCAGCCACTCCACGGGCCAGCAGCCTGGATTTGCAAATGTTCTAGCCTGGGGGGGGGGGGCGGTGCGGGGAGGGAGGGAAGCCCACTACCATACCAAGTTTGTGTCTCAGTACCCTAGATTCCCAGAGTGCACAGGTGTGCAAAATGCTCACATTCATCACCCCACGAATTGTCTGATGAGACAGTTAAGGGGGAGTCCTCTCCCCCATTTATTTACTTATTTGATTGAATGATTGCGCCAGTGCTGTGGCTTGAACTTGGGGGCTGGGAGCTTTTCTTACTCAAGGCTAGCACTCTACCACTTGAGCTACAGCTCCACTTATAGCTCGTGTGTGTGTGTGTGTGTGTGTGTGTGTGTGTTACTTGGAAATAAGAATATCATACACTCCTGCCAGGCTGGCTTCGAACCATGATCTGCAGAGCTCAGCCTCCTGAGTGGCTAGGACTACAGCCGTGAGCCACAAGCAAATGGCAGCTCTCTTCCATTTATAAAAACAGAAAAAGCCAGGTGCTTGTGACTCATGCCTATAATCATAGCTACTCAGGAGGCTGAGATCTGGGGATTGCTGTTCAAAGCCAGCCCAGGCAGGAAAGTCTGCGAGACTCTTATCTCCAATTAACCACCAGAAAACCAGAAGTGGTGCTGTGGCTCAAGTGGTAGAGTGTTCGCCTTGAGCTGAAGAGCTGAGGGACAGCACCCAGGCCCAGAGTTCAAGTCCCATGACAGACAAAAAATAAAAATATAAATAAAAACAGAAAAGCATTGCTTTTCCAACATCAAACTGTGGTTGAGTGAAGACTCAGAGCCCAGGGCTTTAGTTACCATTATTATTAACAACAGTCCACTCACTTAGGAGCCTTTCTTTAGCAAGTTCACCATCTCCTTGAGGACACAGAATGCTCCTCACTCAAGGCTCAAATGAACAAATGATTTAATCACCCCAACCATTTCAGAAGCATTTACCAGTAAGTCAGCAAACACTGTCTAGAAAGTCAATGCGTGGGGCTCTTTCATCCTTTGACAACTGAAAAAAAAAATGTGAGGTATTTGTGGTAAGGGTGAGCTGCTTCTGTAGCAAACAGAACTGGGGGTGGGGTGGGGTGAGGAAAGGGAGAGAGAAGAGACACAGGAAGGCATTTCTTCATTGTCGTCTCTGCTGGACATGCTGCAGGTCTGACTCTCATAGTCAAGGCCTCTCAAGAAGATTGCAGCTCACAGTTCCAATCAGGACTCAGTTCTTCCTAAGGTAAAGCATGCCACTTAGCTCAAAGATGGAAGCTATCCGCCATCTTCAATGATCTAGCCACAAGGTGTTAAGCTGAACCCCCCAAAAACGTTGTTCTAGACAGCATCTAAACAGGGTTGCCCAGATGGTGAGGAATCAGAAGGGATCAGACACATTTAACCTGACAAAAGATGAAATGCATTTGGAGTGAGGCCATCGCTGACCTCAAATAGCAGAATTGAACTACAGTGCAGCAAACAGAAGGTGATGCTTTTTCCTTACAGTTTTCAAGTTACTAGGGTGATATCCCCCCCCCCCGCCCTTGCAATTCTCAAGGTCACAGCAAGACCTCCTAATGGAGGGTTGCAGATGCAGGTTGTGGGTTTCATAAAAGAGGTCCATGTCGGGAAATTATCAGAAGTGATGCAAGTTTGTAATTCAAGGTCAAAGACTGTAGCACAGAACAAAACTGCTTTTGAAATGCTGCTTTCAAAGTTGACGAGAGGGGGGGAGGGAGGGAGGGAGGGAGGGAGGGAGGGAGTGGGGGGTACTAGAGACACATGTGGAAGATTTGGAATGGAGTCATTTAGAACCCTGTCTACCAGGAAAGAACGCGAAATCCAACACCCTGCAGAATTGCTCTGCTCCAATGCCTGGCCTCAGCCCTTCTAACAGACCTGGGCTTTCCAGCAACTTCACTGGTCCTGAACCAAGTCCATCCAGCCCAGCTGACATCCCTATAATGCATAAATATAGATGATAATAGACCACAATTGTGTCCTCTATGCTGCCAAGTATGCATCACTGGGCTCTGAACTTTGACCTCATTGGAGTTACCATTTTATTTATTCGAGTAGTTATGGGTTGTTGTGGGGAGAGGAGGGTATAATAGGGCTTGAACTCAGGGCCTTATCCTTGTTTAGATTTGTTTTTTCCACACAAGGCTGGGGCTCTCTACCACTTGAGCCACAGCTCTACTTCCAGCCTTTTGCTGGTTACCTGGAGATAAGATTCCTAATGACTTTTTCTACCTGGATGGGCTTTGAGCCATGATCCTTAGATTTCAGCATCCTGAGTAGCTGAGATTACCGGCACGGGCTACCAGTGCTCGAAGTAGTTACACTTTGTCATTTAATTGGCTACGTAGTCTCCTGAAAGGAAGATGCTGTCATTTAAAGACACTAACACCTTGCCTGGCACGGTGGCTTCAGGAAACCACAGACATGGCACCGCTGGATTTAAGCCAAAAGAAGGAAGGCCACCCATTCTGCCGCCATCTTGGACAACATCGTGTTTCTTTCCAAGGCCCATTTTACCATCCATCACAGAGGAGGCTGGAACAGAAAGATGTGGAGGGAAGGGCAAGTTCATCCCTAGGAAGCCCAGCATCTCCATTCTCCAAGGTCAGAATGTTCTCTCCCCTAGAAACAGCAGGGCAGAGAGTCTCCTGAATCTGGGCTTCTGGGGCCTAACACTAATTACAATGTTAGTTAGCAATGAGTTCGGTGATTCACAACCACTAGTGGATTTTTTTTCTTTGCACGGGCAGTGAGACTTTTCACAGGAAGCACACGTGAGCCCTGTGCTGACTTCCTGTGATATCATTGCTTAGCTGATGAGGAAGTGAAATGAGCCCAAGACAAGCAAACGTGGCGGGAAGCGAGGAGCACTCTGGGAGACAGGAGGGCAGCAGCAGCCAGATGACTAAGACACCTCTGATGCGACGCAGTCAAATTGGGAGGCACAAATCAAGAAATGCTCCTCAACCATGCACACGACACATACCAGGTGTCCAGCTCCGAGGGGCGCATGTGTTTGCCTCCATGTTTTGGGGAAGGTAGTTAAAACTCTGCCCTTGGAACACGGAGAACTTTTCAAGGTCATCTGAGGCCGATCTCTCCCAAAGGCACAGAGATCCTACCAAAGCAGCTCACCCACATCCAACTCAAACTCCTTCCCCGAGGGCCAGGCACCATGGCTCATACCTATAATCCTAGCTACTTAGGAGGCTGAGATTTGAGGACTGTGTCTCAAAACCAGCCCAGGCCAGAAAGTCCTGGATACTCTTATCTTTTTGTTTTGTTCTAGGTTTGTTTGTTTGTTTGTTTGTTTTGGTCAGTCTTGGGCGCTGTCCCTCAGCTCTTCAGCTCAAGGCTAACTCTCTACCACTTGAACCATAGCGCCACTTCCGATTTTCTGGTGGTTCATTGGAGATAAGAGTCTCACAGACTTTCCCCATCTGGGCTGACTTTGAACCGCGATCCTCAGATTTCAGCCTCCTGAGTAGCTAGGATTACAGGCGTGAGCCAACTGTACCTCAGGAGACTCTTTAACTATCAAAAAAGTGGGAAGTACAAGCACTGGTGTTGCACGTATATGTATTAATATATTATATCTACACATATATGCACAGTGCAAAACACTTTCCATGAAAGGAACTCAACCCAAGAGGCAGCCCTTTGTTGGAAATTCCTTTCTAGGTTTGATTTTTCATACTATACTTAGCACCTCACTTTTGTTCTTGCTCTACTCCCTAGAACTAAGCCTGTCTTGTTCAGGGTCTTGAATACACGGGTTTCTAGGCAAAGGAAAGACCACTTGAGCCACAGTTCTATTTCCATATTTCCAGCTTTTTTGGGTGGCTCATTGGAGATGAGAGTCTCACAGACTTTCCTGCCTGGACTGGCTTTGAACCTCCATCCTCAAATCTTGGCCTCCTGAGTAGTTAGATTACAGGTATGAGCCGCTGAGACACCTGGCCAGCCTTTTTGTTTGTTTGTTTGTTTGTTTAATCCCAAGGCACTACTAGTCCTTTCAAGCTGGTCCAAAGATCAGACAGGTATTGCCTATCTTTATATGAAATACGAAGTCAAAGTAACTATAACTCACTAAAGAAGAATTATAACTTGTCCTATGGCTTATTCTTTTCACAAATTGACAAATAAATAACGAAAGGGGAGCTGGCACTAAAGCATGGGCAGTTTGGGGGCAACACAGCCACGGAGGTTTTGATGAGAGGATTCCAGCTCTCACCATCTGGGATTTTTATCTTCACCTCCTGTCAGAAAGCAATACCTAATCTACAAGGGTGTATGGGACTGAACTCCAGACAGTCCATGGGGTGAAATCCCAGCTCGGTCATTTGCTACTAAGATGAACATGGGCAAATTACCTTCACCTCTCTAAGTCTTTATTTCCTAATATGAAGAATTGAGATTAAAATAGCATTTTCTTGACACGGTTTGGAATGAGAGAATGCAAAGCTAGTCCCTGACCTACTGCTTCTTGATCTCTACCAAATCTGCATTGGACCTGAAATATGAGTTAGGCAAATGTATTTCTTTAAGTGGATCCATGTCTTCATTTCATGTCCTTAAGCATATAGCACTATATTGCTACCATAAATGAAAATCATTATCACTATACATACTAGCAACTATAAGAATAATACCAAAAACTAGAAGAATAAAACCAATAAGACTAAGAATAAAACCAATCTTTACCTGTCATCATACCTAGAATCCTAGCTCCTCAGTAAGGCAAGATCTGAACATTATGGTTTCAAGTCAGCCAGCGGGAGACAAGTCTCTAAGACTCTTACCTCCAACTCACTGGCTAAAAGCCAGAATTGGCTCAAGAATAATGCCAACCAAATATCATACTGAAAATTTTGTCTTGGTCAAATGCAATTAAAATACCGTTGAATTCCCGGGAGATAGTATTCCCTGCTGACAGCTTGGTGGACAGGCTGCTGGTGCAGCTGTTAACGTAGAGATTAGCATGTATAAGAAAAGGCGCACAAAGCACCTACACTTCAAAATGAGACTTTCTCCCTGGAAGAAACGAAGAAGCTCAAAAGAGAGATAAAAAGGTAACGCTGTGATTCAGTGTTGCTCAAAGCCTGAACTGGATATTAACCTAAAACACTGTCTCAGGACGCATGCTCTGGGGGCTCTGGGACTATGCCTTCAAGGGTTTGTCACTGGAATTGCTCTGAAGTAAGTGGCGAAATGCTCCCTTTTTTCAAATTTTTATTTTTTAACTTTGTTAGAATACAAGACTACTGATAGGAAATTTTTCTTGGTTTCTTTTTTTTTGGGGGGGGGGGGTACTGGGATTTGACTTGGGACAATGAACACTTTGGCTTTCTGGTTCGGGTGGTTCTCTGCCATTTGAGCCAGGCCTCCAGCGTGGCTTTTTGTTGGTTATTTTGGAGATGAAGGAGATAGCTTCTTGCCTTTTCTTTAGCAAGATTTTGGACAGTTATTGAATAACTATAACTTTATTTGTTATGTGCTCTTAAAACGATGCCGGGAGAATTAAAATGGTGGGTTGATTTCCAAGGATAAACAGTCACCAATTGTGCCTGCTTCAAGAAGAGTGGGCAGTGGGTATGTGAGCTCCTCACGCATCATTTTGGAAGCTTAGAAGCTGCCTCTGGAATGCAAAAGGAAGACCCAGTATGACTGATAGGGTTTGGGAGAAGCTAAGACCATTGCCTTTGGTCTCTTGGTATCTACAGGAGATGAGTTTCAGAATCCTCTCTTGTATCCCCAGCTGAAGAAGTTCATAGCTCCACTGACCTGGAAATGCTCACTTTTATCACTACTCAGTTGACCTTTGTGCACTCTACACACACACACACACACACACACACACACACACACACACACACACACACACACACACACACACGCTGGTTATTGACAATTTAGCTACATTACGCAGAAGCCTCTACCAGAGACAAGGTCTTTCTCTCCTTCTGGCCTTATTCAAGTTCTCCCCTGCAATACATCTTCACCTGAGCCACTTCCATCCACCTCCATAATGACCTCTAGCGCCAGGCTTTGGTTCTTCTACCCTCTACCCCTTCAAGATGGATCTAGAAGCATTGCTCTGAAGACCTTTGCCTGATTCCCAGGCAGAGCTGGCAGACATCTCTACTGTGGCCCTGGGAACCGCAAACTTCTATGGTTGTAATTACCTTCCTATTTGGCAGTGTTGGTTTTGCATCTGTCTTTCCAAACCACTTATGTATTTCTAAGATAATATCTCTTCATTCTTAATGATGCCCAACTCAGCCTTCATATATAGAGAGAAGAAAAAGGTAGGTAGATAGATGGATGATTGGATGGATGGATGAAATAGAGAGTGGTAAAGAGAAAAAGAAGAAGGAGGAGGAGGAGGAAGAGGAGGAGGAGGAGGAAGAGGAGGAGGAGGAGGAGGAAGGGAAGGAGGGAGGGAGGGAGGGGGGAGGGAAGGAAATGATAGGTCACCTGGCTTCTGACTTTCTGATTTTCCTAAGAAGAACAGAAAATGAGGCACTTGGGGCGGTTTACTTAATTCCCTCTTGTCCAATTTCTGTTCATCTCCTTCACACACTGTTCGTGGCATTGTCTTTATCTTACAAAAATACCTGAGGACGCAAGGCATTGCGGAAACAACTCTGGCTCCTCGCCCAAAGTTTAAAAAAAAAATTTAAAAAACAACATGACTAAGAATAAAGGAAAATAAATAAATAACAACAGCACTGCCTCGTAAGTCGAGGCCTGGGAAATGAATTTCAAAGGGGAGCTCAACTCAAAACCAAATGTTTTGCTTTCAGTGACAACCAGCGACTTGGCTGAAAGCCTCAACCCCCCCCTGAGACCACTTAGAAAATGTCGGCCCAGAGCTCTTCCAGAGAGCGGCTGTCTCTTCTTTCTACACCTTTCTCAGGCATGGAAGAAATGACTGCCAAGAAGAAAAAGGAAAAAAAAAAAAACAACTTTCTACCTATTACTTCAAGGTTATGGCTTGTGGTTCCATCGACTTCTACTTTGGAAAACTTCCAGAATTCCTTGAGAAGTAGGTCGTGGGGGGGGAGGGTTTTGTCAAGCTGGGTTAACACCTACCTGTGTGTGCACATTCACACACACACACACACACACACACACACACTCCTGTGCATATGTATGAGTACACACACACACATACACACAGTATATGCATGAGGAAAGAAGGCAGGCTTCCAGAGAGAGAATGAAATTGAGAAGAGGGAGACACTAAGCATACTCTAATGTGTGCTTCTGAGGACATTGAGGAAAACACAGAAAGAAAACCCACAAAGAACAAGGCAAACAATCTCCCTGTACCCCACTCAACCAGAGCACGTTCGGTAAAAATGTTCATGGTGCTACCCCTGAACAAGAGGCTCATTAATCCCCAGCTCAATAACTCCTTAAGCCTGTGCGCTGAAAAACCTAGTTCAAGGTCTCAGTCCTAGTTCCCAGACACACACACACACACACACACACACACACACACACACACACACACACACACACACACACACACACAGAGCTCTCTTTGTGGTTACAATTAAGGAAGCATCCAACTGAAAAGCCAAACACAGCCAAACCCAGACAGGATCTGGTCAAGTCACAACACTTGAACAAGGGGACAGTGTGACCAAACAGGCATTCCCAGCTTTGGGGGAGCAAGGCCAGTGACTTTTTATCTCTCAAGGGGAATTCCTGGTCTATAAAACAGGAACATGGCTTATCACAAAAGATGGATAATCAAGATCTGATTCTGTACTGGGATGATCCAGCACCCCAGTTAAGTGCTCAACAAATACTGGTTGAATGTTCATAGAAGCAATCCCCCACACACACACCCTTTTTCAGAATTCAGGAAATTTGGGCCATTCTGGGGCTCACTGTCACCGCGGCTTTACTCAGTGCTGGGCCCCTGGAAGCCATTTGTCCTGGCCCCCATCCTGTCTCCAGGACATGGATTGTGTTCCCAGCAGCCAACAGGAGACCCCATGCGTTTGCAGAGATAAGGGGGTGGATGCTGCCTTTAGCGAAGCAAAAGACGACGAAAGTGGGTCTGATTTGATTACCACTACGCACTGGGCACGCCCCTAAACTCAGTGATAAAACACACTTCCTACTCCCCACCTCCACCCTTGCTATGCCAATATCTATCTTTTTTTTCTGTCTCTGGTCCTGGGGCTTGAATTCTGGGCCTGGCTCTGTCCTTGAGTTTCTTTTGCTCAAGGCCAGGGCTCTACCACTTGAGCCACAGTCAGCGCCACTTCTGGCTTTTTCTGAGTACTTATTGGAGGTAAGAGTCTCACGGACCTTCCTGCCCCAGCTGGCTTCAAACCACAAGCCTCAGATCTCAGTCTCCTGAGTACCTACTAGCCTGAACCACGGTGCCCAGGTGCCAATATCTCTATTTTGCTGAAGGATATCACCCTGTGTTTTGGGGGTCAAAAGCCAAACCCTTGAACTCTCCCAGTCACCAGAGGGCCTCTTAAAACTTCCAGAGAATTCCTTAAGCTGTCTGACCTCAACTGTCTTGAGAAAAGTCCAGTGTGGAGTAAGAAACAAAGTTCATTTAAAATTGATAACAGCTGACAGACTCCAAGCAGAATACGGGATCCCACTGATCAGACAGAATCTTACATCTTCTTTTTTCACTCCTTGCTTGATGTTGCCCAAGGGGTCTTTTTTTTTTCTGTGAAAATTCAAGTTGGACCCTTAGGATACCTTAGGTCTTTATTTCCTACTCCCTATATAGTAGGAAGAGGAGACACACACACACACACACACACACACACACACACACACACACACACACACACACACACACACACACACACACACACACACACACACACACACACACACACACACACACACACACACACACACACACACACACACACACACAGAGCTGAAGGTATGCTATCTAGTTAAGCCATGATAAATCAGGCAGGCAACTTATACCTGTAATCCTGGCTACTCAGGAGGCTGAGATCTGAGGTTCACAGTTCCAAGCCAGCCCAGGCAGGAAGGTCTGTGAGACTCTTATCTACAATAAACCACTAGAAAACCGGAGGTGGTGCTGAGGCTCAAGTGTTAACGAGCTCACTTTGAGCTGAAGAGGCCAGGACAGCACCCAGGCCCAGAGTTCAAGACCCACGACCGACCAAAAAAAAAAAGATTACAGGCATGGTCCATGGGTGCTCAGCTTCTCAAGACATGTTTGCTGCTCCATGACCATCCACCCTGTGTGTGAACCTCTCTGACCTGTGAAAGCAAAGCCCTGCCTCCAATGACACCCACCCAACCTCTCCTCTGTACTACACAACTTCTTTTTTTTTTTTTTTTTTTGGGGGTCCGGTCATGGGGCCTGAACTCTGGGCCTGGGCGCCGTCCCTCAGCTCTTCAGCTCAAGGCTAGCGCTCTACCACTTGAGCCACAGCACCACTCCCGGCTTTTTTCTTTTTGCTTATGTGGTGCTGAGGAATTGAACCCAGGGCCTCAGGCATGCAAGGCAAGCGCTCTACCACTGAGCCACCTTCCCAGCCCCTACTACACAACTTCTATAATAAGTGTAGTTTTAAAAAAGAATCTATCTTCTGGTCCCCCCATGCCCATTGGTTAGTCTTAGATTTAATCTCTCTAGTATTGAACCTTTTAAAAAGAGATTTCAATGTTAAATCAGAACGTGCGGGTCCCTGTACAGAAACCACCTAATTAACCTGACAGAGTAGGGGAAAAAATTATCTTTCATCAGTCATTTACCTGGAGAAGGATCAGGTCAGTCTTTATCTTAATAACAAAGAAGGACACTTTAATTATGGCAAAGCTGCTACATATCAAAACAATGCAGAAGGCAAAAGCATTCTACTGGGTGAATTAAGATGAGGATCTCCTTAGGGGCCCATTACCCTGACAGGAATATAGAGAGACTGTCAATCTGTGCTCTGAAAAGATAGCATTGATTAGACACTGGCATGTATTTGTGTCTGAAGAGCTTTAATGGGCAACAAAGAAAACACATTGTCCCTCCACCCCACAGTACACTGTAAGAGTTTTGTACAGCTCTCTCTTTTTTTTGTCAGTTGTGGGGCTTGAACTCTGGGCTTGGGTGCTGCCCCTCAGCTCTTCAGCTCAAGGCAAGTGCTTTAGCACTTGAGCCACAGCACCACTTCCAGTTTTCTGGTGGTTTATTGGATATAAGAGTCTCATGGACTTTCCTGCCCGAGCTGGCTTTGAACCATGATCCTCAGATCTCAGCCTCCTGAGTAGCTAGGATGACAGGCGTGAGCCACCAGCACACAGCTGTACAGCTCTTTTTGTACCCTTACTTTAAAAAAAAAGGCTGAGTACTAGTAGCTCACTTATAATCCTAGCTACTTAGAAGGCTGAGATCTGTGGATCTTGGTTCAGAGACAGCCTGGCCACAAAATTCCGTGAGACTTGTATCTCCAATTAAGCAGCAAAAAACCAGAGGGAGACCAGAGGCTCAAATGGGAGAACACTAGCCATGAGCAAAAAAAAAAAAGACTCATAGACAGTGCTTAGACCCTAAGTTCAAGCCCCAGGACTGGTACAAATACTACTACTACTACTACTAATAATAATAATAATAATTCATCAACTTACTTGGAAATCCTGTGATCTTTAAAAGGGGTTATTTTACAAGTGAAAAAGTCCAACAGGGAGTGGCCCAGCCATGCGATTGGCAAGCCAATGATCCAGTCCTTTGGTTGTAAGTTATTATCCTAAGTACTTCACTAGGTGCTGTAGGAGGGATGGTAAGCAAAATGCCCTCTCTACTTCCACAGTCCTTCAATCAAGGGAGAGGAAAAACAGGAGAAGCAGGAGAGGAGGAACCTCGCCCTTGAAGATTGGCCAGGATAGGGGCTGAGAACGTGGCTTAGTGGAAGAGTGCTTGCCTAGCATGCATGAAGCCCTGGATTCCATTCCTCAGTACCACATACACAGAAATGGCGCTGTGGCTCCAGTGGTAGAGTGCTAGCCTTGAGCAAAAGAAGACCTGGGACAGTGCCTGAGCCCTGAGTTCAATCAAGCTCAAGACTGGCAAAAGAGGAGGAGGGGGAGGAGGGGGAGGAGGGGGAGGGGGAGGGGGGAGGGGGAGGGGGGAGGGGGAGGAAGGGGAGGAGGAGGAGGAGGAGGAGGGGGAGGGGGAGGGGGAGGGCCAGTATGCAGCCAAATAGAGACCTGGCAGGACCAACTTCAAAGACAGAGCCTGGGATGGAAAGCAGGAGACAGTGCTGAGAACCAGCACTGGGTCAAGCACTGGGTCAACTCCACGTGTCTGCATATGTCTCAGGCTCCCAGGGCTCCTGCCTTCCTGGAGTTCTGACCATTAAATGTTTATATGTCAGGTGATTAAGCTAAGCCCAAGTCAGGCTCCCAATACTGACCAGTTTGGCAGGGATCACAACGCACTCATTTGTCCCAACCCTCCCGATCAGCCTCTTGCCTGCACAAAGGCAGGGACAGCCAGGGGTGAAGGGACTTCATATCTTATTGGCCTGACCTAGAGAAGAAGAGAATTCCTCTCCAGCCTTCCCCTCTCAGCCTATGCCTCTGGATCAAAAGTGAGCCACCTCGCCAAGCAGAAGGGAATAGCAGGCTTGGGGGAAAGAGGTTTCTTCACAACTCCATGGGGACTCTTGGCACTGCTACTATGAATGACCTGGTCAAAGAGCACACATGAGAAATGATTCTTATTTAAGGCATCTCCCTGATTTCTTATTTTAGCAGTATGTTTGTCAAGGTTCTCCAAAGAAATAAAATCTATAGAGAAGAGATGAATGATAGACTGATGAACAAACAGACAGACAGAGGAGTATAGATAAGATGGGAAGATAGAGAGATAGATAGAGATAGATAGATAGATAGATAGATAGATAGATAGATAGATAGACAGACAGACACTTAGAGACAGACAGACAGACAGACAGACAGACAGACAGACAGACAGACAGATAGATAGATAGATAGATAGATAGATAGGTAGATAGACAGACAGACACTTAGAAACAGACAGACAGATAGACAGAAAGAAAGAAAGATAGATAGATAGATAGATAGATAGATAGATAGATAGATAGATAGATAGACACAGAGACAGACAGATAGATGATAGATAGGATGGGAAATTAGATAGATAGACAGACACTTAGAAACAGACAGACAGATAGACAGACAGAAAGATAGATAGATAGATAGATAGATAGATAGATAGATAGATAGATAGATAGATAGATAGATAGATAGGATGGGAAATTAGATAGATAGATAGATAGATAGATAGATAGATAGATAGATAGATAGATAGATAGATAGATAGATAGATAGATAGATAGATAGATAGATAGATAGTTACAGCATTACAGAGCAACAGAGATACAGATACTTCCTAATTTAATGATGCTTCAATTTCATGAGGTTGCAAAAGCAGTATGCATTTTGGAGAAGGCACACTTCCAATTCTGCTCTTTCCCAGGCCAGCCATTTGCATTCCAATATTCTCACAAGGCTGGACACCAGCCGTCAGCTGCAGCTCTCCGTCGGCCACACAGTCATGAGAGGAAATAACCAATATTCTACAACATACTGCACTGCCAAAGCCAGGATGCTCACTAGGTGATAGGTATTAAATGCATTTTTAACCTTCAACATTTTCTTTATGATGACTTCATCAGGATTTAACTTAATCATGAATTGAGGAACATCTGTGTGTGTGTGTGTGTGTGTGTGTGTGTGTGTGTGTGTGTGTGTGTCTTTCTTAGGCACCCTTGCAGACACACTCAGAAAAATATGTTTAATCTGAGCAGCCCATGGCCCAGTCAAGTTGGCATATCAAAATTAGCAATTGGGGCTGGAAAGGTAGCTCAGTGGTAGAGTCCTTGGGTTCGATTCCTCAGCATCACATAAGCAGAAAAAGCAGGAAGTGGCACTGTGGCTCAACTGGTAGAGTACTGGCCTTGAGCTGAAGAGCTGAGGGACAGAGCCCAGGATCATAGTTCAAGTTCCACAACCAACAAAGAAAAAAAATTAACAATCATAGTCAGATTTATGACTCTCACATGGGGTATTTCATTTCCACTTTCCTTCTCAGAGGGGGGAGAAGGAGAGTCAGTATAAATGAGACCCGCTCTTGCCTTTGCTTGGTCTCTTCCAGCCTCTGTGTGCCCCATTGCCACTCTGTCCTTCTCTTTCTATTCCCAACTTCAGTTGTCTTCTATAACCACTTCCTTCCTGCTCTGAATCCTACTCTTTCTAGACTATTTTTGATGCCCATAAAAAAGTCTTTGCCTTGGGGCTAGGAAGGTGGCTCAGTGGAGAGTGCTTGCCATGCATGCCTGAGGCCCTGGGTTCGATTCCTCAGCACCACATAAGCAAAAAGAAAAAAGCCGGAAGTGGCGCTGTGGCTCAAGTGGTAGAGCGCTAGCCTTGAGCTGAAGAGCTGAGGGACAGTGCCCAGGCCCAGAGTTCAGGCCCCACGACCGGACCCAAAAAAAAAAAATCTTTGCCTTTCCCCAGACAACAAAATTTCTGAAAGGCATTTTGTTTTAAGTGGGCTTCTCCTGCACTCCAACTCATAAATTCTTCCTGACACTCCTCTGCCCTCCATTACCATCAACAGTGGGTTGCTTTTCTGGCACTGTCATAGGTCAGAAACATAAATAACAAAAACTCTACACCAGCCAGGCGCTGGTGGCTCATGCCTGTAATCCTAGCTGCGCAGGTGGCTGAGATCTGAGGATCGAGGTTTAAAGCCAGCCCAGGAAAAGCTGTGCGACTCTTCTAATCTCCAATTAACCACCAGAAAACTGGAAATGGTGCTGTGACTCAAAGTGGTAGAGCACTAGCCTTGAGCAAAAGAGCTCAGAGACACCATCCAGACCCTGAGTTCTAGCTTCCCAACTGAAAAACAAACAAAAAAGCACATGAAGCCAGGTACTGGCTCATGCCTGTAATCTTGAATAAATGCCCAAGGGTGGTATTAATGGATCATAGTATAGTTCTGTGTTGCGGAATCTCCATACTGCCTTCCATAGTGGTTGCACTAGTTACACCCAACTTTATTCCTATTGGAAGGAGACTCCATAAACATTTTTGCCCAGGCTAGCGTAGAGGGGCAATCTTCCTAAGCTGTCTCCTACACAGCCGGGATAACAGGCATGCACAACCATGCACCTCTACTGGTGGTGATGGAATCTCACACACTTTTTGACCAAACTGTCATCTTTCCCATCTCCGCCTCCTTGTAGCTAGGATTACAAGGCCTAATTCACCCTCACCCAGCTTGAAACCTTTTGATCTCTGTAACAGCCTCGTAGATTTTGTATAAAAACTATTTCTCTCCTCCTCCCCAAATTAACATTTGAGAAAATAAGAACACCAAGGTTTGCCCAAAATTGCACAGCATGTTATAGTCAAATCAAGGCTGGACCCAAATCCCAAGCTTGTGTTCTTTGCAATGGTTGAAGACAGTGAGATGAACATCAGGGCCTTCATCCCTCCTCCTCAAACCATGATAGGCATTACTTATCGATCACCAATCTCCTTCCCCCTGTGCCTTCAGGTAACTTTAGAAGTCCTTCCCATACTGTTCCAGGCAGACAGGACCAATCAAATCTCAGGTTGAAACCTATCTGCCTTCCCTGTCCCGAAACCAAGTTCCTTCTGGTGCAAAGCAATATAGAAGTGAAAACTGCTGCTTGCAGAAGAAGGCTGTGTGCTGGGGGGACATACGGAAGGTGAGCTAGGAGGGCAGGAGATGGGATGTATTTTAAATTTTACATTGTATATTTGCCTCAAAGTCATAGGCCTGGGTTTAATTTTGCTCCCGTTGCTATAGAAAGTAGGAATGAGTCATTGTCCCCACCATGAAATATTCAACTGTTCCACACAAATGGTTGTTAATTACTACCTCTGCCTCCATTAAGGAGGTAAATGGGTAGTTCAACCTCTCCCTGGATGACCAGTGTGTACATATTCCATCTCTAATCCTCTCCGTGCAAACACTTAAATGGTGCTTTAACTATCAACCTAGTTTTAACTGCAGTAGCTGTAGAGGTGACATGTGAACTCTGAAATAATACCTTATATAAACTCAAACGATCCTCATTTGGGGGGAGAGGGGGGACAAATGTAGGTGCACCTCTTAGAAGCTTTCTTTCTTGAGTGATTCATTCTCCTTCTTAATTTAGCAAGCATGCTAAATAATAATAGAATTGATACCATACCTGGATTTTTTTAAGTGACTCATTAGCACCAAGAAATCATTTCCTCTTAGATAGGCTGGCTGCCTGTCTTATATTCTCCCACAATAAATAGCTTTAAAGGAGATGCTTCTTCAAATAGCACTCAGCAGCAATTAAGGCCTATTTATTATCTTCTAGATAGCTGGAGCAAAAGCAGAACAATGAATACATCCAAGAATTGGGCCTGGAATTCTCACCTAAAGTTATTGGGGGTGGGGGGGTCATCTGTGTCCGAGAACAGCCTTCTGAGTTCTGCAAAGAGATCCCCCACCAAAAAAAAAAAATTTACCTCTTTCATCTCTGAATTGCCTGATTACTGCGCCTACACTCAGCAGATGCAGCACTGGGCTGAGACCATCCCTTGAGATGCCTGAGGATTGCTCTCTAATTGTACTGGGAATGCAGACGGTTCTGCTCCGGCATCTGTGACTAGCAGCATTTGGGAATTTGCCCACAATGTTAGATCTCATCCCTGTCTTCGTTTATCCTGACCTCCCTCCTTCAAGTGATCCTTGAAAACATCCTGAATGGATAAACACGAGGCAGTGTGGCCGGAGGTAAAAGGAACAGAAAGTAGAACCAATCCATGAGCGGCTTCTTGGAGAAACCCAGAAAGACAAAGAATAAACAAAACTGGAAGGGAAGCCAGGTGCTGGTGGCTCACTCCTGTAATTCTAGCAACTTAAGAGGCTGAGATCTGAGGTAGAAAAGTCTGTGAGATTCTTATCTCTAATTGGCCAGTCAAAACAAAGCAGTTAGTGGAGGTTATGGCACAAGCGATAGAGCAACATCTCTGCATGAACAGACCAAACAAGCAGGCAAGGCCCTGAGTTCTCCAGTTAATCACAGAAAGAGTGGTGCTGTGGCTTAAATGGTAGAGCACCAGCCTTGAGTAAAAAGGAGCTCAAGGGTAGCACCCAGGACCAAAGTTCAAGCCCAGGACCAGAAAAACAAAAACAAAACCTAAGATTAATTTTTTTTTGGTCAGTTGTGGGGCTTGAACCCAGGGCCTGGGCGCAGTCCCTGAGCTTTTCTGTTCAAGGTTGCTAGCTCTCTCCCACTTGAGCCACGGCACCACTTCTGGTTTTTTCTGTGATTAATTGGATATAAAAGTCTCACAGACTTTCCTACTTGGGCTGGCTTCAAATTATGATCCTCAGATCTCAGCCTCCTGAAGACTAATTTTTTGTTTGTCGGTCATGGGGCCTGAACTCTGGGCTTGGGCGCTGTCCCTCAGCTCTTCAGCTCAAGGCAAGTGCTCTACCACTTGAGCCACAGTGCCACTTCCGGCTTTTTCTGCTTATGTGGTGCTGAGGAATAGAACCCAGGGCCTTATGCATGCAAGGCAAGCACTCTACCACTGAGCCACCTTCCCAGCCCCTGAAGACCAGTTTTTTTTCAATATGAAGACCACCAACCTTTCCTTCAACTTCTCCCCTTACTCCCTTCTTTTGGTTTTTCTCTTTCCCATTAAGAATTTAACAGTTTAATCCTCTTTTGAAAATACACAGCCCCAAAACCAAAGAAAGTACTTCACCCTGGAATCTTTAGCCATACCCAGGTACTACTTAATGATCAAACACACACACACACACACACACACACACACACACACACACACACACACACACACACACACTCCCAAGCTTTTGAAAACCATTAAATGTAATGTTGCAAACTTGGCCACATATCGAGTACTGAGCTGGAAAATGATGTTAAACCTCCAGGACCCTAGCTCCAGTTTTATGGGTCATTAAGCTGAAAGTACTGCTAGGGCTTGAAAAAATCAATTAACTTAAATGTATAGAATGGAGTGTCTCTCCATGGCTTACATAGTAAGGTATTGCCGGGGAGGGATGGAGGGAGGAACGATACAGACCAAGTGGCTACTGAAACTTCCAGAACACAGTCAGTCTCCATGGATAGAATGGATGAACCCAGAGCAAAGTAACAGAAGAACTCGCCTACACTACCATAATATGTCCAGTGCTCTAAGACAGCCAAATCCCCCACACACCGTTGAAGTGAGTGCTCTCCATATATATATATATATGTCAAACACAGAGCTGGGCTTGACCTCTGGGCCTGAGCGCTGTCCCTCAGCTCTTCAGCTCAAGGTACCCACTCTACCACTTGAGCCACAGCACCACTTCCAGTTTTCTGGTGGGTTATTGGAGATAAGAGTCTCACAGCCTTTCCTGCCTGGGCTGGTTTTGAACCGTGATCCTCAGATCTCCACCTCCTGAGTAGCTAGGATCATAAGCATGAGCCACTGGCTCTTTATCTACAGCATCTCATTTAATCTTCTCCACACTTGTGACAATGAAGGCTGGGAGAGATTACACAATGGGGAAGTATGACATCATGACCTGAATCCAGGCTCAAGTGGGTCCAAGATTTATGGTGCTCTTAAGAACTATGCCCTACCTCATTTCCTTCCGCCCCCCAAGCTTGCCGCTCAGGAGCCCACTGTCTAATCAAGTAGGTAGATGTGGACACAGTTATTGCTGGAGGAAGTTGAGCATGGGATAAGGGATAAGGACACAGACGGGGCAGTGCCCACATGCCTGCTGCTCTGTCCAGGGGTGGCGTCTCACATGTACCTCCTCTACAGGTTTACTTACGTAATGTCCATTTAGTGCACTCCTGGCAATGGTATCTTCCTACCACATAATGAGATCATGGCTTTCTCCTAGCCAACACTGTTCAGTGATTCTATCACTGCTATTAGGATATTCTAAAGCTTCATTAGTCAAAATGTAGTCTAAGTTATCACCTGAAAAACTGTTAGAAAGACAGGATCTCTGGCTTGTGGCTCACACCTGTAATCCTAGCTACTCAGGAGGCTGAGATCTGAGGAAGCCAGAGGAGAGAGAAAAAAATAAAAGGTGGGAAGGGATGGGAAGGGGAAACAAAGGAAGAGGCAACAATGCTTGATAAGAAATGCACTCATTACCTTGCCCATGTAATTGTAACCCCTCTGTACAGTATTTTCACAATTTAAAAAAAAAAAAGGTCTATGGAATTCTTATCACTGATTAACCAGCAGGAAAGCTGGAAATGAAAGTGCAGTTCACGTGGTAGCGCGGCCAACCTTGAGCAAAAATGCTAAGGGACAATAAAATCATATGGTTTTTTTTTTTTAATGCTAAGGGACAGTGCCTAGGTTCTGAGTTCAAGCCCTGGTACCACAAAGAAAGAGAGAAAGAGAGAGAAAGGGAGGGAGGGAGGAAGGGCGGGAGGGAAGGAAGGAGGAAGGGAGGGAGAGAAAGGGGGAGGGAGGGAGGGAGGGAGAGAGGGAGGGAGGAAGGAAGGAAGGAAGGAAGGAAGGAGGGAAGGAGGAAGAGAGAGGGAGGGAGGGATAGAGGGAGAGAGGGAAGGAGGGAGGGAGGGAGGGAGGGCAGAAGGAGAGAGAGAAAATACATAGTCTCTGACCCTACCCTAGACCTTCTGCAGCCACATCTTGGTTTTCAGCAAGATCTCCAGATGATTCATAAGCGCTTTAAAACTACAGGTGCACGGTTCTAAAAATCCTTAATGACTCCTTTAAGGCCATATAACATGGTAACCTCCTACAGCCAGATTTCTACACCCTCACCCTCCCACTTCCAGCCACACTTGCAGCAAGCGTGGAAGTCACTCTGCTTGCTTCACCCCAGGCTTCCTGTGTGCTGTTCTGCCCCGCCCCTTGACCCTGATCCCTGTCGCCTTGGCAACGCCTTCATCATTCCTCAAGGCCTTAGCTCACTCACCACCGTCTTTGCCATTCACCTCTGTCCCCAGCCCAGCTATGGTAGCTCTTCCTGCTCCACAAGCTCCTCTGAGCGCACTGACACAGCTGTGAGCTAAATTGTGCCTCAGTCCAGAAGAGCAATGAGGAAAGGGATCAGGTTGACCCTGCTCCCCTCCACTCCCCATGGCATAAAGCAGAACCCGGTACGAAATACTTCACAAAATCACTTTATTAAAAACTCACATTCAGCAGGGCACTGGTTGGTGGCTCACCCCGGTCATCCCAGCTACTCAGGAGGCTGAGATCTGAGGACCAAGGTTCAAAGCCAGCCAGGACAGAAAACTCCATGAGACTCTTATCTCCAATGAATCACCTGAAAACCAGAGGTGGGCCCTGTAGCTCAAGTGGTAGAGCACTAGCCTTGAGCTGAAGAGCTCAGGGACAGCAGCCAGGCCCAGAGTTCAGGCCCTATGACCCAGAAAAAAAACAATTCAGATTCAATGTCCTTATCATCCTGTTGTCCCTCAAGTTATATTCTGTTTTTAAAATGCATGAAAACTATTAAAATAACATTTCTCTTCCTATTGACTTTTGCAGGGAATCAATAGTCCAGTGACTGGTATCTGATGCCAGCATACAAGCCCAAGCATGCTCACCTACACAAAATGACACCAATTATTCATCCAGATAAAGGGACAAGTAATTTCTACACTCTAGTCAAAAGTGGCTAGGAAAGGAGCTCAAGAAATGAACATGAAATCATCACACATGCACTGAGTTGTAAAGCTATGTGGAAGACCTGTGACATTTCAAGTAAGAGCTGGGAAGATTTGGGGGGAAAAATCAGCAAACAAGATATCAAAAAAAGAGAGAGAGCTGCAGCCAGGCCCACCAGTGGCTCAGGGCCCTGGGTTCAAGCCTCAGGACTAGCACAAGAAAAGAAAAGAAAGAAGAGACAGAGTTACAGAGTCCGCTAGGAGACAGACCCCCTTCTCTGTTGCTGACTCCTAGCCATGCAACATTAGGCCCAATTTTTTTAAAAACTCTTCTTGAAGTGGGGGAAGGGAGGTAGTGAGCAGGGGATGATATCTAACACTATCTCTACGTTTCAAGAGCTTAGCAGAGTAAGAAGATTCTTCATAGCTATAGTGATAACCTGTATCATCTCTTTCTCCCAATTTCACTAAGGCCCTCTGTCAATTTATACAAATCTGTACTTGAGCTAATATAAAGTCACTGACGTGTGCATATAATAGACAATAAAATGAAATTGAGTTGTTGTTAAACCTCCTTCCTCTCCCATCCCCCCTCCCCAGGAAAGGTCCCTGAGAGAGAAAAGAAAGGCAATGATTTCAACACTTACAGTGATTCTATTCCCAGCACCTTCCAAGATCCTAGCCACATCCTTTGAGTCTGAGGTTGTCTCCCCCTCCCCTCCCCCGTCCTCCCTGTCTTCTGCAAGGCATGGCAAATGTCACCCCTTCCTGGTACCCTCAGGGAGCTCATTTCCACACTGGCCAGGATGTGGCTTCCAAAAACTCATCCAACCTTGTGTTCCAGACAGCTATTAACTGATCAGAACTGGCATTCAGAAGCAATGTTTGCATTTGTTGATTTCCTGTATAAATGCCCTTCTAAACAGGGAGCTGATTTTCTCCCTTCCTCCCACTTAGTGCTTTTGGCTCCACCTATATGACCTATCAACCAAAAGACTTTGATTTAAATCAAAGTCCTTCTTTATGCATATTTTGAACACAGAGGTCTTCCTTGAATCAAGCCCAATGTTAATCCATTTAATGCCTTTCTTCTTATCCTGCTTTTAACTTTTTTCAAAAGCATTCTCAATTACATTACTATTTCATTCTCAGAAAAAAAATCCCTCTGAGCTAGGTTAAGCAAGCAGTATTATCTCCAAGAGAACTAATGCCTAGAGGGTTGAAATGAGTCGCAGAAAATCACCCGGTGAGTTAGAAGGAAAACCAGCTTGAATAGCCAGAGTTTGGGGCACTTAATACCCTGTGTATGACATTGCACTGCCTGACATTCATCTATAGATTATTAAAGTCATTTTCTCCACTTGAGTTACACACACATACACCCCTATGTACATACTCACACAGGGACACACACACATTCAGAGAAACGTGTGCAGAAAGAGGTACCCACACAGAAAAGGACAGACCTCCACAGACAAACAGAGACAAACACATCCATACACTCAGAGACAGACAGATGGGGAGACAGAGACAGAAACAATGACACAGCATATACTCAGAAACACAGACAAGACAAAAAAAGACACTCAGAGAGACATACAGAGATGAACAAATAGATACAGATACTATACCAATACAGCAACACACATACACAAATACACACACCAAACACACACACCAAACATACAAAGAAATATATAATGGATAGACCCATAGATTGATGGATAGATACATAGATAAATACATAGGTAGACACATACATACATACATAGATGCAACTGACACAACTCCAGAAAGATACACACAAAGACATATACAAAGACACTAGAGAATAACCTCATTGGGCTGTGAATGTCGCTTAGTGGTAGAGTGCTTGCCTAGCATGCACTAAGCCCTGGGTTCAATTCCTCAGTACCACATAAACAGAAAAGGTCAGAAGTGTTACTGTGGCTCAAGTGACAGAGTACTAGCCTGGAGCAAAAGAAGCTCAGGGACAGTGCCCAGGCCCTGAGTTCAAGACCCAAGACTGGCCAAAAAAAAACCCACTTCATCTCATTAGCCCAGTGTGGAAAATTTTACTTTTTCTGTGGGGTTCTAGCAGTATGAGTCACGGAGAACAACAGCAGCCTGACTTTGTTCCCGGCCTCCCTCTGCGCTCCCAGTGATAAGAGCGCGTTAGATGGGAGATGACGGCTCTTAGCAGAACTGGCGTGTGGCGATCTGTGCAGCACTCACCCACTTATTAATCAATCATTTATAACCCAGTTTGTGTTGAGATATTCTCAGATGCTGTTAGGCCTATTACCAGGAATCAGGCTGACATTGTCGCTGTCACACTGGGTTCTGATGACCCCCATCTAGGGGCTGGGTCCCTATTGTCACTGTCACATTTGCTTTAAGAACACGCTATTTGTGCCATTGCCTGATTTTCTAAGAACAAAAAAAGTATTCGGTCTTGATACTCAAAATTGTAATGGATCTCTTCTAAAAACGCAAGGAGAGAAGGCAAGAATCAAAGAGAAAGCACTTACATTTGTTCTTTTTAGGGTATTAGACAATGGATCTAATGAAAACCATCTTTATTCTCCTTCTAATCAGGCCAAACTCCCCTTATAGAAAACTTATGCACGGAGCCACATCACTTGAGGGTATGAGTGGGGTTGGGAAAGATGGGGAGAACAATGAAAGGGGGTGACATTGATCAAGATGCATTGTACTTATAAGCCGATTTGTTGAATTGAAACCCCTTTTGTGCAAGTACTTAAAGATAATTTTATTTTGGCAGTGGTGGGGTGTGAACTCTGGGCCTGGGTGCTGTCCCTCAGCTATTTTTTGCTCAAGGCAAGCGCTCTACCTTTTTGAGCCACAGCTCCACTTTCTGTTTTCTAGCAGTTAATTGGAGATAAGAGTCTCCCAGACTTTCCTGCCCAGGGTTGGCTTTGAACTACAATCATCAGATCTCAGCCCCCTGAGTAGCTAAGATTCCAGGTGTGAGCCACCAGCTCCCAGCAATTTTGAAAACTTTTTCAAAGAAAATGCATGCAACACAGCTAGCTAGCCACCTTCTCCAGTCCATTTTCTCATGGTGGGAGAACTCCAGTTGCAAAGAATATTTGCCCATGTTATGAAATGTTATGCTCAAAGAAGTCCAACAACGCTTCAGCCCAAGGCATGTGGGTTATAACTAGCTGAGCTGAACAAGGTTAATTACACCCTTTTTGCCAACATGTCCCTGGGGAAAGGGTTTATCACTCAATTCTGACCAACAACATTTGAGAAGGAGCCTACTGGTGTAGCTTCTGAGAAATGTTTTCTGTTCCCACTTCTAGACATCCATGTGATAGAGCAGCTGTGCCTCTCTTTGCAGCCATGAGAGACACTGGTTCCCATGAGGAACATGACATGAAAATTGTTTTCAATGTGACAGATCCTGATACCCCTTCCACAAGAGACAGGATCCATGTCCCCTACTCTTTGAATCCAGCAGAGCTTTTGAATGGGTCAGCCCATAGAACAGGGGCAGTATGGAACTAAGTTATAAAAGGCTATGAACAAGCCAGACCCTGGTGACACATGGCTATAATCCTAGCTACTGAGGAAGCTGAGATCTGAAGATCACAGTTCAAAACCAGCCCAGGCAGAAAAGTTCATAAGATTCTTTTATCTCAAATTAATCACCAGAAAATACACTGTGTAAGAGGCAGTGATCACAGGGCAGAGAAGAGCAAGTTCAGGTTCTGGTCTTGACACGAAACAGGACTTCCATTTCTTCAGTCATCTACATGTAAAGTGAGAATTTAGCTTTGTTAGCAGAAGTTTCAGTTGCAATAGATTTTAGTTCCTTTTCTCTCATGGACTCAAGGGAGGCTGCATTTTTTTTTTTGCCTCATTAGATGGGCTTTTTTTTTTCTTCTTGTACAATAGATCATGTTTAATGTTAGAGAAAACATAGGCAGGCCTGGGGAGAGTGTTCTAGGAAGCCAAAATAAGCCTAGATTACTTCTTTTATGTATCACTAGAAGTCTTATTTCTCTAAGCAGATGGAGAGAACCATCATTAGGGCTTGATTTCTCTCTGCATTCCTGTAGTTCACAAGGGGATTCACGTGCATCTCTGCGAGAGCAACAAGGTACTGCTCAGTGGGCAACTTGTAACAGGATAAGGTAAACTCCAGAGAGAGTCAGACAGGCTGGGGTGAGAGAAAAGTGAACTTAGGGGCTCTGGAACTCTAACTTATAGTCTCTTAACATCCTTGGAGTAACTTTTTTTAATGTTTGAGCTATTCCAGTATCATCTATCTATCTATCTATCTATCTATCTATCTATCTATCTATCTATCTATCTATCTATCTATCATCTATCTATCTCTCTATCTATCTAACTATCTATCTATCTACCTATCTATCTATCTATCTATCTATCTATCTATCTATCTATCTATCTATCTACCTACCTACCTACCTATCTACCTATCTATCTATCTATCTATCTAACTATCTATCTATCACTTGTCTATTTGTTTCTTCAGTGCTGAAGATTGAACCAAAGGCCTCATGCATACTAAGCAAATGCCCTACTACTGAGCTACAACCACAGGTCCCGCAGTATTTATTTATGTTTTTTTTAATTTTTTTTAGCAGTTGTTCAAAGAGATTACAATCCTCAATATTCTTTTTGTTGTTCTTGATGGTGGTCCTGGAGCTTGAACTCTGGGCCTGAGCACTGTCCCTCAGCTCTTCAGCTCAAGGCGAGTGCTCTGCCCCTTGAGCCACAGCACCACTTCCAGTTTTCTGGTGGTTAATTGGAGATAAAAGTCTCACACACTTTCCTGCCTGGTCTGGCTTTGAACTGCGATCTTCAGGTCTCAGCCTCCTAAGTAGCTAGGATTACAGGTGTGAGCCACTGGCACCCAGCTGATACTTATTTTTCTACTGGAACTAGTTTGATTTTATTTTCTCCCATTGTGTTTATTTGTTTGTTTATTTTATTTATTTATTTATTTATTATTGGAGGGGAGGGAGAGATAGTTTCAGTAACAAGAAGCCTCTCTTCCATGAGAGAATTCTATCACCCAGTCTCCATACAGTGAGACACTAACCCCTACTACCTCCAAATGTGACCCTATTTGGAGACAGAGGATTGAAAGAAATGGTTAGTTCAAGTTGAGGATCTTAGAGTGTACCTCAATCCAACATGACCAGCCCTTACCAAAAGAGGAACTTTGGACTCAGAGCCAATGGGCTGTTACCACATGAAGACCCAGTATTAAGGAGAGAGGCTTCTTGGAGAAAACAGATGAACCAATGCCTCAAGGTTGGACTTCTAACCTCCAGCACTATATGAAAAGAAATTTCTGTTGTTTAGGACACAAAGTCTGGTTGCTGGGAAGGTGGCTCAGTGGTAGAGTGCTTCCTTGCATGCAAGAATCCCTGGATTCGATTCCTCAGCACCACATAAGCAGAAAAAGCCGAAAGTGGCACTGTGGCTCAAATGGTAGAGCACTAGCCTTGAGATGAAGAGCTGAGGGACAGCGCCCAGACCCAGAGTTCAGGCTCCTGAATGACAACAACAACAACAAAAGACACCAAGTCTGTGGCATTTTATTTTGACAGCCCAGGCAAACTAACTTACCATCTCAAACACTAAGGGAACTCATTAGTTTACATACCCAGAAGGCTTGAGAGGAAGTAGTTTTAGGGATTGGTTCATGTAGCTGATACTGCAGCTAATAAGAAGAAGGATTTTCCATCTTTTTCACTTTACCATTTGTGCCAGCTGCCTTTGCTGCCTAAACAAACCATCCTCAGACACAGCGGTGCATGAATCTATTTGCCACGCTCATGCACTCTGTGGGTATGAACTGAAGTTAGAGCACAGGCCAGTTTGGACCCTGAGCTGGATAGAGGTCAGCCTCAGATGACTGAAGGTGGCTTAGAGGCTGAGAACCGGAACAACAGACTGGAAAATCCACTTCCCAAACGACTTTTTCGGTCCCGATGGGTGGGGATTATCCGGGACTGTCAGCTGAATGCGTGGATTTGGTTTCTGCAAGACGGGTCTGGTGTGGTTAGATGTTTCACACAGTGGATGGCTTTCCTCAGAATTAATGTGCTAAAAGCATTCAAGAGAACCAGACATACATTGGTAGCCTTTTTTTTTTTTTTTTTGGGTACGATATGGGGCTTGAACTCAGGGCCTGGGCAGTGGCCCTGAGCTTTTTTGTTGCTGTTCAAGGCTATCGAGTGTATCTCCAACTTTTTTCATTCTGTCTCCAACATCCCCCGTGGGTCTGCCTGACCCCCAAACCCTCTTAGCAAAGCCTCTTAGAGCCAGACTGAGGGGGAGGGAGGGAGGGAGGGCCTGGAAATTACAAAAAAACACAGGTGGGAATTGCAGTTATGACCATCGAAGCGGAACTCACATGCATTTCGCATAATTAAAACAACTATAAGATCAGCTGGAAAGAAGCATCTCTAGGTGACTGTAAAAATTGAGATAGAAGCAGTCTATTGTACTTAGATGAAAACTTGACCTTGAAACCACCCATTTCTATCCCCTGGTAATAAAGACTATAGTTCCTGTTGCTTTGGGCCTTGATGAATCACAGGGTGTTACAAGTAATATAGTCACAAACCACTCCAAGGGATTAAAATGGTGGCCTTGAGTGGGGTCTCACATCATCAGACTTCCTTAATTGCCCCACCCCCTCAACCCCAAATGGAAAGATTGTATTTTTCACCCTGGGAAGTTCTTAGGGGCTCCGGTAAGTTAAGATCTGCTTGTAATCAAAGTTCTATTCCCTATCCACCCATATTACTCAGGGCCTGTCACTTTCCCCTACCAACTCAGCCAGAACTGAAGAAATCTGCACACCCTTGGCTTAAGTCTGCTTCCTGGCAACTGGAACTGTATCTATGCTCTGCCTAGAACATCGGCTAAGGAAGCCTAGGAACAGTTTGGTGAGCCTCATGTTCTTAATTTCATATTTGGTTGAACATTATTAAAGGAACTGTTAAAAGTTATGAAATCCCAGGCTTATATTAGGCTTGGGCTGAAGGCACATATAGAGAGAATAATTCTGCATCTCCTTTTTATTCATAATGACATTTAGCACTCAGATATTGCTTCTCAGCGCCTTCACTCTTTGCAAACATTAACTGTACAATTTTATGACTGCAGACAAAGAGTTGGAGACGGCTCTGCAAGTTTGGAATCACTTTGGCAACATTAATTGTCTCTCAGAATGATAGACTACACCCTGTAGTCTGTTTTTTAATGATTTAAGGAAAGAAGGTAAGAAAAGAGGAAGGGAAGAAAGGAGATCCTATTGTACAACAATAGAAATCTCAGAAGTCCATGGAGGAAGGCAGCAACCAGTGGTTCGTGCATGCTTAAAAACCTAGCCAATTAGGGAGGCTGAGACCTGAGGAACATGGTTCAAAGCCAGCCTGGGCAGAAAAGTCTATGAGACTCTTTATCTCCAATTAACCACAAAAAGGTAGAAGCAGAGGTGTGCCTCAAGTGGTAGATGCTAGTGGTAGAGCACACAGACCCTGAGTTCAAGCCCCAGTACCTGCATGGAAAAGAAAAGAAAAAGAAATTTTAAAAAATATAGCCAAGATGGGGAACCAACCGAGATGTCCATCGGCAGAAGAGCTGAAAATAATACGGTGTATATATACCATACATAGGTCATAGGAGATTGCTCAGCAATAAAAATAAATAATAAGATCCTGTCACACAAGCAGAAAAGGTCAGATAAGTTGATGTTAGGTGAAATGAACCCCAAGATAAGTATTCAAATGTTATTTCTTTCTTGCGATTGTGTCTAACATATTTATAAGATGATTTCTTTGTTGCTTTGTATGTTCCTCCCCCACAGTATAACCCTTGCTTTCATTGTATTTGATGTTGGGATAATTTGTGGAGGGGAAGGGCAAAAACAAACCATTTAAATAGGGATACAGATGGACCCATTGCAACAATGAGATGTACAAGTTATGTCGAAAAACGAACTTTACAACTTTGGAATGGGGAGGAGGAGGGGGCAGAGATGGGAAGGGATAGGAAGGGGAAACAAAGGAGGAGGCAACAATGCTTGATAAGAAATGTACTCATTATCTTGCCCATGTAATTGTAACCCCTCTGTACAGTATTTTCACAATAAAAATTTTTTTCAAAAGAACCTGTCACGGCAACTGAATGAAGAAAATGGGGTGAATACATAAAATGGAATTATTGCCAAGCACAGTGGCTCATGCCTAAAATCTTAGCTACTCAGGAAGCTGAGACCTAATGATCACAGTTCTAAGCCAGCCAGGGTAGGAAAGTCCATGAGACTCTTATCTCCAATTAATCACAGAAAAAGCCAGAAGTGTCACTGTGGCTCAAGTGGTAGAGTGCTAGCCTTGAGCAAAAGGAGCTCAGGGACAGTGCCCAGACCCAGAGTTCAAGCCCCGTGACTGATTTAAAAAAAGAAAGAAAGAAATTATTAAGCCTCCATAGAAAAGAATGAAATAAGGGGCTGGGAAGGTGGCTCAGTGGTAGAGCACTTACCTTGCATGCCTGAGGCCCTGGGTTCGATTCCTCAGCACCACATAAGAAAAAAGCTGGAAGTGGCGCTGTGGCTCAAGTGATAGAGCGCTAGCCTTGAGCTGAAGAGCTGAGGGACAGCGCCCAGGCCCAGAGTTCAGGCCCCACGACCAGACCCGCCCCCCCAAAAAAAGAATGAAATACTGTCATTTGCAGTAACATGGATGAACTGGAAGACACAAATTAAGTGAACAAGCGAGGCACAGAATCTCACTCATATGTGAGTGGTGAAAACATTGATTTTAGAGAAGTGGAGAGTAGAATAGTAGCCACTAGACTGTAGGATGAGGAACATGGAAGAAAGGACAGAGGGAGAGGCTGGGTAATGGCTGCCAAAATAAAGACAGGAGGTCTAAGTTTGAAAGTTACAGAATACAGTAATAAATTGTTTACTGTAATTCATTCTGTATTTCATAATACCTGGAAGAGAGGAATCTGGAGGTTCCAGGCATAAAGAAATAATAAATGTTTAAGCAGAAACGTTAATTACTCTGACTTGCACACTAAGTACGTGTGTTGAATTAATTATCACAATGTCCTTCATAAATATATACAATAGTTATGTGACAATTAAACATTGAGTATAACAAAATAGGACAGTGGCCAAACAGGTACTATACCACATTTCCCAACTTTCTCAAATAAATAACCTAATAAATAAGCAAGAGCAAGCCAAACCCAAAACTAATTGATGAAAAGAAATAATAAAGACCAGGATGAACCCGGCATCAGTGATTCATACCTGTAATTATGGCTACTCAGGAGACTGAAATCTGGAGCATCATAGTTTAAAGATAGACCTGGCAGAAAAGACCATCAGACTCCATTTCCAATATAATCACTAAAAAAAGAAAAAAAGCAGTGTTGAAGGTATGATACCAAGAGTAGAGCACCAGCCAAGCAAGAAAGCCAAATGAGCATGAGGCTCTGAGTTTAAACCTCAATGACCTCCACCTGCAAGAGAGGGCGAGAAATCCATAAAAAGGAAACTAAAAGAACAATACAATCAGCCAGGTGTTGGTAGCTCACATCTGTAATCCTAGCTACCCAGGAGGCTGAGATCAAGGATCATGGTTCAAAGCCAGCCTGGGCAGGAAAGTCTGAAAGACTCATCTCCAATTAACCACCAGAAAACCAGAAGCGGGCTGTATAGCTTAAAGTAGTAGAGTACTAGCCTTGATTGAAAAAGCTCAGAGACAGTGCCCAGGCCCTAAGTTCAAGCCCCATGACCAGTCTAAAAAAAAACTACAATCAATAAAACAAAGAGTTGGTTCTCTAAAAACAAAATTGATAAATCTCAGCCAAACTAACTGTGAGAGAGAGAGAGAGAGAGAGAGAGAGAGAGAGAGAGAGAGAGAGAGAGAGAAAGAGCCAATTTAATAATAATAAAAAAAGATGATAAAGGAGACATTACAACAGACACCATGAAAACCCAGAGGGTCTGTTTTTACTGCATTTGATTCCAGTGCCCTGCATCTTGTATATACATTTTTCTAATTTGGGGAGGGGAAGGGAAATAACAAAATGTCAAAACAAGGATACAGGCTGACCCATTGTAACAATGAGATGTACAAGACACTATGTAGAAAATGAACTTTACAGCTTCGAGGTTTTGGGAGGAGTTGGGGGTGGGGGTGGGGGAAGGGATGGTAAGGAAAAAACAAAGGCGAAGGTAGCCATGCTCGACAGGAAATGGACTCATTACCTTACACCTGTAACTGTAACCCCTCTGTACAGTATCTTTACAATAAAAATATATATATTGAAAAAAGAAAATGGTGAGGCAAAGATCAGAAATAAAATTTTTTTAAAAAAGGAAAATCCAGAAGGTGGTGAAGAACATTTCAGACTTTCTGTGTTTTCAGGAAAACCTTCTGAGTTTCACTCCTTCCTCAGTCCCTGGTTGTGTGTGAACCATGTCAGTCCCTGAATACTATTAATAACACAATCATCGGAAATGGAATCGTTCGTGAAACTCCGGCAAATCAGATTAATAAAAATGGAAATCCTATCCCTGTTTGCCTCACTCTCTCAAATCCATTGTCATTTTCTTTTGCTTTTCGTTGTGTGTTTTTTTTTTTCTCATCAGTCTTGCCTATCACAGCTACCTCATACATGAATTCTTCCCTAGGCAACCTTTAACCCAAGTCAAGGCATAAAATAGGAGCCTGTAAATCTAATATTCAAAAGTCACCTTCTGAAAATCACAGCAAGGGAGACCGGAATTTTTCTTATCTTTTTTTTTTTCTTTTTTTGGTCAGCCGTGGGGCTTGAACTCTGGGCCTGGGCGCTGTCCCTCAGCTCTTCAGCTCAAAGCTAGTGCTCTACCACTTGAGCCATAGCACCACTTCCAGTTTTCTGGTGGTATATTGGAGATACGAGTTTCATGGCCTTTCCTGCCTGGGTTGGCTTTAAATCAAGATCCCCAGATCTTAGCCTCCTGAGTAGTTAGGATTACAGGCATGGGCCACCACCACCCAGCTTTCTTACCTTTTTAATCAACTTCCCTAACCAAAAATAATGAAAGTCTTCTCTTTGTTCTTCTATATCCTCTCCTGGTTGTGGATAATAGACTTATGAGGTCTAACAGCTAACAATCTGATAGAGTATATGATTGAAATGGGTATTTTTCAGGCTTTGAACATCCTTAATCACTACATGTTTTTTCCTTTACAAAATCCTGGGAATGCAATAAGTTAACCAACAATTTGATATCCTTCTATTCATAAGGTTCTTTTTTTCTATCTTGGACAGTTTATTAGTCAGACTTCTTATTTCTGTGAACAAATGTCTTAGAGAAACAAGGAGAAGAATTGTTTGTTTGGGGACATGATTTTAGTCCATCATGCTGAGTAGGATATCACAAAACAGAGCAGCTTACATCGTGGCAGAAAAAATCAAATAAAATAAGAAGCCTAGCCAGCACAGGATATAGGGCACACCTCCAGAAAACGTCTTTGTCCAACTAGGCCTCACATCCCAGTATTCACTACCACCCAAAAATAACATGTTATTATGAATCCATCAAGACATCAATCCATTGATTAGATGAGAGCCTCATAATCTAATCATATATAGCAACATCTTTAAAGTTATCTTCAGAGCTGAACTTTCTAATCCCCCAGACATTTCTCAGCCAATCAAGTTGACAAACAGAAAGACATATTTGTCTGGATATTTGCGCTTTTTTTCTCTTTTTTTGTGCTTGTCTGAGGGCTTGAACTCGGGTCCTGGGCACTGAACTTGAGTTGGTTTTGCTCAAGGCTAGCACTCTACCACTTGATCTACAGCTCCACTTCTGGCTTTTTGGTGGTTTGTTGGAGCTAAGAGTCTCATGGAGTTTCCTGCCCAGGCTGCAATCCTCAGATCTCCAACTCCTGATTGCTAGGATTACAGGCATGAGCCACTGGTATCCATCTTACTTTTGCTTTATTTTCTTTTTCTTTTTCTTTTTTTTTTGCAAATTCTTTATTGTGATTAAGTGATTACATAATTTCACAAGTTTTTCATCAGGTTATTGAAAAAGATCAATACACAAATCATGCTGGATTATACAGTCTGGCCAAGTCAGTGTCAGCATATAGAGACACAGTTTCAAAGAAATATTTTTAGCTTTAAGAAGGACTATGTGTAGGATTTTTAATGATATCCCTGAGAATTTTTTCCTATTCAGTCTAAAATATTAATCATTCCTTTAATTGGTTGAATCAGCTAACTTTTCCATTCATTTTGTTAAGAGGTTTCATTGGGTTCATTCTGAAATACTTTAGGACTGACCCAGTAATCAAGTAGATTCAGTTACTAATTACAGCTTGAGTGTTATAAGAAAATGAACTAAAAGCATCATCATTATCTCTTTGAGTGCCAACTTTTGATATAAACACCAAAAGACCAGTTAAATGCCACCTCTACCCACTACCAAGTAAGAGATGACATTTGAGAAGACTCTAAAGAATCCAAACACCACATCATGAAATACTCATCATCATCATCATTAATATTATTATTAATTTCATTCTTCATCAATTCCATGCTAATGCTTCTGTCTGTCTCCGGAAATGGGTAACAAAACTGAAACTAATGTAGTAGTCACAGCCCCTGTCGGGCCTCCAGATGATCTGTTTTTAAAGGCTACTGGTGATGCTTACATGCTTGCCTCTTGTCTTAGACTGTCTTGAACCTTTCCCCAGCAACATATGTAGAATCTTTAAGTTGTTTTATATGTCTTCCTAATAGGGAGAGAGAAAGAGGGAGAGAGAAAAAAAGAGGGAGAGAGGCTCCAAGTCATATTTTAAGGAACTTAAGACACATATCTAAGAAGTGGAGAGCCAACTGGACACCTGTGCCTCATGCCTGAAATCCTAGCTAGTTAAGAAGCCAAGATGTGTGGATCTCAGTGTGAAACCTGTCTGAGCACACTCAAACCCCAGTATTGCCAAGTGATTTTTTAAAATTTAAACACGTAAAATGGGGTTCTGATAAAGTGAAAACATGTATTTGCAAACAAAAGAAAAAAATGAGCTATCTATGAATCTGCATTGGCTTTGGAGAGTTACCAGAAGTTCAGAGAGAAATAAATTTCCCCAATCCCTTCTCCTTTTCTTTGTCAGTCATGGGGCTTGAACTCAGGGCTTAGACAATGCCTCTGAGCTCCTTTGCTCAAAGCTAGTGCTCTACCACTTTGAGCCACAGCACCACTTCCAGTTTTCTGGTGGTTCACTGGAGATAAGAGTCTCACAGACTTTCCTGCCCAGGCTGGCTTAGAACTTCAATCCTCAGATCTCAGCCTCCTGTGTAGCTAGGATTACAGGCGTGAGCCACCAGCGCCCGGCCAAACAACTTTTAAGAGTGTACACAACACACACACAGCTCACACACGGCAGCAGCAACCCAACGTCCTAGCCCAGGCCTTGCTAGGATGGTGGAGAAGAAGGAAAGAACAATATTCCACCATGTTCATGTTTGCAAGCCCTCCAAAACTCATGATGAAACTTCCCCCAAAGAAACAGAATTGAGAGATGAGGTCGTTAAGAGGTGAGTCAGCCGTGCCCTTGTGGAAGAGGTTAGCACCCTTTAAAATTGCATGAAGAGTCCGTGCATTTGGCCTTTTTTTCCCCCCTTTTATTCCTCCCATCATATTAGGGCACAATGTCCCATGGCCATCTTAGAACCAGAGGCTGTGTCCTCATCACACACTAAGCCTGCTAGGCCCTTCATCATATAAGCAGATGCCAGGACGCAATCTCCTAAACACTGTATTGTGCTGGCCTGGCTAAAATTTCTGTGGTTCATAAAATGCCTGGTTTCGGGTATTTTGTCATAGCAAAAGAACTAAGCACCAGGTCTTTGGTTACGTGAAGAAAACTCAGAACCAAGGAAGGAAGGAAGGAAGGGAGAAGTTCATTGCTGTCCTACTTGTTGACATAACTAAACAAGAGGAATTCTTTTCTCTGGTAGAGGAAGAGAAGGGAAAGACTAGATAGAGCCCCTGTGGGTAGATGGCTTAGGGAATATTTTAAAGAATATGATGAATGTCCATTCACCTATGGATCATATATATTGCTGAAATATTAAATTTTTCTCTCTCTAATCCTTCAGGAAACCTTTTCTTTCCTTAGAGAAAAGTAAGTAGAGGAAGAAAGGGCAGAAATGGTTTTCTTAATACTTCCAAAAGGGTAGAACTTCCTGCTGTGTAGGACAGTAAAAGAATAAATAAATAAATAAACCAAGAAGGTAAAGATGGTCTGACCTCAGAAGCGATGAAAGAAAAAGAGAGGTTTGGGGTCACCAATTCATGTCTTATAAACCCATGTCACTGGTTTAAAAGAATTCTATCATTAAAAATTCTCTAATTCTAAAAACTTCTCGAATTCTAAAAAATTCACATGCCTATAGACAAAAAAAAAAACGAGAGGTGACTTTCTGGAACTTTCTAGGACTTCCTAGAACCTGACTCATGGATCCATAGCTCTCCCTCTGCTCTATCATCTATCTCCTCATGAGGTCCTGAAGAGCAAGAAGCTCACCTAGTAGACAACAGCATAAATTTCCAGCCCACATTTTCCACAACACCCATCTTCCTTATCTGATTCAGCATCAGGATTCTACCGGAACTCACTCTTTGGAACTTATTTACCAGTTTTATCATTACACTTGCCCACATTATGCAAGCCATTTGCAATCTCCCCTAATTCTCTGGCTTTAATTACGTAATTGAACAAACCCAAAGCTCATTTTTCCCCAGGAAGCATTGAACATTACCATCTTAATGAAATTCTTAATGAAATGGTTCACTGTGCATGCAAATGACCTGGGGTAGCTAGGCCACCAGCTTATCACTGGGCAAGGCAATAGGACATATGCTTTTTCTTCTGCCAATCACTAGGAATAGCAGTTGCTACCCCCACTTTTGGGTGGGATGACAATTCCTCCAGACTAGCAGCTGAGCCTCTATGCATACATGGATACAGTTAAGAGGGAAAGAGTTTAAATAACACAGGAACTGATCCTGACCTCGACAAATCAAAACTTACTTTCAGGGCTGAAAGAGATCACTCCGCCTTTTCTTGCCAATTAAAAGAACAAAAAGTTCTTCAGCTGCCCCTTCTATCCTCTGAAGACTAAAGGTCTGAGAGAGTAATGGGATTTCACTTCTCAACTTTACTCTGAGGACTGACAGTAAACAGTGGATACAATAAGGAACTTTCAGTATCATGAGTGGAGCATGCTTCAAGTCTCCACGCCTTTCCAATTGCATTTTTCAAATGCCCTTGCTGCCTAAAACTTAAGTCTTTCACATAGCATAAACCCTCCTGCTGCCAAAGGCATTACCTGCCAATAGCTAAAAGGGAAGGAAGACAGATTGGTTCACACTTTAATTTGAACAGCATAAATAACAGTGTCCTTTACCAAATAGACACCCAAAGCAAAGTATTTAATAATAGCTTCTATTTTTTAATAACAAATTTCCAACTCCCAAACCTTGTCAAATCATTACATTGCCAGAAAAAAAAAAATGTCAAGATGTCCCAGAGGGCCAACACAGAACCTCACCATATATAACCACGGTGCCTTAGAGCAGACAGTGCAATGATTTTGGCTATCACATTTCTTTTTTTCTTTTTGTTTTTTCTTTTATGTCAGTCGTGGGACTTGAACTCTGGGCCTGGACGCTCTCCCTCAGCTCTTCAGCTCAAGGAAAGCGCTCTACCACCTGAGCCATGGTACCACTTCCAGTTTTCTGAGTGGTTTATTGGAAATAAGAGTCTCACGGATTTTCCTGCCTGGGCTGGCTTTGAACCACAATCATCAGATCTCAGCCTCCTGAGTAGCTAGGATTATAGGCGTGTGCCACCAGTGCCCGACTTGGCTATCACATTCTTACCTGAGTAGGATATGATTTTCCTCAAGTTCCTCCAACATCCCCCTAAAAGCTAAAAGGAAAATCATGTTGTCACATTTTTAACTGCCTTGTTGGCCTACAATTCATGTGACATACAAGTCACTCATCCAAGGTGTAAATTTGAGTGGGTCTATTATTAATTTTTCAGTGTAGGAACACATATCATAAACTTGTCATTTCAAATGCTTGATTGGGTAGCATTGATGGCATAAAAATTGGTTTAACCATCATCAGAATCTATTTCCAAAACTTCCAACTCTATAAGCATGAAGCCACAACTCTCCTCTCTGTCTAAGACCCTGGGAATTTATCTAGAGGAATTTTCCCTGCTCTAAATAGAGCCACACCAGTCCCCCCTCATCCATGGGTTAGCTCTGCACAATTTCAATTATCCTGAGTAAACCACAGTCTGAATATATAAGGGACTATGATATTTTGAAAAAGAGACAGACCACATGCATCACATAATTTTGATTACAGTGGACTATTTATAGTTGCTTTATGATTAGTATATATGTACAAGACAAAACCTAATTAGACATAGGTTAAGCCATTTTGGAAGACACCCCTCACAGATAAGAGGGTGGAAATCTCTAGTTTATATAAATGGGACCTTAGAGCACCTGCTCTTTTTATTTATGGCTTTCTTCATTTAGCATACTGTCTCCGAAGGCCCATTCATGTTGTCACACATGTCAGAATTGCATCCCTTTTATGGCTGAATACCATTCTGTCATATGTATCTACTCCACTGCCTTCAGCCATTCATAGCTTTGCAGTATTTGAGTGCGGAGAACTGGAGACTTTTCCCACCTCCGGTCTGCAGCACACCTATCATCAGTTCATTTATTTAATCCCAAAAGTTTTACCAATCCCACCCCTTCTAACCCCAACTCTATCCTGTTTTACAGAGATCCTTACAAAACATGAAGGAGTATGTATAAGATATACCACTGCGGGCTGGGAAGGTGGCTCAGTGGTAGAGCACTTGCCTTGCATGCCAGAGGCCCTGGGTTCGATTCCTCAGCACCACATAAGCAAAAAGAAAAAAAGCCGGAAGTGGTGCTGTGGCTCAAGTGGTAAAGCGCGAGCCTTGAGCTGAATTGCTGAGGGTCAGTGCCCAGGCCCAGAGTTCAGGCCCTACAACCGGACCCAAAAAAAGAAAAGGTATACCACTACAACGTTTTCATTTATATAAAAAAATTCAATCTATATAAAGTTCACTCTAAAACCCAGCTCATTTTTTTACTCCATTTTCAGACCTTACACGAACAACTAAATCCAGATAATGATCACTGCTGAAGGTCAAGTCTCTGCCATTCAGCATAGAGCGATCAGATGGTCCCACGTTCATCTGACTCCACCAATGAGAATGGCTCCAGAGTCATTGCACTATGTTTCTGTGAGTCACTAGATGAACTTTTTAACCGCTTCTAGTCTTAGCTTCTTTCTTTCAATGAAGGGCTACACCAGAACGGAGATCTCTCAATGGGCACTATGCATCACATGCCATGGGAACGGTTTCCAAAACACTGGGCCTCGCTCCATAACAAACTCTAAGGCAGTTAAAACTCTGGCATAGACAAATGTCAGGCGAAAGTCCCCAGATGACTTCAGTGTGCACAAGACAGATATGTGAGTTTCATCCCTTTAATACCTCTGGACTGCTGCGATTACACAGAAAAAAAAATATCCCTCTTGGCAAAAGTGTCCTAGCCAACCAAAGCCTAGCACCTAGCAATAAAAAATTAAAAAATAAAAAATAAATGATACCCCGTGTCTCGGCTTTCTGTTCTCTAAATATAAAATCCATTTCAAAGGCATTTGTGCTATTGTATTGTTCCCTTCTACAAGTGTATTTCAAGGATTAACTGCTCTGGGTTAATACTCCCACCCACAGCTCCTCGGGGCTTGGTCCTTCCCAGACATGGATCAGTCCTTCTGGTTCTTTTACTTGCTAAAAGCTGGGGGCAAGGAAATAAGACAGGGAACATCTTTCATTTCTGATCCCAGCAGAAATCTGTGCTACTCAACAGGGTCACCTGAGAGGTGCTTGGATTTTAAGGGATACGACATTGACTCCCAGAGTCTGGGTTCAGAAGAAAATGTTTGGAGCATTCCCTACAGCCGGTGTTACCCCTGCAAAACCGTCCACATCTTGTCCTGATGTCAGCAGTCAAAGCTCACGTTCACAGCCGTGTATGTGTGTGTGTGTGTGTGTGTGTGTGTGTATGTGCACATGAATGTTCACATGTGTGTGCACATGTGAGTATGGACACTTGTGCATGCGCACATCAGTACTAGGGCTTGGACTCAGAGTCCTGTTCTATGGCTTAGCTGTTTCACACAAGGCTGGTGGTACTCTACCACTAGGGCTACACCTCCACTTCCAGCTTTTTCCTACTTAATTGGAGATAAAGCTCAACAGATTTGTCTGTCTGGGCTGGCTTTGAACCTTGATTTTCAGATCTCAGCCTCCTGAATGGCTAGGATGACCGGCATGAGCCACCAGCACCCAGTTCTCAGCCTTCCTCTTGCTCCATGTACTGGTGTTAACCATCAGAAATACAGATTGGGAGAGGAAGAAAACAAGGATTGCTATCCTCCTACTGGGTGAAATCATTTCTTCACCGACATTCCCCCTGCCCTCTCAGCCTCACTTTCAAAGAATGACATGAGACTGGACCCATTGCTGAGACCCCATGCCAAGAGACACCTAGCTTCTCTCTTTTCCTTAGTACCACCAACGTCTCAGGCCAAATACACCTTGAAACCCATCTCATCTTTCTTTCTGTGTCCATTCCTACCAGGCTGCCACCATCTGTTGCCCCAGAATTGCCCAATCACCCTCCTCGGCAAATGACTGAAAGCATAAATTATCTTGAGCCAGAAAACAAGGAGATCCTGACTGTCTTGGGAATGAAGCCAATCCGAACAAGACTAAATGTAATACAAATAAATGGGGGCCTCTTCGTTCGCTTTCCAAAATTCCACGGTTCCAGTCACAAGACTCATAAAAAGCACTGGCGTGATTTATTTGACAACATGATGTACTCGACCAAAAATAAAAGTTTGTGCTCCTTCTGACTGAATGGATAAAAGGTGGCATCCAAGACAAGGGACATAATAGTTTTTTTTGTTGTGCACTGGTCATACATAATGTTTCATTCTGGGAAGCATCCTGAAGATATATAGATATATAGATATGTAGATCCAGAATTAATGGAGAAAGATTCTTGGAAGAGTTCAATTGGGTCATCTGGGCAACAGCTAAAAGAACCAAAAACACTTACCTGAAACAAGTGTTTGTTTGTTTGTTTTTAATTTGGCAGTACTGAGGATTGAACTCAAGACCTATCCT